>NC_084477.1:11804702-12435535 GCF_027409185.1 Cynocephalus volans | reverse complement strand
GATCATGAAATTGCTTCAAAATGAGAAAAAAAAATAGTCTCAGCAAAGAAATAAAAGACATAAAGAAGAACCAAATGGAAATAATAGATATGAAAAATACAGTAACTGAAATAAAAAAAGTTTCAGTGAATGGCTTAACAGCAGAGTGGAGGCACAAAGGAAAGAATTCGTGAACTGAAAACAGAATAGTAGAATCTATATCATCTGAAGAGAAAATGGGCTCAAAAATAAACAGAGCCTCAGGGACCAGTGTGAATATAACAGAAGACCCAACATTTGTGACATCGGAGTCTCAGAAGGACAGGAGAAAAAGGGCAAACTGAAAAAAAAAATGAAGAAATAATGCCTGAAAAATTTTCAAATATAGCAAAAGATGTGAAGCTAGAGATTCAAGAAGCTGAGTAAGTCACAAGCAGAAAAAAACCCAAAGAAAGGTATACCAAGACACATCATAGTCAAATTTCTGAAAATTGGAGACAAAGAAAAAGTCTTGAAAGAAATGACACTTTTTCTACAAGGCAAAAAAATGTTTAAATGACAGAGCATTTCTCATCAGAAATCATGGAGGCCAGAAGGAATATTTTTCATGTGCTGAAATATGTCAGTATTTTTCATGTGCTGAAAGAAAGGAATTGTCAACACAGAGTTCTATATGCCATGAAAGTGTCCTTCAGGAATGAAGGGGAAATCAAGACATTCTTAAATGAAGGAAAAAAGTGAGAATTTGACTGCAACAGACCTGTACTAAAAGAGTGCTAAAGGAAGTTCTTCAAACAGAAAGAAAATGACAAAAGAAGGAAATTTAGAAAATCAGGAAGGAAGAAAGTACAATGGAAAGTGCTAAAATATGGGTAGAAAACAGTGCATTTTTCTTCTCTGGAGTTTTCTAAATTATGTGTGATTGAGGCAAAATTTATAAACTGTCTGATGTGGTTCTGGATGTGTATGTATAGGAAATATTTAAGGCAATTGTAGTATAAATGGAGAAGAATAAAGGGATGTAAAGAGAGATAAGATTTCTACACTTAATTTAAACTGGTAAAATGTTGATACCAGTAGACTGTATAAATTACGTATATATAAGTTAATAACCAGAGCAACTACTAAAAAAGCTGCATAAAGAAATATGCTGAGAGATACCGTGGATAAATTAAAATAGATCCTAAAAATTGTTCAAGTAACTCACAGCAAGTCAAGAAAAGTGAGTCAGAGAGAACAAACAAAACAACAAGTAAAATGACAGAATTAAGTCACAGCACATCAATGATTACATGAATGTGAATAATCTAAATTTACCCACTAAAAGAAACTGGCAGAGTGGATTTAGAAAACTTGACCCAACTATATGCCATCTATGAGAAACTCACTTCAAAGATAAAGATGTTGATAGATTGAAAGGGAAAGGATAAAAAAGGAATATGGAAAAATTAATCAAAAGAAAGCAGGAGTGACAACATCACATAAAGTAGACTTCAGAGCAAAGAAAACTACCAAAGAGATGGAACATTAATTAAATTAAAAACTGTGATGATTAATGATAAAGGGTCAGTTTACCAGGAAGACAGATGTGTATGCACTAATTAACAGATTTGTAAAATATGTGAAGCCAAAACTGATAGAACTGAAAGAAGAAAAAGATCCATAATTTTTGCTGTACACTTCAACACCCCTTTTTCAATAATTGATAGGACAACTATCAGTTAAAAATCGGCCAGGATATAGGAAAACTCAATACTATTATTAACTAAGAGACTCTATCAACATTTACAGAAAACTGTACCCAACGACAGAATAGCCACTCCTTTCAAGTGCCCGTGAAGTATTGCAAAAATGGACCATATCCAGGGCCATAAAATAACCTCAACAAAGTTTTTAAAATTGAAATCATATGGAATGTTTTTTCTGACCACACTGAAATCAAATTAGAAGTCAATAACAGAAGGATCACAGGAAACTTTCCAAATCCTTGGACACTATACAGCACACTTCTAAACAAACCATGGCTCAAGGAGTAAGTCTCCAGGGAAATTAAAAAATACATTGAACTGAAGGGAAATGAACATATCCATATGAAAACTTGTAACGTGACTAAAGCAGTGCTGAGAGGAAATTTATGAAACTAAATGCTTAAGTTGAAAAAGAGGAAAACACTCAAATCAATGATCTAAGCTACCACCTGAAGAATTTAGGAAAAAAAAAAGACCAAAATAAACCCAAAGCAAGCAGAAAGAAGGCACTAATATAGGTAAGAGCAGATCAGTGAAATTGAAATCAAGACAGTAATAGAAAAATGAATCTAAAAGCTGATTATTTTTAAAAGATTAATAAATTCAACAAACCTCTAAAAAAAAAAACACTGACAATGAGAGAGAAGATACAAAATATTCATATCAGGGGTGAAATGGCATATAACTACACACCCTGCTGATGTAAAAAAAGCATCTTATGTGATTTTCATTCTCAACACAAAAATGATATGTACATGAGATGATAGATATGTTAATTAGCAGGAAAGATCTTTGAAGTAAAGGAATTGTTCTGTATTTTGACTGTATCAGTTTGGATATCCTGGTTGTGACACTGTACTAGTTCTGCAAAATGTTACCATTGGGGGAACCTGGTAAAGAGTATGGGAGGTTTCTTTGTATTATTTTTTACAATAGCATATGAATCTACAATTATCATAAAATAAAAGTTTAGCAAAAAAAAAAAAAAAAAAAACCTCATGAAAATCTCTAAAAAGAAAACCTAAAATTGTTTCCTAGAGGAAAATTATGTGATAGCATCCAACTTTTTTTTCCCCTTCATTCGTATATTTATATTATTGTGTCTAAAACTAAAACAAATGGAAGAAAGTTTCCCACTTTTTGTTTAATTGAACCATTAATGTTAGGAACAGCATAGTTACTTATATTACTTTTCAATTATGTTTAGGTTTTTTTTCTTCTTTGCAGCCATATCTTTTCAAAAGGAGTTCTTTAAAATATTTGATAAAGTGTGGAAATTTACTAGAAAAGCATGAAAATGGAGGAGAAGCATAACAAAATACTTTTGAAAAACAGCATTAAGATTGCTTGGTTGAGTTAAGAATTCTGAGAGTATACAAGAGATTAATGCATTGTAGAATTGAGAAAGATGACACATATGACTATTTTGCAGCCTTTTTGATGCTTTGGTTTCTTTTGGATTGAGGGATAGACAATGATTTGTCACCTGTTAGGCAATAATTTATGAATATTCAAAAACAGGTTTTGAACATCTTCGCTTTTATAATCTTTGCTGTGTCATTCCTAAATTCACTGTTCTTTCCCACCTCATTCTTCCACTTTCTTGTCTTTCCAAACTTTTAGATCAATATGCTTCTCAATTTTAAGGATGACAAAAGTGAATGTCCATGTCCTGAAGAAATTCGTGACCAGCTCTTGGATTTCCATGAAGATTTGATGACCCATTGTGGTAAGGTGCTTTTGGCTTACAACTCTTATTAAATGTGTGTTTTTAAACCATATATTCTGGTAAAAAATTA
This sequence comes from Cynocephalus volans, assembly GCF_027409185.1. Classification (NCBI taxonomy): domain Eukaryota; kingdom Metazoa; phylum Chordata; class Mammalia; order Dermoptera; family Cynocephalidae; genus Cynocephalus; species Cynocephalus volans. The sequence continues at coordinate 12,432,009 of NC_084477.1, read as the reverse complement.
GGTATATATGTGAATATGTCCACAAATACACACGATACTTGTTAGAAGTTCATATAGGAACATTTATGATGGCAAACGGTTAACTGTCCCTGTGTGGGAAGTCAGGAGGGATACAGAAATCAGAGAGGCAATAAGACGAAGCAGAAGATGACCAAAATCCTTTCTCTCTTTTCCCTCTTTCCTTCAATGGCAAGGAATGGGAAGGGATCATGAGGCCAGTTGCTTCTGGTTGAGAGGTTAAGTGTCAGGTAGGTTTAGTTAATGGATACAAAGTTTCAGTTACACAATATGAGTACATTTTAGAGATCTGCTGTATAACATAGTGCCTATGGTTAACAATACTGTATCATGCACTAAAAACTTTGTTAAGAGGGTAGATCTCATCTTAAGTGTTCTTATTACAACTAAAACAAACAACAAACAAACCAAAAGCCAAAGAAGCAAAAGCAAAGTTACTGGTGGATTTATGTCTATTCCTTCATTGTGGTGATGGTTTCACAGGTGTATGCATGTGTCCAATCTCATCAAATTGTATACATCAAATATGTGATATTTTTGCCTATCAATTATACCTCAATAAAGCTATTTGGGGGGGATTTTTAAAAATAAATTTAATTACAAACCATTGTATTAAAACTGGTTGAGGGGCCACCTTTTAGGACCGGCTTAGGGAATCCACCATATAACTTTTGAAATTAACGAATACCTAAGGAAATCCTACACTGAGTTATATGTCAGTAATTCAAGTTTATTAAGGGAAATCTCCCCTCCTTTTATTCTAAGAACTTTTAAAATGAAATTCAATAGGTGTTGTAGATATGTAATTCTTTATTCCATTATGCAGTGGTGTGGGTAAGATCTGTGATTCAGTAAAAGAAAAATGAATTAGTCCTTTTTCAAGCGATAAATATAGCACCATGGTATTATTTTTATCTTATTTTAATGAAGAGAACAAAAACACCACCTTGCATATTAATTCAGATTATGAATGAAGAACCACTAAATGATTGCCAGAAAATGTATATACTGTAAATAAAGGGATACTCTAAAATGGTAGAAGTATTGCTTCAGATATAAATTATTCTTTGGTTTAGGGTGCCTATTTATGCCTGTTCTCTCTGGCTCAGCTTATTGGAGTACCACCGACGTTTTTGGAGGGTAAAAGTCTAGGAGGAGTTTTAGGCAGAGTAGGACTATAGGTCTAGACAGAGATGCCAAAAGGTCAGCCCAAATAGCAGACTCGATCTTTGCTATTAAGAGATTCTTTCTATCCCTGCTTGGTTTTACACTTTGTCCTGGCTGTTGATAGCCCTGAGCCCACAGAAACAGGAAAAAGAGAAAGGAGGAAAGGAGGCCAAGAAGTGAACCTTATTTATGAGTACTGGTAGACAAGATGGCTTAATTCATTGTTGTCAAATGTTTTAGACATTGCTCTAAGTTATGAATGGAGAAATTTGCAACGCCTGAGAATTATTTCCCCAAATGTTGTTTGTGAATAAATTTTTCATTTCTGCCTTTTTGTACTAGGAATTGAGCTGGATGAAGATGGGTCTCTGGATGGGAACAGTGATTTAACAATTAGAGGGCGTCTGCTGTCCCTGGTAGAAAAGGTGACATACCTGAAGAAGAAACAAGCAGAAAAACCGGTTGAGAGTGACTCCAAGAAGTCCTGTAAGCAGTGTGAAAGGGCACTGGCAAAGTGACTCAGCTGCTGACATTTATTCATCCTTTGGATGAGTATCGTACTAGATGAGCCAGTGAGATAGCTGAGTTTGCAGCTTCCAAGAATCAGATTCTTAAGCAGATGCCTGTAGCTCCCAGATGCAGATAGCAGCACCAAACTGTATTTGTAGGAATAGGTAGAGAGGTAGCAGCATTATAAAGGTGGATGGGCTCCCTAGAGAACTAAAAATTTAGGTATTTGATCAGAAACTAACAAGAGAAAGTATAAAGCAGTAGTTTAGCCTTCATATCTAAATATGATGCAGTTGATTTTCAAATATTATTGCATCAAGTTAAACCTTTTTCTTAAAATTTAAGTAGACTTTTTTTATATTTCGGTTCTGAGATATTTCCTAAAGGGTTAAGCATTTCTGGTTCATCCATATTCTATTTAACTAAGAATAATGGCTGCTACTCCTTGAAACCAAATAAGTACCTTCAAGGGGTGAGTACTTCGCATCTGGAAGGAGTCAAGGTATGGGTCTGAGAGGTCCAGCTTGCTTCTTACCTTGCTTCTAAGACTCCACTGATTTTAAGATGCAGTGCTGGCTTATAAACAGCTTTTTCTGTGAGAAAAAAATAAACTCACTAAAATTTTTATAGGTTATTTTTTAAAACTAACTTATAATGGATAATCTTTATCCATACAATTACTTCAAAATTTATTCTTTAATGTAACAATCAAATTTGAGTCAGATTGTATTTAAAACTGAAGTTTCTTATGAATTACTTTTTGTTCTTATCAGGTTAATGATCTTGAACGTTTAAAGTGACAGCATGATTTTGAGATTGAGTTGACTCTTGAACAACACAGGTTCGAACTACAAGTAAACAGGTGCACAGGGCCAAATACTGAAGAAATTAACTACTCAAGTTATTTAACTAGTTAAGAAAGACCTTGTGGAAAATTATACCTGCTTTTCCACTGTGCGGGAGGTTAGCACCCCTACCCACCACTGCCACCACCCACCCCACCCCACTGATTCAAGAGTCAACTGTATGTGAAAATACATTGGCATTTTATTTGCATTTTGTATTTGCTTAAAACTGTTAGGATTTTTTTTTCTTTAATTAATGTCTAGATGCAAGTTAAATAGCTTCTTTTGAAAATCAGCTAAGTGTGTTAATGATAGGAATTAAGTACCTCACTATTTATGAATCCATCACATCAACCCCACTTAATTTTGATAACTTTACTGTTTATTTTAAGAGGTTTGGAAGTTTCTATTGCTTTTAAATGAACTATATTACCTGTTACTTTGCAAGCAATCTTCTGTGTATGGAATAACTTCACTTTAATACAGCTTCACAATTACATTCTTTTGAAGACATTTTAAGTGACAATTCGGGATCTAAATTTAAGCAAAAATATAATTACCTATGGTCACTGTTGCAAGTGACTCAACTTAGGAGATAATTGGATAAGTAAATATCTCCTTAGATGTCCGTGACTGAGCTTTATAGGGATATGTGAGGTCAGACCTTCTGGGAGGGCAATAATGGAACAAAGTAAATAAAAGTAAGAGCAATGTGCAGTAAGAGTAACAAGGATATATTACTTACCATACTTTCAATTACTTATGGATTACCAACAGTAATTTTGAAAAAGTAGTAGCAACTTTAAAAGAGCCTATTTCATCATAAAAATGGTTTTTAAAGAAAGGTTTGCATATTTTTATCCTTGCTTGACCATAACTGACATGTATTGAAATATATATACTGTTTAAATGAAGCTCACTTTCTTCAAGGAATATTCCTAACCTTTAAATTCTGGTACAAATAGAGATACCAGTTTGGGACTATGGGATATGGAGTTGAATTGTCCAACTGATTTGTCTTCTTTTATTATTTTCCTTTTAAAAAAAAAAATATCCATCGTGACCTTGCAGCCAGTCTTCAGCAGTTGATTTCTGAGACCATGGTTCGCTGGGCTCAAGAGTCTGTCATTGAGGACCCTGAGTTGGTGAGAGCCATGTTTGTGCTCCTCCATCGACAGTATGACGGCATCGGAGGTCTGGTTCGGGCTCTGCCAAAGACCTACACTATAAATGGCGTCTCTGTGGAGGACACCATCAACCTACTGGCATCTCTTGGTCAGATTCGTTCTCTACTGAGTGTGAGAATGGGCAAAGAAGAAGAGAAGCTGATGATTCGTGGATTAGGGTAAATGATTTAAATATTACAACCCTTTTTCTTATAAATTTCTTCTAATTTTTTATCTCGATGATAGTAAAGTAGGTGCATTAATGCAAATGTACTGTCGAGATGATATGATCATTAAATTAGGTTGTGGTTTTTCTGGAGATTACGTTTTTAAGCTAAAGAAGAAAGTTTCTCTGTCACAAAATAAGACTAATTTTACAGCTAAAAGTTAAGGTGGCGTGCACACAGCAAACATCTTAGAGTGTTTTTTGTTTGTTTGTTTTGTTTTTTGATCTCTCGGTAATGTACGATTGTATGTAAAAACATAGGATAATAAAAACACATTGAAATCCATGGTGGGTGGGAGAAAACACTCACCAGCAGGAATTAATAAAGAAGCTTCTCTGTATCTATTGGGCCTTGGGGAAATAAGGGGGAGGGGACAACTCTTCCAAGGATTCAGCCTCATGGGCATGTGCTTCATGTGGACTTGGGGGTTCAAGGTCACACCCCATATCCAAGAGTGAGGGTAACACAAAGACATTTCAAAATACTTTATACAGTCTGTCATTGGAATAGCTTCTAAAGTTTTTATCCTAAAGGGTATCCATCAGGGAAAAGAAAATGAAATTCAGAGGGAAAGAATGGGATGCAGTAGGTTTCAGTGTGTACGCTACTGGTGTAAATTTAAGCAATTATGAATAAGCTTGCATAGTTTGTAGATGTGAAAATAAGATAGACTCAAAACAATAACAGATGAAAACTGTATATATTAAGCTATATGATGTTCATAAGAAAAACACCTAAACATAAAGCTAGAATGTAGAGTTTTAAAAAGTGATGAAAGACAAATATTCAGCACACACACACACACAAAAAGACTTAATGTAGTTATATAAATACCAGGCAAAAGAGGAGATAATGAAGGTAACTACAGCGTAAATAAAATGGATCTCAAAGAAAAATAAAATTGATCAAGGAAACCTAGAGTTAGTTTTTTGGGAAAAAACTAACCAAATAGAGTGACCAGGTTTTTTTCTCTGACAGAACTCAAAAATAATCCTGAGGGAAGAAAACAAGTGTGTAAAGTTATAGATTGTTTAACAACATTTATGTACATTTTAAATCAGGACATAATACTGTATATGGCTTGTGGGCCTGTTAAGTATTTAAAATTAAAAAAAAATGGACTGGAAGGTTATATTCCAAATTCATGATAATGGTTGCATACTAAAAATAACTAAATTAGCAAAAAAAAAATTAGCAAAAAAAACAAAAACAAAAAACTTACATAAAAAACAAATATTATGGTCTTTATTTGTAATCGTATGAGCATGGGTCTTATTTGTACTAATATTTAAATCTAACCTGAGGAGGCCTCTCAGAAGAGATCTTAATTAACCAAATGAAAAAGAAAGCCTTCCAGGAAATGGAGATTTCTTTCCTTCTTAAATGAGCATACAGCAATAATATGTGCCATTAACAAATAAATCATTCATTAGTGATAAAACTCAAAATGATATTAATATAAAGTGCTACCTTTTGTGGTATTAGAAATATTTCCACGTAAAAGATATACTCAGTAAATGGGCTGACCCCGTGGCTCACTTGGGAGAGTGCGGTGCTGGTAGCGCCGAGGCCTCGGGTTCGGATCCTATATATATATGCGGTGTAGACCACAGCATGCCAAGGGTTGCAATCCCCTTACCGGTCAAAAAAAATATATATATATATATTTAGTAAATGACTGCCTGCCTACTGGGTGGTAGAATTTTGGATGTATTTAATTTACCTAAAACTAAAAGCAAACAAGGTTTTAAATCAGTAACTTCATTCAAAAAGATTTGAATTAATGAGAGAAGAAATACTGGGATTACAGCCATGGTTTGAGCGTTGAAAATTTTGTTGCCAAATAATTGTGGTCTGACAAGAAGGAGAAAGATCGCTTGTTTACTTTGTTCTCACATGAAATAAGTCAGACCTTTATTAGTCCTGGGCCCCCAGGTTGTTGTTCTGAGCTGTGCTATCTAAAAGCTCTCTTTATTAAAAAAAAAAAAGAAAAAGAAAATTACAAGAATCATACTATTCCACTTTCTTGCCAGACTAACTAAAATTTAGTATGTAACTAAATGAATAAGTGAGTGATCCAATTAAGGAAATCAGATTTGAAGAGAAGGTTTCAGTTTTTTGGAAGGATTTATGTTATTTTCTTGCTATAAGCTCTGACAAGGAAGAGTTTTCTAGAAAAGACTCTTTCATTGATTTGATTTATGTTGAAATAGAAATTAATAGAGGGCCGACCCTGTGGCGCAGTCGGGAGAGTGCGGCGCTGGGAGCGCAGCAGTGCTCCTGCCGCGGGTTTGGATCCTATATAAGGATGGCCCTGAGCGCAGTCACGAAAAGACAAAAAAAAAAAAAAAAATTAATAGAGCTCTTTATTTGCAATGAGCGATACTTCCTACTGAACATTAAGAACCTCAGAAATACCTTGACACACATATTGCAATAGTATAAAACACAATAATGAAACTTTTTAGGTGTCATCTTCTGCTGTTTCTTTAAATTCAGTGTCAATTTTCATGAGTTGGATTACTTGTACTCGGACTTCATGTGTATTCATTTTCTCTTGGAGAATACGCATCCTTTAAAACATTTTGCCAGACTGATAGCATGAATGTAACATGAAATAACACTACTGTAATTATATATACAAATATTGAATGTAGTGTTAAAAATAGCATATATAGGAAAAGCATAAATACTTATATATCAAGAATTTATGTATGAATTTTCATATATACATCATATAGCACTGATTCATATTTCTATACAAAAGCAGATTGAACACATGGTTGGATATCCATATAATTAGGAATGCTAAGTATCTAAAATATATTTCATACAAACTAATGTTTACATATGTATTACATTTCTTGTAATTGAAAATGATAGGAAACTTGTATACCACTTTTGGTAGAATGTCATTATTTTTGAGGAGAACTCAGTGAATTGAACTTATTAACTTTTGCAGCTTAACTATCATTGCTCTTAAATTTCTGTACACCTAAATTATTTATAAAAGATACATCAGAATCTCAAGTAAAGCTTTATTTAAATTTTTCACTGAACTCTCTGCTTTTCCCCTTACCTTCACTGCCCTTTCTAGAGATATCATGAATAATAAAGTGTTTTACCAGCATCCTAATCTCATGAGGGCCCTGGGGATGCATGAGACAGTGATGGAGGTCATGGTGAACGTCCTCGGAGGTGGTGAGTCCAAGGTAAAGGAATATCTTCAATTCTTGGGATTCCACTTAGTATAAGCGCCTGCATGGACTGCAGTTCTTAAGGAGAATTTCTTAAATTCTCTTAGGAGGACTGTTTTTTAAAGAACACCTTTTGAAAAAAAACAAAAAAAACCTTAGAGGTGAGATTTGGATGCACTACTAGTTTTTTTTTGTTTCTTCTTCCTTGATCTTGATAACAGTTTCTATCTTATGTAATTTGTCTCCTAAATTATTCTCATTTAGGGGATATTTAGAAACTTTAAAAGTTAATTCTATACCAATTTACTTTTATATTTTGGATTATGTCAGTTCCCATCACATTACAAGTCTATTGCACAAGCATGTTCTTCAGACCCAGCCCTTCTCCCTGATTCAGATGATGGTTGGTTTCATTAAACCTCTGATCCAGATCAAGATTTGATGATGATGTTCTGGAATGTATTTGTTGTAAGACTCTGAGGTGAACTTTTAAGTGATTACAAATTAAAGTTCTTGAAAACCAAATTAGTAGAGTAATATAATAAACAACTTCATATAAACCAGTATAATTCCGTAGCCTCTGATATACAAAATGTATTCTCTATTTTAAATTTTAATCTGTTTTTTACAAGATGGAAGTAAGTGCATATTTCCCATGTTCAGTCTTTCTACCAGTTAGACAGACTTATAATGATATTCATAATATATCCTCTTGACCAAGGACTGCAGGGAACATCTGGGCTATGCTGTGTCAAGATTTGGCCCTTTATGGAGGTGTGTTTGGTAGAGTATACCAGACAGCCTTCCAGTCAGGACATTCATCTCAGTAGGCAAGTTGTGTGCTAATCAGGGAGGTATGAATCCCCAGAATCTCAATAATAATAATAATAATGATAATAGTAATTCTAATAAGAACACTGTTATGTGGTGTCAAGTACTGAACTGTGTATCTTTCAGAAATTATCTCAATGAATCCTCCTCCCATCTCCTTACCTAAAGTAAATATTATCTGTATTATACCAATTTTATAGAACAGATTCAAAGAGATTACATAATTTTCACACGGTAACATAACTAACAGTGGTAGTCAGGAATCACACCTGAGTCTTCCTGGTTCCTAAACCAGGCTCATGCCACCTTTGGCTTTAGAGCTATAGATAAATTCCAGATCCCACCTGTTGATGGTGTTGGGAAAAAAGAATAGTTTGGTCAGAGCCCTTGCCTAGGGTCCAGTTGGGTGCAGTTCAGCATCCTTTGTAAGCAAATTGTGTGTGTGTGTGTGTGTGTGTGTGTGTGTGTGTGTGTGTGTGTGTATTTAGTGCGCATGCATGCCAATGTATCTTTTTGGTTTTGTTGTTATTCTTGTGTTCTTGAGAAAGAGAGAGAAAGAGGAGACAGAGAAAGAGAGAGAAAGGTGAGGGGGGGGGGGGAGAGAGAGAGAGAGAGTTTGGCGAAGCAGGTGGGTGGGCGTCAGCCTTGGGCATCCGCCCAGTGCTCAAGGTCTAGGTGAATCACAGTCTGTACATTTGAAGGTCTTCAATATCTAAGGTTTAGGACACATGGAAACACACTGATTGACAAAATGATTGAGAGCTCAACTTCTAAACTCAGTTTTGTAAAGATATTTGCTTTCAGTAACTAACTCAATGCTGTTTGTACAGGAAATCACCTTTCCCAAGATGGTGGCCAACTGTTGCCGTTTTCTCTGCTACTTCTGTCGAATAAGTAGGCAGAATCAAAAAGCTATGTTTGATCATCTCAGTTACTTACTGGAAAACAGCAGTGTTGGTCTCGGTAAGGAAATGTATGTCTTTTACTTAATCTTTAATATAAAAATAGCATACATATTACAAGTAAATTTAAACTTTACGTTAATAAATAAGCAAAAGACCTGAATAGATATTTCTGAAAAGAAGGGATGCGAATGGCCAACAGGTATATGAAAAAATGCTCAACAGCACTAATCTTTAACAAAATGCAGATTAAAACTGCAATGAGATGTCACCTCACACCTGTTAGAATGGCTATCGTCAAAAAGACGAAAGGTAAGTTTTGGCGAGGATGTGGAGAAAAGGGAGCCCTTGCGCACTGTTGGTGGGAATGTAAATTAATACAATCATTTGGAAAACAGTATGGAGGCTCCCTGCAAAATTAAAAATAGAACTCCCGTATGATCCATCAATTTCACTTCTGGGTGTATATCCAAAGGAAATGAAATCAGTATGTTGCAGAGATATCTGTACCCCAATGTTTATTGCAGCACAGTTTGTAGTAGCCAAGATACAGAATCAACCTAAGTGTCCACCAGTGGATAAATGGATAAAGAAAATGTAGTGTATATACATGATGGGATGCTAGTCAGCCATAAAACAGAAGAAAACCCTGTCATTTGTGACACATGGGTAAATCTGGAAGACATTATTTGAAGTAAAATAAGCCAGGCAAAGAAAGACAAATAGCACATGATCTCACTTATATGTGGAAACTAAAAAGAGTTGAACTTATAGAAGCAGAGAGTAGAAAGGCAGTTACCAGGGACTGGGGGAAGGCGGATGAGGAGATGTTGGTCAAAGGATGCAAATTTCCAGTTGCACAGGAGGAGTAAGTTCAAGAGAACTGCAGTACAACATGGTGACTATAGTTAATGATAATATCGTATTCTTGAAAATTGCTAAGAAAATAGATTTTAAGTGTTCTCACCACAAAAAATGGTAAGTGTGTGAAGTAATGCATATATTAATTCGATTATTTGTTGTTCCACAATATATACATATTTCAAAGCATCGTGTTTTACACAATAAATATATATAAACTTTTGTCAATTAAAAAAACATATTTTTAAAATTAAACTTTAACGTAAATCAGTTTAGATTAGTGCAATATTATGGAATTTAAAATTTAAGAGGTAGTGTAGTTTTATATGGGATTCATACTTGCAGCACAATCCAGGGTTTATTTCATCTTCGTTTGAATTAATAGCCTCACCAGCTATGAGAGGTTCGACACCACTGGATGTGGCAGCAGCCTCGGTGATGGATAATAATGAACTTGCCCTAGCTCTGCGTGAGCCGGATCTGGAAAAGGTGAGCGGTGCTCCTGCCCTGTGTGTTTGTGCAAATTATGCTCATGCATAGCTTCTCAAGATGATTTAAATATAAACAACTATATTATAGTTATATTAGGATTATAGTATATTATTATACTATACATTATTCACTGTATGTTATATATATAATATATGTAATACTATTATATATATTATGTTATAGTTAGAAGTTAAGAACAAGAAGTTGAGGTGACTTCTTTCCTCTAATCACAAGCGTTTTTCTGTGGAACAGGAATCAACTAACTGTATTTTTGTGTGTTTTTGTCTTTTCATAATATCTGCTGTCACTTTCACTTTAAGTGTAGTTTCAGTTACTTAAAAGGTTGTTTTAATGTCTCATACGTATAATTCCTGCCACACACGTTTCTGTGTGTTCCAGTGCAAAGCATTAGCAAGCTACTGAGGCCATGCCCTCTAATCATACTGAGCCGCATGTATGGTAGAGAAGAGAAGTTCTCCTCTATTGTAGCTGCAGTAGAATCCTAAGTGGTCACCTGATCCTTCCTGTGCCCCGCTAGAGTCTGTTCTTACCTGAGCACCAAAGTGATCCTCTTAAAAGGATCCTGTCAGTCATCTGCACAGGACTCTTTGAAGACTTACTATCTCACTCCTAGTAAAACCCAAAAAATTGTGATAGCTTCTGTGCCACCTGATCTCACATATCGGTCTGATTTTATCTCCTACAACTCTCCTGCTCTTTTTCTTTGCTCCAGCCATACTGGTCCCCTTCCTGTAGCTGGAGAATTCTGGGTGTGCTCCTGCCTCAGGGCCTTTGCACTTGCTGTTCCCTCCATCTGCAATATCCTTACCCCAGATACCTTCATGATTCTTTCCCAGACATCCTTCCAGAGTCACCTTATCAGCTCTTCCACGTTCATGCAATTTAAAATGGAAACTTCTTCTTTAACCTCCTTAAGCTCTTCCTATTCCCTTTACTGCTTTATTTTCAACAGCTGAAAATATACATATTTGTGTGTATACAAACACACACACACACACACACACACACAAACGCACAATATGTGTTTTAAATATATGGCTTAAAATGTATTTATATTTAAAATAAATATATTTTATTAAAATATTTATTTATGTATTTAAAAAAATCTGTTCCCTATATAATGGCAAGCCAGTGAGTGAGGTCAAAATGTTTTTTCTATTAACTGCTTTGTACCAGTCTTAGAGAACAGCATTGGCACTGGGCAGGCACTCAGGGCATAGCATTGGCACTGGGCAGACAGTGCATAGTACTGGCACTGGGCACTCAGGGCATAGCATTGGTACTGGGGCAGGCACTCAGGGCATAGCATTGGCACTGGACAGACACTCAGGGCATAGCATTGGCACTAGACAGACAGTGCATAGCACTGGCACTGGGCACTCAGTGCATAGTATTGGCACCAGGCAGACACTCAGGGCATAGCATTGGCACTGGGCACTCAGTGCATAGCTGTTGAAGGCGTGAAGAGTGAATGCTTCCCCAGATCCTTGCAACATGCCAGTCCAGAATCATGAGGCTTTGCACCCTGACCCACTTCAGGAGACTTTTCTCCCATATATCACTTAAAACCTTTTTATCTACATGCTCATTAAAATGGCTAATATTAAAAAGGTTGACAATATCAAACATTGAAAAGGATGTGGGACAACTAGAATTTTCACAGGCTGCTGTTGGGATGAATAATGGTACAGTCAGTTTGGAAAGCAGTTTGGCAGTTTCTTAACAAGTTAAATGTACCCCTACCATAAACTATACACTTAGCCTTTCTAGTCTTAGGAGTTTATTAATAGAAAGAAAGATATATATCCATACAAGGACTTGGACATGAATGTTTATAGCAGTTTTATTCATCATAGCCCAGTTTTCTTAGCAAGCAACAAAACTGGGGTATACCCACATACAGTGGGATGCTATTTAACAATAAAAAAAAGAGAACTGACGTAGGCAACAGTGTGAACGGATCTCAGACCCATTATGCTGAGTGAAAGAAGTCAGGCACAGAAAGATATACATTGCCTGGTTACGTGTGTAATGTTCTAGAAAAGACAAGCTAATTTTTAGTGAGAGAAAGCAGATTATCTGAGCTAGGTTTATAAGGGGAAAGTGACTGCAAAGGGCACAGGGAAACTGAGGAGTGGTGGAAATGCTCTGTCTTGATTGTGTGGTGTGTTCTCACAAATGTATACTCCTCTCAAAGCTCAGTGAATTTACACCTGAAGTTGGTGACTTTATTGTACATCAGTTATACCTCAGTATAGTTGGATTAAAATGTTTTAGCTGTATCACTTATTTCTTTTAGAAACTGATTTAGCTTGAGCTGGATGTAACGATCTGTTTTAGTTGCTTCTTTAACAGTGTTATTACAATTGGTCGAACTTCTTTTGGGATTTCTTTTAAAGCTGAATCTCTTGTGAAATGTTACGGAAGACCAGCATTCCTGTAAAACAAAATATTTAAAAAGGAAAAGCTAGGCAGAGATATTTAATGTGTTGATAAATTCATTAGTACTGAAAAGTAGGTAGTGTTATCACAAGTTTTCTGGATGCTAAAACCAAAAAGTATGAGTAATTTGCTCAAAATGAGCCATTTAGTAAGGGATATGGGTCTGATTTGATCCGAGGATTTTTGACTCTAGCTTAGGTATTCTCTACTTCTGGGTGTCTTCTCACACCTGCTCCCCCATTAAATTAATGTATCATTTTAGAAATAATTCACCTCTTTAAAATATCTTTGCATCTCAGATACATATTTCAATATCTCTAATTGATTCAGTTTTTACTTTGAACCAGAGGTCGTTGCATAGTTTTGAAGTTATCAAATATTTTGACTTTTTTAAGTAAAAGTATCAAATTATATGAAATTCAGGAATATTTTTCTTACATAGAGTTGTTTTTAAATATTTTTATTATGGTGGCACTTTATTATGATATTTAAGTATTTCTTAATTCTAAGATTTTACTAATGGATGTTCTTGTGGATTATCATGATATTAAAAAGAATTTGCCAAAGTTCATTTGTTTTTAAACCATTCTTTGAGGATATCATTTACCATATCTAGTATAAGTGTCTAATGACTTTTCATCCAAGGGCTAATTCTTTGCTTATCCCCTTGTTTGTAGGTAGTTCGTTATTTGGCTGGCTGTGGACTGCAGAGTTGCCAGATGCTGGTGTCTAAGGGTTATCCAGACATCGGGTGGAATCCAGTTGAGGGAGAGAGATATCTTGACTTTCTCAGATTCGCTGTCTTCTGTAATGGTAGGACTTGATTGCTTGAGGTCTTTTTTGGACATTGTTAAATCTGCTTAAAAATAGATACATATATGTAATAAGGATTCATCCCAACATTTTGATGAAAGTAGTGAATATTAATAAAGAAATTGCATATTTTATAATCAATAGGGGTTTACACAGTAATAATTTATTATACAATATCTATTTTCATCGTGCTTTTATTATTTAAATTGAAATCTTTGGGAATCTAAATTCTTACAATTTTTTATAATTGAGTTCTAATAATGGTTAGGATTATGACATCATTTCTAATAACAAGTTAATGAGAATGAATGTTCCTTTATAATGCTTTTCTTTACTTTGAACATTTCGAGTGCAAGAAAAGAAATTTACTGTATCTTATACACACAAAAATAGTAATTTGGATTAAATTTTGGCTTTATTAGAATGTGCTTGGGTTTTAGTTTTTTTAAAATAAGAAATGACTTGTATAACATTTATTTGCTCAACACTTCCATATAATCAGTATTTGTTTATTTATGTTCCGCATTCGACTTCAGGAGAGAGTGTGGAAGAAAATGCAAACGTCGTGGTGAGACTGCTCATTCGGAGGCCTGAGTGTTTTGGTCCTGCTTTGAGAGGGGAAGGTGGGAATGGTCTTCTTGCAGTCATGGAAGAAGCCATAAAAATAGCTGAGGATCCTTCCCGAGATGGTCCCTCACCAACTAGCGGATCTAGTAAAACACTGTAGGTCTAACATATAAACCTTCATTAGTAAATTGTATGAGGGTACTTCAACAAATTCATGGAAAAATAGAATTAAAAAATAATACAAATCCTTCCATGAACTTTCTGAAGTACTCTTGTACTGCTTGACTTGAAATTTTACAAAATATATTTTGCATTCTTTTAATTGCAATATAATTTCAGGTACTGAAGGTTTCTCCCCTTGAATATAGAGTGTCTTGACCTTGAAGGAATGGATGGAACTTTCTGATGGAATAGGTTGAATTAGCAAAGAGAGAGCTGGGGAAGATTGTGTGGATTTAGCAGAGAGAAATTTATGTTGTAGGAGGAGATGCATCTTGTGGCTTTTCCCAGGGGAGCTGGGCAAAGTGGGTGGTTACAAATGATGGTAGATGAGCCTTTGGAATGGGACTGGAGTTCAGTGGGAAGGTGGCTAGCATGAGTCTTTATGATAATAGAGAGAAAGAGCCCTTTATCAGGAGAATGGGGGATTTGACTAAGCTGGTAAGGAGGTAAAGTCCAGAAAAGACGATGTCATTCTGAGGAGTGAAATGCTTGTTTTAGGTCCTGGAGACAGATGAGGGAGGCAGATGGGAAGGCGGTCATTATCTTACATTTCTCTGTAGTATACATTGTTAATACTTGATTCCAGGAATGGACATTAAGTCAGCATGTTGTTCATCTATGCCTTCCCCTTTTTTTTTTCTGTAGAAGTGCATGACGTCCTGGGGAGGTTATACACCACACTGCTAGCGCCAAGCAGAGAAGGAATAGAGTGCACACAGTCCCGTAAACCTTTGTTCTTCCACATGTATACTGGGCATGGAGGTTCTGTCCACACCAAGGGCAGATTTCCAGACTGGGAGCACAGTTCGAGAGCAAGCATGAGCTCCCCTCACCAGCCCCCCAAACACACACCATGTTACATGTTTATCAGTCAGTCACAGAGGAACTAGGGACCCCTTAGTTGCTCCCAGTAGTAGGAAATGCATCCAAGATCTCTGGCTCAGGACCACACCAGCGAGTGTGCACTGAGGGCCCTTCAGACAGCCTTGCATGCCCAGGAACGAGATTGTCGGCCAAGGCCTCGCTGTCACTCTGCAGACCGAGGCAGCTGCCTTCTGAGCATCATAGGAAGGATGTGAGCCTCCAGGGCCATCCAGACTTGTCTGTCATCAGCAAGATCATGAAGTATTTATTATTTTCTCACTGAGGTGGGAGGAAGATATGTTGATTATTTGGGGGAATGGGAGCAGGGAGGGAGGGTGGAGAGGAAAGTGAGTAAATGAGATAGCATTTATGAGATACTTACTCTAGGCAGAGCACTGTAGTGGGTGCCTTACATATGCTGTCTTGTGTAACAGCTCTTTGTCACCCTCTCTCTACGTGCATGCTAGGTGCAATAGTAGTCTAAATTTACACAGTCCTTCCATCAGTTAACTTCCTTGTTAATGATCTGCTACTAGAAATGAGCAGAATCTATAAAATTAGCAATTCCTCTTTTTCCCTTTTGAAGGAATCTTAATACTAAATTCCCACAGATCTGTTCTTGGTGATAGAATCTCAGATCTGATCTTTAATTTATTGCTGTTTTCCTTTAGAAATGTCAAGCTGTGTATTTAAAACATATGTGAAAAGTATCAGAAGAAGAAAATGCATTACCTTAGTTGTCCCTTTTCTCTGGGAGATATGTCATAAATATGAAATGTCAATTATCCCATTTGCTTCTCTGTCTCTTTTGAAAAATCCATGGAAGTGATACAGAAGAGGAGGAAGATGACACTATCCACATGGGGAACGCGATCATGACCTTTTATGCAGCTTTGATTGACCTCTTAGGACGCTGTGCCCCGGAGATGCATGTGAGTGCCTGGGGCCCAGGACAGGAATTCTGGTTTATCTTGCAAAGATAACAAAAGTATCCCAAACCAATAATCTTCATGCTCCATTAAAAATAATAGCTGCAGCCTAATTGCTAAACAAGTGTTTGTTTTGTTGGAAATGTCTTGTTGGTTGTAAAATTAGTAATGGGATTTCAATACAGGTCATTAATACAATACTTCATATATCTCTAAAACTCGTATAGCCTCCCCACATTTTAAGAAGAAAATAACGTATTTTTTCTAAACAATTTCTTCTCCTATTATAGTGAATGCAAAAGCAACCACTCCTCCCAAGAGCTGTTTTCTTGTGTACAGTATTTAATTCTACATGCTTGCCTCTGGTGGGGGAAAAGGAGGAGGGGGAAATTAAGAGCTTTTCAGACCTTATAGATTAGTGTTTTCTAAAACTTTTTGACCAAGATGAAATTAAAGTTTCATGGATTAACACTTACTTTTACTCTGTAATACAATGTAATATATTTTCTACTTTATTTTATTCTAATTGATTCTGTTTTATTCTATTTTATGCACTTAAAATATCTAAGAGAGGGCCCATAAAATTAGCTGCATGACCTACCTGTTAATGGGAAGCAACCCAGAGTTGGTCAGTGCTGGAGTAGAAGGGCTAAGAAATACATATGCAAGTCTCAATGAGCACAAAGCCAGGGGAACTTGCTTACAGAGCCCCTCTTTCCTCTGTCCTTGATATCTGCGTTGGTTTTGTTTGACCTCTTTCTTTCACACCCATAGGTTAAACCTTACTTGATATATTCTTTGATTGTGAACGGAGAGGAATCACAGGATAGAGAAATGTTAGAGTGTTAGAAAACCTGCAGTCTTATTTTTGTAAAAACTTAACCTTTGCTGCTAAAGAGATTTTTCATCTTAGTAAATGGGAACAGATTATCAAAAATGTGTATGCTGGGAGTGACTGTAGACAAAAACTTGACGCTCAAATATTTGTTCTTTTTCCCGTCTCAGTGAAAAGATCAGAGGAACCAAGAGAGAAATTATGCTAATAAATAGAAGCTTTCTGTTTTACTGTCATGTCTGTATTAAGGGGGGAAAGCACTAAGTGAATTAATAAGGGACTAACCCTGGCACTTCTGAAATGTATTCATCTTTGGAACTAGTAGTTGAGGGCTCCTGTGTGTCAGAAATTGTATCTGAGTTTCACACCCTGTGGTGAAGGAAGCAGATGCCCATCCTGTCTCTGGGAGCCTGCAGTCTGTTCCAGAGGCCTGAGGAGATTCTTGACCATATCCTGATCCGCAATCATCATGCATACCTTCTTAGCCAGGGCCATTCTAAGAGTACTGTTAGCATTTATGTTCACCATTTTCCCCACATTATAAACCCATTCTTGAGATAAATCTGGGTGGAATATAAATGAATATGTAATTAATTTATCATCACAAAGCAAGAAAGAAGCTAAATCAATCATACATATTAGTATATGTTCAGGGCCTTAAGATAATTTTTTCTTTGTATTATTGCTCATGGATGGATGGGTATTTATGTGTAATTTGCAGGGGGAGGTAATAAGCATTTATAGACTTACCAGATTCTCAATACATTTGAACACCCCCGAAGAAGACAAAGACTATTGTTTCCATGGATAAACCAGTGGACCTAGACTGGTTTTGTAATTATGTAATTTGGTGTATGTAATTTGTATGTAGTTTGGTGTATCTAATTATGTAATTTGGTATATGCCGAGGCCAATGAAAACTGTGTGGGCAAGTAAATATCTGCCGGCAAGCCTGAAACAACAGTTTCTGAGTCAGGTCTGACTTTATATGTGTACTTAACAGAAAATTATTTTTGACTTGGATTTCCATACTTCAAATTTCCTAGACAGAATTCTAACACTGATTTTACAAAGTTATTCTAATGTTTCTTTATTTCTCTTTCTGTGTAGTTGATTCATGCTGGTAAGGGAGAAGCCATCAGAATCAGGTCTATTTTGAGATCCCTAATTCCACTGGGAGATTTGGTAGGAGTAATCAGCATTGCTTTTCAGATGCCAACAATAGCCAAAGGTAAGGGCAACTTCCATTCTTTGTAATTCTGTAGGATGCTGGATGACATGATGTTCTAAATACTGTTTTCAGTACCCACATTTCCCCCTTTCTGCTCCCCTCAGCATGGCTACGCTACTTCTATTTCTTTGGGAAAAAAAAGTACTACAAAGATTTTTTTTATGAAATATTTTTCATTCTTATTGTTTTTAAACAATTATATTTCTGATGAGATTTTAATTCTGTTTTACATGACATTTCAGACAATGGTCAGAGAAGAGGAAAAATGCACGTCCACTGTCTGGTGTCATGTCCCTGCTCCTGTTCTTTGGTACCCGTTCTCCTCTGTCTTTCTTGGCCTTAATTCCTAATTCATGTTTTTGGTAGTTTTTATAGTCACTTTCATGCTTTTCTTTTCAAAGCAACGATTATACTTTTTGAGTTAGAGATTTAAAAAATCCCTGTGTGTTAAAAGAAGTGTTCTTTTAAAGACTAAGGAGAAAAATTTTAAAAAGATGTAAGGAATTATTGATGACAACTAAAAGATAAGTTGGATCCCAAATTATACTTTGTTTTTCCTTTTTCAAATTTCAGTTTTCAATACTTTATTGGACACCTATACAGAAGTCATTTTTATTTAAACTTCTACTTTTAGAGCAAAAACATAATTAGGTAGGAAGTGCATGCTGTTACCCTTTTCTTTCACTAATAATGCCCCAGAGAGGGCGGGCTGTTAAGACCCTGAGTCTAGAACGAAGGCATTGATTGCTCTGTACCTGAAGGTGGCTCTCCCTGCTTGCCAGCCCTGTGACTATAACAAAGTAAAGTCTCCTGGGTGCTAAGCTTCCAACCCAAATCTACAAGGGGACAACACTGCCATAATAATGGAGCACTCATTATAATTTTAGGGAAAGCTGGATTTTAAAATTTGCCCCCAGCTTTGTCCTCCCCATGGAGGCCATTCCTTTTCCTCATGCATCTGCAGGTCGTCCTCATCTGCCTTCTTTGTCCCTCTCGTGCAACTCACGTTCATTTGCTTAGGTAAAACATCTTTTCCTTTCCCTACATTTTGAGTCCCCAAATTGACACTGTCAGGACAAAGATAAAAATATTGTACCAGTGACATAGGAGGGTACTTCAAAAAGTTCATGGAAAAGTCGAATTGGAAGACAATACAAATATTTCCACGAACTTTTTGAGCACTCTCATACAGACTATGAAATGGAGAAATGCTAAGTTTTGTGGTAACATTAGTGACAGCAAAGAGCCAAGAATAACAGATTGTCAGAGTGCCCAAGTATCCCTTTCAGAATTGGCCCCAAAGTCTCCACATACCTCCTCGTTTCCTCCAGTCATCTGCCTTTACCAGCCTTCAAGAGTTTTCAAGTTGCTTTCTTCCCTGTTCTACTTAGGTGTGCTCTAATAATCTTATTTTATGTTGTTTTTCTTCATAAATTTAATATATTGTCTACATTGGGAGTTAAACGGTTTTTTGGTGATTTTTTTCATAAACTATCACAATCGCAATGAAAGTTAACTTTTAAACACAATCCATTGTCCACTGTTAAATTTCTGCCTTTTTCTTTTACTGCTTTCCTTTTGTGGAGAGTGTAGACCCATACCTGTATTTTTTGTTTTACTGTGGCTATGCATTTACATTTACGGTGGCTATACATTCACTGTGAAACTTAACCCATCATTTCTCTTCTGTTTCAATGACCAATTCAGTTGATTATATAAGTGTCACCAAGTAGCAGTAATAATAGTTATTATATGTTCTATGTTTTGTATGTGAAGTTTGCCTCTAAAGATTGATATTTTCCCCTCCCAGTATCTAGGGCCTTCATCAGACATTTTTATCATACTTATCCTAGGGCTAGAGTGTTCCCCAGAATAGTAATGAAAGAAAGAGGGGCTCAGAAAACTTGAGGAGCAAGCACATAATCTCGCAGCTCTTGGCCCAGGCAGGTTTGGTCAGCCTGTCCGAGGCAGCAATTTTGGGTGAATGATTATGGCAGGTACCACAGAGTGAGGCCAGTTCTTTATTGTTGCCCATGTGTTTGAGGAGATGGTGAAAATAAAATAGGAACTTTCGCAAATCTATGATTCTTGAGCCCCGGGCAGTTGTAGTTGTGGTTATTCAAATACTACTTGAATAAGTATTTTTTTAAAAAAGCTTATGTTAGGATCACTGAGTTGTTCACCTTTTCCTTAGGTCTTTCTTTTTGTGTTTGGTTGGTTGGGGGGTTCTTTGGCAGCTGGCCAATACAGGGATACATCGAACCTTGGACCTTGGAGTTATCAGCACCATGCTCCAACTAACTGAGCTAAATGGCCAGCTGCTCACCTTTTCCTTAGGTACAGATACGAGGGTACTTCAAAAAGTTCGTGGAAAAATGGAATTAAAAGATAATACAAATCTTTCCATGAAGTTTACTAAGACCCCTCATATATGTTAAAATAATAGAATCCTATAAATTTATATTCCCTATAATGTGGTTTTTTTTAGGAAAATCGAGCTGAAATTTCATATAGATTTTTTTTTTTTAATACACCCTTTTATTATTATTATTATTTTTTTGTCTTTTTGTGACCGGCCGCACCGGCCATCCTTATATAGGATCCGAACCCGCAGCAGGAGCACTGCTGTGCTCCCAGCGCGGCACTCTCCCAAGTGCGCCACGGGGTCGGCCCTTCATATAGATTTTTAATTGAAAATTATTGTACACGGAATTAACACTAAGAATTTAATTAGCTTTGGTTGGATTCTAAGCCCAATTTTAATTGGTTTAAATTAACTTTGCCAGTTACTAGGTGTACAACCTTGGACAAGTTAACTTCCCTAAAGGTCAGTTTTCATCATCCGTTAAATGAGGATTATAATACCAACTTCATAGTTGGATTGTGGAGATTGTGAGAGATTGTGTCTGTAAAACTTCTTGCACAGTGCCTTGACAATAGCAAAAACAACAAGAACTGTTATTCTTATATATAAAAGAAAGGGATGTGTTAGTTTTACGGTGGTCATGCGTTGCTTAACAATAGGGATATGTTCTGAGAAATGCGTGGTTAGGCGATCTCATTGTTGTGTGAACACCACAAACCTAGATGGTATAGCCTTTGCTGTGAGGTATAGCCTTTTGCTTCTATGTGAGTAATGCCTTGCACTGTGACGTTAGGACAGCTACGACGTCATTAAGCGATGGGACTTTTGCAGCTTTATTATAATCTTATGGGACCACTGTTGTATATGTGCTCTGTGGTTGACCAAGATGTTATCTGGCACATGACTGTATTAGGTATTATTATGATTTTAAGGAATGAAAGCTATTGGGTATTACCCTTTAATTTTCTTTAGAACAATATTTTTTCATTTTCATGATTCAAATATAAAATTCATTTATTGAATACAAGTGTGAACAGAAAAGATGTCATTTTATTCTTTCAGGATGATTATGGTCATGTGTCATCTTTCCCTGAGTTCTGCTTTCTTCAATATTGCATTCATATGAAGAATTCTGTGACGTTATTTGTAGAATCTTACAGTGTGTTATCAGTATCAGTTTAGCATAATTATCATATTGTCAAACAGCAGATCAGTTCTCCAGTATTTTAAACTGGTACATGATCCCATAATTCCCCATATCAGTGGTCTTTAACCTGTGAGCTTATAGAGTTATTATGAAGGATTCACTACTCTATAAAGTCATTAAGCATTGACTATTGCCAGAGAAAATAATACTTCTCTCAAATATGTTTTAAATGTTAAGTGCTATCATGATTAATGAAACATATTTCTTACGAGAGCCAAACTGGTTTCATAGTGTTATTTCATCATTTTGTAATTGTTCTAAAGCTGTGAAAATGTAAATGTACCAATATTATCACATAGGAGTACACGAGCTCATTAATGTTGAAAACAGGCTCTCCTTCTTGAAAAGAGTATAAACCCCTATTTTGCATTTGAACTTTTCATGATATTCACTCCTACTTTTACAAGGTAAGTTTTGGATGCCTTTTTGTTTCTTTCTCAGTGTCTAATATAATGTTATGTCTTTATCATGTATGTAGCTGACAAATGGATGCCCAAATAACATTTAAATTACCTTGGATTTAAATGGCACTTCCCTATTTCCTCAGCTAGCTTCTGCACTTGCTTGGGGGTAGTAGAAGAACAGAAAACGATCTCATTGACAGCTTTATTTGAGACATGAGAAGGCTGGAAAGGAGCCATTTGTTATCTATCCCTGTGTGGCCCAGCCGTTGACACCAGCATGTCCCCTTTTCTCTTTTAGATGGGAATGTGGTGGAGCCTGACATGTCTGCGGGGTTCTGCCCAGATCACAAGGCAGCCATGGTTTTATTCCTCGACAGGGTTTACGGAATCGAGGTTCAAGATTTTCTCCTGCATCTTCTTGAGGTTGGCTTTCTGCCAGATCTCCGGGCCGCTGCCTCTTTAGATACGGTAGGATTTGAACAACTGACTTCCTCCACTTTTGACTCTTCAGTCTGTGCCTTACAATATTCTTTCATATATATTCATTCATTCACTTATGGTCAAAAACATTAATGGGGTAT
The DNA here is from genome assembly GCF_027409185.1 of Cynocephalus volans. NCBI lineage: Eukaryota > Metazoa > Chordata > Mammalia > Dermoptera > Cynocephalidae > Cynocephalus > Cynocephalus volans. The sequence goes on along the minus strand of NC_084477.1, from coordinate 12,409,312 downwards.
ATGTCATATTTTCAGGCAAGCAGTGGGTAAACAAAAAATAAAGTAGACTGTGTCCTTGAGGAATTCACTGAGTAGTTAAACTGATAACCTCAAGAAACTGCTGACCTCTGGCAGAATTCTAATACTGTAAGAAGAGGTCCATATAACCCAAATTTGGTAGGTCACAGTGACACCTGTTAACCTCTTCATTGCTAACCTCTGAATATGCCTAAACAATTATGCTGGTTCTCAATGAAAGCCATTAAAGTATTAAGAAGATTTAATGGACATTGTTGAGTCATGCTAATTACAGTGCCATCCTGGTGTCTTCTTTTATTAAGGTACAGATAGACTGAAATCTGTACTATATATTCTCCCACATGGTGAATCTGCCATTATTACTGTGAATGATCTGCTCTTTGAAATATTGTAGAATAACCTGAAGTTCCAAATGTTATTGTACTAATTAAAGTAATGCCCACTTTTATTAATTTTTTTTGTTTTATTGATTAAATGGGCCTTTTGGACTTTGAGGAAAATTAGATCTCAAGTTGACAGTAGTCCTTTTATGATATTCATAAGAGCAGAATCATAAACATGAAATGCAAATTTCTGTTTTCTTTGCTGGGTGTGTTCACATGGAATTCTGAACCTAAATAGTATAGATGGTAAAATAGTAATATAATCAACCTTTGATTGTTTTGATGCTGGTGGACATGAGCAGAAATATGAATAATATTAACAAATAGAATTCAGAAGGAATTTATGATTGTGAGATCTGTTATGAAAGTAAAGGAAAGCATTGATATCTTTGATATCTGGGCCGGCCCGTGGCTCACTCGGTAGAGTGCGGTGCTGATATCTTTGATATCTTTAGTGTCTTCATCTTACATTGAGCCTACCATTGATAAAACCTGAACTTCTTGGGCTTTTTTGAGGAGATAGATGTCATTTCATTCATTTTTTTCTATTTATGAGCTGTCAGTTGACAGTGGATTATGTTTAGTGGTAAAGATCATACGAGCTGCATTATCAGTATCACTGAAGAATACATTTCCATTTGTCATACTCTTGTCATTTCCGACATAGGGAAATTATATGTCAGCATGCTGATCCTTTTGAAAGTTGTCTACAGCCAAACACAAATGGCTTCCTACTCTCTAATTCCTTTGTAGGCTGCTTTGAGTGCTACTGATATGGCCTTGGCCCTCAATCGGTACCTCTGCACAGCCGTCCTGCCTTTGTTAACGAGATGCGCCCCTCTTTTTGCGGGCACAGAGCACCACGCTTCCCTCATTGACTCGTTACTTCATACTGTGTACAGACTTTCTAAGGGCTGCTCTCTCACCAAAGCGCAACGGGATTCCATCGAAGTTTGTTTACTCTCCATTTGTGGGTAAGTGGGCAACCGTATGTCAACTTCTTCCTTAAGAAAGGGAATGTACCATGTGGCCCTTGACAAATTATTATGGTTTTTAAAAACAATTTCTGTACCAAATAATTTCTGCCCCAAATTGATTCATTTTAGGTAGTCCTGTGTACTGAGGTATGCGTCCCTCGGAGCACCCTTGTTCCTGGTCAAGGTTGGGAGTGCCCCTCCAGGCCTCCCCAGGGCATCCAGCTATTGGATGTAGAACACTGTTCTAAATGTTGGGTGGGACGGGGGCGAGGCACGCTGACTGTGTGAGCCCCCAGCCCCTTTAGGTCAAATAATAGATTCTTCCCCTTTTGACTGTGGATGATGATTTTAACTCTTCTTCCAGAAGAGAAAAGAAAAAGGGGACTTATTAAATATTAAATATAAAAAATATAAAAGGGGACTTATTAAAGCATACTGATGTCTGGCTGTGATGAAGGCTGAATATTTCCTCCAGCCTGAAAAACCACTTCCGTGGGTAGAAGTGTTCAAATTCTGTGAAAACCAGAAATATACCTCTCCCTGCTGAAGTCCTGTCAGTGACAGCGACCATTTCTCAAGCCCCTCACAAAGGTGATGGTTCCTTTCTCATTGGTCAGAGACTCTTGGCAGTGAAGACCTGCATCCTGGCAGTCCCAGGTGAGGGAAAGGTTTTCCCCCACGGTGGAGTGTGTGGGTTGAGAAGGCAGATGGGGCTGAGGGAGGTGGACAATCAGGAGAGCAGTTCTGTAGCTTCCCTGACCTAAGATTCTGTAAAATGGAATCAAAACACCTACCTCACACAGTTTCTGTAAGTCGGATGAGGTGAAATGCTTGGCAGTGCCTGATGTAGTAGAGGTCACTCTGTGTTAGTTTCTCTCCCTTCCTCCTCTGGCGTTATTACTTGCTCAGCCATGTGTCCTCCCTCCTGTTCCTGCACCCCCTCTCCTTTCTGCTTCTGGCCATCTGCTGCAGTGAGGGGAGAAGCGTTTACTAAAATAGTGGGGGAAGGTCTTAGCGAACGGCAGGGTCTGCAGTCATACATGGTTAGGAAGGGAAGGAGCAGAAGAGAAACTTCTGTAGCAAGAAGCGGTGCTCTTCAGATCTGGGGGTCAGAGATGAACTGGAAAATGCAAACTTACATGAACTTAAGTAGCTCCTGGCTAATCTTCAGACTAGGAACACCTAATTAATACCATCTGAAGAGAGGTTAGGTACAGGTCCTTAACTTATAATGTAGCCCGATGAATTATCTGTTTCATTTGGACACATTTCTCCTTATTATGAAAATTGTCTTTGTTTCAACAGCCAGTTGAGACCTTCGATGATGCAGCACTTACTCAGGAGATTAGTATTTGATGTTCCATTGTTAAATGAACATGCCAAGATGCCTCTTAAGGTAGGTATAGGAAATGTTTGTACTTATTTGATTACTGTTTTTTCTGACTTTGTTTACTGTTATAATGTGTACATCTCTTAGATGCTGGGAATTTCTCCTAATTATTGAAATGGTCATACTCGTATGAGCTATAAAAATGTGTACATGAACCTGAAATAAAAGTAATAAAATACCATAGATATCCTAAGATTGTTTTGCACGGAAATCAAAGGGAAAAAATGGGCCACAAGAAAAAGATAAGCGAAGATATTTATTCTTAAGGTAGAAACATGGTGATAGGCCTAGCCTAAAATGTTATTAGCAACTTCAAGGGATAAAGAGCAAGTTTTAAAAACAACATTTTCTAAGTTGATAATCTCATGAGAGACTCCAAATACCACTTCATAGGGTTCAAAGATAACCTCTCAGTATGTGCTGTTACAGTTTGACACATATTATAGAAAAGTCAGTGACGTTTTCTCTGCCCAGCTGTACTATTCTGTTCATGAACGATTAAGTCTCATTCTGTCTGACTGACTTGGTAATATCTTTCTATGAGTTAATATCCTAAATATCTAGACTGAGGATAGGACCATCTGAGCATCAAGGTTATGTGGTAATTTAATAGACTTCACGGGTGACCTCTCTGCAGTGCCATCTAGTAGGCGTCATTTTTTCCCCCAATGGCCATCGATTAATAGTGCTGTCAAAAATTTAAATGAGTCTATTTTTGAGCTGTTAAACTGAGCATCCCTGGATATTTAGCAAAACTAATCTTTCTCTATGAAAATTGATTTTGGTTTAATGAATCTAGATAAATTAATGAATTAGGAAAATTATACTCATATTTTTGCTAAAAATCCCATTTCTACAGTTTTTATCATCTAGAATAGCCCTTGTCATGCAAAATTTTCTTGATACAAAAGAGATGGAAAATACTTGAAAGAAGATACAGTATCATATTCTAATATTTATGCAATAAGATTCTTTTACATTACAGATATTTTGATATTAATTCAATCAAGTTATATCTCAGTATTTCCTCATTTGGGATTCCTAGATAGTGTGTATGTGTGGATGTGTGTGTTTGTGTTTCGTAACTGAAAGGGAGACTAAACAAGATGAAATATTTCAACCCGAAAACATGTAGTTAGCTTTAATAATAATATTCCTTACAATTTACTTTCTTCCTTGGATATAGAAAAGAAAGTCCAAAAATTTATATTTGATTCCTGCAGATCATGTTATTATTTGGCAAATGTAGATCAAGAATAAATTATCCAAAGAGTTACCCAATAATTGAAAGACTCTATCCTTATCTTTGAACTCCCAGCTTAATTCTGAACAAACAAAATACACATAGGTGAAAACCTAAGGAGCACCATGGACTCTCAGTAAGGTAGTAAGTTGCTTCTATAACCACCAAGAAATGTAGACATGAAAATGTTCCAGGTAGAGCAGTTGTGGAGCTTTATTTTGAGAGGTAAGTTTTGAAGCAAATCATAAAATATGATGGTTAAGAAGAGACAGAGAGGTAGAAAAATAATCACAGATGTATAGTTCCCTGGTTGTACCTCTAGGTTGCCTTGACAGCAATCCCTTCATTTTACCGATGGATTTCAGGAAATAACAATTCATAAAATTGTGAGTAAATGATAGCAACTAAAGTAAAACTCAGGAATACATAGATATCCAAATAACCTCATAAAGAATGCTGTTCAAGATAGAGTTATTTTTAAAATTGGGCATTTGAGGGCCGAGCCCGTGGCGCACTTGGTAGAGTGCTGCGCTGGGAGCGTGGCGACGCTCCCGCCGCGGGTTCGGATCCTATATAGGACTGACCGACCGGTGCACTCACTGGCTGAGTGCCCGTCACGAAAAAAATGACCAAAAAAAAAAAAAAAAAAAATTGGGCATTTGATCATCACATAACCATCAGTGTTAAATTTTGTAGAGACGTAGTATACAAGGTAAATAGCATTCTCCAAAAGAATGCATATGGGATTGGGCAGTTTCACTCCAGTTGACCTTATTGCATAGCATTAGAATGCCATATGAGGAGAAATGGAAAAAAAAAATATATAAAAGATGTCTTTAGCTCTTTGCTTTTATAATTGTTTCCCCACATAGCTGCTGACAAATCATTATGAAAGATGCTGGAAATATTACTGCCTGCCTGGAGGGTGGGGAAACTTTGGTGCTGCCTCAGAAGAAGAACTTCATTTATCAAGAAAGTTGTTCTGGGGCATTTTTGATGCCCTGTCTCAAAAGGTAATGTTTTATAGATTTATTTGAATTGATAAAATGATAAAAGCCACAGGTTCTTGATAAGGTATTATTCCTAGTGGAATAATGTCTTTACTAGACTTAGTTTTATTTTTTCTCTTTTCTCAACTTTATAACAAATGCTTAGAATGCAGTTTACATTGATTGTTTATAATCAGTATGGAAGCATTCTTCTTGTTATCATAGCACTGTTTCTGAATTTAAAATGGCTAATCATTTCAGGAAATTATGCACATGGTTGATAAATTTCTGGTTCATTTGTACTTACTTGGACTCATACTGTCCCTAGTCACCTCTTCAGTCTTTTAGAGCCTGAAAAAAATTATGTTAGTTTAAAAAAAATATTATGAAATTATAATATTCCAGTGCCTACTGACATCTTCTGCTTTGCTGCTATGGAGATTTAAGTATCTTCACTAGGTATTGCTTTGTATATGTGACATTCCCTTATAGTTGACATATTTATAATGAATAGTTTGTATATTTCATGGGACTGGAAGATAGTAATTTCAGAGAAAAACAGAACAGCATGTTGTTTATGTTTACACTTAAATTAATCAAAATCAGTTTAAATTCCCAGATAGACATTATTACATAACTGGAATAGTGTAACCACAAGTTTGCTACATAATAGTGAAAAGTTTATCTGTGATCTCATTTGATAGCTACATTTTGATGCTGTTTCTTACTCAATTTCCTGTGGTAAACAGTCTTTTTAAAATAATGTGTAAGTATTTTTAGAAGCATCTGCAACATTTAAAATTGAATATTTAAATTTAGATAATTTACACAAGCATTATTTTTGATTTTTTAAAAATATCTATAACTACAGATTTAACTAATTATGTAATTAATATACAAATATCTATTTTCAGAAATTTTTATCATGCCTATTTCCCACAGAATTTCTTTCTCAGTTCAGAATTTTATTTCTCATACCTTTGTAGTGCAACCCAGATCAGTTAAAATTTCTCACTCTCCGGAATGTTATCCTTTATGTATTTTTCCTGTATAACCACTATAACGTGATGCAGCAGTAATCTGTAACTAACTATAAGGAATACAGTCCTCATTTACTGAGATTATGTTTATGTTGTAAAGACATTTTATATAATTTAGAATACTCAAGTTTATTTCACATATGGGAGAATAAACTTTTGGGGATGCAGAGATTTTATTTGCCATATGCTGCAGTTTCTCTTATGTTTGATGGGAATTCAGGCTATATGTATCATTTTCTAGAGAAAGAATCATCAGGGAGTTAAGTTAGCCCAGAGTAATTCAAATTTTCTCCTACAGCAGTATATTAGCCATGGGGATCATGCTGGCCACTTTTGCTACACAGTAATATAGTAATTTTTTCTTTGGTCCTCAATTTCTTTCCAGAAATATGAACAAGAACTTTTCAAACTGGCACTGCCTTGCCTGAGTGCAGTTGCGGGAGCTTTGCCTCCAGACTACATGGAATCAAATTATGTCAGTATGATGGAAAAACAGTCATCAATGGATTCTGAAGGGAACTTTAACCCACAACCTGTTGATACCTCAAAGTATGGACTCTTTCTATTGCAGCAGATTTTTATTGTAAATGATGTGTGAAGTCTGAAATTGAATAAGGTACTAAAGTGAACTTTCTCTAATACATGCCCCCTTTGAATTGGTATCCTTTTAATAGGGGTCCCTTTAATTTATCAATGATAGTAATAATAATAATAATGATTATGGTAATATCAGAAACAGACAAGATGTACCTTCTAGGATACTCTCAATATAATCAAGATTCTCTGTATAGAACTACATGATGATATCTATAATCATGAGAATCAAGTATATCAGTTATATTTTTAGTTGAACATTTACCCTACATGTTTATTAATAACTACAGTCATCCTCTGGATAGCATCTTTTACTTAGAATGATCCCAGCATGCACTGCAAAGCTGTTTCTGTGAGTGGCAGGGAATTACTTCACCCATCACCACATCTGTGCAAGGCCAGGGTGAGCTGCTGATGGTCAGCACCTTAAAGCACACACAACATGAGACTGAAAGAAGTATCAAATGAGAATTTTTGTGGACAATTTGGCATGCAGTTACAATGCAGTTTGACAACCTTAACCAAAGACTGAATGACATTGACATTAACATTATGAAACTTCTTACATGTACTGAGCTGCATAAATTGTTATACAAATAGGGTGTTCGGGTTCTTCAGGTGTTTGAAGTCTCCACATTTTGTTATTGTTGTTGTCACTGTCTTTAAGTAGGACCGTGGTTCCCTATTTTCAAGGAAAGCTGCCTCTCCATACCACATTATCTTATTGATTCCATAAGCAATGGAACTCAGTGACTCAGCAAGATCAGTTGTAGCAGGGTAACCACTTGGTAGTTCTTATCCACGGCTTCTGAATTTGCTTGGGAGTTCAACTTTGAGGCTTCTGGGCGGCCCCAGCTGGCTTAGCGTCTATAACCAGAGTGGTATGCTGGTAGTTTGATAATGTCTTGAATTTGCATGTTTGATATTTGATGACAACCTATGAGAAAAGACCGTACCCCCAGTATTTGGCTTATGTGATAATCCTTTGTATCTTTTCCAAAGTAAGTAAACCAAAATACCATATGTTCACATTCCTACATGGGTAAGTTTGTGATTTGCTAGCATGCAATATAATACTGGATTTTAAATAACAGCAGAACAATGTCATGGTTTTGGTGTTGATTAATTAAATCCAATTAATTCATAAGTGTTGGGCATGTATATTAATTTACCTAAGATCACCCCTTTGGGGTCTTCTTAACAGATACAGGTTTACATGGTGTTATCAATAATTTTCACATGATTATAATTTTTATTTATTGCTTCTTAAGTATATGTATGTCATGTAATTCAATTACTGACTAATAACTTTGCTGGAAAAGAACAGTAAACCATCTCATTGTATTAGGTTTTATTTAGGATATTTTTCCTTGGTTTTATTCAAAATTCTATGCTTGAAGTTAATTGCTTTAATAAGTTATGTTCATTAATGGATGGAATTATATTGATATTTAATATTCCATTCTTAGACATATTTGATATTCCCAAGTCTTGCATTTACCATGAGACTTGGTCATCAATTGCATGCACACTTCCTGTGTTCAAGGGATTAAATATTTATTTAAAAATGAAAAATCAAGAATAAATGTTATTAAAATCATAAAGCCAGAATTAGTTAATTGCTTTTCCCTACAGTCAATATTAGTAACATTTAGAATGTTATATATAGACCATTAATATTTAAAATCATTAGTGCATCACTAGTTGTATAAAATTAATTAAAAAATTTAGTACATTTAAAAATCTAGCAGGTCAGATTTCAGCAGTCTTCTTATCTATTTGTAGTTGTTGCAGAAGAGCCCAAAGTCAAAAAGGGAGAACGACAGCAAAGAAAGAACATGGGAGAGACGCGTGTCTTTAAGCTTGTAGACTAACCTTTTCTTACTTTAGGGCTTGTTTTTTTCTTTTTTGTATAATTGATTGCCATCATCTTTGCATATACTTGAATTATTTTACTTGTATTATGTATATTTTATTACATATAATTTGTTATATTAACAAATAATAAAATATGAATCAATATAAGATGAGCGGATAGAACATTATCTGCTTGACTTTTCTTATATTGCCTTAATAATATGAAAAGTAATACTTCGTTAAAACTATTTTTTAACAGTTATGCATTGAATGGGATCTAAGCATTTACGAGCTATGAGTAAATTATTAATATGATTTCCTGTAAATTCTGTGAAAATCAAGCTTTTTGCCTATATTTTTCTCATAGTATTACAATTCCTGAGAAGTTGGAATACTTCATTAACAAATACGCAGAGCATTCCCATGACAAATGGTCAATGGACAAGGTAAAAGTCAGAGTATTGCGTTCTGATTCAGTACTGTCATTATTAATAACTGGTCACTGTGCAAATAGTTCTGACCATGATAATTTTCTATTTTAAAGTGAGAGCCTTATCTCAACTAGGAGCATTTATTTACAGTTCGCTCGTATAATATTTAGCTAGTTCTGCTATTAACGCAAGTATGATATACATCTGAATAAGAATATTTGTTCTCATAAAAAGCCCAATTTTAAGATTTCAAAAGATCTACTAATTATATTAAAATATAGTTTCTAAACATATATTATTCACAGAGGTAAAAAGTATCAATCACCATGGGCTTTAGGAGGAAGAGGATACCCCGGGTCTAGAATTCACCTTTTAAGGAAACTTTAGTTTTATATGTAGTTTTGCATTAGATAAAGTCTTGAAAACTCTTAATCAGGATTTAATTATTGTTTACCCTATTCTTCTGCTGTATTTCTTACTACCAAGTAGATCTGCAGTTTACTTAAAATAGGTTACATTGGCCAGATGACATATCTTATTTGTGTTTTCAAGAAAAACAACCCAAGTGAGAAAACTAAAGGAGTCACAATCTATGAGATAATTCCTACATATTATGAGATTTTCTAAAGGAAACATTATGCCTGAGTATTCATGTTAAATTGATCCTAGTTTAAACTGAAGGGAGGATGGTTAAAATAGGTTGGTGAGGGAAACTGTGTTGAGATGGTGCGAGAACCTAAAATACGCACGTGCTGATTTGGTGAAGTCAGAGTTAAACTGCAGAGTCCCAAAGGACGCTTCTGTCCTGTAGCAACTCAGCATTATCATGAAGATGTTAGATTCAGTTTCAGGCTTGCCCCAGCCAACCAGTCCCTTACTACCTCTGCGAAACAGTTTTTTGTTTATTTGTTTTGATAAATGTGTGGCTCTTTTTTTCAGTAATTAACTGATGCATGAGGTAAGCCAGTAAGGATCTGTTTTTATAAAGATGCACTAAGTCTTGAGCTGATGGAGGTGGTGATGGAGAGGAATATTTCAGGAAGGTAGTCCTGAGCTATCCTAGTCCAGTGACTCAGACTCCATAGGCAGACATGAAATGGTATAGAGAAGCAGTGACATGTACAGATGGGCAAAACAATGTGGACCAAACATGTTGAGAGATAACCGGATGAAGGAATGGGCAAAACAGTAGCTTTATTTAGAGAGGCTTCCGAGAGGCATACTCCAGTTTTCCTGTTAAAAATGAATACTTCATATACACGTGTCACAGGTAGGGTCCCATAAACATCATCCCTGTGGCCTCCTTGTAGGAGTCACAGACCTGGGTCTGCTTAAGGAAGACAGGGTTCTTTAATCTCTGGGTAGAAAGACTTGTTCCAGATGATTATTAAAAATAACATTGATTAAGATGGAAATGTTTATATTGACTTATGCTGGATAAAATTAAAATTTCAATCTTTATCTTGGTTCATTTAGCTTTATTTTATGAAATATACGCTTAAACACATGTATACCTACACTCTCTAAAATAAGTACATGTAAACAAATTTCGATGTTTTTGTTTTTTTAGTTGGCAAATGGATGGATTTATGGAGAAATATTTTCAGACTCTTCTAAGGTTCAACCATTAATGAAGCCATATAAACTATTATCTGAAAAGGTAAGGGGTTTTGTTTGGTTTTTCGATTTTAAAGTTTTAATTTGGGGGGTAAAGTTATTTCTTCGTTATATAGTTTCTTATTAATGTCTTTACTTTGTATTTACTATTTTTACCTTTATTCAAAGTTCTTTTATCTTCTTATGTTTTGTTTTTTTCTCTCTATTCCTATTTTCTGTCAGTATTTTATTGGTTATTTTCTCTTTAATATTTTTCTTTTCCTTTTTGATTTTTATTCCTCTTCCATATTTTTAAGGGCATTAGAAAATATTCTTATTATTACACTTAAGAGTTTCTTAATGAGGGATGATAAAATAATATTTTAATATCCTTATTATGTGTAGGCTTTCATATACTTTACTTCTTTGGGAGAAAATGAATATTGTGACAAATGAAGCAAAAAGGATTTTCTAGTGTGTGCTTATGAAGGAAGAGTTACGTCTCTCTTTATTCAGGTGGTTGAAAAACCTTCACACATGAATCACAAGATCTGTCACTGTTTCCTAATCATGTTTCTCCTCGTTCTAGTTTCTGAGACATCAGGAGCTGGGAAGCTAAAGGAAATTGATCTCCATGCTATACATTGAGTGAGCATCCCATTTGGTAGCACTAGTCAGGCTAGATCTCAGCTCACACTCTGCTTTTTAGAATTTTTACTTTCCTTTTTTATTTTTAAATAAACTATGCTAATCAAATTTTTAAAAAATGAAGACAGTCTGTTTTAGAACAAAGCATTAAATATTTTAAATTTTCACTTGGGTTCATAATATCCGTGTTTTGTTTTTCCTTTTTTCCCTAGGAAAAAGAAATTTATCGCTGGCCAATCAAAGAATCTTTAAAAACTATGCTGGCCTGGGGTTGGAGAATTGAGAGAACCCGGGAGGGAGACAGCATGGCTCTTTATAACCGGACGCGTCGTATTTCCCAGACTAGCCAGGTAAGAAGCACAATGATGAATCAACTGTTGATGTTATTTTTTTAAATATTTAAAATTTTTAAATGATTTTTTTTTTCAAATCAAGTAATTTGAAAATTCTGAAGACTAATATAAAATTTAGAAGGAGACAAAAACTATGTTACTTTTTCTTTAGTTTTAATAAGGCCAAATCACGATTAAAGTACTGGAATTTATATATCACATCTTATTTTCATGGCTAGTATAGAAAGGAGTTCCCAGTTGTAAGGTCCTGTAGTTTTACTGACAAAAGCTGTACAAGCATTCAAGCAGAACAAGAACTCAGAGCATATGTTGCTGGTGGGCAAGAAGTCTGGCCAGTATGGCAGGACTCTAGCCATAGGGCTTAACGCTCAAGGTAGCCAGAGTAAGGCACAGCCTTGACCTGGAAAAGGCCAGGGTCAAGGTGGGACCCAAATACCAGCTGGTAAAATTTGGTGACCAGGTTGTCTGAGCTGCTTACCTCTGGTCCTTTCATTTCTCCTGGGAGCTAAACCTGTCAATATATTTTTCTTGATTCCTCAGGCCACTATATATTCAGTTTACACAAAATGTTATTTATTATTGCTATTTATAAAGATATCCTTTTTGAAAAAATAAACTAAGATTACTGAAAGTATTGCTTCACATGCTTTATATTTGAAATATACTTTTAAATAAATTAAGTTGTGATTTGAGCATATTTTATTAAATTCTCTCTGGTATGTATCATATGGGGTGGAAGCTATCAAAAGCATATTTTACCTATTTTTTGTGTATGTACACTTTTCCAAGTAAATTAGCTTTTTAAAAACTGTTTCAACAAACATTGAGCACAAACTAACATACTAGGCAATAGAAATTCAAGGATAATAAGATACAGTTCTAATCCAGTTAGAGGTGGTCAAGTTCAATTTACTATAACAAACATAGAACGGTAAGTGTTAGACTAGAGATATATTCAAGGAACTACACAGTGTAGAGAAAGGAATGATCTTTTTTTCTTTCCCCCTGTAAAGTGAATAGGAAATGAGGAAATTACCACGTAACGAAGGTGACTTTAAGCTTTACCATGAAAAATACGGTAGATTCTCCCACTGCTCTTAAAGCAAAAATTGTGTACTCTGATTTAAAATTACATATGTTGTGTATATTTCCTCTTTCCCTTTCTCCCTTAGTTCTCATTACACAAGGAACTCCCAGTGGATTCTGTTAACCACAGAATCATCTCTCATGTCTCAGTGATTTTTAGAATGATATATGTGATTCGTGATATTCATTCTTAAATTCTGTATGTGATTTCAGAGGCTCAGGTGGTGTTTATGCCAGAGACATAGTGTATAGATTAAGAGGGAGGGCTCTGAGTTAGACCCCTTGGGCTTAAATCCTGGGACAAGTACTTTCTAGAAATGTACCTCTGAGCTCTTGATCTCTGTTTGCCTCAGTAATGTTTACTCGTATTTTACTATTGTTATATAAATATGTTAATATCAGAGAGCATCTCATTAATGGTAAATAGTGTGTGTTTGCATTTGTAGCACTTTGGCCTCTAAGTAGTAAAGAAAGAGTATTTCTATCAGCCTCAGAAATGGGGAGCAAAATACAAGAAATGCCACAAATCCATTTATAACCCTTGTCATTATTTTCAGTCATTATTATAAGGGCTGTTAGAAGTTAGGAAGAGCTGATTAGAGAGGAGTTAAATGGGTGGATTTTGACTCCCTCGATAGTGACACTAAAGTCAGCATGAAAGGACATTTCTGACCATCTCAGGTACATCTCACAGGTTCTCAGCTGTTACTTATGTATCCACAAATTCCAAATCTTTATCCTGTATCTGTTTTTCAGTTCTGCAAATGTAGGATAAAAACTATTTAAATAAATGAAAAACAAGCTTATAACCTGGGAGGTAGAGGGAGATGGGAATGAATGTTTAGAAGGTGTTCCCCATCTAAAACTGAAAGCCAGGCTGGGATAGAGGAATGATTCCTTCATTTCTTTAACAGGTGTTCATTGAGCACCTGTTATGTCCCCTGCATTATTCCAAGCTTTTGGGATAGATCAGTGAACAAAATGGACAAAAGTCTGTGCTCTCATGGTGCTTACATTCTAATGGGGGAAATAAACAATAGATATCAAGTCAGTTATCTACTATGTTAAAATATAATAAATACTAAATAAAAGAGAAAACTCAGAATGGAAAAGTAGTTAGGGAGGGGGATGGTTGGAAGGTGTTTGGAGATGAGTTGAAATGATGATATGGAATTTTCAGGGTAGATTTCATTGAGGAGGTAAGTTGAATTAAGACCTGAAATTGGTAAGGGAGTTATAAAGATTTAGAGGAAGAATATTCCTGACAATGCACACAAGTTGAGGTGGGAGAGTGGTGGAAATAAGGAAGCCAGTGAAGTTGGGGCCAAGTGAGTAACACAAGGTGCAGAGGTCACAGGGGCCAGGTCCTGCAGGACATTTAGGACCATTTTAAGGACTTTGGTAAATGCTTTGGAGTTAGAATTACTTTCAAAACTTGATTCTGTCACTTGCTACTACATGATATATTTCCTTTAAAATTACTTGAGCCTCTTTTTTCTCATTTTAAGATGGTAAAAAGTAATATCTGCTTTTCTGAATGTTCTGATGATTAAATGAGATAATGTACATGTCTTGCACATGATCACCACTCACATGGTAGGTGCTGTTGTTGTTATCATTGCTAATAGATTGGAGTTAATGTTAAAGCTCCCTGCTCAAAGATGATGCATTTTTCAGGTAATTTGAAACTACATAAGGCCTGGCTAGTCTTCCAATTTCTGTGTATGTGAAGAGAAATGGACAATTATCCCTGAATAAAAGAATATTTACTTACATCAACTGGCCTCAAGAACTTAATAAAGCTGAAGAGATAAATTTAGGTTATAGAAGGAACATGGTCTAAGAGGATATTAAATACAGGGACTTCTGTTTTAGAAACAAGTAAAGTAATTTACATCAGCTCTGTTTTATTCAACAAATTTACAGAGTGTCTAATACTGTTTTTCATCAGTTTTAAGATGCACTTTTGCCATATTTTAGTATCTGTGAGATTGGGGATCATTTTGTAATTCTAACGTTGATGAAAGTGGCAGTGCCAGCCTCTGGGGACATTCAGATGAAGAAGGCTCATCCCGTCAAGCCCTGGGTGCCTACCACACAGGGGAAGGCCTTCCACTCGGGCATTAACACCATAGGTGTGTTGGAAATGCAGTTCTGACAGCAAAGTGGAGAATGAGTCAGAGAAGCGTGAGATTGAAGGCAGAAGACAAACTCCCCAGGAGGATACTGTAGACATCCCAGAAAAAACAAAACAAACAGGAAACAACATATTAAGTATCTGCATTAGAGCAAAGATGGTGGAAATGGTGGGAGGTGGATGTGTCCCAGGGCTGCTCTTGAAGTGGAGTAGACATGATTTTGTGACTCTCTGATACATAGCCATGGATGTGGGGTGGTAATCAGGAGGGATGGCCGTGGGTTCTAGCTTGGCTCGCCAAGTCCATAGTTATGTTCGGTGAGGGAGAGACCTTAGGAGTGCTGGGGACCTCAAGAAGAGAACCATGAACTTATTTCAGATGTTGTGGTAGGCAGAATTACGGTTCCCACAGATGTCCACCTTCTAATCGTCACAACTTTATGGCAACCAAGGTACTGATGGTAGCTGTGGTGATGGTGACAGTGACAGTATAGTAGCAGTAGGAATAGGCATTTGCCAAGATTCCTTGTGCAGTTTCTGTGTCTTCGGCACTGTGCTAAGGGCTTTACATCTGATTTCATACCAGCCTTTGAGATAGAATGAATATTTAGCATTGGCCCATTTAACAGATGGATAAACGATCTTAAAAATGGTAAGTCACTCAGCACTGGCTGTGCTTGGTGGGGCACAGGCATTCTGGGACTGTACCACTACCGCTCGTGGAGTGGGAGGGACAATGGCAAGGATTGACAGCAGGGGTAAGAGTAGTTCAGTGGGTAATTTTGAAGCTGAAAGGTAATTAATTTTAGGTAATTAATTCCTATTTAACCATCTCCTTTTCTTTTCTCGGTGAAATAAGAAGTGTGGTTATCAGCTAAATGTCATGAGAATGGAAGAGCTAAAAAAGGTGAAGGCTGGAAATATTCATCATTAATAGGAGTGTGAACCAATTAACTAAAAATAACACTGTTGTTAATGAGAGCCCAGTTGGGATGGAATTTGTCATTTTTTGTGATGTCTGTAAATTTTAACAGTCAGGGATCGGGAATAACCATTTGATTGACATGTGAATGCTCACTACGGGCTCTTTAAAATTCAGGACTCATTTTAAATTCACATTTATTATTTCCACTTGAAATTCTCAATTTCCTTTTAAATCATGTGAATGTACTTCAAAAAGCTCATG
Organism: Cynocephalus volans; assembly: GCF_027409185.1. Lineage (NCBI taxonomy): Eukaryota > Metazoa > Chordata > Mammalia > Dermoptera > Cynocephalidae > Cynocephalus > Cynocephalus volans. Next base: position 12,393,384 of record NC_084477.1, on the reverse strand, counting down.
GAAAGATTCAAATTATCTTTCAATCCATTTTTCCACAAACTTCTTGAAGTACCCTTGTGCATGCCTGTGTAATAAACTTAGCTAGTGTAGGAACTGCTTGACCATGGAAAACCAAGCATGATCTTCATCTAGTGACTGTATTACGCATTCCGTTATTAGATGGCACTGAGCCGGGGACCAGTCAAAACTCACTGTTAGTTGAGTGTTGCTCATGAGCTCATTAGTAATCACAGCACGTTAGCCTCTCTTCTATCTTACAAGCATGGTATGAGCTATATAACTTTATACTGTTTTTAGTATGTTTTTGTTTGTCCATTTCCAATAAGAGAATATAAACAATTATGAAACATATCAAGATAACATTTGATATAATTTGAGATTTATAAGTAGGAACCAGAGCTCATTTTTGTGGTATACTTTCACATAATATGCTTTTGGGTGGAATGAGGTAGGCGCTCAGGATGATAGTAAAACTTTCTTAAAATTGATGAGAAGATATGTTTCATTTTTAAAAAGAATTTAGAAATTAAGGAAGTCTTCTGATTATTGAGCATTTCTTTGTAAACAATTGACTACCATATGATATACTTCTATAATTAAAAAGTCAGTTATATTTTATCCTAATGTTTGGCCCACAGAGACATTTGTAAATGTTGGCCTGTGATTAACTATTGCTTGCATGAGGAAGAGTAAATCTCACTGCAGTCAATTAGGATTTGTAAGAAACTTAAGAATACAGCGATCCTTTGTGTAAGGGATTGTGTCAGACTTTGGGATTCATTGCACAATTTGTCAACTTCTGATCATTAGCTTTTAGAATTTTCAATTCCCTAAGATATTTGGAAGTATTATTTGATTATAAATAATCATCAAACACCCTCGTATATTTGGATGTATTATTTGATTACAAATAATCATCCAACACCGTCATATAATTGAATTTGCTAGATATGTTTACAGAGTCATTTTGTGTAGATGCCAGTTTTATCTCAGGAAACATTCTGTTTGGAAGTTTATTTGCCTTGTATTTCTTAAGTAGCATTTAAGTCTCCACTGGGTTTTGAACGAGACACTGTTTTTTCACACAAATGATCTAGGTTTCTGTAGATGCTGCCCATGGTTATAGCCCTCGAGCCATTGACATGAGCAACGTCACACTATCCAGAGACCTGCATGTAAGTGCTATTAATTTTTTAAAAATGTTCTCTAGATTTGATGGTTAAAAAAAAGACTGTAGCACTTTCCTGCATATATTTTGTACCATGAATTGTTTGGATATAGTAATCATATAGTGGGTCCATGGAGTTTGTAGATTATGTACCCTCACATTTTAGGACTGTAAAAGTTGATATAACTTTTTCTAAGATGTTTCCTCCACATAACAAATTTTCCTTAAAGATAATATTCATTTAAAAATTCTAATATAATTAAATACCTTTGTGTGAAAAGAGAGTAAAATAATTAGTAATGCTGTGCTCCAGGATCACCTTAATTACTTTTTAAAGAATATGTACTTCAAGTGTTTTATCCAGGGAAATTGATGGCATTTGCTGTTCTATCCCTCGTCATATCTGTCTTCCTTTGTCACTAAGAACTTATTTTAAAATGGCAGATTTGAATGAAAGGTGAAATTTGTTGCTAAGGACAATATGGCAATCAAACAATGATATTGGCATTGTTAGAGACATGACGATATAATCATAAAATCTATGTATTGTTAAATTGTTTGGTTTGTCCTTTATTGTTGCTCCTGTATGATGTGTTGAAATGACATAGTAAACTTGAAAGTCAAAGTGAAAGGAATTTTAGAGGCAACCTTACCAAAATCCAAAAGGCCACAGAAAGATTGACATGGCTTTCCATGGTCTCTCGCCTAGTTTGAACAGAGATTGATCTAGAAGTCAACTATCCATCTTCTGTTGGACTGTTGGACTATCCGTCTACTGTTCTTTGCATTCAGTGTTAGATCAGGTTTAGGTCATCTTTTAAAGCTTTAGAAAAACAAAAACTTGTAAATAAATATATTTTTTGTTAAAGTCCATAGCTATTTTGAAGTTTTATTGTTGAATTAATGAAACATATATCTTTAAACGTTGTAAATACCGATGACCATTCTATTGAGTGGTCAACCTCTGCTGTTTAGTCACTATAAAATATTGCAAATAATATTCAGATTTCAAATACGAGTCTGAGTATCTTTTAAATGTTTTAGCACTAATACTCTATCATTTATTCACTGAAGGTATGTTTTGATATTATATGTTAGGAAGCAAAGTCCAGTTTTACTCATCGAAGTATACCTTAACTCCTAAATATTTCTTTCATTTAAGGCTATGGCAGAAATGATGGCCGAAAACTACCATAATATATGGGCAAAGAAAAAGAAACTGGAGTTGGAGTCCAAAGGTAATATTTGCTAAAAACCTTTCTTAAAAACCAATCAGAGTTCAACTAAATGATTATGTGATATGGTCGAAATAATTAGTCTTTTTAGCATCAGAGCTCATTATACCTTTATCTTATTGGAATGGATCGAATAGGTCTAATTCTGTAATTTGCTGACTGCTGGTGAATATGTCTTTGTTTCTCAGAATCTCGATAGGTCTCTTTTACCCATTTTAGCATAGAGATACCTACACTTCTTATTCTAATGTCCGAGGTGTTCTTCGGCCGTATCCTCTTGCTGTTCACAGAATGTGTGTTGTATTATGCTTAACACTATGAATATCATAAGATGAAATCACTGGTGGCTCCTTACTGTGCTCAGTGTTAGCTGGGTAGTGCTTGATTGTCCCTTCCATGTATCATCGTATAGCGCCCCCTCATGGTCATAAAGTTTAGTGGGTGGTTGCATTTCTGTAGATGGCACTCTCAGTCAACGCCAGCTCTAGAACAGACACAGAAAACAGAAAAAAAGTTCCTCCTTTGTGTTTTTGCTTGCTTATTTATTGCGTAGGGCAAACTCAACATTTATGATTGTTTTATTAAGTCCTGGCTAAACTAAATTGGAAATTGATTTAGTACACTATATGTTGTTATCATCATTAAAACAAAATACTTATTTTCAATTTTTTTTTTCTTTCTAGAATTCCCTTAGCAGTTATATTTCAGGGAATTTCAGCATCCTGCACAGTGTACATTGCTATATATGTTTTGTAAACCTTAAGTTTGGGTCATATTATGCTATTCAGTTTGCTTTAATAACATTCTTTGTTTCAAGATCTTCCCATCTGAAATTACCAGTGCTTTTTTATACTTTTATAATTTTTTAAACAGTCTATAAAATTTTTTGTAAAATTTCTAATTTTATGAATTTTAAGTTAATTTTTTAAAAATTAAAATAATTTCTAGAATTTTAAAATCTAAAAGAACAGAAAGCTTTCATTTAGTATTTCTCACCAGAATAGGCATACTAGAAATCTAGACTCCTGCTAGAGGTTACTTGCCAAAATTTTTTAGTCAGTAAAGTGTTAGATACTTCAGAGTGATCAACTTTTAACCTGGCATATCTGTGTATGGTTTTTATGTATTCATAAATAATGTGACTATAAAGTACTCTCTGATCTAGGAAATGTAATACAAAATTCTATATTTAAGAGTTTTTCCTTTTATCTCTGTGGGGCAGCAAGTGAAGTATAACCCCTGCAATATGCCTCACAATTTTGCTAGATCCAGCTGTGCATGTTTTAGCTCCTGTTCCCACTCCACATTCAGAGTTTGTTTGAGCAGAGAAGAGAATGCCACTGCTTTTCCCTCCTTGTTGTTTGCAGATGTTATTGGCACTCGGTATCACAAATTCATGTATGTCCATGTTGTAATTGCCTCTTAGAAGGCAGACGTACAGTCTTTCTTTGAACAGGTTTCTTGAATTAATTGGAACATTAAAGGTGCTAGAGGGGGAAAAGTCTTACATGAGTCTTACATGCTCTGTGTATTATAAAAGGACATCAAAAGTCCTGTAGTGTCGTCCTATTACATATGTGCTGTGTCTCATGTCAGATCATGTTCAAATTACCGTGGTGTGTTCTTGTCTTGACATTCTCTTAGGAGGTGGAAACCATCCCCTGCTGGTACCTTATGATACACTGACAGCCAAGGAGAAAGCCAAGGATAGGGAAAAAGCACAGGACATCCTTAAGTTCTTGCAGATCAATGGATATGCTGTGTCCAGGTAAAAGTACACCTACTGCAGTTACACATTCTTTTCCTAAGACTGAATATTTAAATATTCCCATCAGGGGCTGGCTGGTGAGCTCAGTTGGCTAGAACACAGCCTTGTAACACCAAGGTCATGGGTTCGGATCCCCATACAAGCCAGCCACCAAAAAAAAAAAAAGAAAGAAAAGCTGGAAATTAATTCAGTGACCTAAACCTCAGAGCTACTATTTAGTATGTTCAAAATATACCCATCAGAAACATTAATGCCCTTAGCTGTTTGCCACATAACAGAGTTCCTTTGTTACCTATATTAAATCACCATCCATCATTTAGGCAAAATCCCTAGACAAAAAAAGGTCACTATTTTTTTAAAGATAACATATTATTTCATAGTAAGAGAGTTATTCACTACAGTTTTCCTGCAAAAACTGCAAAGTAGTCCCTATAAATTGAACCACTTTTTTGCCTTGAGCTACAAGAATATTAGATAACTTTCAAAATTTACATATATATATATATATTTTTTTTTTTTCCACAAAATTTTACCTTGCAAGAGACTTTGTATAATTTGTTGTGCATGTATCATTTTTGCTTTTCTAGAGGATTCAAGGACCTGGAGTTGGACACACCTTCTATTGAGAAACGATTTGCCTATAGTTTCCTCCAGCAACTCATTCGCTATGTGGATGAAGCCCATCAGTATATCCTGGAGTTTGGTAGGTACCATAACCCTATTACAAATAGCCCAGTTTTGGTTGTTCTTAAAGTTTACAACATCAGGGTATAGAACAGCACAGACTACTTGGCTGTGCTCCTAGTACTAAGTGGAGTAACAAGTTCTTAGTGAGTGCTTAAAGTTTTAGAACGTTTTAAAAATCTAGCATGTAATTCTTTTCTCCTTACGATGTTTATTGGCATTTATTTTTCACTTTGAAAGACACACTGGAAGGACATCAGCATATTAAGGTAGAGTTAAAGCTTTCCTATGAGATTAATTGCTCTACTCATGAAAAGAGACTTCTAAAACTCTGTGGATTCTCAAAATTTCTAAGCCTTGTGAAGGCCTTGAGTTTAGCTTTGGTAGGGACACACATTTGTACTAGAGAATCTGTAGTGCAGAATACTTTATGATACTCCTAGGGTGCAGTGAAAGACCTCCTCCCCGTCTGGCCCAGTGCCCCCTCAGCATGAAAAGAACTCATCACTTTCAATGTTAGATTCAGAATGTGTCATCACTTCTGTTATTTCATGATCCTCCGTAGGGTTGTAGAATTAAAATTCAAGTTGTTAATTACTCATCTTCATGTCAGATCACCTTCCAGCAATTGGGTGGTAATAAAATACAGGGAAGGTATACTTTGTTCCCTTTTGAAAACAGTGTGCTCTTCCGGTGGTTATCTTTTTATTTTCTTTTTTACTCTCAAGGTTTGTTTTTTGTTTTTAATGTTCATTCCTTCTGTCTGTCAACACCTTTCCTCTAGGTCCATGGTCCTTGATCCCTTAGCTGTCGTTTTTCTTAGGATTTAAATGTAGTTTCTGGCAGACTAAAGTTTGTAGAAATTCGAGCTCTGGTATTTTTTTGTTTCTGGCCCCCTGGATCCTAAATATGACTTAAGGTTTTCCAGTTGAGCATTGTTCCTGTAAACATCCTGCCTCTCTTTCAACCTCCCTTTTTATCTAGAGTCTTAGTACTGTAGTTTTGTTCTCTTCCTAATCATTTGTTTTATAAAAGCCAACTATTCAAACTAATTTATAATGTGTAATCTCTCTGTAACTCATGCAACTATAATTTTTAAAAATGATACCTGATTCATCCTATCAAATAGCCTAATTAGTCTGAATTAATGAAATTTTACCCAAGAACAAAAAATGAGGTGGTGGTAAATTTTTGAAGCTTTCACGCTCAAGGTTAAATATTGAAATTTGTGATCCACATTTGAAAGGATCTGCTGTGGGTAGCAACTCCAAGATCTTTTTGGCGAGGCAGGGAGAGGAGGGGAAAAACGAAGTAATCATTTCGAGAAGGGAACAAGAAAATTTTTTTTTTTACTTTCACATGGAGAGCAGAAACACAAATTTGAAGGGTAGAAATGTGTTTAGATATTATTCACACTTTATTCAAATTTCTTAATAAACTGTCTCATACGTGTTTATGCGTAGGGTGTGGTAAGAATCTTGTCATGGCAAATTCAACCACTCAGTACATTTCAGCAGAATGCAGGGGAGAAAGTAGGCTGCAGTGATAGAGCCTAACAAAAGAGCATTTTTTACAGTTCCTGATGTTGCATGTACCTTTTTCAGGTGGCTGTGATAGGACACATTATTCTGCTAGAGGAGAAGGTAGAGCTGTGTTTGTCATTGCTGTCCTCTATTTTAGTTTCCATCTTTCCTTGTTAGTATGGATAACACTGCTATAGTGCCTTTTCCCTTTTTTCTTCACTTTATTGACTTTGCAACACATCTTTAATTTACTCATTCTTAGACCTAAGCTAATTGCAATAGTAAGAATATGCATATGCATTTTTCTAATTTTTTATTATACTATTGTTCATATTTTCTCCAAATCTTTTTCACATTTTGCATATAAGCATTTTTGGTAAAGTTTATAATGAAAGAAAATATATTTCCTATTTATTAATTCCTTTAACTATTAGCATATTTGGCTGTGCACAAAATTCTGTCTTGACATTCTTTATATGAGAAAGTCACTTGTATGGATCCAGACATTTTGCATAATATGCTGGAGAGAGATTTAATGCCAAAGATATACAAAAATGAAATTTGCAGGGGTTAAAAAGCCATTCTTTTCTTTTACTTGTTTATGGGGAGAGTATTGTTCTGATATTACAGAATACTACCTGAATTCCCTAAAAATTATCCTGAATTTGTGACTAAGATTTGATAAAGTATATGTCAAATTATTTTTATTTTTATTTGCAAAAGAACCTTTTCAAGCAGAAGTCCGTTTGATTCTTATAAAATCTAGCAGCTCTGCTTACAAACTTTACTAAAACCTTATTTCCAATTCTGAATTTTATAGCTATCTAATATGTTCTTCATATTATCACAGTCATTATAATTTATTATTACCTCTTCACTATGCGTGAAACCTCTTCTGTATGCAAGGAGGGGAGAAAGGCCACCTTCTAAGCTAGGTGCATTAGATCAATCAATTCTTAACCTTGAACCATTTTCTAAACCACTGGGAAAAACTCGGGTATTTTTGCTTTGCTGGTGGAAATTATCTTTTGCATAGGTGAACCTCTTTACTTTTCAGCAGAATGCTAATTTTTCAATGTAATGTTACAATTGCTTTCCTCCTCCTCATCACCGGCCCTGGGCTTCCTGCAGTTTTTCAGGTGGCATGTTAAAATCGGAAACTTTATGTCACACCAAGAGGTAACCATCATTATGCAAGGCCAGGGTTAAAATCTGTCCTGTTACATGTACTCAGTTTTCACTCACTTTTCTCACCCCAGTGAGCTTCTTTTCTTAAAGGCTACTGAAGATGTGGGAATTTTACTTCATCCTATTCCAATTTTCCCACTACGTGTCAATAAGATCTTAAAATACACAAGTGTGTTTGTGCCCATAACCACAAGTATGGGCTGACCTCACATAGCTTTTTTATTTGGATTTGGGTATTTTTAAAAAATCTCCTTTATTTTTAAATTATGCTGTCAAAGTTAGCCTTTATATTTTTGATTGGCTTTTTTATGTTCGGTTTAAAGGAATAACACATTAGCAATGTGTCCTAAACTTTGCATTTGGGGCGAATATCTTGTAATGTTTGAAGCAGCATGTACCTACAAACTCTTCTTATCCACAGATGGTGGCAGCAGAAGCAAAGGAGAGCATTTCCCTTATGAACAAGAAATCAAGTTCTTTGCAAAAGTACAGTATACAATCCTTCTTGTTTTTGCTTCCATATGTTTGTTTACAAAATATACTTGTTAGATTGTTGCCTGTTTTCAGAATGTACTTGTCTACAAATGTGAATTTTACTACATGTAAATATTCTGTGGAACAAAAATAACTGCATGAATCAAGTGGGATGAATTTGCTCCCAGCAGTGGTTACATTTTAACACACTCTGTTCTTCCTACCATAGTCCTCAGATGACATAAGTCCCATGTGTGGTCTAATTCAAAGTTCTTTTTTTTTTGGCTTTTTTTGTATAATTCAGAAGAAAGATATCTATTTCTTAATATTTGAATATTGTTATTATTTAACATTTTTTAAATGGGCATTTTTTTTTATAAGGAGAAAAGCATTAGTTAATTTATAGATGGGTACATTATAAGAACCTTTATTGTAAAATTTTTATTGGGGGACCTTGGTTCTACTCATTTTACAGATGAGGAAGCTGAGGTTCATGCAGGATAAAGAGTGTGTCCCATTATTATTTTTATCCATTCCATTTAATAAGGTTTTATCAAGAATTTGCTGTATTACTGGAACATTCATTCCTTCCTTTCATCCAGAGAGAAAGGAGATGAAGAGTTGCAAAATCCCCATATTGGGTTCATTGACTTACTCGGTATTTACAATGTGCCTGGTCTGTGTCAGGCATTAAACCACGGCCTGAGGATTGTCATGAAGACTCGGTGCCCTTGGGTCAGCTTCCTGTTTACAATACCTTGCAGTTAACCTGAAGACGTAGTTATTATTTTCGATTTCCTTTCAAAGGACTTGCATTTGATAATGAGACCATTTAGTATAAATGGTTTCCTTTTTGGCTGATTAATATTTGGCTTCTATTGTGTTTTTGAAATTGTGCCCTTTACTATAAAGGATTACCCTCATTTTTTCTTTCCATTCAAGATAGCACTCAGAGTCTGTTCTAATCATCCAAGGATCCAAAGCTTGTTCTGGGGTGCACATTGTTAGCTATAGATAGACACAGATCTATATCTATAGAGGTATCTATCTATATCTCCAGTCTCTACTAAATCGTAATCGCCCCAATAGCCGGTTATCAGAATACTGCATTCATGGCCTCTAATCACCTTTAAAATGCATTCTTACGTTGCTCATATACTTAATGCCCCTAGTGGTTTTGTATACAGATGCTTAATGTGGCGTACCTTCTACGAAAGTCTGTAATTCATTCATTCACCATATTACTGAGTACCTACTATGTTCCAGTCACGAAATTCAAGCAATGTCACAACCTTCAAGGAGGGTCAATGAAAACTTGAGTATTTCTCATTATATATAAATGTGCTGTATCACACAATAGGAAAAAAAGTGTATCAATGTTTTCATTTATTCATTCAATAAATGTCTGTCTAGTGCTTGCTATAGGCCCAACACAGCCCTAACCACTGGGATTCAGTTGTAAATAAAATAGACCAAGTAGCAGTTGAAAGCTATAATGGGAAACAAACCTGGAAATGTTTCTTGTTGTCTTGTACCTTGTAGGCCGTTATAGAGAGAGACTTTAATCCAAAATCACACATATAAAATGCAAAGCAATGTAATCTTTCACACATGTAAAAATGAAAGCAATGTTATAAGAGCAAAGAATATGAGATTTTACCTAGTTGAGGTCACAAGGCTTATCTGATGAAGTGCTGCTGAGCTGAGAGGTCTGCAGAGGGAGTGGAGTGACGAAGTTATGGAGTGTGGCAAGAGCAGTTCAGACAGACGGAACTGCACGTGCAAAGCCACGTGGTGGGCATGGACAGAGTGAAGGAGAGGAATTGGCCCAAGGCCAGCAGGATGAAATGTGTGTAGAAGTGGGAGGTAGGCTTTGAGAAATGCCAAGTAAAAGAACACTGTGTAGGCAAGTAAGTGGCGATGTAACTTTACAGATATGAAATGTTTTCATTTAATACCTATAAACCAGGGATGATGGTGCCTACCCTGCAGTGTAGTTACTAGGATAAATGAAATAACACCATGTCCACTGTGATCCTCACACACAGTAGCAACTCAATACATGGTAGTCATAGATTATTTTTGAGCCCGTTGGGCATTGAACTGTATCATATGAAAATACTGAGAATATTTCATTTTGAGAAAATATTGAAAATCTTGAGAATAATTCCAAACTGTTGAAAATTTGTTGTTTCTCATAATCACATCCTGCCACACACACACACACACACACACACACACACACACGCACACACACACGAGACAGCAGAGTGAAACTTGAGAGGCATACTCTGAAATGTTGCCGCCTGGCGTGGATACAGGGGGACCTGATGCATGTGAACAAAACTCTGACTGCCCTGAAGCTTCAGCTGTCATTTATCCCTCCAAAGATTCAACTACGTAGATCTGTTTTCTTTTCCCTTCTTTCAGGTCGTTCTTCCTTTAATTGATCAGTATTTCAAAAACCATCGTTTATACTTCTTATCTGCAGCAAGTAGACCTCTCTGCTCTGGAGGACACGCATCAAACAAGGAGAAAGAAATGGTGACTAGGTAAAATAGAGACTGTTGTCTGAGTTAAGTGTCTGTGCATTGAGGAAAGAACCCGGGGACTTAAAGTGGGAACAAGCAGAGTATCCTCCCGTCTCCCCTGGTCCTTGCCCTCTTGGAATCAAACACTAGAGGAGGATGGTTTATGCAAGTTAAGATAAGTGCCCTAGATGTTGAGAGTTTGTTATATTTTGCTGTTAAGTGTAATGCTGAATATAAAGAATAAAATATCACCCAATACAGAATTCACAAATAGAGCCTAGAGATGGATTTCCATAGTAGTATTTGGTGCTTATAACATTAGTTTCTTTAACATTTCTCAAAATGTGATATTTTTTCCAGCCTTTATTTTCCATGAGTGCAAGATGGCATTTATATAAATTTAATTTAAGTTTTAAAATATAATGATCAATATTGGAAGAAAATGAAGTAAAAATATATACTTTCTGAAGACTTCCCTGCATGCCAGTCAAGCTGGCATCTTAGCAATGCCTTCTCCTTTCTGTTTAAACCCAAGTGTTCTTTATAGAGATATTTGTGATTCTGCTGAGAACTTGGGGTCTGTTTCCTCAAAATTTTGCTGGAACTTGGTATATATGAGGATCGATTACCAAACAAGTCTATTTTGATATTACTCCTTTGCTCAAAAGTCCATACCAATCTTTTAGATGGTGTCTGCACAAAATTTCTACAAAAGTGACTGAACTATATAAGGCAGAGCACTGGAGAAGATATAGGTTTTCCTTGGACTTGACGTTAATGCTGTGTTGGATGCCAGTGCAGTATCAATCTACTGGACAGAGAGAGATGAGGCTGAATGCAAATTCTCCCCAGACAGCGGAGAAGAAATGAGATTCCTGCATTACATAACCCTGAGGAAAGCAACTGGAATGGAATTTTCAGTTCATCTTTTAAATTTATTGTCTGTCTTACCAACTGGTTAGTGGCTAGCCAAATGATGCAAATTGCAACAGTATTAAGATGTCCTCACACCTCTTCAAATAATAATTTTCCTAGAAGGTTGATAAAACTGACTCTGGTTAAATAGCAGAGAGATTCCACTCCAGTGACACACTTTGTTTGGAGAGCGACAACGCAGTGTCACTTTCCACAATGTGAATTCCCACCCCTTCCCACTTGAGCACGGCTTTCCTTCTGCCTTCCCTAGGAGGGAGAGTGGCTGGTCCCTCATCATCTCATAAGCACACACATCCACTTTTTTTGGCCAATGTCCCTGTGGACAGTGAGTGGACACAGTAGCTAGAAAACCCGAGACCATTATATGTCAGGACACTGAGAATTCTGCAAAGTCCCTGCTCCTCTCGCGGTCCAGTTAACCTTTTGTAACAGAAACTTGGTTCTCAGAGGGTGTTAATTTAGATGTCACTCTATTACATAAATCAAGAGAACATACAATAAAAGAAAATAGGGAAAAAATACAAATAAGCTGATGCAAAATTATTTTTCCCCTTTCTTGTCTCATGTTTTATCTCCACTCAATTTCAGCCTTATCCTTAAAGCTGTTCACTGACACAAAATATACATATATCAAAACATCAAGTTGTATGCTTTAAATACATTCAATTTTAATTTGTTAATGATACTTCAATAAAGATGGAAAAAATTCATAGAACTATACACCAAAATTTATCAACTCTAATCCCTCATAGAATAAATCAGAAGCACATCACTTTTCTGTGCCTCAGTTGATCTGGTTTGGGGGCCCTAGACCACCCCTCTGTCTAGTTACAATGCACCCGAATGTTTTTAATGATTTCATATTCAGTTTGTCATCACCTAATGGAAAGAGGCTTGGTAAATTTTACTTCCCCCATTAGCATTTCCAAGACAGGAACATACGTCATTTTTAAAATTCTAACACATAGAAATGAGATGTATAATAGAAGTGACTTATTTCATTTCAGTTCTTTAGTGCCAGACCTAGGTAGAATTTAACCTCAGAGAGGAAAATTCATAGATGAAAAATGAATCAGCTAACAATAAATAAATTATGATACATGTATATGCAAAATGCTGGGCAGTCATTGAAATTATGATGGATATACCTATTTTAAAAGGTTTATTTACATTATTTGTATTTTAAAGATGATATAAGAGAGACTTAGATGATTAGGTGATTTCTCAAGGTCATGTTTTTAGTAAATGGTAGAATATAGATTTAAATTCAAGCATTCTGACTTTAGATTTCACACTTATGAACGGTTGGTCTGTTAATATATTTGGTATGGCCATAAATAAACCAGGATAAAGATGTCTCTGAGATTTAAAAAAAAAAAAAGAAATTATGATGGATATGAATATCTAATAACTTAGAAAAATAATCATGACAAAAAAATAAAGTATATGTTCAAACTCAACTTTGTTAAAAAACCTAAATTTGTATGTACAGAAAAATGTTTGTAGGGGACTTAATTTTAACAACTGTTTTATTCCGATAGTGTATTATAGATTTTTTCTTAGTATTTTCATGTACTTTCCAAGTTTTTAAAATGAAAAAGCCTCACAATTTCAGTGAGTAAAGTGGGTAAAAAATAAAATAAAAATGAAATAGGTAAAAACAAAAACAAAAACCCAAAACTGGTCTTGCTACCATGATTAAACAAGCATACCTACGTACACATCACTACAATGGTGATTTAAATTTATATTTAACAGTTACGAGTATCAATAGTTATGTGGGTCTCAGTTAACTTCTCCACAATTAAAAACTAGTGTTTTTATGCGATGTCTAGATACTTACTTCCTGACACTAGAAATTATTTATTGAGCATTACTTGTGTCTGAAGTCAGTATTATGGCTGCAAAGAAGAGTAAGATCTGACTTCTGCATTCCAGGACCATACCTTGCACTAGCCAAGTACATAAATATGACATAGCCCTGACAGAAGAAAACCAAGAAGTGCTGTGGGATCCTATATAAACTTAGACCTCATGGAATGGGTATGCAGGGGCCAGACCTGTGTGCCAGTCATGCTATTCAAGTTGACCTTAAAGAATTTGTGGGTCAGAGATTTAGGAAGGGGAATATTTTCTATTTGTAGACAACCACACAGATAAAGTGTAGAAGCTGGCAATCTAGGGGAAATGTAGATTGTATAGGTTATATTGGATGTTGACTCCCAGAATAAGGCCCCTTTTTTTTCTTTAAATATTTTAAGAAATGTATTATGATTATTTTTTACTTAATTTTTATTAGTACTAAGAAGCCACAGAATCTTTTGAGGTAGGAGAATGATCAAAACTGCCTACTGGGGAGGACAGTCTGGCAGCAAAAGTAGGATTGATAAGTGCAGGAGAGCTGGGAGGCCACGGCAGGGTGACTGTCGCCGTGGAAGTGCTGCCTCCTACAGGTGGTGCTGCCGTCTGGCGTGCTCAGCAGATGTGTTTGATGCCTGCCCTGTACAGCGTGCTGTCTGAGGTCTGAGGATGAACATACACAGACAGCAGTGCCCAACCTGAGAACAAACTTAGAAGGCCACCTAAGTAGACACATGCATGCAGAGCTAACTCTACAAGAAGTTGTGATGAATGTCAGTGGAGACACAAACAGAGTGTCGGGAGCATGAAAGGGACGTGAACGTAGGGAGGAGCTGGGTGTGGTAAACACCAAAGAGAAAGTCGACGTGACTTGGAGTGAGTATTAGGACAGGTGGAAAGGAGTCCAACAGCATACCGATATTTCAACTCTGGGTAGTTGGAACATTGTTGGTGTCACTAACACAAACCACAGATTTCAGAGAAAGAACTAGTTTCCAGAAGAAGAGGTTAATTTGGGTTAAATATCTGTTGAAGCATAACTACTGGCATTCAGCTGGAGATACCCAGCAGAGAGTTGGAAATATGCATGTGATACTAGTGGAGGGATTAGGGCAAGAAATGATATGTGGGTACCTGGGGATTATCTGTATACGTCATGCTCAAAGCTCTGAAAGCACATGAAACTGAAGGAGAGTAGAGAGAGAAGCGAAAATGCCTGAACACTGAGATACTTGTTATATTTGGAGCGTTTTCAGAAGTGAGTCTTTGAAGAATATGGAGACTGACTAATTAGAGAGAAAGGGAAAAATATTGCTGTAAAACAAAATCCAAGGGGAGTCAGAGTTTCAAAGATTTAAGTAGTCACCAGTGCCAAGTACTGTGGAGAGCTCTCCAAGAAGGAGACTGAAAAAAATGTCCTTAGACTTACTGATTAGGGGCATTGGTGAACGTCCAGGGAGTGCTTCAGTACGAGGCAATGAGTGAATGTGAAGAGGTAGATGAATTATAAATTCTGAAGAATGTTGTGAGTGGTAGGAAGCAGAGAAAAGGGACAACAGAATTATGGAGAATATTTTTAGAGAAAGTATAGGCCAAAGCTTATAATAATAAAACCATGTAGTTTGTACAGAAACTATACCCTGTAAGTGGATGGCACAGGAGAGGAAAGAGATATAATTTGTCTTTTTTTGAGGACCTAGCCTTCTATATCTCTATTTCTCTCTGGTGGCACGTGTGGTTAGGAAGCAGTGGAGATTGTGAAGAAGTCATTTTTCTCTGACAGATTCTCAGGCATTAAATATAATCCATGGAATGGGATACAGAGGTTTTGTTCTCATTAAAGCAAAACATTCTGGTCCTGGGTAATGGGGTAAAAATATAATTCTAGCATTATAAATTCAACATTATCAAGAATACCTCAGAATGTTTCACCCTGGATACTAGAGAGTAGTAGGTAAAAGATATCACTTAAAATAGATTGGGATACAGGAATCCAAAGTGTGTACATTTCTAAAGGTGATCACTCTCTTTTTAGAAAGAGACAAGCCCTTGTTGAGGTAGCATGCCCTGATGTCAGCCATAAAGCTCAGTACATGAGGGCACCTGGAGAAAGTTGCTCTCGTTTCATTGTCTTTTTTGAAAGAAATTACAGTGCAAGCCTAAATAATGTAGATCAACTGGCTAATGTCTAATCTTATGTCTGACAGCTACTTAGATAGATCATTCTTTTAAAAACTTTCTCTCCTGTAAGAGATTTCCCAAAACCTCAGGCTCACTCAGACATTTGTGAATGAGTATTTTCTTGGAAAAACTACAAAATGCTCTATATAATTAATTTTCATCAGTAAATCAATCTACGTTGTTCCTGAGGTGAGACCAAAAATTACTAAAAAAGAAATCAATCTCACAACTGTGACTCTGTCTGTGTTCTTCCCATCCTGCCACAGATGGGTCTCCTTCATTTCTTCCATGGCTAGTCTGTACCCCTGATCCTGGCGCCCTCTGTGTCTGAGCCCTGCTGGGACTGGGAGAGCTTTGCAAAGGAGTAGGGCAGTGAGGGTCTAGCTGTCCTCATGACTGGAAAAATCAGGCTGACAATGGCTTTCCAAGGTCAGAGTTTTGGTAAGTGCTGGCCATGCAGAGCCTGAGCGCTCTGAGAGCTCAGAAGAGTGTGGGTAGATGTGGAAATAATGCTAGTTGTAATCTGGGAGGTTAAGTGCCCTGGTGGAGATTTGCAAAGGGCCCCTTGGAGCAGCTGGAAAGGGCTCCTCTTTCAGGTCGGGCTGGGAGTGGTAAATGTGCTGGGTGTCTGAAAAGGCTTCTTGGAGTAAACACATCCTGAGCTGAGTTCTGGGTGATGAGTAGAAGGGAGTATAGCACGGAAGTAAGTGAAGGGTATTCCTCCAAAGAGGGACTGCGAGGAACCCACCTGACTGAGTCCTGGTGAAAAGACTGGATGGTAGCAGGGATCTCCAGGGATCTGGGGTCAGACCTGAGAGTTAGTGGATACCAGGGCTGTCCTGCTGAATGCTGAATGCTGAATGGAGGCAGCCTTATTGGAAATCCCCCATTGCTAATTGCCATAAGGACCCAAAGACCCAGAAACTCTCTCTAGAGAAGATAAATATGCTCTCAACTCTTTCATTAGCATTAGAAAAGTCTTTTAAGTTGACATCTGTAATGTTTTCCTCTGAGTAATTATCATTTGTTCAAATTATGTTCCTGCTTCACTGTTTAAATTCACTCGGTGTTTGGTATACACGTAAGGGGGGTGATCAAGGTTGCGGAAGAAGAAAATTTCAAAAAATGAAACATACTCGTACTTAAAGTAATATTTTATGCCCAAAGCAACCATAGTTCTGTTGTTAAATAATGCCCATAATTAAGAAAAAAAAAAAAAATCTAGAATTTCCGTGGTACATTTGGGCAGATAAAATTAACTTTTTTCATTGTGCTTTTTAGTAGTTATATTCTTGTGGGGTTCATATAGATTGCTTTTATATTAATTAGCTTTGCTTTCGATTTTTTTTGTTTCTTTACTTATAATATGTGCTTTTTTAACCATGTTTGTTATAGAGGTGCACTCAAAGACTCTTTCTTTAATACCTTTACTCCACATTCTGCTCAGGGAATTGATTCTTTCTGCGTGACATCATGTTGCTTTTTTCCGGCTCATATATCAGCTGTTTTTTTTTTTTTTTTCTTTTTTCTTCTTCTTTTTAATTTTTAAAAATTTCCCCGTCTTTTCTACCTTCCCTTTCCCCTTCCCTTTTCTCTTTTGTTTTTCTTTTGTCTTCAGCCTATTCTGCAAACTTGGAGTTCTTGTCAGGCATAGGATTTCACTATTTGGTAAGGAGACCCTTGAAAAAAATACTAGCATGGCCATCACTTGGTTTCCTTTGCCATTTTTGCACTGTGTCGTGTGCTGCTGTATTGCATGAGAGCATGTTTGCATGGCTGCATGCATGGTTGTCACAGGCCAAGATGAGGTCCTTGAGGTTGTTTATAAGTAGCATTATCTATGGTGAAATTGAGGACTGTATTTTTTTTTAACACTGGACCAAAGCAAAATTGAAAATCAAAAGGTTATATTGTTAAAAAGCAAATGAATGAAAACGACAAGTTCTGCCACATTTAATTTTGGGGTAAAACAAAACCGGGCCCTTGGATTGTATTTGGTTATCTCTGATAGATGAAGTAATGAGCTGTTATAAATCGAGATTTTTAACTGCACTTATTTTTTTTAATGCTCTTGACTACAGATTTGCATGTCTCCTGCACTCCAAACACTGGAGCTTCGTAGTCGAGACAGTGAAGCTAAGGAGCTTCACTTGGCAAACGTGACTTTTCTAGCACCACTCACCCCAGAGTCAGTTCTGTGTGTTTCTGAGAACTCACGTAGCTGAAGTCCATGTTCCTGGCACCTGCTTCTGGACAGCCATGCAGGGTGGGCACTCACTTTCCACACATTTTCCCCAATGTGGGGCTTTAGGAATGTACAGCAGCTGGCAGAATTTGTGTTTTTTCACACTTTCTTGCATCTAATTTTATAAATTGCCAAAGCGGATTTGAGCACTTTGCTTTATAGGTTTTGAGACCATGTTGGGGTAATTTCCATAATAAAACTTTAGTGTATTGATAGAGATGTTCCAAGTTCCATTCCATTTACAGGAAAAACTAAAGATTAAAAAATTAAGTTATTTCTACAAAAGCCACAATGAATAAACTGAGGAATAGGTATATATGTGTATGCATGTATATATATGTGTATGTGTGTGTGTGTGTGTGTGTGTGTGTATACATATATTTACAAGAGTACTTCAAAAAGTACTTGGAAAAATAGGATTGAGAGAGAATACGAATCCTTCCGTGAACTGTTTGAATTACTCTCATGGAAGGATTCATATTATCTTTTAATTGTATTTTTCATGAACTTTTAAAGTACCCTCATATATATGCACACATACACATATATACGTACAAAGAACTTTTAAGTTCTTTGTATTATATTTTTTGAGAAATGATAGTTTCTGAATATAATTAGTTAATGCTGTATTTGGTTTCTAGTATTATGTTTAATATTTGATGCTCTTAAATTTAATAATTAAAATTTATATTTCATATGAATTGCCTGAGTTTGGATATTAATGTTTTAGTTATTTAAAATTCAGTGGGGCAATTTTCTTCAGAATAATTTCCAGTTGACTGACACTTAACTTCTCTTCCACAGAGAAGAGTTTCTATGAAAATTGTTCAGACAGGATTTTCATGTGCTCTTGAACCTTTTCAGAATAACAGTAGATTCAGATAGTCTCCATTTGTCTGCAAAGAGTACTGTTTAATACATGGGGGGCCTGTACTGAGCTACAGTTTCTGCATTCTTCTTACTGATTGTAATAATACTTTGGTGTGCTATGTCTAACTTCCTACTTACTGTATATTCTTGCTTTCCTATGTTATATCTAACTATAATTTCCTGTTTAAAAAAACTTTTTGAGGTATTCCATACATACAGTAAAGAACACAAATCTTCAGAACAACTCGATGAACTTCTACATACGTAGACAGCCATTCATCATTGCTCAGGCCGTGACAGAGAACATTTTGAACATCTCAGAAGCCTCCCTTGTGCCGTTTCCCAAATCATAACTCTCTTTAAAAGAACCATGCATAGATTTCCATTACCATGGATCAATTTTGCCTGTTCTTGAACTCGTACTTTTCCTTTCAAATATATAATTTAAGGGTTTATGGTTATATGGTTTGTTTATGGGTAATATGGCTTGCTGAGCCTATTGAGGAGAAGAACAGGACTCTACCATTCGTTTCATCTCTATGTGATCCATTTAGGCATTGTGTTTTAAGTCTCTTAGCCTTTAAATGCAATTATTTTTATTTCTAGCAGGGATTTATTGGAGACCCACTATGTGTTTTTACCTGAAAAGTGTGCTTTTGCACATTCTTTACATTATAATAGGGTTTATTGTTAGTATTGCTTGAAATTTACTATGGCATTTACCTGTAAAATGACTTAAACTTCACTAGGCCTTTATTCATCAAACCTATTGTGATGCAGGCTTGCTAGATTATCAGAATCTTTACGTCTGAGTGTTTAAACTCTACGCATTACAGTTATAGCTTCGCTGTAGATTAGGCTGAGAATCAGAAAACTTAGGTCTAAATCCTATTTTTGTAAGTTAACCAGATGAACAGTTTGGACAAGGGACTTACATTCCCTGAACCTTCATTATTTTCATTTGTATAGTAGGTGAAAATAACTACTCTGCTACTCAGAGATCCATTTTGTATGTTAAATCTAATGTAAGATAGAGAATACTGAACCTACTATGTAAACAGTAGCCTTACAGCTCTCACATGGAAGGGATTTCTAGTCTTACTTATTAAGTCTGTTACATTTTATTTATTAGATTTATCTAAATCTTATTATTAGATCGTATTTAGATCAAATTACACACAAATTAAATAGGGAAAATTAAATTAATAACTTAGTTATTTAAAATATGTGTACAATGAAGCCTGTATAATGGACCCATTTCCAGAATGAATCAGAAGAGGTATAACCCCAGTATTTATTTTTTGATTGATTTGTAATGCCGTTGTGGATTTTCCTAAAGAGAGACACTCAATAGCATATAATCAGTGGCTGTTTTTATAAAGTCTTATTACTCTTATTTCCTTTTATCCTATCTTTATGTTATATCATTTTCCTGCATTCTGGCAAGAAATAAACTGATCACGAAAATGTGCTGAGGGGTCTTTAGAAAGTTTATGGAACGATTCACATTATCTTTAGTTCTATTCTTTCATGAACTTTTTGAAGTACCCACATATTTACTGTACTCTCTTAATTAGAAATTTTTTCATGACCTAACCTAAGAATAAACTAAGACAGAGATGAAAGTTGAGGTTCAAAGAAATACTTGAGTTTTATGATGCTGAGCAGAAGTAAAGTTATAGAAATGTATAGAAAAAAAAAAGAAAACAGCATCTTGTTTAAACATCTAGTATAAGCACCTTGTTTGCATTCCGAAACACTTGCAGTGGTTGTTAAGTTGTGCACGCGTGTACATGGAAATTCGGTCAGACCGAATTTGATGAGTAGGACCCAGGCAGGTTGACATTAGATAAGGATCCCATTTGCTATTTTCAAGGACCCAGTGACTAAAGAAATATCGCTTTTATTCCCACTACTTCCCCTGCGCTTTTGCTAACTGGAAATTCTGATTACTACTTTCACAGTAGTTAGAGGCTCTGTAAGTCCTCCATTACAGCCTATTTAAACCTTTCAGTCATTTTTAGAGGAAGCAGAATGTGATAACTAACACTCCAATAGTGATGGTGGCACAGATGTGTTCATATTAGGGCTCGTAAGGGCTTTATTTTTACATGTGAAAATCAATCTAATGCCTTAAATGTATTCATTCGGTAAACATTTATTGTGTGTCTGCCATGTGCAAGGCATTCTCTTGGGATGTAAGGATAGAAAAATGAACATTTCTTTATCTCTCCACTACTGCACCGAGGCCAATTGACAAGCACCTCCCACCTGTACTACTGCAAAGAGCATCCTAAACGTTCATTCTCTCTGAATCTCCTCTCGCCTCTCTAAACTGTGCTCCGTAGTGATCGTACCTTCCCCAGACACCAGTGTCTCATGTCACACTCCTGCATACTGAGTGGCTTCTCATTTCTTTGGAATAGAGATCAGAATTAGTGTTTCATACTCCATCCCCTGTGTACCACTCCATCCTCACTTCGCAGCATCTTCTCTCTTGTCACTGTCGTGCTTCCCTGTCCGCCTCTCTGCTTTGGGAATATGTCACATTCCTTTCTGCCCAGGGTTTTTGTCATGCTCTCATTACTGCCTGGGACGGGAGCCCTACATGTAACACTTGTCTCCTCTGTCCCTCACACCCATAATGAAGCAAACTACCCATTCTTCCGATTTCAACCCAAATATTACTCTCTCAGGAAAGCCTTCCCTGATCTCCCTGGTAAACTCCCCCTCCTGCTATAACAACCTTCTCCGGCTCTGCGTACCTCCTTCATGTGCGCTTACTGGACTCACAGCTCCCTCTCACACAGAACTCTCAGCTCGTGAGGGCTTGTTGCTGTACCCTCAGTGCCTACCTAGCAGGAAGCCTTGCATGTTGTAGGTGTTTTATGAATATCAGATGAATGAATGAATAAACCAACCAGGTGCTGCCTTCAGGGAGCATACAGTCTAATAGAAAAGATAGATAAGTGAGCAGACACGACAGTGAGATAAGTGCTATGAATTTGGACGTGTTCTTACTTCACTAATAACCCAAGTTTTACTTTTTTTTTTTTTTTTTGCTTAAGAGATTATTCAGAAAAAAATGTAATATCCAATTATTTTACAGTTTATGAGAATCATGTTTTTTTATTCCTTAAGAGGTCCATGAAAATACTTAGAGCACTTAGATTGAAAAGGAAGCAACACATAATTAATGACATTTCAAATAACAAAGATCATCGAACTCAGCTAACAGTGATCCTTTCAGTTCTAGGAATTATTTGAGAAAGCTGGCACAAAATGTTTATCGTTTGTAGGCTTCTTTTACTTTTCAATTTTCTGGTGAATTTTAATGTTCTACTTGTAGTAAAACACTGAATCTGCGAGACACTCCTCAGAGTTACTGCAGAATTTCTGAATCAATAGCGTGATTGACATCTCTGATTATAGTGACCTGGAAAGCCTTAAGATGGGCAATACCCAGGTTGCCCTTATTTTATTCAAAAGCCTTACGTCACTCTGTACCTCTTCCAAGACTAACCATTATTTTAGGCTTCTTACACATGCTAATGGGATTGATGCTTTTGCTTGGTCTGTAAATTAAAATGTTGAAGACTCAATATGTTTCTGTGTTCCTTAGGGTTCCATTCCCCCATTTTTTACATTGAAGTGTTTCCATTGAAAGTTGCACTGCATCTCATATGGGTATACTGAAATGTAAAGATTCATGAAGCTCACAGTTTGTTGCTTTATCAGTCGCAGAAATCTTGTATTCCCAATATACATTTCCATTTGACACACAGAACTTCTCCGGCTACTGGTGCTGTTTCCTGCTTTTCTTACTCACATCCCACAGTCATTCCACAAATATTTAATCAAGTGCCTGCCGTATGTCAGACACTATTCTAGGAGCCAGAAACAAAGTGCACAAAAATCCCAGCCTCTTGAGCTGATGTGAAAGGAAGTTTAAAATGACCCTGGCCACTCTTGTGGAAAAGGACATGAGGTAAACAGTGCTGAGGACAAGCTTTGATAATCTGTGATAGGAGATAGCAGAGAGGAAGAGAAAGGGACAGAAAAAGAATTGTGTGTTTCAGGAAAAGAGGGAGGGACTAGCGGCTCTGATGGGGCATCTAGTAATAGTTGCATGAGACACACACACTTCATTGTATCCCTTCTTCTTCATGGACCTTCTCTTTCAAACTTTCTATTCTCCATTTTCTTTATCTTCTGTGTCTCCAGACACTGGAGGCCCTGGGACCTTTTTACTTCTCTACGTATACTCATGATGGCTAATTTCATTCAGATCCATGATTTTAAAAATCATCTCTATGTTTATGAGGCTCAGGTGTATAGCTCTGGCTCAGGTATCTTCCCTGCACTGCAGATTTTTATATTGATGGCCTATTCCACGTCTCTACCTGAATCACTAGTAGGCCCAACACACACAGCACGTTCAAAGCATGACTCCCTCCAACTCCTCCTCCCGGGTTCTGCTGCTCCCTTGCTCTCTCCAGACCATTAAGTGGCACCACCATCCCCCCAGTGGCTCAGGCAAAAGATCTTGGAGTTATCCTTGACGCCTTCCTAACCCATCACATGTTCAGTACATAGGTAATATCCTTAAAATATATCTTTATTTTTTTACCGCTAATATCCTACTCTGAATTTGCCATCATCAGCCAACTGATTCATTTCCTGCAGTAGCTTCCTAACTAACTTCCACTCTTGCTTTTCCAGAGTTTCCCACATTGTGAACCAATCCTTTTAAGATATGAACCACATCATATTCCATCCTGCTGAAATCCTAAGAATGTCTTCCTACTGCACCTAAACAGAAAAAATGCTCTTGCTGCAAGGCTCCAGAACCTGGCCTTCGCCCTTTCTCTCATATCCTGCTTCCTTCCCCTCAATCTGCCCACCTCAGCCGCTTTGACTTCCTGGCCTGCAGCCCACGCTCGTTGTTTGCCTCAGAGCCTTTGCATGTGCTGTTCCCTCTGCTGGGGCCCTCCTCCCAGACACAGGCTTGCTTTGTTTTTTCATGTCATTCAGATTTCTGCTCAAATGCCACCTCGGGAAGGGACTCCCGACCATTCATTCACCCTAGTACTCTATGCAGCTGCTCTCATCCCTACTCCCTGCTATGTATATTTTTATTGTGGTCTGATATTGTGTTATATGCATATTTATTTATTTATTCTGCTTAATGGTTCCTTATCTATATCCCCCCTTAAAATGCAAGTCCCACGAGGACGGTATTTTGTTTATTACTGAAAATTTGAGAGTGCTTTGTATTTAATATGTATTTATTGAGTGAATGAATAATTAAATGAATGACATTTCTGAGGGCTACAGTAGAAGCCTTACGAGTGGCACCTGCCAATAGATGGGGAAATAAATTTTGTTTTCCTGCTCGTTTATTATTACCAGAAATTCTGAGATTTGAAGCACAAGATGGATAGAACGTTTTCTTAAAGAGCTCAGAGTCTCAGTAATAAATACCATATTTTTTTCTTATTTGTATCATATCAATAAGCTGGCTTGACTATGTTCTAAGATGATTATTAATTTCCATGTATATTTAAGTAATTTATTTTAGGGTACTTTTTTGTACAAAGAATATAACATAATCAAATGTTATAAAACTTATATTGAAATAGGAGTTGTCAACCTCAGGACCCAGGAGCAGAGGTGTGTGTGTGTGTGTGTGTGTGTGTGTGTGTGTGTGTGTGTGTGTGTGTGTGTGTGTGTGTGTGTGTGTGTGTGTGTGTGTGTGTGTGTGTGTGTGTGTGTGTGTGTGTGTGTGTGTGTGTGTGTGTGTGTGTGTGTGTGTGTGTGTGTGTCACACGCACATGTGCGTGTCTAAAATGAAAGTACAGAATAAGAAACTGATAACATCAAACTATACTGTAAGTGGTCAAATTACTTTGTTACTTTGGATTCACTATTTTATTTATTTGCTTTTCTGTATTCCTGTCACAAAGAAATAGTGCTTTTATCACTCATATTTCTGTGTTTCCTGATAAAATATGCCAATCAAAATGAGTGCATTTCATGTTACTTTCAAGAAGTGTTACTCCCATTTCAAATATCCCATAAGAGTGTTATTTAACTTCTTCAGCTTCTGATGTTCTTTTTACACAGTGGTTTGATGCTTCTATCTGCCAGAAACCAACAACATTTAGTCAGATTAATTTATCTTAATGCAATTCAATTCAGGAAAATTAATTCATCTTAATGCAGTCACATGAAATACGATAGCAGAGATACTTGGGTAATTAAAATGGAATTAAAATTTTTAGACTTTTAGCCCTCCCCATTTCATAAAGGATATGAGATGACTTAAAAAGTTTCCATGCAATATTTAAAAATAAAATGAACTAATATGGGGAGGGGAACGTGTCTGAAGAATCTGGTTAACCCTTTTTTAGCCTGGTGCAGTGCTTTTGAACGCTTCTTGAGCATGTCAGCTATTTGATGAGACATGCTTTACTGCTTTTCTACTTACATTTGCATAACCACTTTTAAGCAGAAAAACTGCATGATTTTAAACTTGATTATTAAAAAGTATTTTTAATTGAGTTATTATTGAGTTGTGCCATTGACTAATTTTTGCAACACAAGTATTACAAAAAGAAGAGCATTGAAAAGTTCTCAGGGCCGTTGATACAGCATTTTGTTTCCTCTTTAGGAAATGATGCCACCTCAATTGTCAACTGTCTTCATATTTTGGGTCAGACTTTGGATGCAAGGTAAATGGGTACATTTTTAATCTAAGTAAATTAATATAATAATGATATATGTAAGAATGTTAAGAAGGACCTAGTGTCTTGATCTTATTGTTTACATTTGTAATAAAAACTTTAATGCAGGTGAAAAGAAAACCTTTTATAAATTACTAATGCAATAACAGTTTACTTTTATGATCATATATAAATTGTTATTTAATTTCAAGTAGCAGAAATCACAAGTAGGGATATAACTGAGGGTTATATTTGTAATGTATCATGTGAAGAAAAAATAGGAAACTGACAGTTCCAGAGGTCTTACTAGCTTCCAGGCATGGTACTTGTGCTCAACCTTCATAACATTTAGCTTTATAGGCAACATAAGAGTTTTATTCTCATTTTATGGATGAGTAAAGTGATGGTTATGATTGCATAGTAAGCATGTAGGTAGACTAATTCCGAAGGTTCTGCACTTTCTACTCTACCCTACCATTAACTTGACCAGAAACCCAGCACCCAGCATGTCAACCAAGTGCAAAATCAATTTAGTTAGCATGATTAATTCATCCTTTAAGCCATACATTTAGTTCATATATATTATCCAGGAAAAATCTATGTAAAAGTTCCTAAATGTCTCCTAAAGAGAATATTCTGTGATACTCTTCGATTACCCATTTTTGTATTTAATATTATATACCTTTATTTACTGCAAGAAATAGTGGTATCAGGATGTCACTTCTATGTAATGTTCAGCCATCAGAGGCTTTTTTAGAAAAGACTTTATTGCTACTCCTTAAAGCACAAAAATATCTGTATCATTTGGTGAGTTGGTTTAGCTGGCGTTAAATTTGTCTTTCACACCCATGGCCTCAGGAAACATTCTAGATCTGTTCGATTTGTGATTAACTAAACTGGGTCAGAAGCTGTGTTTTGTTCATTATAAAATAAGTTCTCAAAATTTGAAACCAAATGGAAAACATAAAGCATTAGCACAGCCTTTTGCTCCAGGGTTCTAATTAAGTTGACTATAAAAGCATTTGGGAAAGGTTATTTATAGAGCAATATTTCAGTAACTTTAAGTGTATTGAAAAAAAGTATTTTAGAGTTCATTGTTTAAATGTAATTGACTAGGTGGGTACTATACTGGAGGAATATAAACTGCGTTTTATTTGTATTCCATTTGCTCCAGTGGAAAGGTGTGAGTCCTCCTTTATTTACTTCCTAGGACTGTGATGAAGACTGGTCTGGAGAGTGTTAAAAGTGCACTGAGAGCTTTTCTGGACAACGCTGCAGAGGATCTGGAGAAGACAATGGAAAATCTTAAGCAGGGCCAGTTCACCCACACCCGAAACCAACCCAAAGGGGTGACTCAGATAATCAATTACACCACGGTGGCACTGTTGCCGATGCTGTCATCATTATTTGAACACATTGGCCAACATCAGTTTGGAGAAGATCTAATATGTATGTAAATCTATTACTTAGAGTTCCAATATTGAAATAGTAGAATCAGAAATTGTAAAAGCCATTATGTTGGTTATTCAAACACTGCTTATACATTAAGATGCCTTTTTTAAAAAAACATAACATTATAGGTTGACATTTGAGCTATAGAAACCATTCTTTTAGAAACAGATCTCTGAATCACATGGGCAATAATTTCTGCATTGTTAAAGTACAGGTTACAAATTTTACTATTTCTACACTGCTGCTGTTCTAACGCAGTTGGATGATGTGACGTGCAAAATTAAATGTTTTCAAATTATTTCTGAGTCAATGCAGATTGTTTCCATAAGCTATACTACCAACTAATGTGAAGGCTAATTAGACACAGTCAATGTCTAAATAACTGGTCTCTTGTGGTAGCTGAAATATCTTCTGTTTAGAAGTTTTGGTCGATTTTCATGGGGGATTTAATCAGCTGTTTTTGGTTGGAATTCTGTAGTTATTAAAAATACCCACAGAATGCTCAAGATTAAGTGGAAAAAATAAAACATGAGCTGTAACTTCCCGCTGTCCTGCTGATATGACCCTGAGCCAAGATCCCTGCCTTTGTTGAGCAGCCCCACCGACTCGGACTTGGACCCATGGGTTCCCCAGGTGATGAGCAACTCTGTGTAAAACCACTGAGCTATTCAAGGAATGCCACAGCTACCAGTTGCAAAACCTCTATCTTACCCAGTAGGAATATTTACTCTCAGGAGAGTATATGGAAACCAGTCTGAGGACGAGGATTATTTCTCCGTCATGGAGGATTAAGGAAATGATAGCAGAGTTGGAATTAGAAATTCAAGATTCTTAGATTCCCTTGCCTTTTAAACATACCTTATGGGAATAATCAATCATCCATAAGGTTTTATTTGATTTTCTAGCATCAAAAACTATCAGAGTGACTTATGTCAGGTCATTTGAGAAATAACTAACAGATTGTATCCTCCATTATTCTCATCAACATTCATTTGTGAGTTACGGTAAAAGATACAGCCTTTGCATACCTTTATGTATGGTAAAGGTACAGTTCTTACATACCTTTGGAACAAGAGTCAAAATCTTCCTATATTCCCACTCCCCACCAGACATTCTTGTGCTTAATTTTATTCTTGAAGAAATCCTTTATTCTTATATCTAGAGAAAAATTATGAAGAAATTGTTTCTGAGAATGTTCTCATTAATCCCAGCGTGTTCTTTAGGTGTTTTCAGTTTCCTAAAGAATTTTGACAAACAGTTTTTGTATTTCATTTTATAAATGTTATTTTGCTTTTTCAAAGCATTCAAATATTAAAATGCCTTTGATATGGAATTCTGTTTTTAGCCTAAACTTTTCTCTAGACGATGTATAAATAAGTGTTGTTTGTTTCAAGTGAGATTCTCTTTTTCCTTAGTGGAAGATGTGCAGGTGTCTTGTTATAGAATTCTGACTAGCTTATATGCTTTGGGAACCAGCAAGAGTATTTATGTGGAGAGGTAAGATTTTTAAAGTTTAACTTTATATTAGTAGCTGTTTTAAGTCTTATAACTATTTATTTCAAGAGTCTTCATTTTATAACTTTTTCCTTAGTTATAAACTAAACAAGATTGACCTATTAAATTTTGAGGGAGTAATTAGACAATCTTTAAGTGAAATAAGAATTGATATAACAAAAGACAGTGGAGTTATATATAAAAAAAAAGTAAAGCAATATGGTAAAGACCACACTTAAAATAAGTTTAAACTTAAGAATGTTTATGGGTCTTATGAAAGAATCTGCTAATACAGGTTCTCATTTTATACCAGAAATACAAAGTAAGCACAAATATATGCAGTTATTAAAACCAGTTTTATTCTTTCATGTTCTCAAGTTTCAGGAAGGAGTGGTTAACAGTGTCAAAAGATGTGGACAGGTAAAGTAAGAAAAGAAGTCCCTATTGAACTGAAAGTAAGAGATCACTGGCAACTTCAGAAAGAAATTCCTGTGAACTGGAGAAGAAAGACAGCAGTTTTTTAAAAGGCTAGACTAAATAAAAGACATTCTGATAGAAGATTTAATATTGAATAGATGTAAATTCTCTCCAGATTAATTACTAATTGCACACAGTTCCAAACAGAAATTTGCTTTTTATTGACCTTGACAAAAAATAAATACATAAATAAACCCATGAGACTTGCCAATGAAATTTGGAGAGAAATAAAAGAGTAATAAAATGGTACTCATTTGGTCTGCCAAGTATTAAAACTTATAAAGCTACAATAATTAAAAGAGCACGACCATTACTTTCAAATAGGAAATTAGATCCATGGAAAAGGATAATTGAGTTCACTCTGAATATTATTAAATTTTTATCTTCGTTTTTAACTAAATGCCATTTTCATACAGTTTTTATGGTTACAAAATATTTTATACTAAAAAGTGTTGTAATTTCTTGAAATGTTACTTTATTTTTGACATGTAGGCTTTCTCTTTTTCACCTACAAATAATGCTAGATCTGTGTTTATAGATTCCTATATATACTTATGCTTATTTCCTTAATTATATTCTAAGAATTTGGAATTCTAGGTTAAAAGGTATGCACACATTAGATTATGATATTCATTTTACTATCTTTTCAGAAAATTGATTCAATTTACACACATTTTATAAGCAAGTGCTCATTTTCTCATGTTTTTTCTCATTTCTGATTACATTTTTTTTGCTATTTGCAAATGTAATAATTAAAAATGAGATCTCACTTTTATTTTCAAATGTTTTTCCCTAATTACCAGTTATTTGCTATTTTTTCATGTTTACTTTGTCATTTTTATTTCTTTATTTTATGAATTTCCTTTACTCATCTGTTGTCTATTTTTCTATTAATGTGTTATTGTTTTGTAATGCTCTTGTTTATTAAAATGATTAACTTCTTGCCTATTATTTCTCTTGTTTTTATGAGTTTTATCATTTTTGTACCTTTATTGTTCTTATATATAAAACACTATATGCCAATAGTGTTTTATGACTTGGGAATTTTGACAAATTCTATATAATCATATCTATCACTTATTTCATATATATTCCTTTCTCTTAGTTGTGTGATTTTAAGAAGTTTATACTATACTTTTAGCAGGTAAAAATTCAAATGTTTATTCTCCTGGGTTTTTCATACTTTCAGTTATTTAGATTTAGCTTTTTAATCTTATTGTTCATTCACTAAATATTTATCAAATGCCAGATGCTGGTATACAACAGTGAACAAAATAGTTTCCTACCCTCACAGATCTTATGTCTGACAGAGGAAACGAAAGCAAAACATACAAGTGAACTGATAAATGTAACAGTGGCATGTTATATAACGTGTTCTGTGAATAAGCAGAGAATATAGAGAATGATGTATTCGGTAATATATCTTCTAGAAAGTGACTGTTTAAGCTCATAACTTTCTTCCATGCAACAGAAAACAGGTAGGAGATAAATCAGGTGTAGACAGGTGTGTCCAGTAGCTTCTGTTTTCTCAGTGAAGTACAACTTGAGTCCTTGGCCAAATGATGGCTGAAAAAAATGGTTTGAGAAGTTTGAGGGAAGTAGGGAATATCTGAAATGACCATCTCTGGGGTAAGAAGGGAATTTACTAGAAAAAGTTCTGAATTTCATTTCTTTTTGGTATTATGTAGGATTCAAATTCATTTTTTAAATCATCAACCGCATGTAGAATAGTCATTTATTAAATATTTAATTTATCCTCTGACTTAATATAAAGCCTTCATCATATATTAAGTAGCATGTTTACTAAGTTATGTCTCTAGAATTTCTGTTCTGTTCTGTTATTTGATTTTTGATGATTAAACCAGTACCATGTAGCCTGACTTGTTAGTATTTCATAATCTATTTTCGTGTCTGGTGGTTCACCCTCTCGTACTTTCTTGTTGCTGTTACTTTTGTTTTTGTTGTTGCTTTTCTTGCCCATATATTATTCTTGACAAAATTTGGGATCATTTTGTTAGATTCTAAAGAAAAAGATATTTAAAGTTTTGCTTTTAGGTTTTCCCCCCTTTTTTGCAGTTAATTTTTCAATTACAAAGTGATTTGGAAAGAACATAAAAATAAAATTTCAAAGGTGAGTGGAAGATATTTTGAAAAATGAAAAAGTTACACTGTAGATCTTTTAACACAAGTCATACAAAAGAAAAATTGATATTTCCATAGTACCAACACAAATTATCAGAATTGGCCTTAGAATAACTAATCGAACCAGAATTTTAAAGTGAATTGTTAATGAAATAAAATAACTAGTCCAATAAGTTATAAGGGGATACATGAACTTTGGGATGATACATGAACTATTTTATGCTATTAAATTTTTTTAAAAAAATATGTAATTGACCAAATTTTGTGTATTTATGGGGTACAATGTGGTATTTTGATTTATGTCCACATGGTAGAATGATTAAATCGAGCTAGTTAGCATATTTACCACTTCACATACTTATCATTTTTGTGCTGAGAATATTTAAAGTTACTCTCTTAGCAATTTTGAAATATCTGAGTACAATACATTCTTGTTAACTACGGTAACCATGCTGGGCAACAGATCTTTGAGCTTACTCCTATCTATCTGAATCTTAGACCAACATCTCCACCCTCTCTGTCGCCCCACCCCCAGCCTCTGGCAGCGCTCATTCTACTCTCTGCTTCTATGAGTTTGACTTTTTTGAATTCCACGTATAAGTGAGATCATGCAGTATTTGTCTCTCTGTTAGGCTATTAAATTATTAAAGAAATTATTTCTCATTATTTTAAAACATTTATTGACCCTGTACTTTGTGCCAGAAGTTTTACAATTCTGCATTCCTATTTTTAGGTAGGAAAGGCAAGGCTTACAACAAAGTGAGACATTTTCCTGCAGTCACACGAGTGTTAGGATTAGGACTGCAACTCTGAAGAGAAGCCCGTGCTCTTTGTAATTACTTGATGCCCTACATCATTTTTAATAATGAAGTATTACTAAGTGTTTGAATTGAACTCTATTTTATTTAATGTCGTCTGTGAAAGGGCATTTTCCCCTGCCCGACTAGATATCTAGTCATTTTTAATTAAAATGTTAGAAAATCAGACGTCATTAATTTTAAGTATTATATTGAAATTTAAATCTGTCTCCTAAGAGAATTATGTAATGTTGGCTTCATTAGGCCATTTTACCGACTTCTAAAATATTTACATAAAGTCTTTAATGGAGTTCATAGTATGCTGAAATCACTTTCATATCGTTGTGTATTTAATAAACAATGTAATATGCCAGCAAAGCCTTGGATTCAGAGAGAGAATTTATATCAGTGGCAAGGGGAGCCTTGGTTCACCACCGGCTCTTAACCAGTAGATCATGACTGCTTAAACACCTTCCTTCTCTTGAAAATGATAAATCATGTTTAAGTGTTATCGATATCTGTTAGCATTTAGTATGTCTTAGCATTTCACAGCTATCTTGAAATTACTTTTATATGATAAATTTGCAGAAAACGTATTAGTGTAATAGTGCTTTATTTAAAAATTTTTCTCAACCACTTATTCACATGTTTTCTCAATGGATCATTCTGTTAAAAAAGAAAAATAGGGAAAAAAGAGAAAGGGATAGAAAAGGAAAAGCAAAAAAAGTGCAGCTTTGTGGGGAAGTGACAGCTCTTTTCTTGTTATTTTAGTCTGTGTACTATTTTTAATTTCTCTTTTGCTAGTAGATAAATTATTTTTATTTTTTTTTAGTGACAGAGATTTTGCTGTTGAAAAATGATGTTTTGCAATATGCTGATTGGATCTGAGAGTTAATTTTGTTAGTAGCAATATTATTGTCCCTCTTTTAGGTTAAGCTACCAATTTTAATGTAATTTCTCCAGTCACTCACTTGAAGACATAAAAAATAAGCATTTTTCACTTATAGGCAACGTTCTGCATTAGGAGAATGTCTAGCTGCCTTTGCTGGTGCCTTTCCTGTAGCGTTTCTGGAAACTCATCTCGACAAACATAACATTTACTCCATCTACAACACTAAGTCTTCACGGGAGAGAGCAGGTAACAAACGCAGAGGCGTGTGCGGTGTTTGTGAAATGAAGCTGAGACTTAATGTTGTTTATTGTACTTGCCCACGGTGATTTTTACTGAGCTGTTTCGGTTTACTATCTCCAGTGTTCTTTTTTATTAAGTGCTGTTGTTTGATATTACATTTTTTGGAATGCCAAATATGAGGATACTTTAAAAAATCTTTTGATTCTGTTTTTTCCACAGCCTTTTTGAAGTACCCTCGTACTGTTCCCCTACTGTTTCTGAAAGAAAATTTGTTCAATTTCTTCTATGTTAATGAACCACAGACAAATTAACACTCTTGAGAATAAGACAAAATAATCGGCAAACATGGAAAAAAATAGGTCAATCTGATTTTTTATTCAGTTATCTCTTACAGTTAGTCAGCAAGGGACATGGCTTTATTGTTCATTATATCTATGGATTGTACCTTTCATTGGTATTTGTTTAGATATTTCTGCCTTATTAGGACAGTTTTATTCCCTGTGATTTTTTTAATAGTGTGGTCCAATTTTTATCATTTAAAACATTTAAAAACATAAATTTGAGACACAGTTAACAACTTTACTTTGCACCTGGCCCTAGCATGGGTATCGCTGAGATTCATGTGCTGTATATACTCTACATATATTCATGTCTATATACTCATGCCTCATGTCGCATTCTGTTTGGGAAAATCTGATTATTATTTGCTAGGTGGATAGGCCCATTTTTTTTTTTTTTTTTTTTTTTTGACTGTCCCAGTTGGAAAAAACCATTGTTGATTATTTCAGTGATTGACTTTTGAGAACCTATTAGAATTGTTAACTAGGATTTGAACTTAGATAACTGAATAGTGAATGAAGTGGAAACTAGTTATTCATCCAGTCAGCATTTTAAAGCAATCGAAGCATAACTCTCAAGGCCTGAACATCACACAAGGCCCTCTCATAGCATTTTTTTCAGTTTGATTTCCTCTAAGTCTAATAAAATATCAGGGATCTCAGAAAGTTCATGGAAGGACTTTTAATTTCATTTTTTCCACGAACTTTTTGAAGTACCCTCATATATTATATTTCAGTTGTTTTCCAATAGCCCTGAAGAGCTCTCAAACCTTGGGCAAGGGCTCTTTGATGTTCATAAAATGCAAACCTCTCTTGTTAATGAGCTTGGTCTCCTGTATGGACTTTGTGTTATGGGATTTAATAGTGATCTTATCAAGGAAAGGATCTTTTCAAGCCTTGAATAGTCATTTTTTAATTTGTTTATTTTATAATTCTAATTGTATGTAACAAATGATGTTAAAGAAAAATATGTTGAATGTGCCTTAGCAATAACTTTCTACATAATTTCCACAATATATTTGTAAATAGTTATAGAATCATAATTGAGTTTGAATTACTAATCTCTATAAACATGTAAAGAGCTGTCTTATTAAGGCTTTTTGATCAGTTAATATTTTTGCTACGAATCAAAAATGGAGCAGATTTTTTATTTCATTACAGATAAGAAAATACACAAAGTACTTTACCTGCTGATGTTTCTGTAACAGATCATTTGCATAACAAAGTGAAGGGATTAAATTTAATGATTCTCTGTTTATTTTTAGTCAGTCATTTAGAAAGGAATTATGATGTACACTGTGGTAAATGGAGGAGATAGAATACAGAGATGAGTAAAATTTGATTCTTTTCCTTAGGGAGTTTTTACTTGCAGTAGAGGGAGAGATTTTGATAAATATATGTGGTAGAATTTATAATAAGGAACACTGGGCACACACAAAAAAGCAGTTTTGGCTGAGAACACTTGGAAAGACTTCAGAAAGCTGGTACGACATGAGTCTTGCAATTGGGAAGACTGAAACTGGTACATGAGGGGGAATTTCAAGCATTTTGACATGGCTGGAAATAGTTTTCAGGAGAGAAAAGAGTGAAAGAGGGAGGCAGGCTTCTATGTCGGGTAAAGAGTAGGGACTGCCACTGGCTTGAAAAGGGAGATTGCCTTGAGTAGATCTGCATTTTAGGAATCCACTGTGACAGCAGTATGGAAGAGGACTGGCCGTGCCATTCAGGAAGAAGAGGATGGGCGAGGCCCTGGGCAGGAGTGTGCGGGAAGAGGCGTGAGAGCGCCTGTGGGTAGAATCATCCCACAGGGGAGATGAGGGGGCATTGCAGCTATAGGTTCTCCCTGGTTTCTAGCCTGGGGGCCTGACTGGATAACGTTGTTGTCACCGAGTTAGTGCATGCCTAGGAGGTAGGTTGGAGAGGAAAGGAAACCTTTAAATTTAGACCAGATGTGTTTCAGTTGCTTTTGAGAGATCCAGGATTAGACAGAAAGATTTTTAAGAAATATGGCTTTGAGAGTCACAAGCTTATGGCAGAAGCCTATAGGTATGGCCATAATTGCCTAGATAAACATGTAAGATGAGCAAGAGAAGAAAATTAGAGACAGATCCCTAAAGAAAAGCAACATTTTAAAGTCGGGCAAGGAGAAAAGAGTCAGTAACGAACACTCACAAAATTAAGAAGTGATCTCATAAGACTGTATGTATACTTTGAAGTTAAGGAAGAGGGGAGTTTGAAGGAAAAGGGGATTTGGTCCGTGAGGTGAAATCCCACTGAACGTTAGTGAGAGAAGGGTTATAAAAGCAGAATCGGTGAGAAGTGGAGAGCAGAAGTGTTGTTGCTGTGGGCAGAAGATGCCTGGAAAGCTGAGCAGTCTTGGAGAGATTGAGCATCCATGGGGGCTGCTGGGGAGGAGGCACTGGAGAGGAAGAGGCTGGAAGCACAGGCCTGAGGAAGGCCCCTGACGTGCAGAAAGCATCCTAAATACAAGTGGAACCAGGAGGAGGGCCTCAATTCTTCATCTGAAAATGGGGCATGGAAGCGAATGTGTGGGACCAGACGTAGAAGGTGTGCAGACCCCAAAAGCAGGAAGCTGGAAGAAGAAGCATTAGATATTCTTCTCTGCTGGGAAGTTGCAGGATTGGCCGTTCACTGCCTGCAAGGGAGCGGCGGTAGGGTAGGAGCTTGGGAAAAGGAGAGAAGCTTTGAAATAGCTGCCGGAGAACGAGGAGCAGGAGCCAGTTAAAGGCATGCCGGGCTTGCTGTGTTTTGAAGCCCCAGTGGAATGGGTGCCAGTGTCTGTTACAGTCAGTGGAAATCTGGCATGTTGAACACAATCCTTTTCTTTGTGTGCTTCTCCAGCTCTCAGTTTGCCAGCTAGTGTGGAAGATGTTTGTCCAAATATACCGTCTTTGGAGAAACTCATGGAAGAAATTGTGGAATTAGCCGAGTCTGGCATCCGCTACACTCAAATGCCACATGTCATGGAAGTCGTACTGCCCATGCTTTGTAGCTACATGTCTCGCTGGTGGGAGCACGGCCCTGAGAACAATCCAGAAAGGACTGAGATGTGCTGTACAGCTCTGAACTCAGAACACATGAACACACTGCTGGGGAACATATTGAAAATAATCTATAATAACTTGGGCATTGATGAGGGAGCCTGGATGAAGAGATTAGCAGGTAAGAATTGGAAAGAAAGGTACCCGTTAAATTTGTTCTATTTCCAAAAAGATTTGCTATACAGAAAACTAGAATTTTCCTATCATAGTTTTTATTAACATGTTATTTTCTTAAAAAATGTGGACATAATCAGACATTGAGTAACTTTCCTTATGGTTACTACTTTAAAAATAAACATTTTCCTGATTTGACAATCACTATAAGATTTGTAATAAACACAGCAGTACAAACTCATGATTGTATAGACAGAGACAAAAATGAAACTGGATTTTTTAAACAACCTGCTTTTGTCAGGCTGCCCTATGGGGAGGTGAATCAAAAAATGCAGTCAAAGGTTTGCAATTAAGTTCCTCAGTCATTGCATAGTTTATAATGAATAACTGGAAGCAGGCTTAGTACCCAACAACCATAAGTTATGGACATCCGTTTATGTACCAGCATATTATGCCTTCTTTAAACATCAAGGTTTCAACAATGTTTTATGCCTTGGAAGTGCTTGTGATATCATCATGGGTGAAAAGAAGAGTTTTTTAAACACTGAGTTCAGAATGATACATATATAATATATACATTTATAAATTTATCTATTGATGAAAACTTCAAAGCAATACACTAATTAATGCCTTACTAATTTGGGTAGGTGATTATTGTTGATTTTAACTTTTTTTTTTTTTATACATTTCCCTAATTTATCTATGTTACCTTTAGAGGAATAATTCCTTTAAAAAATAGCCTAGTCAAGTTTAAAACTATTATTAACAACTACAACTCTTATTAAATAAAAGAGTAGCATTCTCTGTAATCAAGTCTTTCCATTGGGCCAAGGATGGGGATCGTTACAGTGAGATAGTTCTCTGTGGTCTCATATAATTATGCAGCAGAGAGTGTCCCTCTTCTAAAGAAAGGGCTAGGGGAGCCTTTTCCATTTGGCGACTTGACTTCTTCGTGTAAAAATAATTGATTTCCAAAGTGAATAAAAGTCTTTTTTTGTTCTATTCTAAATTAGCTATCAATATTTTTTAAAAACTGAGAAGCAGATTGAATTCAGTTCAGTGACCACTTTTGAACAGCAACTATGCAGTTTGGTTTTGGACTAGAAAAGTGGCTGAGACTTGGGCTCTGCCCTTGGGAAGTTATGTGCTGGGGGAGAGGGAAGCTTGAATGTGCTACACTTGTAACTACAGCACATCCTCATTCTAGCGAGTGTTTATACAGAGCACGAAACGCTAATGTCTGTTTTCACACAGTGTTTTCTCAGCCTATTATAAATAAAGTGAAACCTCAGCTCTTGAAAACTCATTTCCTGCCCTTAATGGAGAAACTCAAGAAAAAGGCAGCCATGGTGGTGTCTGAGGAAGACCACATGAAAGCCGAGGCCAGGGGGGATATGTCTGAGGCTGAACTTCTCATCCTCGATGAGTTCACCACGCTGGCCAGAGACCTCTATGCCTTCTACCCGCTCTTGATTAGATTTGTGGACTATAACAGGTACAAGGTTCAAAAGTCATTAATTTTCCTAATTCATCCATAACCTTTCTTGGCTCGCATGTCCCTGTTGAATTGCTTCATTCACTAACTACTTGGCCATGAGCTTTTTCATGATTATAACATAAATTAAATGTTTATAGTCAATTTTCACCAAGTATCTTAAAATTAGAAATCACATTCTGAAGCACACTGCCTTTGGCATGTTAAAAGTTAGCAGTTTGACAGTTATGGTTTAAGTTTTGTTTTAATGTTACCGCTATATGCTGAAACCACGAAGAGCTATGTGGTCAGCAAAGCTAGTGTTACCTTTGGGAGGGTGATTATTTTTAACTAGCTTTGAGGAGTGACTGAGAAGCCACTTTACTTATTGTGTGATCCAGGGCAAAGTGGCTGAAGGAGCCAAACCCAGAAGCCGAGGAACTCTTCCGCATGGTGGCTGAAGTGTTCATCTTCTGGTCAAAATCCCACGTAAGGATGAAGATACTAACAAGTGGTGCCTACTGTTTGGTTTATGATAAGGGCTTTTTAAATGTTAACCAATTTCCTAGTTCCCCTCGGTGACTACCTATGGTGGGGTTTCTCAAACTTGTGTATTACGTTTGGCTTAACCATTGAGGAGAGAGAATAGGAGAGAGAATAGGTTCCTCTGGGGAATCTGAGGGAATATAAAACTTCCTTTGAGTTTTATCATTTGACTTTAAAAAGAATCACAGGGATTTTTAATCGTACTCCATAAACACTTTTAAGTTTGCCCCTAAATCTTAGATGAATATTGCCACTACATAGAGCTGTACCATTTTTACTCTCTCGCTTTCCCTATCTCTTGGGATTTTGCTACCTAACCCCAGGAGCACTCATGCCTCAGAGTGAGAAATGCTGAGACCGGCTAGTGTTTTCCAATAATAGGACATACTCATTTTACTTATAAAAGTACTACTTCCTTAAATTTGTTTTATCTTCACACACTTTCATTTCTATAGGAATTTAGTTTGGCTGACGTTTTAGAATTGGTTTGCTCTTAAAATAAAGCTTCTGCTAGGAATCCTATTGATAAAATTTCTAAAGTATGTGTTTAGTGAATTTTCACTGTTTTATATGTTGCAAGTAGAGCTATGTATTTATAAATCTTGAAAATATTTTAATTATAAGAATTATAGCATTTATATATAATTATAGCATATATATATATAGCATATATAGCATTATAGCAGTTATAGCATTCCATCATTTATTTCCCATAACTAGCAGAATACGGGTAGGTGAACATTTATTATTATCCCAAATTATTTTTAAAAACTTATAATTTTTATGTCAATTTTGACTCTATACCACTTTGTAAATGGGAGACTCTGAGAAAGTAAAAATAAAAACCTCAACCTCAGTTTCACCATCTGAGGTATCTTCCTAGTTTATTTCATCAGATTGTTGTATAAATCAAATTACTTTTTGTCTGAGTCTGTCAAACTTAATACCAAACTCTATGTAAAAACATATAATCACACAGAAAGGATATACAGTCGTCCTTCGGTATATATGGTGGAAGGTTCCAGGACTGCCGTGGATACCAAAATCCACGGATACTCAGGTTCCTGATATAAAGTAACATAGCATTTGCATGTAATCTGTGCACATCCTTCTGAATACTTTGTCATCTCTAGATTACTTATAATACCTAACACAGTATAAATGCTATGTAAATAATTGTTATACTATATTTTTTATTTGTATTTTTTTGTTATTTTTATTGCTTTTTAAAAAATATTTTTGGTCTGCAGTTGGTTAAATCTGCAGATACAGAAGGACAACTGTATGAAATAATTGCTTTTTAAACCTGTAAATTTAGATCTTCACATTGACCTTCGTTGTCTGTGATGTCATAGGAAATTATTTGAGATTCTGTATGTTTCTCTAGGTAAGAGCAAATGATTCCTTATCCCACATAACTCATATTAGCGGGAGACATTAGATCAAGCAGGGTATTCTGAAGGAAAATTTAAAACCCAGAAGAAATCAATTCATCTCGAGCGGCCAAAGAACAAAAATGGATTTTGGGGGTTTTACCTATTATTTTCTCTGTTGGGTTACTCTGCCTAGATGTCTAATGGGCAAATAAGAAGAGGCCAGGACTAAATCACTTAAGAAACCTAAAAATTGAATATTTTTCCTTGAAGAACTAAGAGTCTTCAACTTCATCAATACCTAAAATATCAAAGAGGCTTTTAAAAATTTATATGCAGGACAAAAGTTTGAAACAAGAATGCAGTGATCCTCCTTTACCCATAGTTTCACGTTCTGTGGTTTTGGTTACAGTCAACTGCACTCTGAAAGTATTATACTATTTTGAGAGAGGGAGAGACCACATTCACATAAGTTTTATTGTGGTATATTGTTAAAATTATTCTCTTTTATTATTAGTTATTTTTGTTAATCTCTTACTGTGCCTAACTTATAAGTTAAACTTTATCATAGATATGTATATATACAAAAAATCATAGTGTATATGTAGGCTTTGGTACTATCCATGGTTTCAGGCATCCACTGGAGGTCTTGGAACACACTCCTCTCTGATAAGGGGGTGTTTACCATAATCATTAGGTTTTTAGATGAGTGTCTAAGGATGCTTTCAAGAATAAGAAAAAAATCTAAATGTGTCCTTTTGAATCTCAGGGGGCATATTTAAAACATAAATCTGTAATATGTGTTATATTCTTCCCCAAATATTGAAAGATGAACTGACTTTGCCTTGTCTTTTTATGTTCCCAAACTAAACATAAATAAAATAATGTTGCGATATTTTAAAAGGTAGGCAAAATATCTAACAGAATAGAAAATTACATCATAGTTGCATACGTCCTTAGAAAGTCTATATCAGATAAATATTTATCTCAGGAAGCACTATTAATTAGGGTTTGAATACTCATTTCACTATTTGGTAGGTGTGTGACTTTAAGACTTAAATATTCTGAGCATTGTTTTCCCATCTTTAAACATATATATTCGCATCTAGTTCCCAGAATTGTTGCTCCTAACCAAGTGCCCTCATTAGATGCCCAACAAATATGTGTTCCCTTCCTTGATAAGTCTTATGTATATTAATACTTACCTAGTAGAAATTTTTGGGTCCTGTGTAACCTCTAATTTATGGGTTTCTTATCTAAGTGGTTTTAACTGAATTTCCTTTGCAACTTCTCAGAATTTCAAAAGAGAAGAACAGAACTTCGTTGTACAGAATGAAATCAACAATATGTCCTTCCTTATTACTGATACCAAGTCAAAGATGTCAAAGGTATTCCTATACACTGTTTCACTGTTCTCGAAAGTGTCTGAATACGACTTTCATGGATTGAATTTTTTTAGATTTCTTTTTTTTGAAGATTTATAACTGGAATCTGATAAGTTAGGTAGTAGTATTTACTGATTTAAAAACACATACTGTTCTGAGGGTACCCAGGATTTGTTTTAAGCAGGGGTGGTGAGACACGCAGACGTGGAAATGACTGTCACGAAGGAAGGAGTTTTTATTCACAGATCCCTAGAAACAGGAGGCACAGCACGCCACGCAGGGCCACTCGGAGAAGCCCCAGGGCTGGTGCGGAGGCAGAGGGAGTGAGGAGGAAGTGTGGGCAAGAGCCTCTCCTGTAGATTTTGTGGGAAGGAAGGAGCAAGGCAGGGTACAGGTCTGTGGTTGGCTAGTATGAATAATTTTCATGGGCTCTGGGGCTTAGGGGTTGTCCTTAGTTGTCTGGTACCTGTCCCTGGGATGATTAGGGCTGGTAGATAGTAGTCCATGATGTGAGAGCTTGACCAGGAAAGTAGGGGGTGTGGGCTCTGGATTGTTAATTTGTATATGAAGAGCAGGCTCTGGGTGAGTCATTTACTTCTCTAGGAGTTGCCTAGTGCTGGGAGGGGCAGTCTCTACAGGATCAGCCAAGTGCCAAGTTGTCAAAACATCAGAATAAAGTCATGCTTAACACACACACACACCCCACATTTATAAAATTGCCAGTCAGCATGCTGTATATATTACTAGCTGATATGTCTTAAAGAGTATTTTTGTACTTTGTGTGCCAGGTATATGGAAGTCAAAATAATAAGCTGCATTGTTTAAAACCACCTGGATAAATTCCAGGTCCTCACACAGATTTTTGTTTTCTCTACCACTCATGTTGGGAAAGAGGAACTTTCTCTCAAAAGACTGTGAAATTCATGCCTTTATCTTTTGCATTACCACTAAATAAGAAAAATAAATGTGTTACATGTGGTAGCACACATAGTTTGCTGCCAAATGGCCAAAGATGCAAACTAGAGTGGTACTCTGGCCAAGGAAATCAGCCTCTTCCCACTCAAATTGTGGGACGAGAGCTGCTGTGGGAGGTGACCCCCTCCGTTCAACTCTACAGCCACTGTTTCCTCAGACCTGCTTTGCTGGCTGTCACCAGGGCGGTAGTATAGCATCACTTGATAGGCCTGGTCTTTTTTAGAGTTTTAAATGCCACACATTTGCACTGTAACACATGAGCTAGAAGCTAATGTCAGTGGAAGCCTCGCCTTACGTAGAACGTGCGTTGGACTGCTCTTGCTCCTTGTGAATGCTCTTGCAGCATACACACAGATGACTTTTCTCCTCTCTGGGCTGACAGTAAACCTGAAGATTGAGGAGGTGCTATAATAAGAGGACAGAGTTCACAGGTGTTGTGAACTGAAAACTGTCAGTAAATTTTTCTGCTTAGGCAGCTTGTTGTCAGTTTAGGCCAGTGTTGAGAAAGGCACAGAGGAAGGAAGGAAGAGGGTCCACACTTCCTTTGGGAGAATGACAGTGATTCCAGTGTATCCTCAAATGCAAGATGCATCAGAGGTCTTTAGAGCAGAGGTCTGCATATCCCTGTACGGACATCCTTTTCCCTCTCTTCCATCATTTGAGTCCAGTGATTCTCAAAGTATTCTCTCAAAGCACTGCACAGCCTATGAACTAGACCGAGGCATCTGTAAACATGGCCTAATGGTAACATTTACTCCTACCGCACATAAAAAAGAATTGAAAGTAATGCGTAGGATAGTCTCCATTTTAACATTCAACCCAACCCCCAGATTTCTCAAAGTAAAAAATTTAAAGTTTTCCCTAAACATATGACTACCAGCACTCTGAGACAAGACATAAGATAATAGTAAGAAAATTGAAAAATTTAGAAATTTCTAAGTATGCTTATCTTCCTTGTTTAAAATTTTTTTTTGCTTTTGCCTGAACATGTGTTTGCAGTTTTGTATTACACACGTGTCATAAACTTTTTTCCTAGAAATAATGTTTCTAGTTCAAACAACGGAGTCAATACTCTAATATTTTATATTGCTTTGGTAAAGGAATCTTGATGTCCATGTGTTTCAGCCTTTGGACAGACTTGTTGGCCATAGAAGCATAGTAACTACAAGTGTATCAGTATTACTGAGGGGCTCTGCTGAACCACAGGTGGCCTGAAGGACCTGAAAGGGGGATGTAGTCAGGGAATGAGTAATGTCTATCCCAAAAGCTGTGCTGTTCAGGCCTGGTTTCAAGAGCAGGTAGCCAGATTGCCATTGGTATCTCATCTGAGGCCGAATGGGCAGAGAGCTGCTTCTCCTGCAATGCTGACAGCCAAGAGATGCAGAAAACCTCACGGATTCCTGTAGTGAGACCTCACATCATCTGCCTGAGGCAGCAAAACAGCAGATACACCCACCTCTCAGAGTCCTGAAGGAAAAAGGAATTCCTTTTGAATGGGGGAGATTTAGACCAAATGCACGTAGACACACAAGCCAGAGGACACATGGCCCCATATCAGTCTTCAGCCAATCACCCAAGCAGGGGATAATCACTATTTGTATGAGGCACCAGTCCCCAGATTAGAAGGGAATATAAA
Organism: Cynocephalus volans; assembly: GCF_027409185.1. NCBI lineage: Eukaryota > Metazoa > Chordata > Mammalia > Dermoptera > Cynocephalidae > Cynocephalus > Cynocephalus volans. The sequence goes on along the minus strand of NC_084477.1, from coordinate 12,349,599 downwards.
ATCGAGTGAGACCAGCAGACTAGTTTAGAATATGGCAATCCAGGGTAGGGACCTCATTTTGACTTAAAGCAAAATGTATGTAACTCCTGAGGCAGATAGAGGCCAGTGCACATAAAATTGGCCATAATGCTCTTAGAGGGAGAGTGACCACGTTTTGGCATGGACACCTGCTGTGCCTTTTGTAGGGACATGGGTCATAATGGTGGTGAGTGCAGCACGTGGCGTTGGTACTTGGATTCTGTTTGTCAGTGCACATGGGATGGACCTGTAGGTAGCACACCAGTGCTTTCCCTTCAGCGCAGCTTCTTTCTCTGCTCCCTTCTACCTAGCAAGGCACTTGGTCCCTCATCCTGCAGCCCGACTGTGACTTCTGTTACACTCTCCATTCTTTGAGGGCAGGGAACATATTTTGTTTACTTGGTAACTCTAAAGCTCAGTGCAGTACTTAGAGCCTAGTAGCTCCTGAATACGGATAAGTTAAATTAAATTTTGACTTTTAAAACGTGGAATTTGGTCATTAATCTAGGCTTTTTTATGTGTCTTATTTTACTTTGCTTTTACTGACTCACTGTTGCAGTGGCATAAATTATATAATGTCACCTCATTGTATGGCTAGCATTGCTGACGTTTTTAATTTCATAACTTGTTTTTAAAACTTATACAGATAACATTTATTACAGATTTTCTGTTAATTTGTTGAAGTGAGGAAAAAATAGTGGATCTTGCCTGTTGTGTTATAGAATTGTATCCTATTTTTAAAGATTTTATTTCCTGTTGAAATGTGACTAGCCTTGTGCATTTAAAGCTTGGTTCACTTTTGTAATTAGTATATCTGAAATATAAAAAAAAAAAATACCCTTTGTATTTTTTGTAGGCTATTTCAGTCTAGGAATATTAGAAAATTATTTGTAAATTCTCATTGAAAGGCTAGGAGATAAGTACAACGAGTTAAAAATGTGTTTGTTTCCTGCTCAGGGTGTAGGAAGAAGTTTGGCTTTGAGAGGCAGATAAGCCTAGAGTGCCATCTCTGCCTCTTCATAACTGTGATACCATCACTAATCCCAAACCCATTCACATCAGCACAGCGTTTGCCGTGTCACTCTCCTCAGTGGATGGTGATAAAGATCAAAATAATGTGTGTACAGTGTCTCACGGATTGTGAGCACCCAACACATTTTAACCAATATTATTGTAGTAATAAAATGATAAAGTTAAAATGCAGTTGAATATCTAACAATCATATGAATAATAAGTACTTAGAGACATTTTTAGAGGCAGACATTGATAGGAGAGTCAAAGAAGATTTCATTGGGAAGTGAGGCTTTGAATTTAGTATTGAAAAATGAATTGTTCCTAGCTGGGTCCTAAGGAGAGGTTGGAGGAGGCAGCTGGCGTCCCATTTCATTTAATTATTCAGCAAACTTGACAGTCTTAAGAAGAGTCGGCTTCATGCTTTCCTGCCTTTTTCCTGGTCCTCTATTACATTTAAGAGTATTTTAGATGAAATTTTTAGAGTGATATTTGTGTTTGTGTGTGTGAGAGAGAGAGAGAGAGAGACAGAGATTGATTGATTTAGGAGAAGGCTCAGTTTACCCACTTTGCTCCTTAAATGTGCCCAGATATTGGCCATGTTATTACATATTCATTCATATATGATCTAAATGTTAGGGAATATATTGAAGATTAAATATTTTGCAAATTCAGTAGCTTTAGTGGTTCTGCTTAAATTATTCAGCAGTTCCGTGGGCATGGCACAGTGCTTGGTTTTGAAAGTACAGAGGGACACAATAGGATTGGCCACTGCCCGAATGGACCTCCATAGTCTGGGGAGGAAACAGGCACTGCACAAACAAATAAACAAACAAAACCAACCAATATATGTACACAAGGATATTTGGTTGCTTGTAGATTTAATTTCTTCTTTGTACTAACAGTAATACCACCGATAAGTGTTCACAGGTTTACTAACTTCTCTTTCTAGTTACAGATTTTCTGTGGGATAGAAAGCAAGATTATTGTTTGAGCATTATTAGGAATTCGTTTGGCTAGTGTTTCTCAAAATTGAGCAATTTATAGTTGCCTTTAATGTTGAATTAAATTGTTTTTAATATAAAGTCACTTAAATATTTATGAATGTCAAACCAGATATAAGTTCCTTTTACTTATACAACATAAAATCAAAAGAGCTATACAACTTAAAATCAAAGAGCTCATTTAAACCACTGATTCATTATTTTTATGTGTTAATCAATTTAATAGTACAAATAAATATTATATTTTTTCTTATAAACTATTAAGAATAATCTCTTACGTGTTGGTACATATAAAAATGGGATCCATGCAATAAGTACATCCCACTGGAATGTAAATATGACTCTTATTGCTATAATTCAAAAAATTATAGGTTTGATATAACATGTCAATATATAATACATGTGCAATTATATATCATATTATAATATATTATACAATGCATGTTATATTATTAATATAATATAGCATCTACCATTACTATATGATGGCTCAGTTGTTTCCATACTTTCACTATGCTGAAAACTTCTTTCCACATCATGTGAGTAAAGCAAATAATTTGTATATTAAATTATCTTTTGTTTTTTCATAATAGCCAAGTCTATTACAATATGTCACTATCATGGAACTATGTTCCAAATTTGAATTACTGCCACAAAAAAAAAATTCAACATGTTCAAAGAAGTGGATATAGGACAATTATTTTAATTTTAATATTAAAACATACTCTCTTAATAGAAATACTCAGAGAAAATTAGACTCCATCATCTGAGGTGGTCCTGTGGCACCAGCATAAGCCTCAGAGAAATCACAAGAGAGCACTGAAGTGGCCTGGCACTATTCAGGTCTAAGATGGTCTTACAGATAATCCTGAATATTTATGAAACACTGATAAGTATAATTGCTTCTGTTTCTGCTAGAGAGGGATTGAGGCTCTAGAGAAACAAGTTTGTAGTTTGCAGACTATATAAAAGGAAAATGTGTTTTGCAATAATACAAAAGTTTTACATATAAAGTTTTTAATACAAAGTTTTATATATACCATGTATATACACACAGACACACCCAATATCTACGTATGTATATGTATTGCAAAGCAAGTATTTGTCAAAACAAAAATAATGCTTTGTTCATAAATATTTTTTGCTTAAGCATTGAAAATTAGAAAATATACAGTATCTGAAATTACCACAGGATTTTTTATATATTCATTTGCTTCCCTAAAATTACACTGAGCATTTTTCCTCTAAAAATTATGTGGAAATGCATACCAGTGAATTATGATGACCTGGGAATCTGAGTAGGACTTAAAATTAGCAAAAGATGCTAAGAAGGAAAGCGAAAAATTATTCTCAGAACTCAGAACAGTAGGATTTTTCAAAAACAGGGAGCAGGCAAAAACAGGAGAGACGTAGTGACAGTTAAGTTAATGAAGATTCTGAATGTGAGAGAAGCAGGCACAGACCCCAGCGCTTCTCTCTGCTCCACAGGCAGCTGTTTCTGATCAGGAAAGGAAGAAGATAAGGCGCAAAGGAGACCGGTATTCCATGCAGACCTCTCTCATCGTGGCGGCTCTGAGGCGGCTGCTGCCCATTGGTTTGAACATCTGTGCCCCTGGGGACCAGGAGCTCATTGCTCTGGCCAAAAATCGATTGAGTCTGGTAAGTCTCCTTTACATCCCAGTGGTAAGGATCCTCGACCTCCAGACTGGAGTGTTAGTCTCCTTTGTCTCACTGTTCTATGTCAATATTTTATCTGCCTTAAATGTTTTATTAAGCAGTTTTTCTGACAGGCCCCAGCCCTCAAATACAAAGACTGCCTTTTTGGGGGGAGACCATTTCTTATTTCTAAGTTATGTTAATGACTTCTGGGGCATATTTAGGAACCAAACAGAGAAGACACAAACAAATCTCTGGTAGTGAAAAAAAATGGATTTCATATGGACTCCTATAAAAATTTATGATAAGTGTATTCACATTTATGAAGGGTTATTTTTCAATACTGGAAGTGTAATATTTGGTGCCAGTTTTGGTTAGATAGATGTTGACTTTTAAATCAACAGTTCTTTTCCTTTGCAAGCATCAAGATGTAAGTTCTCAATATTTCTTTATGTCCCCTCTTTTTCCTCTTCATACCTATGCAGATGAGAAAGCAATCTCTCAAAAATATATGTTGGAATTACTATTTATATTTATGGCAATTGGAAGATATGTTTTCCCTACTTCCAGTCCCACAGAGAAACACCTCTCTGTGTATCCAGAGATTAACACCCTGAAATGAGTGAATTGAGGGGAGGTGGTGGCAGTTGTCTAGCGTTTGATTCTCAGATGTGTGCTCCCTGCTATTCCTAGATTATAGAGGAAGTTACTAAGTGCTACAAATGATTTCGAGGAGATTTGAGACAGTGCTGGAGATAAACTTCTGTTTGAGCCCAAGGGAACATGCTTTTGGCCCTCTTCCTATCATGGATTGGAAACTTAGTTCCATTGAGTCTTAATGCACTTACTGTGCAGTTAAAGTAGGTTTGCAGTCTGGTTTCAGGCTACAGCAATATTCAGAAATTAACTGAAGGAGAACACCCAGAATTTGTGGCATGTGTTCTGATAAAGATGTTTGTCAGACATACACCATTTTGAAAGAGGTTTGCATTGTTTCTAGTGACTTGTGACAGTTGATGCATTGTGAGTCATTTTAAGTAACATTTATTTCTTGACAGAAAGACACTGAGGATGAAGTACGAGATATAATCCGCAGTAATATTCATTTACAAGGCAAGGTAAGCCAAATTTTATTCTAAAGCAGATTTAATATATCTTTAAATTCATCAATCTCTCTTTAGGATAATACTACAAATAAAGTTACTTTACCAATTAAGGTAGTGAAAATATATTATATTATTTTATTTATTTTTTTTAAATTTTCTTTTATCAATACATAGGATAAACTTTATTTATTTATTTATTTTTAATTTTATTTTGTCGATATACATTGTGGTTGATTATTGTTGCCCCTTACCGAAACCTCCCTCCCTCCTCCCTCTGCTCCCTCCCACCCAACAATGTCCTTTCTGTTTGCTTGTCGTATCAACTTCAAGGAATTGTAGTTGTTATGTATTCTTCCCCCCCCCACCCCCGGTTTTTTTTGGCTAAAATCCAAAAGACCCTGAACGATAAATGCTGGCGAGGTTGCGGAGAAAAAGGAACTCTCATACATTGTTGGTGGGACTGCAAAATGGTGCAGCCTCTATGGAAAATGGTATGGAGGTTCCTCAAACAATTGCAGATAGATCTACCATACGACCCAGCTATCCCACTGTTGGGAATATACCCAGAGGAATGGAAATCATCAAGTCGATGGTATACCTGTTCCCCAATGTTCATCGCAGCACTCTTTACGATAGCCAAGAGTTGGAACCAGCCCAAATGTCCATCATCAGATGAGTGGATACGGAAAATATGGTAATACACAGTGGAATACTACTCAGCTATAAAAACGAATGAAATACTGCCATTTGCAACAACATGGATGGACCTTGAGAGAATTATATTAAGTGAAACAAGTCAGGCCCAGAAAGAGAAATACCACATGTTCTCACTTATTGGTGGGAGCTAAAAATAAATAAATAAATTCACACACACACACACACACACACACACACACACACAAAGAAAATATATTATTTTAATCATTCATTATCCTACTTGAAAATCCTTTGGTATTAAAAGCTCTAAAAATGATAAGTGGTGTATTTTTAAAGTAGATCACCAGAGATTGTCAAACCTTGAAAAAAAAAAAATGTCACCAGTTGAAATAAAGATTGCTTATGTTCTTTGTGTAGCTGAGGGTCTTTGGGACTTGGAGATAGGTGTCCATAAGAAACTGAATTGAGTGGTCAGATATTAAATATGTACATTTTAGACTTATTAGTATATGGTGGAAACGGTGAACTGCTGCAATAGGAATAAATGAGTTTACCCAAGGACCGGAATATACCTTTAGAAGAAAAACATGGATGGAAGCCAGTATAACACCTACTTTTTAATAGTGGGTGAAAGAATTGTTAGAAATAGTTTTGCAGTCCAGTGATCATTTAGTATTATTTGGACATTTTTTCATACCAGTGAACAAATTATTCATTTGTTCACAGAAACTGTTAGTAATTTAAGAAGTCTAACTATTACTTTAACTCAGCCTATTTGCTTCTGTTCTGGTGTCCCTTCTGAGGAAACTTTTTTTAATTAAGTAAATGTCTAAATGTCAGTAAGTAGTAATAGCTATATAACGTATGCCTTTCTGGGTATTAAAATGTCTCTTTCCAAAGATCCAAACCATATTCTTTTTCTTTTAGCACTTTGGAGTATAATATGATAATGACAAGACATTCCTTTACAATATTCACAATGCACAAATATTTATTTATAGCAAATTTTATGTGAACTTTGATATGTACTCAGTCATGCATTTAGTAATAACTCTTCCAGAGTAGGCGACTAATTCCTTTTAGAGTATGATCTCTTTTCAGATAGCAAAACGATTTTGAACATTTAAAAAAAATGTTCATAAAGCTTCCAGTTGAACCTCCAGGGGAGAGCTTACACTGCAAGTGTTTTCCCCCTTTAGGAATGGACACTAGATGTTTCTACATACGTGAGTGTTTGAGGGGATCATGTACCCCCAAAAGGGTCTTGGGGATCCTCAAGAGACCCCAGATTACACTTGGAGAACCATTGGTCTAGAATAACCACTACTGATGTAGAAATGGGAAATGTTCACTACCTCTTAAGAAGGGATCTAGGCCAATCTCAGGAAATGGTCAGATACAGGTGGTTATGACTTGGATAAGCAGAAAGAAATTCTTCCTTTATATCCTCGAGGTCACTTGTAGGATTCTTTGGACAATTTAGATTATGTATTGAGGAGAGAGCAAGACAGAGGAGAGCAGAAAAGGAAACATTTATCGTCAGTATTTTACCTCTGAATGAATGAGACCTGAAAATAAAGAGGTAATGAATATATGCTCATTTTGACATTTTATTCGATATTTTCTTATGCTAGAAGTTAGGCATGCATATTATGGAAATATACACACTTCCAAAAAAATGAATTCTTTTTTTTTTCTAGCTCCTTCTTAAATATATTGTCTTGAAATTGTAGAGCTGGTCATCCTGAGGCTGGAGGAGTCATTTTATGTTAGAGAAAATAAAGATTATACTTTATTAAATGTATTTATTTATTAAATAGAAGTAAAAATGTAGATTAAAATCTAGAAGTACGAAGCACAGTCGTCAGATGAAAAAAAAGTATATGGAAGAAAGTATTTTTATTTTCTCCACAGACAAATGATGTTAATAAGTCATTCATGTACAAAGCTGTGTCTCTGTGTTTGCCTCTAGATGAAAGTTATTTTTGACATTGCAAACTATGCCTTCTCTGACCAGGAGGTGTGGTCCTGTAGATGTTGTCCATTTACTTCTGCGTTATGACACTTAGTCTCCCACTTGTAATGGGGATTCCAAAGTGGAAGAGAAAGATGAAAACATTGCATTGTCCATTTTCAGTGATGTGCTTATTCTTTATTATTTATCTGAAGTGATGTGCTCTGTCCCCTATGATGCTCATATTTGTCAGTTTTAATGATTTATAATAATCTTTCTAAAAACATGAAGACTTCAGTTATGTCTTTTACTAAGGAAATTTGACAGTATTAAAAAGTAAAATGTGTACTCTTCCTTATGTTAAGAGTTTGATTTTATAGGCCTCCACTGATCTGTATTGTTCAGTGTGTTTATTTCAGTGAGACTAGGCTCGTTGTAGAGTCCCTGTATTAAATGTGGTCCTATATAATTGCCTAAAAAGTAAACATGTAAATCTTTCAGTAGTTATACAGTGAATGGGGAAGAAAAAGAGAAAGGATTGTCTGATCTATTTCCTTTCCCTGACTATCTCCAACCTTATCCTGGTTCCAGCTTCACTTGTTTAGGGAAATGCTCACAACCATCAACAAAAGTTAAAGTAGCCCTCATCAAAGTTGTAAGCATTTGTTTAATATTTGTCTTCCCCACCAGACAATAGATTTCATAAGTATAGGGACGTTATTTGTCTTGCTCTCTACATATTTTTTTAATTGTGTATATTTAAGGTGTACAACATGATGCTGTAATATGCATATATGAGAGGTCTTCAAAAAGTTTATGGAAAGATTTGTATTATCTTTTAATTCTATTTTCCACGATCCTTTTGAAGTACCCTTGTATGCGATGAAATGATTACTATAGTCAAGCAAATTGGTATATCCATCTCCTCACATAGTTACCTTATTGTTGTGTGTGATAAGAGCACCTGGAATCTACTGTCTTAGCTAATGTCCAGTTTGCAGTGCAGTATGATTAAGTGAACTCCCCATGCTCTGCATTAGAGCTCTAGACTTACTAATTTTATGTAACTGCAAGTTCGCATAGTGTTTTAACACTGTGGTATGCTTAATACGTAACTGTAGAGCAACTCTTCCCCTCTTGACACTGTAATTTTGTATTTTATAAACATTTCTTTTTTCTGCAGTTAGAGGATCCTGCTATTAGATGGCAAATGGCTCTTTACAAAGATTTACCAAATAGGACCGAAGATACCTCAGACCCAGAGAAGACAGTAGAAAGAGTTTTGGATATAGCAAATGTGCTTTTTCATCTTGAACAGGTCAGACTTTGTGTTGATTCAATCATATTTGCCTTAACCACATAAAAATATTTTAAAAAGAGGATGTGTGTTAATGTACTAACTGCGACTGAAAAAATGTGAATATATGTCAGGAGCAATTAATATCTAATAAATACAGTTTCAAAGTTTATAATTTGTGTAGCAATATATAAATAATGTATTTTGGAGGGAGATAAAGGCTTTTGTTTTATTGTCTTTTTCAAAATATTTCTAAAATCATACAGACAATTAGGATTGCATACTTAATTCTAAATTATCTTAACAAAAATTTAGGAGTTACACCTGATTTTAAATATTTTATGCTTACATCATTTTTTATTACTGCTCATAACAATGTGTTTGAGATATTGTATTATACTGGTTTAATATTTGAAGTGTTTTTTTAGGTGTGTGAATTTCTTAGCCTTTTCTTATATTAGAGGTATTTTTGAGCCAATTTTCTCCAAGATCAGGAACAAGTTACATTTAGAGAAGAGTAATGCAGTGATATTAAAACCATGTGAGAAAAGTGTTTTTACATAATTTTTCCATTGTATCCTGTTTCATATTACTAAGCTCACTGTGTTTGATTTGCTTATTCATTACTTTTTCTCAAGAATTTCCAAAACAGTAATACTTGAAACATCATCAGTCAGAGGGTTACATTTTTGTTAAAGGGATCTTTTGACTCAGGCAAAATCTTTGCAATACAGAGACATATTCTCTATTTCTCATGAAGTCCATTCAGCAAAGTAACACCAGACTGAGGGAGTTCAGTGTGAACCCAACAGTGTGATTGTCATTGGATTTTTATTCACACTACCTGCCTGACAGGTTATTTTATACTGAACGTAAAGTTATAATTTGCCCTATGTGACCTTTGCTACCTAAATGTTTTGAAGATTTTTTTTAACTTTGTGTCTCATTTAGCCATATTTGAGCATATTAACATAGCAATCATAAACATTTGCTTTGATTCCTATTTTGTATTATCTGTACTCCTACCCCAACCCTGGCCAGGTAAATAGCATAAGGATATTATTTAATGCAATATCCTTTTAATTTCCTTCTCGCTTACTCAAATGCCCTCCAAATGCTAATAAATTCTCCATTGCCAGGCAATTTATTACTAAACTTGATGAGATTAAAGGAACTAGGATGCTCTTAGACCATATGGCTATTAACATGTGTTTACATTATATAACACCTTGGAACTTAATATTTTGCCCTGAATACTAGCATAATATTTTCATGAGATATTAAATAAATGTAAATTATCATTAATCAGAAGATTACAAGACTTGAGGCAATGAAATTTTAAGTGACTTATATAAATCATAGAGTTTCATTTCCTTAATTACATATGTAATTAAGAAGATTATTAAATATTTAATTAAATGGCTACTGGAGGACCATTTCTGGTAGCATTACTCTGTTATAAGTTTTTAATTCTTCCTGGTTTTCATACACATGGATTTGCTTGAATGAATTTTAAATGCATTAAATGAAGCTTATAGAAATCTGATTATGTCTTATTATATTCATATATCATATTCAATCGTAATGAATGATGACATTTCTAAAATGAGATTCATTTCACTAAACATCCAGTTATGCCTTGGCCATTCAGTGAGTGCACTCCCATATGGCAGCATCACACTCAGCAGGTACTGGTGAATGACAGCTGTCCCTGGGCACAAGGGGCCCATGCTGTAGTAGAGAATAAACACATAAACAGGTAAATATGTAATGATACAGATGTGCTAGGATATAAAATGCACTGCAGAGTATAAAAGGAGTCCACACTTAATCTAGTTATAAAGCACGAGCACGTGATCCCTGTGTAAATCTTAAAGGAGAAGTAGGAATTATCTAGAAAGAGGTAAGGGGATCAGATTTTAGTTAAGAACAAGTATTCTTAAAAGTGTTAAGGATACGGCAGGGTTGTTTTATCATGACAGGAGGATTTCAGAGTAAAAAGAAATTAACAATTATCAAAGAATAGAAATCAGTGTGTAGAATTTAATACCCCATTCTAATGTTAATTTTACTGAGTCACAGAGTAGTTTGCAAGGGATATTTTAACTTATTAAAGTCATTGCAAAAACAGTAGGTGTACAGGAAGTACTTGTCGATTTAATTTATCACAGGTATCAGCAACGTTTTAGATGTATATTTTGTATTGTACATCTGGCCATTTTTCTCATGAGAGTAGGCTCTCTCCTTTGAATTTCCTAATTCTCAAACTCTAGCCAAGCTAACACATCATCACATCAAGACATCCAGAGTTACAGGTACATCTTGGTGTTCACCTTTGGGTCACAGATCTTATAGATAACTATTGACTTGATTTATGGGAAAGCCTGTCATTCCAGGGTTTTCCTTGTGTAATAAAATGCTCTACCAAGGTAAACTTCATGATGGCAGGAATCTCTTCTGTCATGTTCACTACTGTATCTTCAATACCTAGGTATTTAATATATGTTTGTTGACTGTCAGCCATGACGAGCAGAATGCTGTGTTGCCATAAAAAGCTACCATTTGCAGTCTTGGATATCAAAACATAACTTTAAATTGAACACCACCACCCTTAATTCTGTTTTCACCTGATCATTGGATCAGGCTCAGCAATGATCCATTTCACTGAACCCACTCATCAAGTGGGCAGTTGTCAAAATGTTTACTGATCCCATGCAGGGAAAAATAAGTGATTTTGAATTAAACAAGTTGCTTTGTTAAAGTTTCAGGCATTGTCACATTCATGTTTTGACCCTTTACTGAAAAGAATAATAAATTTGGTTTTACTTTTTTTAGCTAACATAACATTTTTATTTCTTCCAGAAATCTAAATGTGGGGGCCGGAGATTTTACAACCTGGGAAGTACAGTGCTCAATTGCCTAGACATTACTAATTAATTTAAAATCACATGCTGGGATTTTATTCTTTCTAATAGTTGTAATTAATCTCTTTTTCCTCTTGTAGTTCCAGACACCATTAGTTAAATAAATAGCTTGCTTGCATCATTTACCGCAACTTTTGAATTCTTATTTGTTCCTATCTAACAAAATAGATACATATTTTAACATTTTTGCAAAATTAAATTCTTTTACTCACTTCTAATACTGTGTTCACAAAGCGTTGTCATCTTCTGTTCATTCTGTTATGTTAAGGAACAGTAGAATTTTCTTTAACTGTCTCTACTTGTGTTTACTGCTGTAGCTCTTATGATAAAGTTAGTTTCAATGGATACATAAATAAGAACGGGTAATTTTTTGTGTAGGCAGAAAATATGTTTAAGAACCATAAAGCACCAAAGAAAATCTTGCAAAATGACTTTATATAGCATAATTTTATATTTCTTTGATTCTAGAGATAACATAGCTTCTGAAGTACATACTAATGGGAAAATATGATATTTTTACTAAGGAAATTATGTAGCATTTGAAATTATCTCAAATTTGGCTTTGGGTAACTTTTAGGACACGGACTTTCCCATAAAAATTTTAACGTACTTTTGGAATTGAAATTCCCCGTGTAGGTTACTTGAAAGGTGCAGCTGTTTTCATGCTGTATTTGCAAGGGTGGTTTGAGATGTAAATATTTGTTTCTCTGTGTCCTTCTCCCTCAGGTGGAGCACCCTCAGAGGTCTAAGAAGGCTGTTTGGCACAAGCTACTGTCTAAGCAGAGGAAGCGGGCAGTGGTCGCCTGCTTCCGGATGGCCCCCTTATATAACCTGCCAAGGTCAGAATCTTCGCGATGTTTGTAATAGGTTAAAGTGACTTTTCTAATAAGTGAAAGGTGTCTCGAGTCTACCTGAACATGAGTGCAGTAGTCCAGGTGAAAGACGGAAGAGATTTATTGATTCTTCTGTGAAATACTCACCTTTGTTTTTCTTTGATATTTTTGAAGAACTGTGGTCTGTGATGTAATCTTTAAATGACTTTTATATACTGAAGAATATCTGCTCACACACAAGGGTCTTCAAAAAGTTCACGGAGGGGTTCGTATTGTCTTTTAATTTTATTTTTCCGTGAACTTTTTGAAGTACCCTCGTATGTGAGGCAAGATAAGGTAATTAGGAATTCGTTCTCTGGAGTCCAACTGCCTTGATTTGAATCCTGGCATCTCAGCTTTTGTGCTGTATGACGTCGGTCAGGTTACTTACATGACTTTATCACAGTTTTCTCATCTGTACCATAATAGGACCTGCCTCATGGAGATGTTCAGATGACTTAATGGGTTGATGTATACAGAGTGCTTAGAAGTGAGCTTGTTAGAATAAATATTAGTCGTTATTGTTTTGTAATTAGTAGCATTTGGAGAAAAGAACTGTCATGGCAGTGACTTATGGGAATAATGTAAATACGTTTTTACAGACCCATCAACTTCTGTTAGCGGCATTGCAGGCACCCTTGTTAACAGCCAAGTAACCTGGTACAGCCAAGCCTGGCTTCGTGGCCCAGGGTACCACTGCAGCCTTCTTGGGGTTCTCCTAAGAAGCTGCGCTTCTTCCCACTGTGAACTTTACATAAGTCGCATCACACCTATGTCTGGCAAACAGGACTCAGCTCAGCTACGTCTCTTTTTTGGAACATCTCTGACCAAGCCATGCCCTCTACTCCTTGCAAGTCGAATGCTTCTTCCTGTTTGTTTTCAGGGCATATTTACATATGGCAGTTCCCCCTTATCTGCAGAGGGCCCGTTCTGAAACCCCCCATGGATGCCTGAAACCACAGAAGCACCAAATTCTCTATTTACTTTGTTTTTTTCCTATATATACATATCCATGATAAAGTTTAATTTATAAATTAGGCACAGAAAGAGATTAACAGCAATAACTAATAATAAACTAGACCAGTAATAACAGTAAGCCTGCCAGTATCACTGTCATTGTGCTTTGGGGCCATTATTACGTAAAATAAGGGTTGCTTGAACACAAGCACCATGACAGTCGATCTGATCACTGAAACGGCTATACCTGGTATTAACGGACAGGGAGCATAGACAGTGTGGATCCACCGAACAAAGGGGTGATTCACGCCCTGCACGCTATGGAGCAGGACAGCTTGAGATTTCATCATGCCCTTCAGAACAGCGTGCAATGAAAAACTTATGAATTATTTCTGGAATTTTCCATTTAGTGTTTTCGGACTGCAGTCGACCATGGGTGAACGAAACCATGGAAAGCAACAATATGGGAAAGGGAGGACTGCTGTACCTCTAGTGGTGACACTTGTCTGCAGTATTGGGGCTCTTTGTCTCTCTGATTCAGACATTGAGATCCTTTAGAGTTTTATTCCATTTTATGTCTTCAGCACCTAGAATGGTGACTGGTATATTCAGTAAGTGTTGAATGAATGTGTAATATAAGGCAGAGAAAACAAAAAAACAGACAAAACGTCCCACTTTCCCCTTGTGCTGAGACAGTTGGATTCTTTGCCGTCATGTTACACTCACTGAGTCTAGAATAGATGACCACCTCTTTATGCCATGTTCCTTGCCACAGATCAAGTTGATGGCAGGAGAGTCTGAGCTAGGTTCTACAATGTCACAGAGTTTGCTGTTTCACTCTCTCTGATATGCCGTTTTTAAACCCTTATTCCAATGGTTCTCCAACCTGTACACTTAAATACATTTAAGAAATATCCAGGCCTCAACTTACTGAATTAGAGTGTCTGTGAGGGCCTGGCACGTATGCTGTCAAAAACCTATCCAGTGGCCCTGGTGTACCATGTGGCTGAGCATGTTATTCGGCGTGCCTCTCTCATGGACGAGGGTTTACAGTGATTTCTAAGAAGTTCCACCTGCATTGTCAGTTCAAGGCCCTTCATAACCTATTATGTCTCATGACCCCATAGCCCACTTTTACTCTCATGAAGCTCAGCTTCCCATCCTGCAATGACACCATCTCATTCTGTCACCTCTGATACTCTCTTATGATGTTCTTTTATTGTCATGACATTATTTGGTCCTTTCTTATATCAACATCTCATCCACATCTCTCATTAACTTCATGATGAGTTACACTGATTTTTCTAGTCTTCACTAGTCTTCTTTTATTTCATAGCTGGCTATTTATTATCAGAATTCCAGGATTTAATCTTTGGATGTGTACTTCCGTAAAGTTCACTTAATACGGTTTGCTTTGGAATCCTCAGGGCTGGTTTCCAATGTTAACTTGAACACAATTAATTCTTCTATCGACACTTATTACTTTGTCTATCAAGAGCTACTTTTTGTGATATTAACTATCATTTAATCAGCATCTATCCACTGTGCTTTTACAACCTTTGTCTCGTCTTGAGTCTTACAAAACTGAAGTGTAGATAGGGTTATCCTAGTTTTATAAATGAGAAAAATGAAAGTTGGGAAAGTTGAATAACTTGACCAGTGTTACAAAGCTCAAAATGGCTGAGCCAGGATGTAAATCCAAGTCAGTGTGTTATCTGAGAAACCTAATTCTGTTCACTACAAAATGTTGCCTCTCGAGAGGAGAATCAAGAATAGGAAGTTTATTTTTATTTTTATTTTTTAGTGCAGATAATCCAGTAATAAAATGCTATTGAATACCTTTTTAACTTATTTTTTAAAAATCTCTTTATTTGAAATTGTGCTTATCTTTCAGGCATCGGGCTGTCAATCTCTTTCTTCAGGGATATGAAAAATCTTGGATTGAAACAGAAGAGCATTACTTTGAAGATAAACTAATAGAAGATTTAGCAGTAGGTTTTTGATGTAGTTAAAAGATGATAGAGGGTTTGGGTGTGGTGGAACATTGTGTGAGCCGTCGTCATATGTGTATCCGTCTTAGGAAAGTTTTTAATGTCACTCGTTACATTGCATTCAGTGTTTACGGAAAAATTCACTCTTCATATTTGCAAGAGATCAACATCAGAACTTAGGATGAGTAATACAGGTTAGTTATTAACAATCACGATTCAGTTATTCTTTTAAATTCTTCCTCAAAGCTCCTTTAGACACCTCAGAGCCAGGACAAACAGTAAAAGGCTGAACTGTAAATAAGTCAAAGGTTAACAAAAGCTAGTGGAAAGTTGCTGGTTTTTAAAAACGCATGGGGCAGAGCATGCTAGACTGGATACAAAGAGAGGAGGGAGTTGTAAATACCTGGATGACAAGTAGGATTTTCTTCCCGTGGTGCTGATAAAGAGGCATGGGCTATGGAGAAGGCTGCCCATAGGGGAGCAAGCGTCATAGTCTTCTGTAGGTCATGGACCCGTTGAAAAGCCTAACAAAAGTCATCTCCTCAAGAGAATTTACAAGCATATAGTTCCACGGAATTTTGCAGACTAGTCAAAGGCTTCATCATTTCCAAGTTACAGACAGCTTGTCTGAAAGTTATTGTTTTTAACTCACAAAGAATCAGGGAATATAATGTATAAAACTAATCCAATTCTTAAAAGCCTAACCCTGATTGCCCCATATTTTTTAAGTGAATATGATTTGTCTTTAGAATCAAAACAACCATAGAATATTTGGGTATCCTGAAGAAATTTGACTAGTACCCACATCATTAAACCTTAAATCCAGGAGAGAACATTATTCATGTAAAGAAAAAAATTAGCCCGATTGGGTAAGTCGGTGGAGGTATAAAATTCATTAAATCGTTCAACAAAAAGTCAGGGTTAATTAATTCTACAGTCAATAAAAATACTTAATAACTTTTCTGATTGTTAAAGTTCCATCCAATAGTAAATACCTATTTTTTAAGTTTAAAAAGTAACAAAATGAGAAATAAATGTGTAGGTGGTTCAAGCACTAACTTGTTTAGTGTTCTTTGCCTATTATTTTTGTGTAGGCAAAGAAATGTGTCATTTGGTAATCAGTTTGCATTGTTATGTGGACTAAATTTTCATTCTTGGAGTGACAATATTTTATTGCAAATCTTTATAAATCGGGTCCTCACTAAAGCTGAAGTCTATGTAGCAAATACTCTTTCAGTTAGTTATGAATCTGCTTATAAGTAGGAGCATTCAGAATTTTTAAATTATGTAAGTCATTCTTGCCCGTACTGTTTTTTTGGTCAAATTATTAAATATCTCTGTTTTAAGTGGATAGTTTTACATTGTTAATTATGTACTCACACACATATATATCACATTATGTTACCTATATTACACTATATATTATATATATGCACAACACATACACATGCATACATACATATACACATACACACATGTAACGTGTATAATGCATGTAAAACGCACACACATACACAGACACACACATATCCATGCCATAGAAGGAACAGAAGGGCTTTCTTTTTATTCTTTGTTCTTATCCGTCATGTTGCTCCTGGATTTAAGTGAACATTTCTTTCAATTGTGAAATTTTATAAATTTTATTTCTTTGTAGAAACCTGGGGCCAAACCTGCAGAAGAAGCTGAAGGCACTGAGAGAGTGGATCCTCTGCATCAGCTGATCCTCCTCTTTAGTCGAACGGCTTTAACAGAGAAATGGTATGGTTGGGAGGGGCCGCAAGACCTAGGAGGGACAAATAAAGAATCCCACGTCCGAGTATTCTGTGTGTCCCTGCTCGTGCTTCAATTTCGTCTTGCTCTTGTTAGGAGAGAGAGGGTTGTTTGGAGATGGCCGGTCTGGCATGCACCTGCAGATCAGCACTCATCCGATTTCAGGCTCTCATTCTTACCGCTGAGTTCTAGCTTTTCTTAACAAGCGTTGTAATTAGCTGCTTTAGTTGATCCTGATTCTTCTTATAAAATGTTGTTTCTCTTTATCACAAATAGCTGTTATAAATAACATTTTAAAAACCCAAAGCAAATTGTAGTGCCAGAAATGTAGGGAAACCCATACCCAAGGTTTCCTGGGTTGATTGTCTCCATTGAGCAGTCTCATGAGAACTTTAGGGGCTGGGGGAGCCATCATTGTAACTTGGAAGTATTTCTGAGGTCTGCTTTAAAGGTATTGCACACTTTTCTTGCCTTCTGCAGTCTTAGTCATATGAATTCACCAAAACTACAAAGAACAAACATCTATGGAGTTAAATAAAAAATGCACTCAGTCCTAATGATCAAAATGTGCTGAGTATCTACCCATTTCAAGGAGGCATTGCATGGATGGGCTTTGTAGATGAGGTATTGCAGAGGTTATAGAACCTTCATCTGCTTCCCTGCCATGTGAAAGAAATCCTGCTTTCCCCCAGGCTTCACCTGTTCTCTGCAGATCCTGGGAGATAATTTAATAATCAATCCATAGCAACATGAGTCTTCTCAGAAGTCCTAAAGAGTTCATTTGACCCCTTTGCATGCCATAATAATGTGCATTTCTCCCTCTTAGCTAATGAGATCCATCCTTTCTCTATTTCTCTCTCTCTTATTATTTCCTAACAACATCATCTCATCCCTAAGCATAGAGCAGCTCTCTGTCTGGCATTGTCAAGTAATGAGGTATTTCTCATAAGTGAATTTTTCTCATGGCTGGATTTTAAAACCGCTAAAATCAATTTGCAAATTTTAGGGGTTTTTTTCATAGAAACCTTTTTTCAAGTATTAATGGTTTCCATACTTCTTTGAGAGTTAAAAATGTATTTTATCCTTTCTTAAATTTTAAGAATCATCGTTATGACCATCTCATTTTTTAACTGCAATATTGTAATTTGACAAGTCTTTCCATCCAATGTCAAATATCACTTCTGCTGTCAAAAGCCCCTACTTCATTTAAATTTGCTTGTTTCAAATTTTGTAGTCTGAAGAAAAGTAATTACATTTGTGTGTAAATCAATAGGCCATTTGTTTGGTGAGATTTGAAGGCCTCTCCTGTAAGGTAAGGTGCGAGAACTATTTAGGATGAGATCTTTGCTTTCTGATTCTACGATATTTCTGAATGATTATTATTTCCTAAGTTTTGTGTTTTTGTAACTTTAAAAAGGCATACTTGTTAGAAAAAAACAAAGGTTATTTTACACAATGATGGTTTGTTTGCATGTGACTAGCCTTCTGCTTAAAAGTTGATGGTTTTTTTCTTGTTTTCCATAGCAAACTGGAGGAAGATTTTTTATATATGGCTTATGCAGATATTATGGCAAAGGTAAATAAATCTTTTTCCAAATTGTAATGTTCAATTTTAATAAAGGGAAAATCATTTTCATCTGATGGAGGATAAGAATCTATGTATTTCTAGATTAAAACTTTTTTAATATTGTTAATCTTAGAAATATAAGGGGCATTATCTCAACTTTCCACTTGTTTTTGGATTTTTGGGGGGAGGGTTTGGTGGATAGACGGTACAGGGATCCTAACTCTTGACCTTGGTGTTATAACACCACACTCTAACCACCCAAGCTAACCGGCCAGCCCTCAGCTTACCACTTGTTGCATGAATCTCTTCTCTAGCTTCAGGTAATCATTAATTCCTGCTTTAACATTGTGTTTATGGAGAGTACACTAATTTTTCAAACATTCATTCATTCAACAAATATTTTCTGGGCATCAAGGTATTGGAGATAACATGATAAGTAGAAAAGAAACATATATACCATGCCTTCTTGCAGTTTATCATCTGATGGGGAAGACAAAATTTAAACAAGTGATTGTAGAAAAACTCTGGTAAGTTTAATGGAAGAGGAACTATTAGAGTATTGGGAACATGTTACATAGCCTAGTAGTGAGGCCTGCATAAGGAAGTCCTTGACTGTTCAACTCATGGTTGAACAGTGAGTTGGCCATGCAAAAACAGTAACAGCTAGTATTCACTGGGTGTTTATTTCATTTGCTCCTCTCAACAAGGGGATGAATATGAGGAGTCGAAGTTTCTCTGAGGCTTCTGACTTGAGTGCTATATACTGAGATATGAGCACCAGAATAATTGCAGGTCCAAAGTGAGGCAGGAAGGTGACAAATTAAATCCTGGGCATGTTAAAGATGCCCATGAGACATCTAAGTGGAGATGTCAAACATGCGATTGGACATTCATGGCTGACATTCAGTACCTCGGGTGAGGCTTCTAAGTACAGATTTGGGATTCATCAACATTAGATGGCAATTGAAGCCATAGCAGTGGGTGATCTCACCCAGTAAGAGAAGGCAGCATTAGAAGAGAAGTCCTAGGACCGAGCCCATAAGGACACAGAAATTTAGGAGATGGTTAAAAGAAAAGGAGCCCACCCTTGCTTGATTTCTCAGAGTGTCTCTTGACTATCCGTCATCCCTCCTGAACTGTCTGAAGCTGCTTTCTCCTAATGGAGTGGTTTTACCTGTTTAAACAAGGTAATCATGTGGAAGTATCTAGAATGATATCATCACAAATTGAGCACTCTAATGTTTCCACACTTTTGGGTTTCCTGCTGAGGAAACCTTTTCCTCCTCCTCTTCCTCCTTTCTTACTAACTTTTTGAAATATTTAAGATACACATTTAGTTATGTCAAGTGCTCTGTTCTTTGTCGGTTAAAATTATAAAATGCCAAGGACACTTTCCTATGAGATTTCTCTTCCTTTTATCTCATCCATTACCTTTCTCTTAGATTTAAATCCATATTGAAAGCTTCTGTTTTTGCTTCCTTGGTCTTCTGAGGAGTTACACAATCAGAAAGGCAACTGAAGAATATATGAAATATTGTTCTTTTGCAGAATGAAATTTCCAGCAAATACTGGCAAAGTGAAGTGTCCTATTTACTGCTTTATGTATTCTTTTTTCCGGTTTTGAGTTTTGTTTTAGATACCTGAATGGGCTGAAGTATCCTCTGTTTTCTTTTTTTCTTTTCTTCTAAATTCTCTGTTCCATACTTTTGCCCTTTTATGTATGGATCTTATTTATCTTTTTCTTCCTGGCATATGGTATGGTTCTTCTTTGCCTAGTATTTAGCATTCTGATTCAGAAAGCCAAATCCTGTGTTGCAGAACTCTTTAATATAACTCCCTTATTACTTAGCATTATTAGGTATATTTTATGGATGCAATTTGCTATTGAAGAATGTGTATGTCTAGTGCCTATAAATCCTTCTGTTTCAGTCCAGTTGCTAGAGACCTGATACAGTTTTCTTATGGTCCCAGCATACCCTCATGCCAATCAGTAGAGATTTAAAGTAGTTTATGGATTTGCTTAATTTTGTCATGTATATACTCCAAGTACATTTAGGCTTAATAGTTTAAAAAGTCACAGATTTTAACCTTATTAAAAGAAAATTTCATTAAATTTTTCTAGGAGGACAAAAAAAAAAAACCAGTTTAAAATATTTTATTTCAAAATACTTTTTCTTAAAAGATATTTCTCAGCCAACATTCTAAATGCACCATTCCTTTGTACAAAAGCAAACACGTCATATGAATTTTATAGCTTGAAAGCATGTCATTATAATCCCAAATAACAACTTTTCTGAATGTATTCTTCATCTCAAACCTTGTTCCTCTCCTGTATTTCTGAATGTCCTGGAACTTAAAGGAGACGATGATGTATTTGAGAAAACTTAAAACTTCATATCCTTTAGAGACATTTAATATTAGTATTCTGATTTGCTTATTATCTGATAAAATCCCAATACTTTTCACTCCTACTTACTAATGCTAAATACTAATTAATTTTCCATTAATTTTAATGGAAAACGTTGGAATAGGTAATCTTGAAGAGCAGGAAAGCCACAGTTCCTCAGTATTTGACATTAGATGTACAGTATTTATAGAGGCTGCAGATCTGCCTTCCAGATCTGGTTTGCTGCAGTTCTCTTGCGTTCTTATTTTCAAACTTCCTGATTAATTGAGGATACAGAACGCAGGGTAACATTGACACATAGTGGAAAATGTCCTGCTGTCTGAATGAATCATTAACGTCTTTGTTTTTATGGTGAAACAATGCTGTTTAGCACCTTGCCCACATGGTGAAATTGTCACAGGTCTGTGTCCCCACCTTTATTTCCTCCATGTTCACACGCCGACTATTCTAAATGGAAAGGGTGGTGCTCAGCACATATTTGTTGAATGAATGAAGGTGACCAATCTTTTACAGTGTGTCACTGAGTGGGAGAGAGAGTCACGCTTTGTACCCTCCACCCCATCCCTCCTTCATCCCCATATCCAGAGCACTGTGATTCACTGAATTAAAAGTTTTTGTCTGATTTGTAACATATTTCACCATTTGCCCCCATATACTTCACTGATAGACTGAGTGCCTACCAAACGTGGAAACTGACTTGGAAGGGTTGGAACAATCTAACCTGGAAGAGCTGCAGGTTTCTTCCCACCATAGGTGTTTGTTAATGAACAGCTTCCTTTGGTCACCGTTATATTCCTAATTCCAAACCACAGTAACAGCAGCTGAGACTTACTAAAAGCTTATTATTTTTTCAGAAACTTTTTTCTAAGTGGCATATAATTTACGTTTATATCAGCTCATGTGATTCTCTCGAGAACCTGGTTACTCTTTTTCTCAGTTCCTTTTTAATATGAGAAAACTGAGGCACAGAGAGAAGGAACTTGCCCAAGCCTGGACAGCTAGTAACCTGTAGAGTCAGGATTTGAACCAGGAACTCTGCCTCCGAGCCCATATTCCTATAACCGTCATACCCCTTTGCTTCCTTAGCAAACAAAAGTTTCAGCTATGGGAATAAGATAAAAATATATGGCATAGAGCAACTCCTTTATCATTTCTGGAAAAATAACCCCCAAATATTTGAATAGTAAGTTTTATCATTTTTATGTATAAAGAATAATATTAGTAGCAGTAAGAATTTCACTTTTATTCTTTTTGGACCAAATACAATAAAAAATGAACTTAAAAAAAAATAGAAGGATTATAAGATTCATTTTAATTAATGGACACTGCTTTCCATTAATATTAATTAATGGTTATTGCACGTTCCTGTATTCGTGCAGTGTAATGGCAGCATAAAGAAAGGAAACAAGAACCTTGTCTAAGGTTTACAATTTGGTTTGAACGAGGCAAATGCACAAATAAGTAGTATGTATAGTATGATATGAACCTCATAATTATCTCTATGTTATGGATAAAATAGGTAATGTAATATTTTAATTTTGTAAAAGCACAATATATATAGTTTCCTTTTGGGTCATGAATTCATTGATCCTGTCATGTAAGTTTATCATATCTAATATACATTTTTAAACAATGTTGGTGATAAATTAACGCGAATGATCTGGTGTTCTGTGTTAGATCATTCTTTTGTACTTTCTGCCTCACCTATTCCTGTCCACTTTGTTTTTCACATGTATCAGAGTTGTCATGATGAGGAAGATGATGACGGTGAAGAAGAGGTGAAGAGTTTTGAAGTAAGATCAGTCTCTCTACGTTGGCCTTTTTTCTAGTTTGAAGCATTGTTTCATAGCTTATAACTGACATTTATGTTTCTTGCTTCATGGCTTATTGCAGCTTATTGTGTCAAGGAGCTGCATGTCAGAGCTCAGTGGACAAAGCCGAGTCCTAACACTTGCTGGAGTTAAGACCAAGGAACATAGACTAGTTACGTAATGACAGAAGGCCCATATGTGCAGAATGAGTGTTCCTGAGACCCTCAGAGATGAGGCTGCTTCCAGGTGCTCTCATCTCAGTGACGTCGTGGTCTGGAATTTCAACAGACACATGAGGAAAATATTTATTGAAGAGCCACATGGCATCAAATTTTTAATTAAACCCTTGGTTTGGCATTTTTTTCTGAATTGAAGTCTTAAACATTTGGCCTCTTTTGACTTCTGCCCAATTAGGTCACTCATTCCATGTACATATGCAAATGGTGGCACAGGATGCAGTTTGCTTGCATGAGGTAGGAGTACATATATTCTAGGACTATGCTCGTTTCTATGATTATTTTCTCAAATACTCTCAGCTTTTGAATGTCCCATATAGTTTGAAATGCTGCTTAATATTAATTAGCAGGAAGGAGAGGTAATATTATTTTCCATCTTTGCTTATACTGTACTTTTCCTTTTGACAAGAAAATCTAGTTGTTGCTAACCACCACTCTTCTTATTTATGGTTTCCTTTTAAGTAATTTATTTATTTAGAATTTTCAAACAGAAATTAAGGGAAGGAAATAGAGATAAGGTTCTTTTTTTATGTACTAATTTACATGTCTGGACTTTGAGATAGAAGTCTGGAAATATATCAGTAGCCAGCAATTGATCTTTAATTAAGGTGAACCCATGAAAACCTGTAGCCGAGAAGTGCACTTAGAGTGAGTGGTGCCCTCCTAGGAACAATTCAATAGGAGCATCTCTGCGGCACTGAAGTCAAGGTGTAGAAAATATAAAAACAATCTAGTTCGAGAATAACCTGTGACTATTGCTGGCTGACAAAAATGCCGTAGACTAATTCCGTATATGACACTATAATCTTTTCTAATACATGCGTACTCTATTCTTAAGTCCATCTTTATTGATAAGAAATTTGGGTAAATTAGAATGAGCTCTGAGCAGCGCATACTACTGTTTTTCTGAAGTGCACACCATTTATGGTCTGTCGTGTCTTCAAAGCAATTGTTTATCGCTGTTTTGCTTCTTGTCCTCACCCTTCCTTAAGGTCACAGGATCCCAACGCAGCAAGGTAAAGCTATATATATGTGTGTATTTGTCTGGGTCTGAGTTTCGATTTCTTGTGACATTTACCTTTGTTAGACCCAACATCTTGGACTCTTTTGTAATAAAAGTTCTTGGAAAATCCTTCTGCAAGCTTATAGCTCCAAAGCAATTGGTCTCTTCAGTATCTTCTTGCAGTTTAAATGACTCATAATTTGAAAGTGTATCCTCCGTGTTAACTTTGAGCTGTGCATACTGTGCTGGGGTAAAGGCGTCCAGCCCCTCAGGTGATAAGCTTTTAGCTAGAGACTTATTTTCATTGCAGTGTTCTGGCTTCATCCCTCTTGATGTGTTTCTTTGTTTTGTTTTGTTTTAAAAACCAGTCTAGGTACTTGAAAACAGAAATTATAAATAGTATTGCTGGTGAGATTGGAAAGAAGTCTGCTTTTCCACTGTGCATTAGTTCAATTAGTCACTGTAGATTACGTTCTGTGACTTCAGTGTTGATTTTGATCTTTCATAAAAGGGAGGAACTAGAGGACTATTCTTAATATATTGAACAGCTGAATACTTGGAAAATTTGCTAGGATAAAACATTTTTATCTAAAATTGCACAATGGCACTGCATGAAGGAATGTTTTTTTTTTTTTAGCTAGACCCTTAAAAAATAATAATAACAAACTATTACAAGCTTTTTACTTTGATTTGGACCCTGTTAAGCTTTTATTTACATGAGGCTATTTAGTAGGAAAATCTATTATAAACATCCCGGGAAGACAATACCCATAATGACTTGAATTAAAAAAAAAAAAAAGAAAACAAAACTTTTCAGTTTATAAGCATAAATTATTCTGCATTGCCTTCTGTAAAAAAAGTGAAATTTTTTTCTGCTGAAATGAATTTAGAGTGTCATGAAGAAGAATCTATTTAGAAGAAATACATTGTAATATTTTAAACTCACTATTAGATTTGGAGGAATGTATTGTGCTTATATCATGATCCCTGTAAATTTAAAAATTTGAGTTCATGCACATACTAGCAGATACAGCTTCAGTCTGATGGATATAATAGTTAATGGCATATAATGGACATAATAATAATATGATACGGGCTTAAATTAGATAATAATGGTGCAATAATAATTTGGTTGATTTTGGTATTTTTTCACTAATTATCTCAGAAAGAATACCTGTGATTTGTTAAGGAAAGAAAACAGGAAGTGACCTCCCAGTGTCAACAAAAGATTTGCTTTCCTAGGTAGTACAAAAGCTCATGCCCCCAGAGTGTATTGATAGCTGCGTGATGGGGGTAGATAAGGCAAGCCAGTGTGAGAAAGTCTTTCTGGTCAAGATAACTATTTTACTTTGAAAGAGGGGTGCAGTTTTAGGGGATCTAAAAGCAAATCCAACTTAGGAAATGGGGTAAAATTTAGTGACAATGGAAAGGCTCCTTATTCAGGAAAAAAGTCTGGGAATGGCTGGCAATGGAATCTTAGTACTTGTAGTCTGGGATTTAGGCCAGGTCAAGGGCAAGAAATTAGGAGAGGTATGGAGCCTGACTGGAGAGAAGGGGTTACCTTTGGATTTAAATGGCTGGTGTATTAGCATGTTTTCTGTTGCTTATAACAGAATACCTGAAGCTCGGTAATTTTTAAAGAAACAGAATTTATTTCTTACAGTTTTGGAGGCCCGGGGAGCAGGTAAGGGCCTTCTCCTTGGTGGGGACGCTGTACGGAGTCCGATGGCTACACAAGATGTCACATGGAGAGAATGGCAAGAGCATTTACACATGTTCACTTGCTCTCCTTGTAAAGCCACCAGTCCACACCCTTAAGAACCCATTAAACCATTAACCCATTAGTCCATGAACGGATCAATGCATTCATGACAGAATAGTCCGCACAATTCAATAACCTCTTAAAGGCTCCGCCTTTCAATACTGCCACATTGGGAATCAAGTTCCCACGTGAGCTTTAGAGGCAACAAACATTCAGACCACAACAGCAGGCAAGTTCCTACGATTGTGAAATGTAGCAGTTAATCCCTAAAGAGGGGACATAGACCAGCACCTATGACTGTCCCAGCAAGAGACAGGATTTTAAAGTTGCTGGTGATTACCTTATGCTCACAGGTATAACACAATAGACCAGATTTAGGGATTTTCACTTCCTAACCAGCTGTTTCACTGATCTCCATGTGATTTGGAACTACAACTTAATATTTATGTCTAATTTATGTAACACACTACTAGTGTTCACAAAATATATACTCTGTGTGTGAGAGATATGAAACCTTACAAAGTTGAAAAACAGAGATGTATGCAAACAATCGCCTGTGAAGATACTCTTCTCTGAGGCTGATTATTTGATACCAATAAAACCAATGAAAAACTTAACCAGACAATTGGATTATTACTTTATAACTTTAGCAACCTACCAGACTTTTTACACTGAGATGTCTGGTTGGTTGACATAATTTAGATATAGTTTAACAAGTGGAATTTTTCTTGTAAATTATAATAAATCTGAAAGGTTATTTGGCAGTTTCAATACTTATAACAAATTATGTTAAGTAAGTTAGGAAATAACATAAAATATGTGGTAATCAAATTTTATCCCTATAACTGGTTGATTGTTATTATTTGCTGTAGTTTCTAACTCAAATTCGTCATCTGTAAAGTATTCATCAAAGACATTGAGAAGAGGAAAGAAGTAGATATAAAGAAAAGTGGTATTTAAAGGAAATTTTCCATGAGGAATACAGTAAAGCTCAAGAAACATGGAAAATAGAGAATGGGGACTGAAAAGCCAAATATTTGGCAGCTTTTTTCTTCCTTCATCACTTGTGTGTGTTATTCATATGACCTTGTTAAAACTTGCCTGATCTAGCTTGATGATTTAATTCCCTGTTTCATCTGTAATATATGTAAATATGCTTTTCTTACAACTACTTGTTTCAAAACTTTATTGCATATCTAATTAATTATTTTTTAGATTTGGGGCTACTTCAATATTAAAAGCATAAAAAAAAGAACAGTTAAAATTATAAAGAGGCCAATGTTAATTGAAAGGGAAGTTATCTGAATAGTTATTGTAGTTCAGTGCTTCATTTAGCTTTTGAATTTTTCCTAAGTCAAAGCAAATAATAATAATAATAATAATAATAAATAATTAATAATGGTTTAAGTCAAATAACTTCATTTTCAGAGCATGATGTGTTTTTTTTCCCCCACCTAGATCAACAAAAAGCTTTGGTGCCACAGTAGACCAGTTTTTAACTATATTTTCAAAATACTTGGAAACATTCCTTAGATAGTTGCTCTTTCTACTGCCCTTCTCTAAAGACATTAAATGATTATTCAGTGAAAGCATTTTTAAGGACTATTAAGGTTCTATATTATAGATGTGTTAGTTACCAAAAAATCTAAATTAATGACAGTAGAGCTTAGGTAAGTGAGAGAATGGAGCATTAACCTGTCTCATAGGTCATCTTAAATATTAGGCAAGCTGCATTTTCCTTTGGCAAACACCCAATTTCTCATTCACAGATGGAATCTCTTATGAATCCCTGGGGTCCTATTATTTGGTACCGTTGATTAAAGAGAATTTCTTGTGCCTTAAATACTAAATATGCCCGTGACAGAGTTTACATTCTCTAATAAGTACTTAGGAGACTAGCATATTCTCGCCCAGATGGGCCTCAGACATAACTGAAATGACATCATACCTGCTAACATACTCAGACCAATATACCCAGTTCAGACTCCAAAGTATGCACCATTAAGTATGGAAAAATCAATTTAGATCCAAAATGTCTAAAGGACTGATATGACATTGCTCTACCCCAATGACAAAAGATATTTTGTCTAGCCCCTCCATTTGTCTAATTTTGGATGGAATTCCATTTTGGGGTAATTCTGCAAGATTGGCTATAAGATCTGCTGCCCCCCAAGACCTACATAATTCAAATTTGAATGGGTTTAGTTAATGCTGTTCATAGTAATACAGCAATTTAAATTAAAAGGTCTTCCTGAATCTTAGCAAAGAGAACCCTTAAGTGCATAAAAATTAAAGACATAGATATGGATATAAAATACTGACGCAATTATTCCTTTTGTCAAGAAAATGTACAATTCCTCAGTTCCTATTGCAGAAGCTATATGGTATCCAAAATATGGGCTAAAGCGTTGAGTTGCTTGGGGTACTGTGGAATCATAGAGGGTGAAGGGGGGAGGAGTTTTGATGGCCAGTGCTCTCCAGCACTCATGGCTGTTGTGCCATCTGCCAGCTGCACTTTTGTGCATGAGATTGTCCATCTCAAGTAATGATCTCATGTCTTAGCCCAGGTTTCCTAGAAAACAGAGGCAAAAAGCTTATGTACTAACATTTTATTGGGGTAGGTGTTGCTGCAATCCCAGGGAAGTAAGAGTGAGGGGAAAAGAGGAATGATATGGGGAAGGAGGAGGGAAAATACAAAATAGAGCATTCTGGAGCTGACCATGGCTGTCCAACAATACAGCTGTTCTCAGTTGTGTGGGATGCTATGGAGAGAACGTATTCGTCATGCACAATGCCACCTGGGGAAGAACGGTGAGCACTTTATCTGCAGCTTTCTTCCCATTTCTTTATGCCTCCTGCTGGTAGTAACTGGCTCTGCTGTGCAACCCATGGGAAGGCCAGAGCTGCTTTGGGTGCAGCCTGTTGAGTGTCCACTGTAGTCTGTCCTTATCCGTCAAGTTGGGGTCTCCTTACTGAGTGGTAGTGGCAGTAGCAGCCAGCTTTCATAACCATGCTATGGTGTCAGCTATTTCTATATTTATTGTGCATTTTTCATATGCATAATAATTTGACTTCATATGCTATCATTTTTTAAATAATCCTAGTTGAAGTTTACATTTGACCAAATTATGTACAGTAACTGGGAGGCAGCAGGGTCATTAAGAGCACAGGCACTCGGATGGATTGCCTTTGTTTGAATCCCAGCTATGTGAGCTCAAGCCTCAGTTTTCCAGTCTATAAAATGGGGATAATTGTAATGTCTACTTCATAGAGTTGTTATGAGAATTACATTAGTTAATACATATATAAGGCACCCAGAACACTACCTATCACATAACAAGCTCTAGGTAAGTATTTGCTGTTATTGTTACATTTAATCAGTTACACTTTCCCCAGTAAAGACAAGTCGGGGAGCCCATAGAGAAACTTTTACAGTATGTGAGCACAGAACGACACACACAACACAAGAGACGTGGATTCTTGCCTGGTACTGTGTGACCTTCAGCAGGTCAGACTTAACTACTCTGTTCAGCTTTTTTTTCTAAGAACAAAGTATTTTGAACTAGACACTTTCAGGGGTTGTATCCACTTTTAAATATTGTCTGGTCGCTGTTTGTGCATAAGTTTTTTTCATTTTTTTAGGGAAATTTCACAATTCTTCTAAATGCATAAATATTGATAAAAGTATGCAAATTTTTCATTACTTTTCTGATCTTTTGCAGAGGATTGAAAAGAAAATGAACTCCATGTTTTTTAGAATAAGAATGTCACGATGAAAATGTTTTATAGAAAATAACATCTAGCTCTATACACACATATGTGTCTCTACCTTTTCTTACTTTGGTATTTATCCCATAATTATACATAATACGGTCAGATAAAGACAAAAAAAGAGGATTGAGGGATACAAAGTAGAACCGTCCAAGAATAAGCTCAGTGCAGAAACTGTGCCATGGAGTCTTGTCAGTTTGTTGCCAGTTGTCAGCACAGTTGATCCCAAGTTTTCTAGAAGTCAACTTGAAATTGCATAAATTTAACAGTTCATCATATCAATAAGATAAAAACAGTCTTCTTCTTTGGGAGAAACAAAAATTCCCGAAGTTAAAATCCAACATCATTTTTTTTTTTCTGAGGACAGCGTGTGGTATAATGAAAAATGTCCTCAACAATTCAATAAAAATAATTATTTGAGAATTTATATAATAAAGTCCAGGTGCTGTGTGAGGGTCAATTAGTATAGGATGGATAGCAAGTATCTGGAAGAATGGAAGGAATATGTATCCTTTAGACAATCTCCAGGAAAATCTTCCTCCCAGCTGAACAGGAAACCCTCAGCAGGGAATCTGAGGCTATATCAAGAGAGTGCTGCTGTTTATCGATCTGGGGTAGAATTAATCATTTACGGGAACTGAGGATTATGGACACTAAAGCTTCTAAAGTTGTAAGTTTTTAAAATACGAATAATGAGCTGCTGTGATCCATTTTATGATGAAAATTTTTCCAACTTCTTATTTCCCACTAATTAATATAACACTCTGGCACCTTCATAGTCTAACCATAGCTTTGTGTTCTTAGTGGTCATCAGTTACCTAGTGTCCTGATTCTTTTTGTCAGTATGTGCCCGTAGAGAAAGGACCACATAGCATTGGCTTTCTATATTCAGAGCAGTATGCGATGCTTTTCAGGCTTAAAGAAACAAATAAGTAGGTGGATGAAGCCTGTTTTAAATCAGTATTGTGCTCAGGGTAAACCACATTTCCTCTAATGATGAGACAACCTAATTTTGCTGATTTGATAACTTCTGATTTTAGAGTTACTCGTTATTTTCTCACATTTTAATGCGTTGTTAATGGAGCTTTTTGTGGTGTAGTATAAATGCCCACTGGACCCTGATAGAAAACTGTTTCAACGCAGTTGAGCTTCATTGCTTTAGCATAGTTCTAAATTAGTTCTAAACATGCTGAATCCAGGGGAAGCAATATTCCACCTGAAATGCATTAGATGTATTAGAATGTATTAGAAGAATTAAGCCGTAAAGTCACATTACACAGTACGTCTAAACTTCAGAGCTTCCAGCACATTAACTGAACTACATGTCTCTGGTTTAGTGTTTCTGTTGTCTCTGTATATTAGTAAAACTTTGATACCATTTCAACAAAATTTCAATAAAATTTGCTTTGGGTGGAGAAAAAATTTTTCTTTTCTTTTTTATTAAAGAGAGAATATTAGAAACTGTGTTCACCCTATTGAGAACTAGAACTCTGGAAGATTATTATACTATTTGAAAGTTCAGTAACAAAGACCATAGATAATAACGAAACGTACAGACAAAAAATTAAATGAGTGAAAGCCCACAATATGATAATTATTGTTTGTATGTGTATAATTCTAAAGACCTCTTTGACCATATACTAAAAGAACACCAAATAAACTTTTCATGTAGTATTAGTTTTGTAGCTCTTCAAATGAAAGGATAACATTTGTAAAATATTGCAGATTAATTGTGATGACAGACTATGTGATATTACATTATTTAGTTCTGTCATTCATTCATTCAAATCTTCTTAAACACCTATTATGTGCAAGGAACTGTACTGGGTGTATATTATGTGTGAACTTGTGTTTAAACCAGATGAACAAAGTAGCTGTGGCCCCTGTCCTTATGGATATTTACTTCTAGAAAACTCCATATATATTTTTTTAATTTTTTAAAAATTGGGGGAATTATTCATTACTATATAAAGTTATATATATATTCAACTCTATAGAAATGTAGCTGATCTACACTTTCAGGAGCTGGAATACAACAGAACAACATTAAAGTGGAGAAAGTGACTCTTATCCATGCTTTTGTTTTTCCTGAGCCTGAGTTGGCCCATTTGTGTTATAAACCACATTATTAGTACCGTTTCACTCCTTTCATTGTTGTACCCTTTGTTATCCAATTGAATCTTCAGTTTTTCCTTTTTTCTTGTAATATTGATATTCAACATCACCTTGTAGTTTATAACTACTTTTAAGATGCCAACTAACAGTATTTCATGTTGACTTATAACATTTCTTGATTATAGAAAACATTTTTAAAATTAAGAGCTCCATTCATGGAAATTTCTATTCTCTTACATTATACCTTGCTTCCACATGTAGTTTAAGAGGAAAACATTATGAAAACCTTTTCAGCAATTGTTGAAGTCTTCCAAATACAAAGACAAAAAGCAGAGCAACTGGCCTCATTTGGTGTGGAGCACAGGCCCTAGACTTGGTAGCCTCAGCATGTGACGTGCAAGCAGGCTGCACAGGTGTCCACATACCTGAGGAAGGTCATTCAGGAACAATGTGAATCACTTTGCTGTCATCAGGGAGCCTTCATTTAAACTATCTTTTCATCTCCATTGCAGGGATAAACTATTTTCTCCATCAAGGAATAAGGGACAATTATAATTTCCTCTTCAATATTTTTTTCTCATATAAGGCAAGTTGTCGAAGAACCGACTATATTTTTTTCTTCAGGCCTTTCTACTTTTCCCCCACCAAGTGTTGAAAGCTTGAGGCACTCTTAGATAAAATGAAAGAATGTTAGCAATTTTATTACAAATGTAAAAGCAAATCATGATAACGAATACTTCCATTCTAAGCAGGTGGGTCTGATTTATGACCACACTTGACCTTGCAAAGAGTCATACTGAACTTATTAGGATAAGAGCTGATAATTCTTGGTTGCTCTTGGCAATCAAAACTTTTTGCCAAAGGGAAAATTCAAATTATTCAAATTGTGGAGCTGCTCTTTTTTTCCTTAACCTTCCTCTGTAACCTTGGAATAATTTAAAGACTAAACTGCAGGTTGAAGGTATAATGTTCTTTATTTAAGACCCGTAGGCAGTTTAAGTAGAATCTGGTAGCGGGGGGAAGGGATCCTTCTTTTAAAAAGTACTTTCAAGATGTTATTTCCCTCAGCAAGATACTTTTAGAAGATCTATCTTCAATTTAGCTTAGAAACGCTAATCTGCAATAAGTTTGAACGAAACAATTTTTTCTTCCATTTCACATAATTTATCATTTCATTGTCTGAAAACTTTCTGGTTTAGCTTTCAAGTTTTTTTTATGTTGCAGTAAGATTTCCGAACGACAAAATTAAATTACACACCCAGACACAGTTCTCAAAGGACAAAGCACCAGAAAGAAATAATATTATAGAGTTCTGAAGAGAGAACTTCCAACTCTACTTAACGGCCAGGAAATTCAAGAAAGAGGTTGACCTGATCCCTTTTTATGGAGTTCAGTTTTTTTTTGCTTCTAGATCAGTATATCTTTTTGGCTCAGTGTTTCAAATGAGTGTCATCATCTCCCTTGAAATATTTACTATTATTGAAACTGAGATGCTGTATCGAAGTAATGAGAGCCATCTTTGTCCAAGGAGTTTGTTTCTAACAAGGTAGTTTGATATCCTGTCTATTTCTTGATCCTCCTGAGGTGCATGCATCATGCATGATTTCAGTTATCGAAGAGGATACTGGGACCTTAGAATCTGTTGTACAAGTTGTTCTGGCAGGTCTTTGAACCAATCTACCCACTTTTGGAGCACAAATGGCAAATGGTTTGTTTTCCTTAAGAGTGTATGGCCATTGTTTGTCTTCTGTGAGTTTTCTGATCTCTGTCTTTATATGTTCTATTGGGTCAGTAGAAAAATTGTTCTTTCTGATTCCTTTGCCTCTTGAGTCAATGAAAAGCGATAGGGCAGTTCCATAAGCCAGTGATTTCTTATCACTTTCTTACTGAAAAACTCTTTCACAGAAGGAGTTGGTTAAGCTGTAAGCGAAAATTCCATCTGTAGCTCTGGCAATGGGAGGAAAACAAAAGATTGTTGGGTCTAAAAGGAAGAATCAAATGTTGCTTATCAATTTTAAACACCTGAAGAGCAGGCGAAAGGGTCTTCTTTCAGTTTTTCTGAAATTGTGTTGTAATGACAATATGGTTTTGTGTGTCTGTGTGGTTTTGTTTTCGTTTTGTTTTTGACTTCACAGGAAGAGGTTTAAACATGAAGGCAAACCTTTTAGATGTTAGCATGGCTACATACAAAGCAAAGCTGCCTTTTTTTTCTTTTCTCTGCTTCCATTTAGGCCTATCACATAATTTAAGAAAAAAATAAAATTTAACCACAGGAGCTCTAACTATAGTGTGAAAAAAAACCTGATCAATTTTGTTTTTGCAGCACGATATTATCAAAGATTTAAGAAACAAATTTGCCAGCCTCGGCGAGAACTCTCTGGTAACAGCATAAATGTCTGTGTTGGTTGCTTTTGATTTAAAGGTTTTCTTTTTTCATTTGTTTGAGCCCATTTCTTTTCCCCCTCCTTTTAGTTCACTTTATTTTTCATATTCTGTAAATAGCAAGCCTTCATTTTTTAAACCTCTTCCATCTTCCAGTGTCTATTTTTCTTACTTTGGATGGAAAGTTTATGGCAGCAAAGCTGTCACTCTGGCTACCTCTGCTGCAGCTCTTCCTGCTCTTAGGTCATATATGTTTTGGCCGTTGTGTTTATGGACATGATACTAATTGACCGTTTCATGTCCCATTGACTAAGCTTCTCTACCACGCCATTTGATGGACTCGCTGTCATAGGGCTCTATGCAACTTTCATTCTGCAACTTATACTGCTTAGTTCCGTCTCAGTTCTCCAGCGAACTGGATTGCTCAAGTGAATGATCATACCAGTCTTGAACTTGCTGTGCCTTTATATTTTATTTTTATTTTCTTCTTTATGTTTTCAGTGGTAGCTTAAGTGGAAAAGAACAAACTCCAGTCATTGCTCTAGCAGCTCCATTCAGTATCGTTTGTTACCACCAGAGAATACAAAATATAAAGGCACATTGCATCTCTTATTCTTTGGGGGTGGTTGGGGAGATCCCTATCATAAGTCTGCCACTTAGTTGAAGCCTACCTTTTTATCCATATCAGCTTTCAATTTTGCTTAAACTCCAAGATGTCTCAGCCAATGTTTTTCTGTGATTCAGTGATAACTTGCAACATGAGCCATTTGCTGAGCAGTATCAAGTTATGGCCATGACATGGGAGATTATTAAAAACATGACAAACTTATGCACATATGTATCAATCAGAAAGTGCAAGTTTCAATGAATGAAGTACACTACTTCAAAACTGTGATACAGGCTTTGGACTAATCAAATCATTGAAATTGTGAAAAATCCATCCTGGTAAACCAGTACCAAAAGTCTATCAAGAAAAACATGAAGGGAAAAACCAAGAGTTGAATATGTTAATATCTGTTTAATAACATCGTTGGTGTTGAAATGGTCCATAATGTTGTCATAGAGCCCATATATGAAGAGATGATTAAAAATATGGTCTGTAGAAAGCTGCTGTGCTTACTGAAAGCCACAACATAAATGGTTGGGATTTGTGTTCAGGAAAAAGAAATGGAAAAGCAAAAGCTTCTGTACCAGCAAGCCAGACTGCACGACCGAGGTGCTGCCGAAATGGTGCTACAGACTATCAGTGCCAGCAAAGGTGAGGCTTCAAATTTCCTCTTTATTTTCTAGTATTCCCTCATGTCCATCCCACTGACTCATTTAGTCCCTGAATTTCTGGTTCATGGCTATGTCACATTCACGTGAAAGTAGCCAGAGACAATAAGTAAGCAACTGCATGGATATGTTCCAATAAAACTTTATTCGCACAAACAGGTGGCAAGCTATGTTTGGCCCTCAGGTCATGATTTGCTGACATGTTATATAAATGTTTAGGTTTTTTGGGCCGAGCCCGTGACGCACTTGGGAGAGTGTGGCGCTGGGAGCGCGGCGACGCTCCCGCCGTGGGTTCGGATCCCATATAGGACTGGCCGGTGCACTCACTGGCTGTGTGCCGGTCACGAAAAAGACAAAATAAATAAATAAATAAAATAAAATAAAATAAAATAAAATGTCTCCAGAGGTGTCTCTTTCTTTAAAATAAATAAATAAATAAATGTTTAGATTTTTAAAGTAAGTCCATTTTAACAATTAAAATGCTGTTGTACTTGTATATCTCAGTAGCCAGCTATTTCAAGACAATTTCTTACATTAATAATATCTTCTTTGTGAAAACATTTTTAATGTAATTTGCAATGGAATGGGAAAGTAGTGGTGGTATGTTTTGTTATTAATCACCCTTCCCCCTAATTTATGAGGCCTGTTTTGATTTCTAAGATAAGTAGAGGTGAATAATGAAAAATAAAATATAATATACTAAATGATAGATGAGTTGGATTTTTTTTTTTTTTTTTTTGGCAGGTGACGAGTATGGGGAACTGTACCCTTGACCTTGGTGTTACAAGGCTGTGCTTTAACCAACTAAACTAACTGGCCAGCCCGGATTTAAAATTTTGTTATTGTTATATGAATAAGTTAAAATTGAGAACAGTCTATCTTACTAAAGCCAGACTTTATACATATTAAGATAAAAGTGATGAAATGAAAATGATAAAAGTTGTTCAAATATAATATTGTTGAGGAAGGAGGGAGAGGAATTTTTATATTATTTTAATACCCATGATTAGTTTTGAATCTTAAGAATTTTAGGTCTTAGTATTTCAAAATCAAGTTTTTCACTATGTCTTCATATGTTCACCTATTCATGTGTCTTTGTACAGTTTCAATTTATGGATATATTGCACGGAATTTAGTAAATATTGATGGTAAAATATGCATTATTATTGTTTTAATATTTTTTGGTATATAAGTCAGTCTGTCTCCCTCAACCATTATGCAGATTTATAGGAGGTAGAAATAATTTTAAAAGTACAACATTTGAGGTAAAATGGGTTAAATAGAAGGTGAAATTATATAAGGAACAGTATTTTTTATATTTTTAAGGTGAAACTGGACCAATGGTAGCTGCCACTTTGAAACTTGGAATTGCCATTTTAAATGGTGGGAATTCTACAGTACAGCAGGTAACATTTTTAAGCCACTCACATAATGTGCTTTTCAAATAAATGGACCGTATCAGTGTAGTAATAAAAACAAAACAAACAAACAAAAAAACACTATTTGCTGTAAATTTTTTTATTTTCTATGTAAAATATGTCTCTATTATTTTAATTTACAACGATACCCAAGAGCAAGCATAGGAGAGAAAAAGTAATTTTGGGATAGTCTTAGAAACCAAAACGTAAAATGGTATCAGAATATCTGAAAACATTAGTCTACATGTGGCCTCTTATCATGACCAATGAACGGTTATACTGAGGCATGAACCATCCTTGTATCAAAAACTATGGATATGTGCTTATGGAACCTGGCAGGGGTAACCAACTGATTCTCTTCTCATAGTAAATGACTACTACATCATGTAAAAAAATAAAAAGAAAGAAAATGTACCTAATCTCTCCAAAATATTTATCAGAAAATAATTTCTCTTGCCTTATGTTTTCCTTCAAAAGACCTTCATTATATAGTACATATATTCAGGAATTCTTGGATCTGGGGGAGTCTTGAAAGATCATAT
The DNA here is from genome assembly GCF_027409185.1 of Cynocephalus volans. Lineage (NCBI taxonomy): Eukaryota > Metazoa > Chordata > Mammalia > Dermoptera > Cynocephalidae > Cynocephalus > Cynocephalus volans. Next base: position 12,312,093 of record NC_084477.1, on the reverse strand, counting down.
AATATATGTACTTGTTTTCTTTATAGACATCTTTTTTCTCTAGAACTTCAAATACATATTCCACCACCTCCCTTTGACGCTTAAAACCACATATCTTTGTTTTAAAACACCAATAATTAATGTGTTACATTTTTATTAGACCAATATATTATCACACTTTCCCAAAATAGCTGTTTTTGTGTGTATGTTTGTACATGCATGTACATGTGTGTGCATGTGTGTATACATATATACATACACTTGGTGTGTGTATATTTGTGTGTGCAAACGTTTGTACATATACACACGTGCATATACTTCGTGTGTGTATCCTTTACACATTTAGTTTATGTCATCTTTGACTGATTTCTGAAGACAATTACTACCAAAATTTTGGCTGCTAGCTGAGCCCTGTTTAGAATAGCATTGATAATAGGAATTATTCTCCTCTGTTCAAGATTTGGAGAAAAGGAGTCTCTTTATATCCTTAAAACCTTTGAGTATGCCTTCTGTCATCTTATGTGTACATTTTATTGAAACCTCCAACACATTTTGTCTATGTGAGAAATGGCTGTTTCATTGTGCTGTGTACCAGTAAGCTAACAAGACTAAATTATGCATTGCTTTAGCATTTTCTACATTTAAGTTTAACCAAAATTTTGAACACAGATTCTGAACATCATTCTGAGGCAAGGAGAGAAATGTAATAGTCCAGTGATTCCTACCATTCTTTAGATTTAGAGGGGTATGATAATGGAAACTGAATTTCTGGCTATAGCAGTAGCAGATGGCAGTCCCAACGGTCAGATTGAAAGGCCATTTAAGGAACTCACTTTTGCATGGAAATCTGTGATTAACATACATGTGGATCTTCTTCCCAGTTCACTTGCACTAAGTATCTAAATCTCTAAATACTTAAAGAGTTACCAGAAGAAAACTAAAAATAATATTTCCGCGGATATTTATGGTGCTTGTTCCAAGCCATGTTTACTTACTGCTGCACATAAAAATACACCTTGATATGTTTGTCACTATTTCATGATAAAGGTGACGTTAGCAATATTTGTATGCACTGAATATTTTTTGTCTTTGTTTTAGAATAGAAAATATGTTTTGGTTGTTGCTCTGCTTATTTAACAAACAACAAGATTTGTGTTCAGTGGCCATGTGGTTTCTATATTTCCTGTAGAAAATGCTTGACTACCTCAAGGAGAAGAAGGATGTGGGTTTCTTCCAGAGCCTGGCGGGCCTGATGCAGTCGTGTAGGTGAGTCTGTCGGTTCTACTCAGTGCTTGTGTTTTTCAAGGTATTTGTTTTTACGTTGCTTATAATAACTATATAAAGAAGAAGTTTAGTGATTAAAGCACTTTTAAGTGGGACGATATTCAGTGTCTTGTTTTCTGTCTTGGTTTTAGAGTGTTAGTAATGTCCTAATTATAAACTTACTTAATGTTAATAGTGTCTTAAAATAGTTTTCCCTGAGCTTAAATAAGGGCCTTGGAGGATTAAGACGTATTCTGCATACTTGAAAATGAGTAGAGTATGATATTTAGAAAGAGAAAAAAAAAAGAAAATTTTACTCAGTTTTATCTGGAAGCTTGTAGGGAATTTCTCATTTTTAAAATTTCCATTGTTTACAGAATTTAAAGTCATTCAGACAGACTAAGGAACCTGACACACATACTTAAAGTAATAAGCTATTCCAACTGCAAAAACATATTTATTGTGATTATGTTTCTGCATGTCTGCTAACTTCGTAATGCGCTTTCCAAGCTGAAATCCGTGAATGCCATATGTTTGACTTTCACATCGGTCATTTCAGGGTAGGGCCTGGGGAGAGGCTTGTTGGCTACAAGGAAAATATGGTTGATGAGCTTTAGATTGGGACATGTTTTCAGTGAATGTTAACGTTTGCTTCACATTTCAAGATAAGCGGTGTGTAGACATTGAATGAAGAAAATGTTTTTTAGTCTTCTAAGTGTCTTTCATCTCGTTATCATAGTGTCCTTGACCTAAATGCCTTTGAGCGACAGAACAAAGCTGAAGGACTTGGCATGGTGACAGAGGAAGGATCAGGTATTAATCATTTACATTAAAAGGATCACCTGTCTCCCTTCTTCCCTGAAATGAGTCCATTATCAATCACCTTTTCAAGCAGAGAGATATAAGGTTATTTTAAAATTGATAAAATGCTTACACGACTCACTTGAAAGTTCATGGGTGCTTCCACAGGTCACACCCAAAAACCAACCTTCCAAGTCAGTCGTTATCTCCTTTTAGTCCTGGCCCTACTGTTGGCCTTTTTCCTAATTGGGTTTTTAATAAGGGATAAATTACCCGTGAAATCACAAAGCACATGGATGAACCAAATTAAAGAATGTTTGACTTTCTGTGGCCACGTTAGCACATTGTCAGGCTGTCAGATTCTTCCATCTCCTTAGGATAGTCGTGCTCTTAGGTCCTCAGTCTACCACTCTTCCTCCCTTTCAGCACCGCTATCTTTCTCTCTACGTATTCACACATCTCTGCAAGTCCAGACTGTTTGATGAAAGAAATTAGAGAGTAATTTTTATGCTTAAATAATTCTGATCACTTTTTTTATATGTGCACATACATGATTTATATGGTAATTGGGTTTTTCTCTCTCTAAATATGAGGGTACTTCAAAAAGTTTGTCGAAAAGTAGAATTGAAAGATAATATAAATCTTTCCTCAAACTCTTTAAAGTACCCTCGTAGATGCAAGTGTAAACCAAAAAGTTTGGCCTGCAATACATTTAAAGCAGAAATAGCCATTGAGACCTGTTCATTTTTGCAGTATTTATTAAGGAAAAAAAATTATCTTCAATATCTTTTCTTTTGATTTGTTTTTATTCTTTTATGTTTGATTTTTAAACTCGTTTTAGTGATGCCCGCATGTGTTTATCTGTTTTTGTTTGCTTGGTCTGGTTTGGATTTGCCATCTTGTCACTGTATTAGTTTTGGAATATTACGAGTTTTATTTGACTAATCATGTTTCAAAAAATAGATTTCTTCCTATCTGCCATTTTTAGTCTTTGCTTGCCTTTCTGAAATATTTTAGAATTTTTTTACTGTAATCTCTCTATTTCTGTATATTTTTGTTCTCACAAATAGGAAATATTTGATCTCAATTTTTTCTTACTGTGTATTAAAGGTTATAATACACATCGTGACACTGCTAGTACTATGTGGCTCCTGTGATATTTTATTCTCTGCTTGACATTTGAAATCAAATATGTCATATGGTTACTTATTTGAGTTAGCTGCCTTCAAGAAAACCACCAGCACCACTCTAAACTTACTTAAGTTTTTTGGCCTGAGGATCCCATTTGGAGAACTTGGAGCCACCAGAAAGCTCGGGGCACCTTACCTGCCTGCCTCTTGGAAGTCCTAGGCATTTTCTAGCTGTAAAATGCCCAGAGGTGAACGAATTTTCTGTCGAAAGTCTGACCCCCCTGTCTTAGAATTAAAAATCAATTTCATTTTCCCCTGTAGTTATTCCCTAATGTTCCAGAGTCTCAGAACAGAATTCCATTAATCATTCTTAGTCACTGTCAATGTCAGCCTTCACAAAGAAATAGCAGCCACAAAGTTTATTTTACACAGCTTCCTAGCCTTCATCAGCCAGATGTGGATTGGAATAATGTCTTTATGCCGCAATTATTTATATCTCTCAATGTGAGATTGGTTTAATTTGTGTATTCTTTTTCAACACACACAAAAATAGTTGCCCAAACTTATTAACACCTTTTGTATTTTCTTGCAAACAGCAAAACAAAATCAAAATCTCAACTTCTTTCTTTTTCCTCATTTCCATTCCTTTCAACCACTGTAAATGTCCTATCCTCTCTTCCTCAGTGATCACTCATGAGCGGGGTAATTATTAAAAATGAACTGCCTTTTGTTTATTTGCTCTTTTATTTCTTGCTAGCTTTGTGTACAGATTTGATAGTGACCTTTTTTGTGAATTTTTTTCATTCACAGCTTGTTTTAACATGTAGATTATTTAATTTCTATCGTTACGCATTCTGTCCTTTTTAAATTTTATATAGCTAGCTTTCATCTTCTTCTTTCTATGAGGATGTACAGTTATTAATATATTAGATATGAAGGGGCAACAAGCATTTAACTTAAGTTTTTGGATTTGCTTTGTTGTGTTTCTTTCATTTAAAAAATTTTCTGGTGGTCCCAGCGTCTGCGATTGTTGTGTAAATGAATGAGTCATGGAATGTGTGCTCTGGTCTCCCTGTGGTGTTTCTGTCCTGAATGTGCTGTGGCTTTATGGCTGCACTGACTGGTGCACAGGAAATCAGTGGCAGATCCAGGCATACGCAATCCGCTGAGTCTCTGCCCGGCCAGTGTGCCCTGCCAGTGCCTTCCAAGTACTGGGAAGTCTGCAGAGTTTTTCTGTATTCCTTTGAAAATATCACAGATCAAAAATCTTTTAACATTAACACTAATTTTCATTTTCGAGATCAAATTCCAAGAGCAGTAAAACGGTAGCAAATATTTACTCTTCAAACTAGTATAATAACAAAGACAGCATATTTTTAAAATTTCTCTTACAAGGCCCTTGTTTTCTTTAGGATTCTACAAAAGTTAAGAAAAGCTCAGACATTGGTAAGAGAAGGAAAAATCAATTATCTCTCTTGGAAGGTATTAGAAAAGGCTAAAAACCCTACAGATGCCATTGCTTCAGAATTTGGGATTTGGCGTAGGTTTAGTGCTGAGAAAATAAACTGCTAGATGTAAATCTTCTCTATCCTAATCCTGTCTTTATTAGGCAAATCTCTTCCTGTTGATGATAATAAGACCATAGATTACATAGCCATGGAAAATGAATAGACTTAAACACATGATCTTTTTGATATCCACAACCCTCCAGTGAGGTAGCTATTGCTTCAGTTTTATAGATGAGGAGACTGAGGACCAGAAAGGTAACCTGAGCTGTCTACAGTCACACAGCTGAGTAGCAGGGCCAAGACGGAAATGTAGGCGTGCTGCCTCCCACTGTTAATTTACAGATTCCACAAGCCAAGTCACTTCCCTCCCGTCTTTTTGTACTGTTTGGGGGCTTATTTTGTGTATAGCAATAGCTTAAGTAATATTTTTTGCTCCTTATTGGTGTGTGCCCCCTTCCAGGACACCAGTTTGTTGCCAGTTTTTGCACTTATTGCTAAAGCTTCAAAATCATTTTTGAACTTTTTATGGTTACAAACACTATTCCTAATCTGGTATTGAGATACCATTAGGAACTATGTGTTTCTTTAAGGTTTATATATAAAGATTTCAGACTGATCATTTATGTTCTTTTTTCTACTGCCATTATCATGTAAGTTTGCCCTGTGTCCCTATCCCTCCTTACTACATTTCCCCATTTTTACAAAAGCCAGAACTTCCCACTTGTTCAAAAAAAAGGTTCTTTCTTCAGCAAGTGTGTTTGGTAGATTTGTGATGTGCTCAGTGTTGTCCTCTGTGTACTTTTTAATCATGTGTGTGTTATTGATATAATGATGTTCAAAAGCAAAAACCTATATGAATATTTAAAATTTCATTTCATCCTTGGATTTTAATTTACTTTTTTCTTAGAACCATTTAACCTCATTACCAAATCATTGAGCTTGAAAGTGCAGTTTTTCGGCTTTCATAACTGTTCTTGGAATATAGCAGAAGATAGTGCATTTTATTTTTGGTCATTGTGCGGTGGTTCTAGAGTTTACAAGCAAGATAGAATTTAGAAGATGATCTGATTCCTTGTAAATTATTTGATTTTTTAAAAATCTTATCTAAAACACTACCAGTTAACCTTCCCCAAATTTCCATCTGTGTCTGATAATATGTTGCACTGAGGTTTGTGATGTATTTACAGTGACCTCATCAAATTTATGTGAAGTAACAGAAATTAATATTTAATTGATTAAGCAAAAGGATTAAGCTAATCTTTAAGTATTGGCTTCCCTAACTTTTTGTTACTGTTTTTATTGCTCAATTATCTATTGGTTATCTGTCACCCAAGCTCTTCCAAATACTTTCACAAGTGTAGTCTAGTTGTGCCGACATCATTCTGCCGTTCCTGTGGGTAAACTTTCTCTTCAGGGAAGCCTTGTAATGTTGGCTCGTGGCACCAAATACATTTTCTTAGCATCCTTGTGCAATTTTTAGACTTTGAAGCACTCGCTTAAATTTGAGTGGCTGTTACATGCTAGATGGTGTCCTAGGTATTAGAGATAATTTAGGAGCACCGTATCAGGTAGACAGACTTGTAAACAAATAACTTCAGAACAATGCTGTACATGCATGAGCAAACTTAGTGGAAGTACTTAGCTGCCTGGGGGGGGGGGAGTATCACGACAGAAGTGACACGTGGCCCAAAGCAGGAGTCTCCCTGGAGGGGAAGGAAGGAGATGTCATTCCTGCGCAAGGGAACAGAGTAACATAAAGTTTAAGGTATGAAACGCAGTGGAGGACAGTGACCAGACTGGTGTAGTTGAAGGGACAGGATGAGCTAGAGGGTGGGAAGACAGTTTGTGGGAGACCATGAAAGGTGACCTTTTCTGTCCTACCAAGGAACTTGTACTTTTTTTCCTGAGGTCGTGGACAGCCACTAAACAAGTCACACTCAAGTGATACGATGTGTAGTGTTAAATGATCCACCTGGAATGACGTTCCTGACAACCATTGCTCAAGCGACGCTTCTGGTAGAATACGTTAACTTTAAAGTGCACAGATTTCTCATTTCTCAGTAGTTCTGCTCTGTTAAATAGGACTGAGTCCTCCAAAGATCGTGAGCAGCAATTTTTCCTTCAGGGCAATGGGAGAGCTCTGAGATGTTTCTAATGATACATTGCAGGGAATTAGTCAGAGTAGATTTTTCATAGTTACAGTTTAAAGAATCCGCCTGTTTATCAGGGGAGTATTGTAATTGGATTGGTGCTTTTAAAAAATAACTCGTAGGCAACATTGTGTGAGAGGATATCACAGTCTCAAGGCAGGGAGATCAGTTGGATGTTGAGGGATGGAATGAGTGAAGGACAGTTAGGATTTCACCAGGAGTGATGACAGCTGAGAGGTGTAGGCTCTGGCTATAGAAGAAACAATCTGCAAATCACATCTGAAAGCAAAAGGATTTTTTTTTACCCCTCCACAGCTACTTCAGTTTGTTTAAATAAGAGAATGTGCTTTAATTCTGTTATCATTGGACATACCTAATTTATTTCACATAGTGATCGTTTTTGCTGTTCTGGGATCTGAAATAGGAATGCATTATATAAACTGGTGTCAGGTAAACTAAATTTAAGTAAATGTACTCAGTGGAATTTAGAGATTGTCATGTCCACAACCTACTGAAATTTTATATTTCAGAAATTTAAATCATTTGACCTGTGGCTTCACAGCATTGAAACTTTACATTTATTCCTTTTGTACTTTGCAGATTTCAAAGCACTTTTACTTGTTCGAACCAATTTGATTCTCCCAATAGCCCCATGAGATAAGGTGATCAGGAATTTGTTAATCCCCATATCGAAATGATGAAACTAAGGCTTAGAAAGGTGAATTGACTGTCCTGAAGTCAAACATCTAGAAATGGTTTTCCTTGGGTTCTAAAATTGGTGAGAACAAGTACCAGTTCGCAACTTAAATAACATATGATACACACAATAATCCTCAGTCAAAGATTTTGTTAGTTACCGACGCTCACTTACAAAGTTTAGACACTGTGGCATACTGGATTCAGAGAGACCATGTAATGTTGACATTATCTGTTTACTGCCTGTCTCTTCCATTAGACTCTGAACTTCTTCAGGTTAGACACTGTGTTCACTCACAAGCTGCCCGGCATAGAGGAGACACTTCGTGAATATTTATTGAAGTTCACTGGAATCATACCCATTACCAGTTAATAGCTGTGTGACATCAGTTGAGTTATTTATCCGTTGTTTACTGAATCACAAAATGAGAATCCATTGACTTAACTTATAGTATTATTATAAACATGGATGAATGACAAGACAATATATGTAACACAATGTCTAGCCCATTGTAGTCACTAACTAAATGTTAACTGTAAATCCATTTAAAAATTTTTTTCCTTGTTAGTTGGATTGTAATATAATTAAAGCAGTCATGTTTAAGCTATTTAAGCAGTGATGTTAAAATTACCCACATGGAATAAAGTACCTGACTTTTCACTATTTGAAAATATTTTCAGCCTTAATTCTTTAGTTTTGCCATTATGCAAAATAGATAATCACATGCTCAAAAGATCAGAAATCAGAATGATTTCCTCCCTGCCAGTGGGGTGCTTCCGAGTCACATTTAACAGTAGATTGTAGGGAATCCTTTGCTGTGACCAGTCTCACGTGCCATGCTGCTCACCCTTTACCTTTGCATCCTAAGTGATGTTGACATGACAGGTCTTCACAGTATGGGAGTGTTAGTCTTTTGGAGTCTGTTTATCCTAATTCAATTCAATTATCTTTAAATACACACTATGTAGTCTTTTTACTTCATTAGACTTTTATTAATTTATTAAAAAGTATTGAAATTATTAACCTGAATTGTTAATAGTTATTAACAAATTAAGATTTGTCTGGAGAATAGGTTGAGAACTTCAAGTTATGTTCATGGACATTCTAAGTAGTGTTCATGGACATTCGAGTTATGTTCATGGACATTAGACACACACACACAAAGTTGTGTTACTGAACTTAAGCAGACACTTTTGTATACTTTTCTATTAATTGGATAAACCAGTTGTGAGCCCAGCAGTGGCATTTAAGTGTGTCTTACCTTTATTAGATCGCCAAAATAGGATTTACTGTTCCCTCCTAGCTTGAATAAATAAGATCTACCTACTATTACTCCCAAGCAGGAATATAAAATTTTGAGAACATTGGTTCATTAAAATTAAGATGGCTTTCAGAAAATATAAACACAGTTAATAAATATATTCAAATAATTATATTCGTCATCTAGGCATGTTGTTTCTATCTTTATTTAGTGTTATTGCCACTGCTCTTACTATATTAACCTTTTCACAATTTATAAAAATTATCACAGATTATGAAGAGCCAGTGACATAGATAGTGAATGTATTATCCTCATTTTATAGATGAGAAAATTAAGCTGCAAAGAACAAACTCTTCATTGGCAACAAAATTGAAACAACTCTGTCTTTATTACAGTATTAGAAATCTTAACCCCTTCATAAAATGAAACCAAAGGAAGCCCTTCACGATATTTATATTGAACCCTCATGCAGCTGTTACAAATATTTTTAAAATATAAGAGCACTTTCAACTACATGTTACTCCATTTCGTTATTTGTTATGCATCTTAGCTTCCGTCTTAACAATGGAATTTTTTTTTTTTGCATACATCACAAAATAGACTGTTGATCCTGTACCTTCTGCAGACATAAAGCCATCACCATCTCTTACTGTGCCCCTTACTCGCAGCATGGGCCATGGCAGCATTTTAATGAGGTAGTAACGTATTCATTAAGCAGTAGTAGCCCAATTGATACTTGGTGTCAACTGATGGGGAATGAAGGTCTGACCAGTCCCCATCCCCTCCCTCTTCCTGATCCCCATTGCTCTGCTATGTGCAGAGTCCTTACCTACGAGAATTTACATGTGTTTTGGTATACAGTCAAGAAAATACTGTGCATGCCAGCAATAAATAAAAACTTCATGCTGTCAGTCATTATGCATTGTGCGGAGCATTTTTAGGTACACAGGTAGACTATGATATTTATTTCAGTATTAACTTCTCTGAATACTTTATAGCAAGGGCTTCTTATTTCACAATGATTATATGAATGTTGGAAGTATGTACATGGTTTATTGATTTGATTTTCTGAAAAAAGAAACATTGTAGATGGGCTCACAGCAAGGAATCAATAAGTCTATATAATCAACTCATAATATTTTGATTTAATTATCCTTTTAAAAGACGCTTCTGATTAAAATGGTTTGTGAAAATGAATTCTAAGTATAATCAATGAAGAGCTTAGTTCATTTGTTAGCCTAAACTGTTCCCCCTTTCTTTCCTATCCTATCATGAACTTGAATACTGAGGAATGGACTTATCAGCCATGTATGGAGATTCAAAACCGTGTGTCTTTAACTCGGTGATTTTAGCTTGGTCACCAAATACCATACCTTGCGGGCTAACAGGGAAACGAGTACAGTGATTTTATGTACTTTTTTTAATGTTTATATTAGTTTTCAAAATGGTTTTGCTTCCTAACCCTACCATTATATGAAGCCTCTCACTTTGAAAGTCACAGACTGCGGACTGGTAAGTCCATCGGCTCTCTGTCATTATGATCACCCATGATTTTAGTTAAAGTAAACACATGATCATTTTATGGTTTTCTTTCTTGGCCCAAAGTATTTATAGTCTGTGAAAAGTTATTTTTTTTTAAATACATAAGTACATCCATTCACTGGCTAAACAACATTTTTTTGTCATTTTGCTTTCTAAGCAAATTTAGATTCTGGAACAGACACTCATAATGTTGAAATTTTTTTTTCACTGACACTTTGTGTTTTTAAAATCAACTTTCATTTGTGTAGTGCTGTTCTGTGTTTGTTTCTTTCCTTGTGTTTTCACTTTCAAAGTAACTTGTGATCGAGATACATGTAAATTAAAACACAGGTAAACTATCTGAGCTCTTTTCTGAGGCTTCATCTTGCCCCTACAGATATTTTTAGTTTTGATATGCAGAGTAACTTCTGTGACTAGGGGTGCCCATCTTTTCACCTTTCTTTGTTAGGTTTAGTTTAGCTCTCACAGCACGAGCTGCCAAAGTCTTTCCTTTGTTTTGATATTTAGGGTTAAGTTTGTGTACTTGCTGTGGAAGTGATGCTACAACCAATCACGTCTCTGTGCTAGATTTCTGGTCTCTATTTTGTTTAGTCCGTAGACAAGCAGATGAGAGAGGTAATTAAAACAAGTTAATAATATTTTCTAGCGATTTACAGTTTTCACTTAAATCCTTTAATTATTTAATAAAAGAAGTTCTTGGCCGTATCTTATGGATACATGGAGTGCTTTGCATTGAATCATCTGGTTATGCTCTAGGAACAAAACAAATCTAACTTTGACATTTGTAAGACGTGCAGAGAGCATTTCTATCCACACCTTTCTAAAAACAAGAAAGAAAAAAGAAAGGCTTAAACCTTCAAGTGGTTTGTAAAATGTTGCCAAACCCATGCTGCTACTTTTAACAGAGAAGTCTGAGTTTTAAGATTGAAGTGTTCTTTTCTTACAAAGAAAAAGTACATCTATCTGCCCAGCGCATGATCTTATGAGCTTCATAGGGAAGCGGCTATGACTTGTGGCTGTTTGGGATTCAGAACAGTGCCAGCTCAACATGCAGGCTGTGTGGAGGCGGGAGAGAAAGGGAGGGACAGGCCAAGTGGCCGGTAACATCTGACCCTCTGGCCTTCCCACAGGAGAAAAGGTTCTGCAGGACGACGAGTTCACCTGTGACCTCTTCCGATTCCTGCAACTACTTTGTGAGGGACACAACTCAGGTGTGTGAGCTCCCAGACCATCTGGTGGTACCAAGGAATAAAAGTTTTGAAGCCACTAATTATTAGAACCTATTAGTTCTAATCATGCATCATCTCTTGAGTCAACAAATAGTCCTTGAGCATTGTTCTGGGTGCATCGGGCTCTGTGGCATTTTGTATATGGCTGTGCTGCTTTTAAAGTCCTTGGGCACCTGTCTCACTTGATTCTTATCAATCGTTCTTATGTTAGAGAAGACAGGTGATAGGTGAAAAAGATAGAGATTAGATAGATATCTATAGAGTAACATAGAGCCTGATTTCTTTTGTACCACTTCTCTTTATCTTGGGAGTATACACTCCATTGTATTACTTAACTTAATGTGTCTCCATTAGGTGTTTATATATCTTGCTCTCTCCAGGCTTGTAGATTCGTGAAGGCAGAACTCTGTCTTAGTTTTACATTTGTTTCCCCAGCACATAACACAGTACTGAGGAACAAATAATTTTATTACTGTATCCTCAGAGATATAGTGATCTTTTCAGTCGTTCATGTGACCAGAACTCTAGAACTGGGAATAAGAAAATAGGTGTTAGCAACATCTTAAGCTAAAATGGAATATTGTTACTCTGTGAAACACCTAGATATGTTTTTGGGGTGATTGTTCACTTTTTATGGAAAATATAAATTATTTCATATCAAAACGATCAGATAAAACACTATCCTTTAGCCACAATGATTTTGCTATAGACAACATTGTTCACATGTGGAATTATTCAAATAACTCAATTCATTTTAAACTTTTGAGTAAGTTTAAAAAATATTTTTGGATCTTATTTAGATTTTCAAAATTATCTGAGAACTCAAACTGGCAATAATACAACTGTCAACATAATCATCTCTACTGTAGACTATCTGCTGAGAGTTCAGGTATGTTGCCTTACATATTAATAACAAATTAAAAGGGTTGGTCAGTTAAAATAATATGGCAAGGCTATTAAGTTGACATGTTTTAATGTGCTTTTGTTTGTGTTTAGAATTTTTTGTCTTAGAGCAGAACTGCCGCTGTTGCCTTTGCCTTGATCCTGGTTCTGATTTTGCTCATTTTTTTCTTCCTATAAGTGGGATTTCTTCCCTCTGTTTTTTTAGCTTGATCATATTTTAATTCCTTTTTATTTTGTAAAGCACTTTTATAATCTGCTCCTTCTTCTAAAGTTTATAGATGAATTGGGGAAGAATATTTGAAACATTCCTAGGAATAGGAAAGAAAGGCTTTCCAACTATCACCAAACACTTAAATTTCATAGCCTAAGGTTTGTTCTTTTCAGCTGTCCTAATATTTTCATTAATTTTTAAATTCAGTTTAACATCCCATGGCTTAAAAATCTCTTGGTTATCATAATCATATTTGACATGTCAATCAAACTGAATCTTGAAGGCATATGCTTCTTAAATGAGAGCTTTTTTTTTCATATACAGCTTTTATTTTCCACATTTTATTTATAAGAGAAGCCAGGTACAGTATGTCAAAAACAGCACATTCAAACTTTCATTGTTTTCATTAATCTTTGAGTATGTAAAAGCACAACTTTCTTTTTTTTTTTTTACTTAAATCTTAGTGGGAAAAAAAAAGTTCATTTTGAAACAAATACATCAACAGGTGTTACTGAAAACATATTTGTGATTTTTAAAATCATGTCTCAAAACCCAGATGTAGTACCTATGCTGAACTAAATCGTATTATTCATTTAGCCCACTAAAGTTCCTTAAAAATGTAAGTTATTGTTGAAAACATCCCATTGAGAAAGATTGATCTTATTTAGTGTTTGTTTTTTAGTTGTTGATAGTATTTATAAGCAGTCCAACCAGTTTCCTTAGGGGCAGCTACAAAAGCAAGGATCATGGAGTTCTCCCTGATGCATGTTACTGGCTTTGTTGGAGAAAAAGGAGGCCAGGTGTCTGTAACCCAAAAAGTAATGTTCCATGATTTGTCTAATTTCTGTGCTCACATAGTAAGCATCTAACTTTGCTCGGTAGGTAAATATGCATTAGTCTTATGAATTCTTATGTTTGTAAAGTTCATGGTAATCTGGTGCAGATGGTTTTCTGCTTCTTGTCTGCTCTGCAGTTGTTATTTATATCTAAGGTGGAGGCTGCCATATTGTTTGTTTAGGAAAATCACTGAGAATGATATTTCTTCACAGATATTTTTGTTTGCTTTCATATCTAGTATTTAAAATACTTTTATATTATAGAGTCCAAGACTGGACAGGTCAGTGATAACTTTAGAATGTGCTTAATAATGCCCTGTCTATTTTCCAGGAATCAATCAGTGATTTCTATTGGTATTACTCTGGGAAAGATGTTATTGATGAGCAGGGACAGCGGAATTTCTCCAAAGCTATTCAAGTAGCAAAACAAGTTTTTAACACTCTTACAGAGTATATTCAGGTAAACATTTACACATTTCTGCTCTTCTAAGAAAGAAAAGTAAAAAAGAGTCAGCTGGTTAGCAATGAATTCCATAGAAACATGCGGTATGCCTAAAGCATTTTCTTACCGTCTTCCACATGTCCTCTTGACCCCTTTTATAGTTTCTTAGCCAGTGATCACAATCAAAATACTAGGTTGAGATGTGAATTTATACAGAATGAAATTGCTTAACTCTTTGGCAGATTGAGGTATCATTAACTCCTTAGAGACGTGAATCATGATGTTGGCTTGTATCTCCAAGGCCTGGTATGTATATTAAGCACTCAATAAATATCAAGGAAGGGAGAGAGCGAAAGAGTGAGAGAGGGAGGGAGAGAGAGAGGGAGGGAGTACAGAACATTAAGCCACTCTTTATAGTATGTATTATGGTAAAGATGGGGAAGAATTTTCATAGAAACTTAATGAAAAAAGAAAATAGTATTTACTACTATTTGTGTGTGTGTGTGTGTGTGTGTGTGTGTATGTGTGTGTGTTATAGGTAAAATTCTAAATACCAGAGAGAATATACCTTTTTGTTTTTTTTTTAACAGGGGTTTGTTTTATATTCTCCTTAGGCTGAACTAGTCTTAGCCTCAGACTTCGTAAAGATTTTATATATTTTTTTCAACCAGCAAAACTGCTATTTCCTAGCAGACCAGTCAGTCCTCTTTCCTTTCTGTCTTTCGTCTCAATGGCCAGTGTTACCCTGAATCAATAAGTCACTGTGTTTGATGCGCCCTGTGCTGAGGCTAGAACAGGAGGAAGAAATTCGTGGTTTGCTTTGTTAGACTAAACATAATCTTGGGGGTGGAGGGAAAAAACTTAAGAAAGGATAAAACAGATTGTATCCCCAGAGCCTGGCACAGTTACAGGTGTTTGAGTGAATGAGTGACTCATGGCTGTTTGAAGCCAACCGAGGCTAAGTGCCCTAGAGATAGGATGACCTTCCGGCTCATTCTCTCCTCCACGTTCAGTACCTTGGAAACATCTCACATGTTTGTATTATTTTCTCCCTGGGTGAGGAAGAGGATCCTTATTTCAGCATTTTAAGATGGAAAAGTCACACTTGATAATTCTAATAAAAGTTCTTTAAAATCGAATAGTAGTGATAGTGTAAGTCAGTTTCCGTCCACTCATATTCTCTTTTCTTATCTTCCCTGGCTTTTATAATTGCCTTAGTATTCTCATCTGATGTCTAGAAGGATATCAGCACAAGAGCATTCATTGAAACTGTCCTGATTAAGTGATAAGATGGACTGATGACATGAGCAAGCCAGTGAATTTTGTAGAAATGGTTAGAAAATGATTTCTGTTTTCCAGATAAAAGTTAGATGCCTTTTCAGCCACAAGTGGGCATTTCTTGGTTCCTAAAATAAGTGAAATTCCTGAATTTATCTGAAGCTAGAAGCATTCTTTGAGCTCTGACTATGAGAGGATTTTTCTTTTCTCATATGAATGCATTATCCAGCTTACTATTTAGGAATAAGAAATAATCACCTCTCATCTTAAGCATGTTCTCAGATTCTTTTCAACACAAGGCAGTGACTACTGATTGATTTGACTTAACAGCCAAAACACCTGGACCTTACCCTTTTCCTCTAAGTGGAAAAGAGCAAAGCAAGACAAAAATGAAATGATTCACCGTTCTGTTTTGTCCATGTTTTAGTATGCATACAGACGCAGAACATAAAATCTTTGAGAAACGTTATTGGGGATTTATTAAACATTTCACAGAAGAACATGCTTATCTCTTAAGGATACAATTATCAACTTAGTGTCTCTTCCACATTGGGTTCCTATCTTTTCTAAAAACATGGTGGCAATACGATATGTAAATACTAAGTTAATTTTTTCCCTGTTATTGTAAAGTTTATTTTGGCAAATAAATTCTCAGGAATGATTGCTGTTTGTCTCTCTGTGCTGCAGGGTCCCTGCACTGGGAACCAGCAAAGCCTGGCTCACAGCCGGCTGTGGGACGCAGTGGTGGGCTTTCTTCACGTGTTTGCCCACATGCAAATGAAGCTGTCTCAGGTAAAGTAACTGCCTTCCACTACCGTAATTGACAAACTGCAGACTGAAAATTATTGGTAAATTAAACATGCTTTCTTAGGTTTGAACATTATTTTTTGAGATTGCTTTATATATCTTTTACTCTACATTAAAACATTTTATGGGAGCCATTATTCAGTTTTAAGAGCAAAGGACATTAAAGAATTGAATATAATAGAGAAGTAAAACAGTGGACTTCCCAAACATTGTACATGTCACCGTCCTCAGAGATACGATTCCTGGTAATTGCTCACTGGCAATTTCCTCTCCCTTATAGATAATTGAAAAAGGATTTGTAACCTGTTACAAATCTCTAGTGGGAAGGGAGGCAATTTTCTTATAGGGTCATAAACAAGCAGCTGTTTTCAGTGTATGACATTCACTCATTACCAGGGAATTTAACTTTGTGAATGTCAGAGAGAAAATAATAGCTATAAGGATAAGCAAAGAATAAACAGATTTTCCACCCTCCCCCCCCCCTTTTTTTTTAATGTAAGGTGTTTTTTGTTTTGTTTTGGTTTGGGCAGCTGGCTGGTATTAACCAGGTTATTAACTAGCCTCTTAACCTTGGTGTTACACCATAAGCTCTAACCAACTGAGCTAACCAGCCAGCTGGCCCACCGCGTTTCAATGTTAATTTGGGAGTGCCTGTTTGAAATATCAGCTTGTTGTTTTCTCACTACTGTATCTGTTTCATTTGAAGCTAAAAGATACATGAAAGAAAAATTCATACTATAAATCCTGAGTAAACGTGTCCATTTGATGGGTGAATTTTAACGGTATATCCTGACATCTGACATATCTGTCAGGGTGTAGGATTTGCCAGGTGGTCAGGTAGAAGGAAGAATGCTAGATTTAAAGTCAGAGTACTGAATACTGCCACTCCAGTCCCTGAGCTTTCATTCGCGTGTCCCAGTACTGTGGGCCGGTTCTGTCTTCCTTGAGGCCTTGTTTCCTCTGAAGTAAAGTGAGGATACTCCAACCTGTCTTCTGGCCTCCAGGCAGGAGCACATTGTCAGAGAGAAACAAAGCCAGACACTCGTTAAAGTGGTAAGGAAAGAGTTTAATCAGTAATAACTAGTGCACAGGGAAAAGAGTCCAGTGTGAACTGAACTCACTGAGCAGGGGCTCTTTCTATAGAGTTAGGGAAATTAAAAATTACAAAGCGTTAGTTGGTGTAAGTGAGATTAGGCCAGCTGTGCCTGCTGTTTGGCAGTTATCCAAGTTATGATTCTGTCCTCCCCCAGAGACTGGGAGACAGAGGTCCTAGCCCCAGTTACTGTCTGGAGCAGTAAATTGTTTGGCAGCCTTGAGTTTTCTCAGGCAGGCACTTTAAGAAGGGCTAGAGTCATCCTAGAGATGCAACCTTGAGCTGCTAGAAACTGTGCTAGTGTTTGTTCAAGTCTTTACCAGCCAAGGGTGAGGCCTAGTCAAGAAGAGGGCTCAGAAGAGCCCGGCTAGGGTTTGGTCAAGGAGAGAATCTTTGTCACTATCTGGTTATTAGTGACTTCAGCCAAATACAGAAATTTCATTATTCTTTCATCTAATCACTCATGACATTTCAGTAAGTTAAAGAAACCACCATGAACCAAATTTATACACTCAGAAGAGAGTTTTCATTCTGATGTATTTCCATCATTTAAGATCTAATGCTGCTTAGCAGTTTTTCATTGTTTATACACAGAGTCATGGTAATAGCTAATCAAAAAGAAAAAGCCTCATTTTTCCATCAGTGTAGAAATTTAACTTCATATGTAGCAAAATCCAAATCAATAATCGTACCTTATACAATTCTTTTTTTTAAAAGGACGATTTAATTTTAAAAGTTTGATGAGATGTAAGGTTTTTATGTAGATGTAAGTGCATTCCATATTTCCAGGCACTGGATCTAAGCATAGGGATGTTTAGACATAACACGTCTATGTAAAAAAAAAAAAAAAAAAAAAAGAAAAATCATGGTAAAAAATCAAAAGCAAAAACAAAAGATCAGAAAACTTTAACCAGGGAGATACTGGAAAGCTTACTGAAATTGGCAAATGAGATACCTTGTGCAGTATTCAAATCGGTAATACTTGTGTTCATTTTTTGTTAGTTTTATGTAAGATAAATTTATCTCATGTTTCACGTATATGCCTATATTTTCTAGAATAAGTTAATTTTTACATATTATATAGCAACTTTGTGTAAGAAGTTAGAAAGAAGGAAAAATGTGGCCTTTTCTGGTAAAATACAGGTGTCAACTGTGCAGAAACACGTGTGTCTTTCCTGGCACTAGACAATCCACCACTGCTCTAGTTATCGCATATTCTTGTTAGACGTGCTCAGTGTCCTTGCAGATGCTTTAGTGAACATGAGTGGAAGCCAAGAGAAGATACTGTTTAATTCTGAAGCATACCTATTATTAATAAGCCATGCATTAGGCCTTCCATTAGTTGTCTAATGCTTTATGGTGTTTGCTGTCAGCAGTGCAGTCCTCCTTTTGCGAGAATGAGTGTGTTGTTCTTGCTGCATAGTTTTCTCGTAGTATCTGAAATGCAATATGTTAATATTTTCAGGATTCCAGCCAAATTGAGCTATTAAAAGAATTAATGGATCTTCAAAAGGATATGGTGGTCATGTTGCTGTCCATGTTAGAAGGTAGTTTTAATTTATACTTTCTAGTTCTTTTTATTCTTTTGTTTTAAGGATCAGTATGCACTTGCTTGTGGAGTGAGCATGCAGCGAAAGCTAAAACAACAACACTAAGATGCAACAAACACCTTGGGTTTATTGCTGGCTTTCTTTTTCTTTTTCTCAAGTTAGTTGTTTTTGTTTATTTGTTTGTTTGGTTTTTTTAAAAGGGAAATTCTGCATATCTCAGTTTACACATTGACGGAACGAATGCAGTAGTTACTTCTAGTAACACATTTCATTTCATCGTGATCTCCCACAGCATAGTAAGCTCTCCAGACAGAGAGCATATAAAGATTTTGTTTGTTGGTTTATTTTTCTGTAATTGGTGGGGATTGCAGACATTTGTATAAACTCCAACCACATCAGTCGCTGCTGTGAGGTGACCACATAGTCACTCCTGTGGGTTTTTAAAGTCCTGGCAGGCAGTCAAAGACGAGAACACTGCAGGAGAGCCTCAGCCCAGTCTCATTTCCTCACCACAGCCTCTCTCTGTTTTTGTTTTCTCTCTCTCCTCTTTCAAGCCTATTTTTCTTTGCTATTGCATTTCTTTTCTGTATAAGGTGGTAAATGTAGTAGTTAAGAGCTTGGACTCTGAGACCTGCTGCCAGGGCTCAACTCCTGGCTTCCTGCTTCCTGGCGGTGTGGCCTTTGGACGAGCTCCATCTCTGTTTTCAGTTTCCTGTGCCAGACAGTGAGGATAATTTGATAGAGTGATGTGAGAATTCAGTGAATCACATAAACATGGCCAAAGCAGCTAAGAATTGTTTGGTATTATGTTACCTACAGTTTTCCTTAAATCCTTCCTGTTTTCTCTCTCTGTTTTTTAGTCTGCTGTACGTTGCATAACTGCACTGAGGCAGTTGTCGTGCCCTGCCCTAGGACTTTGAAGATTGTACCATTTGCTTAAAACCCACAGTTGGCAGCAGTAGTAGCCACTTTATACCCCTCAAGCACAGGATCCATTCACCATGACCTCAATTCAAATTTTGGTTTAAATAACAACAGCAACAATGATAATAACTGCAGCAGCAGCAACCACAGCATTAACTTAAGACTAACTTCTTATAATGTGCCAGATACCGGCTTATGTACTTAATGCCCAGGTTTATGAGTTTGCATCATTACCCCCACTTTGCAAATGAGGAAACTGAGGGTGCAGAGAGGCTGAGAATTCTGTCCAGGTTGCTCAGCTGCCTGGATCCAAACACAGCGATGTGGCTCCAGATCCCATTCTCCTAACCCAAGGTGCTTACTGCTTCACAGATAGTCCCTACAGACCTCCTGCCAGGCACCTTTCTTCTAGCGTCTGTCTTTAGGTTACACAGCACATTCTGTTTTGGCATAAAAGCATTCCATGCTTCTTTAACTTAGGATAATATGTAATTTCCTTAATCTTATCAGCAATCTGTCACTTTATAACTATAAACACTCTGGACCGTGAAGAAATATAGGAATATGCTTTTTATTTTAAATTAGAAAAAGCGTGTAATATTTTATCAGAAAATTATATTTGCTTCTGGTTTGAAGTCCTGGCACTAATTGTTAATAATCGTGTCACAATGGGCACATTAATTTAGACTTGCTAAACCTCAATTTCCTCATTGGCACAGTTAGAATTAATAAAAGGTACCTGCCTTACAGACTTATGAACATTAAATCAGATATTGTCTATGACAGAGATTTTTCAACCCTAAAGGTCTGTGCAAATGTTCACTTTTATTAATAATAGGAGACTGGATTTTAGATTCTGGTTGTTTGCCCCAATTTCTTTATCTAAAACATGTGCTTCTTTGATTAATTTGAGGGGAAAAAATGACAGCTTTTCAAATGTTGTTTTATGTGTGTCAGTGTAGTTTTGTAAATATGATTCTGCATGTGTTCGTGTAATCACTTTTTTTACAGTATAGCTTACAAATAATCACCATCTGTTCCCGAGCCTTCATACATTAGTGGTGATAGACAAGGAAACATGCTTGCTTCAGATGCTATAGAAGGTCTATACGGTTGTCTTCTCTATAGACACTGGCTTTGTCAGGAAGGTTTGTTCTGAACAAGATGCAATTGCTTCACCTTTACCACCAGGTAATGTCGTCAATGGGACGATCGGCAGACAGATGGTCGATATGCTCGTGGAGTCCTCCAGCAACGTGGAGATGATTCTCAAATTTTTTGACATGTTTTTAAAACTAAAGGATTTGACATCTTCCGATACATTTAAAGAATATGACCCCGATGGCAAGGGGGTCATTTCCAAGAGGGACTTCCACAAAGCGATGGAGAGTCACAAGCACTACACGCAGTCGGAGACAGAGTTTCTTCTGTCTTGTGCGGAGACCGACGAGAATGAAACCCTTGACTATGAAGAGTTTGTCAAACGCTTCCACGAACCTGCTAAGGACATCAGCTTCAACGTCGCCGTCCTTCTGACAAACCTTTCCGAGCACATGCCCAACGACACTCGGCTGCAGACGTTCCTGGAATTGGCGGAGAGTGTGCTGCATTACTTCCAGCCCTTTCTGGGCCGCATTGAGATCATGGGGAGTGCCAAGCGCATCGAGAGGGTTTACTTTGAAATCAGCGAGTCCAGCCGAACCCAGTGGGAGAAGCCCCAGGTCAAGGAGTCCAAAAGGCAGTTCATATTCGATGTGGTCAATGAAGGAGGCGAAAAGGAGAAGATGGAACTCTTCGTTAACTTCTGCGAGGACACCATATTTGAAATGCAGCTGGCGGCTCAGATCTCGGAGTCGGACCTGAACGAGAGGTCAGCGAATAAAGAAGAAAGTGAGAAGGAGGGGCCTGAAGAGCAGGGGCCCAGGGTGGCTTTCTTTTCCATCCTGACGGTCAAGTCGGCCCTCTTTGCTCTCAGGTACAACGTCCTGACCCTGATGCGAATGCTCAGCCTGAAGAGCCTCAAGAAACAGGTGAAAAAGGCAAAAAAGATGACCGTGAGGGACATGGTCACGGCCTTCTTTTCGTCCTATTGGAGTGTTTTTATGACCCTCTTGCACTTCGTGGCCAGTGTTTTCAGAGGCTTTTTCCGCATCGTCTGCAGCCTGCTGCTGGGGGGAAGCCTGGTAGAAGGTGCTAAAAAGATCAAAGTCGCAGAACTCTTGGCCAACATGCCAGACCCCACCCAGGACGAGGTTCGAGGGGATGGGGAAGAGGGAGAGAGGAAACCCGTGGAAACCGCCCTGCCCTCCGAAGACCTGACGGACTTACAGGAGCTGGCAGAGGAAAGTGACCTTCTTTCGGACATATTTGGCTTGGATCTGAAGAGGGAAGGAGGACAGTACAAACTAATTCCTCACAATCCAAATGCCGGCCTCAGTGACCTGATGAGCAGCCCAGTCCCCATCCCTGAGGTTCAGGAGCAGTTTCAGGTAAGTTACCTTTAAACCACAGCAGTTTGTCTTCTGGACATCAGACGGCACAGCACATAAACTTTACACCAGGTTCCATGCTTGTGCCAGGGCCTCGTAAAATACACCATTTGAATCTCCAAAGAGAAATGGCTTTTCGGTAGATAAGGCTAGGCTTTTTAAGATTCTTTACAAATTATCGTATTATCTTAAACTATTAAGGTGTAAGCTTAAGTAACCACCGTAATGACATTAGTCAGTTGAGCCACCATTCCATCCACCAATATTCTGAGAGTACTTACCATGTGTCTGACATCACTGGGTTTCACAGGAATTAAAAGGTACGATGCAGTCACTGCTTTCAAATTGCCTTAAACAGTTTATCAGAGAGATAAAACTAACATGCATGTCTTCATGCACGTTAGAAAATTATTGAGTGTTAAATAACATAGGCTGTGGACAGTAGAGGCTGCGTATGTTGAGAAAATGGAAATGCCAGTGTGGCGTGACGTAGTTAGATGACAACTAAGAGATGGGACTTACACTGGCCTTGAAGCATGGGTAAGATTTGAGTAGGTGGATAAGGTGTTGAAGGGTATTTCTGAAAGGAGAAATGAGAGTCAAAAGAGGCCGAAGAAGTTCATCCCCACTGCTGGTGCAGTAGCAACGTGTGCAGAAGAAGAAAATGCTTGGGCCGGTAGAATGAAAAGCAGACACAGCACTTTTATCTGGATATAAGCATGAGGGGGTCCTATATGGGTACAGTTTGACGTGTCATCACATGGCTCCCTAAACTCATTCAAAGGTCATGTGTAATCCTGCTCTCCTTTTTTTCCCCATTGGCTCATTCAAGGAACAGAAGGCAAAGGAAGAGGAAAAGGAAGAAAAGGAAGAAACCAAATCTGAACCGGAAAAAGCTGAGTACGTGTAGTTTCTGTATACTGTCCTTTGTTTCAGCAAGTCTCTTTGTCTTTGCTCTGTCTTCGGGAGGCATACTGGAGAACTGCATATCACAAACGAGCCACACGATGAAGCGCCAATGGCGAGGACCGCCATCGTGGGTGGGGACAAGTGCAGGTGCCCCAGGGCTCCGTTCCAGCCTTCTCATGCCAGGAGCATTCCATTTGTGTGATTCTATCTCCGCAGAAAAGACCCCAGGGATTCCGTGGAACAGGCTCCACAGGATGACTGATTGCCAGAGTTCTGTCTCTAAAATCATGCATGTATTCTGTCCTTTAAAGAAGGGAGGAAACGAACCTTCCAAATGAGGTTGCACAGACTACTGTGGTGTGGTGGCCCTCAGAGCATAGTCCCAGGGCCACGTGCATGAAAATCTCCTGGAGAGTTTGGCTTGGATCTGAAGAGAGGAGGAGGACAGGGCAAAGCAATTCCTGGCAATCCAAAACACAGATCCCTGGGCCCCACTCCAGATATGCTGCCTCAGCAGGTCTGGCATGGGGCCCAGGGATCTTCATTTCCTACAACACTCCGGTACTTTGGAGCACAATTCTAAATGTGGCAATTAGAAATAAGGAGCCGGTATGAGGCAATGAAAACGTGTAACTCCCTTGTAACACCGGCTTTCTGCCAGTAATTGAAGCCTACATCTTTCCCTGTGTTTATATAGGTTTATATCTACATTTGGAAAAATTGGGGAAAGATAAAATTTTTACATCCCTATAGTGTTACTATTCCCACACAGCATTTTATTTTTCTCCTAAATTCTGCTTTTTTTTTTTTTTTGTTTGGCTTCATTTCATTGTCTGTTCTTTGCAGTCAGTGCTGTTCATTGTCATGGATCTTGCACTGTTGGAGCAGTTGTAAAAAATGGCCACGTCAGTGGCTATTAGAATAGCAGGGCACAGCAGGCATTTCAATGGCAATTCTCTAATGCTGAACATAGGGTTAGATGTACTTCATATGGGTTAAGGTTAAATATAGCTTATATCTGTGAATTATATATAAGATTTCACTTTCATTCGTAAAGGGTTATTTTGACTTAGAGGAAAGGTATCAAGTTTCAGTGCTTTTAATTCCATTATTGTCTGGAATTAGTACGATATTAATATAATTGGCTTAATTACATTACATTCATATATTTTATTTAATTAATAAAATTAGTTAAAATTAATATATGTCCGTATATCAGTATATTGACATACTTTATACAGTGAACAACCAAGTGCATAGCCTCTGATTTTAAGAGTTAATAGCTAGACAATGTTAAAAAGTGAGCACTAACATAGTAATTTAAAAATAAGTTATGTTGGAAAGTCACAGCAAAAAAAGTCTTTATTCTTATTCTCTTTTTCAGTTAAATGTTTTTATTGCACAGTTAGGAGGGAATCTACTGCATATAAAGACTCTTCAAGCCTGTAAAATGTCCTTTAGGTTTGAACTTCACTGAAGTATCTGTCTACAGAGGGCTGTGATCAGCAGGAAATCCTATCCCTGATGCTAAAATTCAGAATATTGTCATTCATTGGAAAAGAAATTAGTTTTTAAAATTGATGCTATGATCAAAAATATTTGTTCACTCATACATTTTTGCACACTTGTGCAGTTCGCTAGTTTCTGGATAGCTTACATGTTGTTCCTTTTTACAGGGGAGAAGACGGAGAGAAAGAAGAGAAAGCCAGAGAAGAGAAGGGTAAACAGAAGCTGCGGCAGCTGCACACACACAGATATGGAGAGCAGGAAGTGCCAGAGTCAGCATTCTGGAAGAAAATCATAGCGTATCAACAGAAACTTCTAGTAAGAGGCTTTAGAATGAGTATCGTCACTGATCTGTTGTGCGACCATAATGATTCAGGCTCAGTAAATATTCACTGACCTTCCCTTGAGTGCAGTCAGGGAACCAGTTCAGTCCTGCAGATATGTCTTATTCGCCCATCTGGATGTGATTACTTTCTACAGTGAATGCCTTTGGTCCACGACTCCCTGTAGTCAAACCCATCATCTCTACTCTAGTTCACGCTGCCTGAAACCATTTGATGTAGTGACTGCCAGTAAGTGCTCCCCATGTTTTCCCACAAAGACTTTAGGGCAAGTCAGTAAATATACTGAGGCCCTGCAGTAGATTAAAGCAAAACATGCCTCCTAGGGTAAGAGTAATTCATATTAATGTTCCAGAGCTGGATTAGGCAGTATTTCTGTAATATGATCCTTTTATTAAAAAATCCAGTTATCAGAATATTAACTCAATGAGCCGATTTTTCCTTGATGATAAGAAGATCTGTTCAAAAATTATTCTTTAAACAGAAAGAGAAGATAGTTCTTTATGTAGTGTCCTATTCATTTAGCAGAAGTGTTCCCCAAATTAGTAAAATACATATTCATACTTGGAAAACAAAGAAAAAGGGTAATTCTGTATTTCTATTCATATTCATATTTGAATTCTTAAAAATCTTGTTTCAAAGGCCTTTTATAAATATGTGTGTGTATAAAATTATGTATAATTATTTGAAAGAAGGAAAAGGATAGGAGATGAGTGTGTGGAATCAGTCTACAAGGGTACTGACCGATAACGTCAGACCTGGAAATTAAGGACAACACCCCTCAGAATAAAGCCATTAGTGCTTTATAGCCCTTGAGAATGAAAAAATAGGTAATTAAGAAACTCAGTGCACTGTAGAACTTCACCTATCTGAGAAATGGATTGTTCTCAGTAATTATATATTCTAAATGCTTATTCATAAACGTGTATGTATTATGTATTTTATGTAATTTATGCAAATAGATTTTAATTAATAGTTTTAACTATGCTTTCTTAAACCATTTTGTATTTTCCCTATTTTGCTTAATACAAAGTGCATTGAACATAAATGTTTTCTGGATAACTCCGGATAATCTTTAATTTGATATGCTGTAATGGTTGCCAGGGCTGCAGGTGTAGCTCTGCTATAGATGGTTTAGAAGTTGAATGGGCTTCCCAACACCCTGTAGTAGCCCTGGTGGGTTCCTGAGGTATATGTTTAGCTGCAGTTTTGTGAGCTGGGTAACTGAGGCTTTCGTCTCTCTCTCTCTCTGTGTCAGGATTCACATGTTCTCTTGCGCCTGCACAGCTTCTCTGTTTTCCTGCTTCTCTTTGCAATCTGATTTTTCTGCTCATCAGTTTGCATGCACAAGACTGGTCCTGGCCATCTCAGGACCCCAAGTCCTTGTGACCATCCGCTCAGATAGCCATGGCTAGCTAACCCTGCCTCTATGACCTGCTTCACCTTCTGAGGAGAACCAGTGTGACTGGCCCAGTTTGGGCGTAGTGGCCAGCCTTGGTCCAATGTGCAGCAGCAGTTCAGAGAGGGTCCTGTGTGGGGAGAAACAACACCAACAGAGGTAGGGTGTGTACAAGAAGGGGAGAGTGAGGATTATTACCACTTCGATATGGCTTTATGATGCTAGAGCCCCTGAATATCCGCTTGTATGCCTTACAGATACCTACCACTTCATATTAAACAAACACTTGATTTCCCCCATAGCCTGTCGCCTTAAACCCACTTCTCCTGGAGGTTGCTTTGTTTTCCAGATCAATAAATTGTCCCAGCCATTTACTTAGTTGCTCAGGCCCCCAAATCCGAAAGTTATCATCTTTGAGTCCTCTCTTTCTTTCCCACCTCAAATACAATCCAGCAATAATTCTTCTCAACTCTTCCTTCCAAGTACATCCAGAGTCTGCCCAGTCCTTGCCATTTGCACAGCCACTACCTAGTCCAAGCCACCGTCATTGACCTCATCTCTTCCTGTGGTCCTGGGATAAATTTCCGACTGGTCCCCTTGCTTCCACTCTCACCCCTACAGTTTTCCACACAGCATCTACAGTAATCTTTCCAAATCCTCCTCAAATCCTCCAATAACTTCCATCCCAACTGGAGTAACTAGTAATTCTAATATAATATTACATTACATACAATACTATTATACTATATTACATATAATATATATAATATAAGATTAATAACTAACTTTCCCTATATTAATTTATTTAACTCTCGAAGCAAACTTATGAGGTAGATTGTGCTGTTATCCCCCCTTTACAGTTAAGACAGTGGTGCTGCAGGAAGGATTAAGTCCTGTGTCCACGTCCACAAGTAGTAAGTGGTGGGGGATAGGCTTCGTGTCTAGGCAGTGCAGCCCCCGCGGTCACAAACTGAACCACTGCACTGTAAAACACAAACTTTTCTCAGAAGCCCTGCTCTTATCCCCCCACGCTCCCTCCTTCTTACCATGCTGTCTCTTACTGTCCCTCCAGCAGACCAACATCACTCTGAGCTCAGGGCTCTGCCTGTGTTGTTCCTCCTCCTGACATACTCTTCCCCCATTTGTTCCCCTAGCCTGCTGCTCAAATGTCCCATCCTGAGATAAACCTTCCCTGACCACCACCATCTAAAATAGCCCCCACATTCCCAAAGCTCTTAACCTGATGCATGTTTCTTAAGAGCATTTTGCATTCCCTGAAACTGTGTTTTCAATTCGTGGGTCTGCTTTTTTATTCTTTGTCTCCCCCATGGTGGCAGGAATTTTCTCCTTCACTGTTATGTCTACAGCACCAAGAGTGGTGCTTGATACATAGTTGGCTCACAATCAGTAGTTTGGAATAGATGAATAAATGCTTTATTTAAATTGTCTGCAAATTTCAAGTCTCTTGATTCAGTGACCTTTTTATAATTTTTCTCACCTTCAGAACTATTTTGCTCGCAACTTTTACAACATGAGAATGTTAGCCTTGTTTGTCGCATTTGCAATCAATTTCATCTTGCTTTTTTATAAGGTACGTATGTCTCTGTGTCTTAATAACCAATATGAAACTACAGATAGACTGAAATGAATGTAAAGATTTCACAGCTCCATTAGGGAACACATCTAAGCCTATTATAAAATAAATTTTAATGAAAGAAAACCTGAAGCCAGGCACATCACTACAATCCGAGAAGGCAGGATAGATTTGTTCCTCGGAACTAAGAAATTCCTCAAGTGAAGAGCATTTGACTTGGCAGAGGGTTTACGAACAGTATTTTGAGCCTAATTTGGCTTAATATCTTACTTGTTACTATATCTGGAGGTGGAATGAGAAGACTGCTTAGCCATCAAATTTTTTCCTGCATGTGTTGGAGTTATGAGAACTCCAACACAGGTTAGATCGGAATGAATTCAAAAAGTGTGTTCATTATCTGCCTTTGGTTTTTGAAAAGCTATCTTTTCAGCCTTGCATGTAGTCCTTTCATTATGCGATAACTTCACATCCAGCTATTTGCTCTGTTTCTGTTGTTTTCTGTTTGCAACGATATCTTACATGCAGCGAACTAACCTTTAAATGGTTTGGTTCAGGTCTCCACTTCCTCTGTGGCTGAAGGAAAGGAGCTCCCCACTCGAAGTTCAAGTGAAAATGCCAAAGTTAGCAGCCTGGACGGCGGCTCACACAGGATCATCGCAGTTCACTACGTCCTGGAGGAGAGCAGCGGCTACATGGAGCCCACGTTGCGTATCTTAGCTATTCTGCACACGGTCATTTCTTTCTTCTGCATCATCGGATACTACTGCTTGAAAGTAAGACAGTAAGGCACAGGTACCTGTGTGTGTCTGCGGGTGTGTGTGTGTTGCAGGCGGGTCTTGTGGGGAAGCAGATTCTGATGTGGGAGTTACAGACACAAAGTTCACCTTGGAGTGCTCCATGAACCCACACCTGTGGGGCAAGCGGAGGAAGCAGGAAGGGGCTGAGGGGATGATGCTAGGATGCCCCTTCAAAGTGTCCTGGCCTGGGGCCTGGAGCCTGACCTTTGTGTTTTTACATTGACTGTCACTGGCTGCAGGCTGCCCTGGGAAGGGATTCGGCTTTGGCTGTCCCATTGGAGCTTTCTTTCACATATTGATAATTATTAACTTAATGGTCAATTTTCACCTGTAACTTCACCCCTCAGAAGTGAGCTCACCACCCCCTCTGTCTCACAGAGATGCTCCAGTGTATTAGGACTAACAGAAATGCGTTGTATCAAACCTAGGAGTCATTGTGATTATTCTGTTAGCAAGCGGCAGCAGAAATGCTTGCCAGTGTGTCACACTTCACCAGAAAATAACACGGCTTTATCCCTCGAGCCCTGCCAAGGGAACAGTGTAGTTTGGTGAACAGAACTCAAAATAGTCTCTCCGACTGCTCAGGGCTGTTCATTACCTGTGCAAACCTCTGTCTTTTCCTGGCTAAATGCCTTTCACTGTTTTGCCGTTATTTCTGCTTCTGGTTGTCAAGCTTCCAGAAGACAGTGGAAAAACCAGGGTCCAGTGTAAAATGAAAGTTTTCTTCAGAAACCCCTTCCCTCCTTTCTATTCCCTTGTTTTATGGTGGTGAATATTCTGAGATACTTATAAAATGTCTGCATCTTTCTTCTATTTGTGCCTGTATAAAGTTGGTCCACATGAAAAGAGAATCAATGTGTTCTGGAGACATTTTGGCAAACTGACGATTTTTGCTGATGTTGAAATTAAAATTTATCTCAAAAGAGCATGTGGACATGCTGAGCATGGAATTATTAAAGAGATTTCTCAAATAAAACTCTGCATTTTTAGTAGCATGCATTTTGGAACACTGGCAAGATTGATAAATTTTATTACATCTACTCATGTTGAGATATACAAGGACACTTCAAAAAGTCCATGGAAAAATAGAATTGAAAGATAATATAAATGTTTCCATGAACTTTTTGAAGCACCCTCATATTTATGTAAAAGAGGAACAATTTTGTGTAATCATCTTTTTCTCTTTAGTATTTAAAAATGACTTCATTAGTGCAATTATCTATGAACCCCTGTGTTTAAAAACATATGCATATGTATACTTTTCTGTCTTCTGTTTTTTTAAAAATCTTCTGGATGCTTCTTTCTGCCTGAATATAGCTGATTCGTTGTCACTCAATGTTTACCTTCCTGGAAGTACCTGGGAAATATTTCTCCCTAGAAGCTGTTTTGCAAAGATAGTGACCACAGGAGGCGAGGCCAGTAAATCTAAACAAATTTTAACATGTTCATTTCTCATCTGTAGGTCCCATTGGTTATCTTTAAGCGAGAAAAGGAAGTGGCACGAAAGCTGGAGTTCGACGGGCTTTATATTACAGAACAGCCTTCAGAAGATGACATCAAAGGCCAGTGGGACAGACTTGTAATCAACACACAGTGAGTAAAGAACCGTATGAGACGTTGCTGTGCTCAGAAACGTCACGACATAAAAATACTTTGCTGGAGTTCCTGCACATGTGTCAGAAGTTGAGCAGAGGTGGATGATAGTTATACACTCAGTCAAGAGAAACAAAAGACTAAGCACCCTCACCCTCCTAATGGACACCATCCATTTCTGCGCTCTGTGTCCTGAATTCCTTAATCAGACATGGCTTTGAGTCCATTTCCACGGCACTGATGGAACTTCTCACCTGTTCCTCAGCGTTCAGGGAAATGTGTAGCCAGAGGCACATGACCTGCAATGCGGGGTTATCTCATGAAAAGCAGAGAAAGCAAAAATTATTCAGTCTGGAAAGAGTTGTAGCATTAAAGGCAAAAATATTGGATTTCACACTTTTAATGTATCTGCGTTATAAACTTTCAGTTGGTACCATCAAACAGCCTACCATGACACTCGCTAAATGTTACGACATTATGTCAAATATATGACAGAAAAATACAAAAACTTCTATTCAATAATTGTTTAGCCTTATGAGATTAAGATCCAAAGTACTAGCTGTTGTTACAGATATAAATTTATCACAAAAGTATAATTTTCTGCTATAAAATATGTTAGTGAGAGTAGTTTGTAACTATCCAAGAGTGAAATATTTTCTTTTTATTTTTTTCTTGTGGCTGGCCGGTGTGGGGATTCAAACCCTTGACCTTGGTGTTGCAGTGCCACACTTTAACCAGCTGAGCTAACTGGCCAGACCTTGCTTATTTTTAAAAAGTGATAATTTCTAATAAGTTCTGGGTTTTCAAATGGGAATGATTTATTTATGCATTGTACATGTTTACTCTAAATGCTCAATGTTTTGTTTAGCAACTCTACCAATTAGCACTAAATCTAATCAAATCAGTCCTTTTAAGTAAACCCTATGTTAATCAAGGTTCCAGAGTCATGATTTGGTACCAGGCTCAAAGTTTCTTTGAGGATAACTGGTGAGAATGAAATTTTTTTACTTCATAGGAAAAACATTGGCAGTTTTTACATACTTTAATTTTTAAAGACAATTGACAAATCTACATAGACATATTGATAAACAAATGACAAATATAACAATACTACTTATTAATAAGTATGCTCATATTCTTCATTAAAGTATCAGCTTATAATCTTTTTGTGTGATTTACATGTATATATATTTATATATTAATATTTAAAATAATATTCAATATACCTATGATGTAAAAAAATTAAGGGATAAGATGGTAACCAAATTCATTGTACTGTATGAGGATAGCAGGATTTATATTTACATATTATTTTAAGTATTTTGTATATCACAAATGATATGTTATTATTTATCATTTAAAAAAAATACTAATTTACTTCTATGCTTTTATATCTTTTAGGTCATTTCCCAACAACTACTGGGACAAATTTGTTAAAAGAAAGGTAATCCTCCTTAGAAGGAATAAATTCTGTATTTGTTTCCTAAAGTGCAATTCAGATTTGAATTTGATGTGGTTTAGATGTAGAGTGAGACATTGATATGTGCTTTATCTGCCTGCTAATGTCATTTCGAAAAGGCAATAGAATTAAATATGAATTCCAAGAATAGCACATTATAAATCCATATTCCTCAGCTCCAAAATAGACATTGCTTCATCCACCCTGTTCTCTGACTCAGCTGCATAAACAGTGCTTAGATCATAGTATTAACAAGAGTTGGTAGAATTTTCTTTGAAATTGTGTGGGTAACCTAAGTTAGCTGCAGGCTGTTTTCTGATAAGACAGCTGGTAAGTCACTAGGGCTGGTGTCCTCCATCACTCTGCAGAAGTAAAGTTGTTGGATGACAACAAAGGACTGAATTTTATTTACTTTATGTAACTTTAAAGATTTAAAAAAATTTTTTTAAAAAAAAATGTTTTATTCTTCTGATGCTGACTGCATCAGAGGGTGGTAGAAAGAACACCGGCTGCAGTCCAGCCATCGACTGTGGCGCCTCCTAAAGCTCTGAATTTACAGACTTCTGATCCGAGGGGCAGGGAACATTTCTGCCCTGCCTACTTCACAGGGAATTAGTGCAGATCCCATTTTTCTTGAATGAAATAAAACATGTAACAGTGCTTTATACTGTAAAATGCTATAATCATTATTTTGTAGCTCCTTATTTATTCCTTGAACTGCTGTCATTGCCAGGCTGATTCAATTCACACACTAGTTCGCAATGAATTCCAGCTCCAATGTATGCCATCCAGAGCGAACGGCCAGCGGTACCTGCCGAATGAAGGGGTCTTTTCCCCTTTGGTCCCACCAGTTCAGTAAAACTCAAACAGTGGTTGGCAACTGGCACAGAAAATTGTTTTTACCAGGCTGAGCAGAGCTTGCACCAAGAATTTAAATCAACTACATCATTAAGCACACTGATTTTATATATCTATATCTCTATATTTATATATTTAAAATATAAAAATAAATATTTTATATATATAATATATAAATACGTATATAAAACAACACTTTCTAGTTGAAAGGTGCAGTGTGTTTGTTGATTTTTTTTTTTTTTTTGTACAAGTTTTTGGTCTTGTGACCTGGCCTTTTGAGTATGAGCACATCCAAATTAGGCAGATGCTTTACAAGGACAATTTTAAAATAATTTTAAATAGATAATTTGACCATTTTATTTCTATTAGTTATTCTATGGAATGAAGAGGAAGCTTCTGCATTATTAAAGCAAGAGTTTCTTTGAAGGAAGCTATATATTGATAGTCAAATAAATAAACTGTGATAGCAGCTAGGCCCCTTCCTGGCATTCCTGTGGCAGTGTCCAGTTTGTTTTCCGGGGAAGGGTGGTGAGAGGTGAGAACACAGTCAGGGAGAACTACCAGTCACATCAGTCCAGCTCATTTTTAGCACTGTGAGAATAATGCAGAACAAATGGTTTTAATTAGCCTATATATGTTCATAGGCTTTTTAACTACCAGTGCTCATTTAGGTTTGCTTTTCATTTACTGATTGTATACGTTCAAAAAAAGTCCACTTTTATTTCTGCTGATCCCTTCCTTCTTCCCATTTATGTGTCTGTCTTCATCCACTCTAATCTTTTCCTTTCACATTCTGTCTCCTCCTTTCTCCCCTTTCTCTTTTCTCCTCTGTTTCCTGGGTGCCTTGACTCCTGCTTCCAATGATCTCTCCTCCTGCTTCTCTTTCATCACTTTTCCTGTTCCCTCCATGTTCACTTTGGTGTGGGGCTCTCGTGGCCTGTGAACTTGGGGCTGAGAAGAGCTATGTCCTACATAGCACATACTGAGCTCCAAGGAAGCTGTGAACCGTGTCCAAGTGTGGATGTAAAGATGCGGCGCATGGGCAGAGCCAGGCAAATGTGACAGAAGGGGAGGTGGGCGAGGAAGCGGGGTGTGGGACTGTAATGAGACAATGGTGATGATGGACACAACATCTACACTTAGAAGAGAATTAAAATGAGGATGTGAGGACGAGGATGGATGATGATAAGGCTGCAGGCCCGGCTGTTACTGAAGAATTGCTGGAATCGGGATCCTAAGGGGAGTGAGGTGCAAAGACGGGAAAGAGCTGAAGGTTGGACTGAGACTCACAGGGGATGCCCTTCCTGTGATGTCCAGCCCAGTGGTACGCAGGGCCCATGCAGAAGGTCGTTGGCTGGGGAAGCCAGCAGGGCCTGGATGCTTCCTGTCCTCATCTCTTGCTAAGCTGAGCAACCTTGGGCACAGTTTCTTTAGCTGCAGCATGGGATGCCAATAATATGGTTTCATATTGTGACAGTCACACGGAATAAAGCCTAATTTGTAGCCCAGAGTATGAATTGGTCAAGGTCATTTTCATTCCATTTCCTCCCACTTCTCACCCTTTTCATTCATCGTCTTCCTCTTTTTGTGCTTCCCTCTGTGGAATGAGAAATCTTGTTCCTCAGATAGATGTTACTTAAAAGGCTATAAAGTTGTTTAAACCTAAAACAGAGTGATGACAAAAGATGAGCCCTAAACTAGATTTTTAAGTGATCCTTAAAATACGGCAAGTCTATAGTAAGTTTAAAAATAATCAGGTGTTTGTATACACACACATAGACGGTGTCACGTAATGGTTGAAGCCAACCAAACACTTTTTCACTGACCCCCAGGTTATGGATAAGTATGGAGAGTTCTATGGCCGAGACAGGATCAGCGAGTTACTTGGCATGGACAAAGCAGCTCTGGACTTCAGCGACGCCAGAGAAAAGAAGAAGCCAAAGAAAGATAGCTCCTTATCGGCTGTGTGAGTGTTGCGGCTGTTGTCTCCTGCAGGTTTATGTTGAAAGGAGAAAAAATACACTTCTGAACTTGCTGGTATCTTCATTTCCTTTCCCTCAGTGTCAGAGGAACAGACACATGAGGAAAACAGAGGATGCGTATGTGTGTACGTTTGCACCTCTGGTGTTTGCAGCTATGGGATGATCAATTTTTTTCTATTAATTTTGAAAGTGCTTATTTTGTTATTTACATAGAACAAGAGAAAAGGATATTCATGTTCTTGATTTAATTTGTCTTTTCTATCCTAAAATGCCCCTTAAGTCAAAGCAAAACATCTGCAAAAGTACAATATATGACGATTTTTTGTGATGCTTCCTGTTTGAAAAGGAGTTAATTTTCTTATGTTTTGGAAAAGAGAACTGTGTAGCCCTTTTATTTAAAGTGTCCAAAGTTCATGTTCTTTTATATAATTATTGTATTTTTTAATAGCAAAGATTTAGGGTGCCAGAAATACTATACTTTCATACTATTGCTTGGAAAGTTTACTTGAAAATGAAGCACTCTTTATATAGTTCTTTCATGGGATAATAGGTTATAACTAGAAGGATGCAAACCAGTTGAATTCACCTGAGATTATGTCTCTCACACACGTGTATGTATAATGTGAGTGTATGTATTAATACATATATACATATATATCTATTTAGCAAATCTGGCCATCTGAATTTCTGGAATAAAAGAAAAGCATATGTGCTTTTTAAAATATAATTTATTATTGTAGCCACTTAATGATTATGGAAGAAACATGATAGTTACGTTCCCTTAAAAACATGTCAGCCTTATCTGTGTGATTATGGTCCTAGTCAGTTAGGGATATGATGACTACTTTGAAAACATAGATATCTGTGGTTCTGTAGAGCAGCATTATTTTGTTTTAGATAAATATATTAGCTAGCATTAAAAAGATATTTTTGCTGACCTCTCTTGTTGGTCATATGCTCTTTATCTGAAAACTTGCTAGAGCTACTTGGGTCTCTGAAAATAATGTGAACTCAGTTGAAAAGTAGTTAGTTAGGTAAATATATGACAGAGATTGTGAACTTAGATCCGAAGTATCCCTTGGGTACTTTAGGAAAACAAATGTGGCATTCACAGGCTCTGTCACTGTATGTGAGATGAAACACAGACTGACAAATCCTTAGGAACTAAGGCCCTATGTTAGAATACCATGTAAAACGAGGACCACAGCGGGAGTGAGGCTGAACTTCCCACAATGTTTTCACATCCTTGATAAGCAATGTGTGGTTAAATAGTTTAAGGAATTATGCATTTTCCATGGTCATATTTATGACTCTAGAAAAAAAGTCTGAAGAAATAGAAGGAAAATTTTAGACTGTTTTTTTACTATGAACAACTAGTTTTTAAATTGGTGAAATTTTCCATTGTTTTAGTTGTACAGAGTAAACGTTTGCAGTTTGACCTCTAGCAGAGTATCAAGAAATCAATGTGGCACTTTTAACACCTTCAAATATGGATAATAAAATTAGAAGAATAGAAATCTAATAACTATACGTTACTAGGAAAAACAGTTACATATAATATCTTTACTGAAGCATTTGGAAAGGTCATGTTGTAAAAGATTACCTGGTTTCTACATGAATGTTATCTTAATTTGAACATCCAAACACAAGGATGATTCGTGTATTTGTCAATCAAACAGAGAAGGCTTGGTACGAGCACATTTAAATAAGTGGCTACCTCCCTTCCTGGGGTTGCAGTGGCTTCCAGCATCCAGAAAGGCTGCCTACTTCTTCATTTCTGTCTTTGTAGGGGAGCAGGGGAAGCTCATACCTAAAAACCATCCAGAAAAACTCTCAGCTTCCTGTTTGTAGTTTGCCCTGGATCCAAGGCCTGGGGCCTGAAGAAGGCTGTGCCCTGATTGGCCTAGATCTGCTGTGGCCCCTCCTAGGGGCGGGGTCAGCCGTGCCCAAACCGCCAAGCCACCACTATTGGTGCAAAGAGTACTATGAGCTGCAGAAAGGAAATACTGCTTATGGACATTGGTAGCAAACGTGTCATCCTGGCTTATGATAGAGATGGAAAATAATTAATCATAAGAGTAATTTTTTTAGAATAAAGTAAGAAACTACCATAGGAAATTCAGAAATCCTGATCTAAACCTTTAGTTTGTTTTAGATTGCTCTCATGGGAAGTAATTATACTGTCTTGCAAATTGTTCCACTGTTTATTTTTTCCAACTCTTCCTTTTTTATTTAAAAAAAATTTTTATTGATACCTATTGTAAATATTCATGGAACTTTTTTAAAGGCTCCTGTATAATAAAATTAATTATAGCTCAAAGACAATTTCATTTCCTTGGGAAAAAAATCCCAAGCTAAGGTAAATGAAAACTTAACCCTTAGGGGAAAATGTCTCCCAAGAAGTGAGCTTTCATTGTCAACTAGTTATCCTAGCACTTACAATTTAGGATTGGACTAGTTTAAATAGAAATAATTAAAGACTGAAACATTAAGTCTAGAGAGGCCCTTTTGAAAATAATACTACCATTATATTATATTGCATTATTTCATATCTTATCATATTAATTATCAAAAATTAAAATGCTAGAAAGGCTGGCAAAGTTATTATAATTTCTAGCCTATAAATCAGTGTCAAGTTCTGAAAAAAAAGGGAATTAACCAGTGTATTTTAATACACATGCTTGTTAATCTGCAAAGATCATGAATATTTTTACTAAGATTTATTTATCCAACATATGTTTATTGAGAGATGCTCAATATGTGAGATATTGTGCTTGGTTCTGGGAGTTTACAAACTAATGAGAGGCATATATATGCATACATACGTACATATGTGCACACATACAGATCTAGTAACACCCACAACTACAAAACAACGTGGGGGATGACAATAAAGGGAAGAGTCTACAGGATGCTATGGGAACCAAGGGGAGGCGTTAAATTTCTGCCTCAATAGAAAAGGAAATAGAAAAGGTGAGGTTTCTGGAAACAAAAGGAAACATAAACAAAATGCGCACATGTTGGTTAATTTAGGAATTTTCAAGAATAAGTATCATACATAAAGTGAGTTTAGCTTATGTTTAATGTAGGAAAGGAAAGGTGGAAAGAAAGGACTATTCTTAAAAAACAGAAGGCAAAGGTGGTGATGTTTTATTTTGTTATCCATAATCTCTCTAAAAAAGCATCACAAAATTCTGGAATACACTATCAGAGTGGGCTCTTGACTCTTCCCTTGACAACTTGGCTAGAACTCCTGCGAAGGTTCCTACTATCCTCCTGTGGAAAGTGAATGTCAGCAGGCTCTCAAAAGCCTGTGAGTCTTTGACTAATGTGCATATATGCCAATTCTTCTTTTTTGTCATTCCAGACTGAACTCTATTGATGTGAAGTATCAGATGTGGAAACTAGGAGTTGTTTTCACTGACAACGTAAGCCTGCTTTGTTACCCCAAAGGAAAATGCACTTGGTTAGCCGAGTCTGTGGAAGTTCTGCAGATGAAAGGATGGCTGTTTAAGAAACTTATTCAAATACCAATACATTTAATACATACCATATAGAGACCCACAGAAAAATGTGATTAATCAGCCCATCGCTCATTCCATTTCTTTCAGTAGCTGAAAGATTAAAGTGAAAATGTGCTTACACAAGAAAAAGAAACAGATGAAAATTCATATGTGTTTTCATTCGGGCTTTAGTTGGGCAATGTTATACTCTGAAGTGTTATAGATGTTAAAAAGAAACTCCTAAACACATTTTTAAGGTGTAAAAAACATCAATTGTACTAAATTTAAGTTTCCCCCAAATTAAGTACATGAAATTATTGTGTTCTTTTCTTTGATGGATCCTTCTTTTATAAAAGAGCCTTTGGAAACTAAAAATAGGGCCCAAGTATGTATCCGAATATAATGGAAAAAAATACTTATTACTAAAAACCACCAGCTGTCTCAAAATTTCAAAATTTCACTCTTTAATTTTAGCACTGACTTTTATAGTAAATGTTAGTTTCATTCTTTCTAATGGCCTCTGACATCCCCCGAATTCTCCAGTCTCAATCCCCACCCCTGCCTCACCCAGCCATGGGTCCAGAACTCTGGTTATCTTAGAGAACCCGCTTAAGAGGTCAAAACCATGTCTTATAAGTATCTTCTAGAACCATAAACTGTTAATATGCTATCATGCAACTAATTTCTCATCTAATAATGGAAGGAACTCCCCTGTGTGAAAAGGAGGCAACCTCGACTCCACTCCAGTTGGTATCTTTCACCAAGTAGCCAGTCCACCTCGGCCTCTGCCTGCTCAGGGCGGTCTCCACTTCTGCCCAGGTTCAGACTGTCCGTAGTATTCTCCTTGCTATGCAGTTTTCTCATCCTCCAGAGAATGTGGGCGTGAACAGATCCTGGGGAAGTCTGAAGAACCTGCTTCAGTCACCTTTCTGATACTTCATTACACTTTCATCCACCTGCAGTCCCATGGCTTCTGTCTGGCCAATCATCTCTCAACACGTACTCAGTCTTGAGTAGTGCAGCTTCTCTCTGAAACACAGCTAGGGCTACCAGGTGAAATACAGGACTCCCAGTTAAATTTGACTTTCAGATAACCCCCAAATAATGACTTTGTAGCACAAATATGTCCCCAATACTGCATGGGACATACTGATACTAAAAATGATAATTATTAGCCTGGACACCTCCTTTTCCTTCTTCCTCCAATAGATGCATTTGATTATTTGCCTAATCTTGATCCTTTTCTGCCCTTTGTAATTCTCCCTTCTGTCTTTCCAGTTCTGCTCCTTGTCGTGGCTCTCATAACCTCACCATGAGTCTTGTTTAGTCTCTGAATTTTCTGGCTCTGCCACTTAACAAATATTTTAGACAGTAGCTTATCCTGAGTGAGTTCACTTCCTTCATTTGTAAATTGGGACTAAATATGCCTATTGCTGGAATAAAGTGAGAGACTGTGTGTGCAAATATATAGGACAACGACCAGCACTTAGTAGGTGCTCAAGAAATTTTCCTAAAATGCCACTTTTCAAACATCGTTATCCTGCTCCTGCTAGTGATGCTCCAGTGGCTGCCACATGCCTATGAGATAAATCTATATCCCTTACCTTGGCCTCAAGGTCCCCCAGCCCTGCAGTTCTTTTCAAGCCTGATTTTCCAAAACAAGAACCCACCACTCAAACCAAACTCTCATTCCCAAGCAAACTCTGCATATTCTTATCTCAGTGTCTATGTTGACAATGCTAATTTTCTCCCGCCTGACCTCTAGCTTAAGCCCCACGTTGCCCGTGAAACGTCTGGTATTGCCTCAGCTCCCTCCTTTTTCTTTTTGTTCTGTTGAAGATTGGTATTTATTAAAGTCAAAATGAAGGTTTTCACCCCCAAAAAGGGTAGCTCCTGACTTAACTGGCAAGATATGCCTTATGCAGAAGAGGCTGTAATCCAAAAAGTGAGAGCAATCACAGTATTTTTATTCTGCTTTATTCACTGCCTTCTAAAAAAAGTATGTTCATTTTCTAGCCTGTGTGAAGTTAATCACTTACGTTAATTATAATCCAGGAGATTTCTGCAAATAGTACCAATTTTATAATTAGGTTTACTATAGCTTTCAGTGACATCAGACAGTATTTGGGGTTTTTCTAGGCTTATTTTGGCTCATGTGAAGTGATATGCTTGGTTAATAAAACACGTCACATAATAAAACACATCATATAATCTCATAACAAACACAGATTTAGTGAGTGAATAAACAAAAAACAAAGAAGGAAAGAAAAAGGGGAGGGAAAGTTGGTTGATCCTTTAGTTGACTGTAGAGCAGGGTTTGTCTACCAGAGACAATTTTGTCCCGCAAGTGACATTTGGCAATGTCTGGAGACAGTTTTGTTATCACAACTGGGGAGGGCAACGTGTTATTGGCATCTAGTGGATGCTGCTAACTATCCTGCAATGCACAGGACAGCTCCCACAGCAAAGAATTATCTGGTCCAAGACATCAGTAGAGCTGAGGCTGAGAAACCCTGCTGTCAAGTAGTCAGTCAATGAAGTTTTCCCTATGGGAGGGTAAATAAGAAAGTTATTCTGTTTTAAAGGGGAGAACAACATAGCACCTTTCAGAACAAACTAAATAAAAATAGAATACAGAAAGAACAAACTGATACAGCTAATGAGAAATACACAAGCTTAGGGTCCAAGAAGGTGAAATAAATGGAGTGATTATGATTGAGATCAGAGTGGCTTTTGACGAGAGTCCTGTGTGCTATCTTCTGATATGCCTTTCCCTGTTCTGTCTTAATAGTCCTTCCTCTACCTGGCCTGGTATATGACTATGTCCATCCTTGGGCACTATAACAACTTTTTTTTTGCCGCTCATCTTCTTGACATTGCTATGGGATTCAAGACATTAAGAACCATCTTGTCATCAGTAACCCACAATGGCAAACAGGTAAAAGTTTATCTTTCTTCCCCCTTGTAGAAACTAAAAAAGCAACAAAAATAAATAAATAAATAAATAAAATAAAACCAGTCCTCAAATGATAACGTACAGTTTCAAAGATTGTTTTTGAAGGGAGGGTCTGAACCTCTTCTCTTCTAAACCATGCAGATTCGTGCTTTTAGAGTCCCCAAAGCCTATGTGCAAGTCTTGGCTTGGCCATTTAGCTGTGTGACGTTGGATAAATTAATGTTTCTAAATCTCAACTTCCCTATTTCACAAAATGGAAATAATAAAGGACTTACCTTACCGAATTTTTGTGAAAATTAAATAAAAATGTAGAGGGCTTAGCACAGTCTCTCTCGCACATACTAAGCCCTCAGAAAAGCATTTATAATTTTGTTCCTAGTACGGTGTTTGCCCCACTTGATCCGGGGGGCAATCGAGATATGTTGCAGCACCCTAGTATACTAGTTGTATTAGTATAAAACATGAGAATTTAATTTAATATTGCAAATTAAATTAATTTAATGTAATTTTCATTTAACGTGATATTTTAAAACTGGGCGTTCATGTACTCTTTTCTCCACTTTTGAACTGAAGAAAAAGAGTGTTTTCTACTTGACGAGGTCGTATAGACTTGGAGGGAGACTGGGCTAGGTCTAGATAATCAGCTAATGTTCTGATGGAACATGACTGTAGTGTTCAAACTTTTCATTTTTATGAAACACATTGCAGAAGCATGCATTTATCAATTCTTTCACTATTTTTCAAGTGTTCCCTGGGTGGTAACACATTCTGTGTTAGTTGTTTGGATTAACAGAGTCCTTCTTTTCCAGTCTTACAGATTAGCACATTTTTAAATCAACATCCCTCCAAAAACCTTGAACTCTGTCATCCACCATTAAATTCACATTATCACGATTGTGGGTTTTCTAAATTTCAGCACGTGATTCTTACATATGTCACTTTAGGTTCTGAATACGAATGTGCTGTTCATTGCAAGTTGTGGGCCCAGTGACAAAAGTCCGCTATGCTTATTCACCAGTCAGTCAGTAAATTAGGGTCGAGCTCCCAGTATATGTAGAGAACTGGAGATGCTGAATCTATTGTGTATTTCTACATAAAAGGTATAGCACTACTTTCAATCAATTTCTGAATTTCTGTGTGGATTATTCCTGCTCTTCCTGAGGTATCAAATGTTCATTTTCATAATTATAGAGAGCTAAAAAAAATATATATTGAGCTTAATAGTTTTAACAGGTAAAACATATGAAAATTTACAGTGTTATGCTTCATTTATAAAAATGAATTAAGCCCTCCAGCAAGATATATTTTCTCCAGATAATTAAAAAGTGATTTTATAAGAGCTTGATCAGTATATGCAGTTATAGTCAAGAACATAGGGATTGTTATAATCAGAAAAATTACGCCTAAAGATAATGCATTTTAGTATGTTTAGAATTTCTGTAATATAACCAAAATTATGTTTTCACCAACTTGGTGAAAGTCACATTTTTAAACACACACACATTCTATCAAATATATATACACACACACACACAGACATACAAGGAATAGAGTTGAAAGAAGGCCTTTCAAACTGTGACATTTAATTATATATTAGTAAAACTAGCCTTGAAATAGTATTGGTCATTAGATATTGTGTTTTTCAGTTTGATTATTGTTTTATGTTTACAAAGCTAGACTTCTCAGTTTTATTTTTTAAATATTTATATTACACATTTTTTCCAGTTGTGTGTTCCCAGATTTCAGAAACAATATAAATTCCTATTTAGTTGTAGATAATGATTGAAAAGAAAAAATAATTTACAGCACATATTACTATCAAAACAAAAATGAAATGAGTTTT
This sequence comes from Cynocephalus volans, assembly GCF_027409185.1. Lineage (NCBI taxonomy): Eukaryota > Metazoa > Chordata > Mammalia > Dermoptera > Cynocephalidae > Cynocephalus > Cynocephalus volans. The sequence continues at coordinate 12,269,260 of NC_084477.1, read as the reverse complement.
ATTAGGAATGTAAATTATTTACAGAAAATAGACTTCATGAAAAGGGAGAAAGTATTTCATATAGTATCTCCTACTAAATATTTAGATGATAGAAAAATGAACATTTTAAGCTACTTATTATTCATTCAATTTGGATGTGAAACTAAATCATCACTTATTCATTCTCTAGCTATAATATGCATTTATTAGCCAATTAAGTATTAGTGAAGTTTTGTGTAAAATAGTCTGACAACTTCATAAGATAAAGAGAATACAAAAATAAATTTCTCTGCTGGGGGTCTGAGAAAGGTGAGAAATAATGAGATTGTGGATCCCATTAGCTTCTAACCAGTAAATGCAGCTGTGTTCTCACTAGAGCACCCCCCTCCACACACCCACAGCTGTCTACTGTGCCAGTCACTTGTCCTGAATTTCTAATACTTGTTCAATGTCACATTGCTTTCTAGCTCGTATTAACCGTTGGCTTATTAGCTGTTGTCGTATACCTGTATACCGTGGTGGCATTCAATTTTTTCCGAAAATTCTATAATAAAAGTGAAGATGGTGATACACCAGATATGAAATGTGATGATATGCTAACGGTAAGTTCATAAACTTTGATGTCATATGAATGAAAAAGTTTTCCTGCTTCTTTAATCTAAATAAATGTGTATTTGTTCTTTAACAGTGCAGAATAGAAAATAGTGTGCACAATTCAAAGTTGAATGGCTCTTTAAAGAATCCACAATTTTCGTTTTTAGTGGAACATAAAGGACCATTTCTGCTGACTTTCCACATCTGCTGCGCAGCCTGATAGAACAGCTGAGTGAGGTCGTTAGAACCAGGAGGGAGCAGGGCTGTCACTTTAGCCTGCTGTTCATACATCCTAGGACAGCAGGTGAAATGATTTCCTGTGCAACATTTCAAAGCTTCAGTTTTTTGTTTGCCTTAATGACTTTAACTGAAGTTACTAAAATCCAAAAATATATTTCTTAATAAAACTGCTAGTTGTTGCTTTTATACTGAGTATCTTGGCTGAAATTTTCTTTTTGGTTTTAGTTTTCAAAATCAACAGATGTTAAAGCTTTCATATTGCTTTATATTACTGTTCTGCAACTTGCCTTTCTGATACTGACAAATGGGAAATTACCATACATGAGACCTTAGATTAGGAAGGGGAAAATTATGCAAAATATGTGCTCCTCATCGAAACGCCAACATAATTGGGGTTGGGGGTGTAAGCAAAGAGGCTGACATAATGATACTAAGATTACTGTAGAAAAAAATAAACACTCCAAACAGCAATGAGAGAGAACTACCAATATTATAAAGACATAATTAAGACAGTTTTGTACTACAGAACGACAAATCAGTGGAGCAGAATAGAGTCTAGAAACTGATGCAAATACTCATGGAAATTAAAATGTGAGAAACGTGGTTTTTGAAATCATGAAATGAAAAATAATTCAGTAAATGGTATTGGTACCATGAACAAGCTGTTTGGAGGAAAATGATAAAAATGAATACCAACCTTGCTCTTTAAATCAAAATGAATTTTCAATGGAGCAGATATTTCAATGTAAAAAATAAAAAATAAAAAAATAGCAATTAGGACATACTTTGACTCCTTAAAATAATAATAATTTTTAAATGGGGAAAGGTCTTTCTGGGTATGGCATAAAACCTAAGATCCATGAAAGCATAAAATTGTTTTTAAAAAAGAACAGCTATAACTGAAGACTTGAAGACAAATGATAAACTGGGAAACATACGTTGAGCACCATAACAAAGAGCCAGTTTCCATAGTTTACAAAGTCCTTGTCACATCAGTAAGAAATAAACAAGCCAATAGAAAAATGTGCAATTATACAGGAAAATAAATTCAGTGGGTTTGTAAATATGAAAAGATGTTCAGCCTCTATCATAATGAAAGAAATTCAAATAAAAACTTGAAAAAATACTTTTTACCTATCAGATTTGCAAAGTATTAAAGTTTGTTAATACCAGAGTTGGTGGACTGATGGGAAAACCAGCACTTTCGTGACTCTTGTTAGGAATTTGAATCAACATAACAATTTTAGAGAAAGTTTGTAGTATCTATCAAATTTTTAAGTATACATATCCTTTGACCTGTCAATTCCACTGCTAGCAATTTACTTAAAGGCTTAGTCACAAATATGCCTGTGTGTTCAAGGACATTAGCTGCTCTCGCAAATTGGAAATAATAAAATCTAAATGACCATCAGTAGAGCCTGGATTGAGTCAGTTATCATAAATCTATAAAAAGTATGCAGCCATTTAAATGTTAGGTAAATCTGTATATACTGATATGGAAAGACATTAAAGTTACATTTAAGTGGGGAAAAAAAGAGCAAGATCCTGAACAGTATTATGGTAAAATCCTAATTGTAAAATTATACACACACAAGAATGCATATTTTAGATATGCTAGAATATGCGTAACATTTTCTTGGAGAGACTTGTACACAGGAAACTTTTAACAAGGATTCTTACAGAATGTAAGACCACAGATCAGGGGAAAGAAAGACATATGCTGTTCATTTTATATACTTTTCTCCTGTCTGAATTGTTACTTTTTTTTTTTTTTAAACCATATGTGTGTTGTTTCTTTTATTTTTAAAAGCCTAGAATAGTTTTTCCCCACCATGTTGTGAAAGAGAGCTTAATTCAGTTCTCAGAATTAGTACAAGCATATAGAGGGACTATGTCCTGGCCGGGAGCAGGGGACGGAGTAGCTGAGCTGGAGGAATTAGCAGCCCAGAGGCTGAGGTGAGCCCAGCTCCATCATTCTGACCCCCCGCCCAGCCGTAATTGAGCCATTGACAACCCAGTTTTTTCTTATGTTTGTAAAAAGTTTTGCCATGTTTAAAAATAATTTCTTCATCATAAATAATGATTAACATAGAATTGCCAATTCTTCCTCTCTTTTTAAACACAGATTCTATCTTCTAATCACCATTTAGAGACCTTCCAGAAAGGTTGCCATTCTCTAGGTTTCCGTGATTAGGCATTTCTGTTCTCTTCCCAATTTTTTTTAAAGAAGAAAACAAATCTCAAATACAGCAAAGAATAGCTCTCAGATGAATTGCAGGTTATTCAAAGACTGGGGCGACGTAACAGCCGGTTGGCATGAAATCTAATACCCAACTCTTCCCTAAGTCAAGACCAGAATTTTGAAGACTTTCACTAAAAGGGATGCTTTAGAGAAAAAATGCAGGAAAAAGAAAAAAAAGGCTTCTAATTCATAGGTCCATGCATAGTTAACAGCAGAGCAAATTCTGTTATTCATCATTTATAGTTTTCAAATATTTTCTATCATTATTACCATTCTGCATGTGACTTTGTGATTTCCATAGGTCATTCTTTCATAAACCCAATTCCCAAAACAGAAGAAAATACCATCCCAGTTACAGATTCAAAGTCTTGCAATTAGATTATCCAATTATTTATCAAGTACTTCTATAGCACTTACCATAAATGATATTGTGCCAGGTATTCACCCAAGGACTTTACAATTATTAACTCATTTAATCTCCTAAGAACTTCATGCTGTAGGTAGGTACTGTTATCGTCCTCATTTTACGAATGAAAAACCGGAGCAACAGGAGTTTAAGTGATTTGTTAAAGGTCTCACAGTTTGGAAGAGGTCATACTCTTTAACTGCTACTCTATGCTGTTCTACCTCACAGATGTTAATTTCATTAATGCTTGTGCTATTAATTTAGTCATGTTTTTGTGCCAGGCACTCGTAGAGGATAAGGCTTGAACCTATTCATAGGCACAGTCCTGCCCTCAAGGAACTTGCATGTTAAACACCTTCCTACAAATTCCACTAAGTTCACTCTTTTTCTGAGATCTTCCAGGAAAAGAAGACTCCTGAAATTCCAGAAGTTTTGGGAAAACTTGCAGAGTTACCTGATCAGCATTCTTATTGTATACAAAATGTTTAATGATGCTGAACTTCATAAAAATAATTGATTAAATATTGTTCAAATAGTATAACTGAAAAGTTACTACAAATGGCTAGTGGTCAGGGAAATAAAAGTATCTTTTTAATGAAACATACTAGAGAATGGAATGTGTTGATACGGATGTAGATCACAATGTTTTAAACAGTACTTCAGATCCATTCTGTGTTGTCATAATTGGCATGACTGAGACGGAAGACTTACTCTTTAATATTCTCCTTCTGGGGTCATTGCTGGGCAAGCAAGCTGCGTGCCCTGTCTGGAGCCCCTTCCCTGTCTGGCTTTCCATCACCCCCTGATTTGGCCCACCTGCCCCCTTCTTCTAACTATCTCCCATCCTTTTGTGGCTTTTTTTGCACAGCAGAAAACATTTATAAGGATTTTTTTTTTTTCCATTTCTATTGACTGTACAAAAACTGGATTCAACACAGTAAGAGACTGGCCACTGGTAGTAACTCTCCACCGTTGTCACTAACCTGTGACACTATTCTGCTCCCTCCCACCTCATCGCCCCCCCCCACCTGTTCCAGGTCCAGGACTGAGGATCTTCAGTGATCCTTCATTTCCTCTTCCGTGTGCCACCTTAATATCCATCCTGCTCAGAGCCTCTCCACGTGACCCTGAGGACTGGGGTCAGGGCTGGCCAGAGGTGGGAGGGAGAAGGAAGGCTGGGGAAGGCATTAAGGCACAAGGGAGACGCAAAGGGACTAACAGCAGGCGCACGTACCCACATGACTCCTGGGAGATTCACTTGTATTCCAGGAGAAACACCAGACACTGTTCCGGCATCTTAACATCCACCAGCCTCAGGCAAAAAGTGTACTGAGGTTGATATGGGACTGGTATGCGGCTTAGATCTCCTCTTACGTCATAGTAAGACTCCTGCCACATCTGGTTTTCTTCTGTCATCATGTGGTCATACTTGACCCTATTCAAGTCATAATCATAGTGCCTTAGACGACCACATTTCGGATGTCACTCTATGCATCCTCATTGCTTTTGTTAATTTCGCTTTGGAAGACACCTGCCTTCACCTGGTTGGTTTTGCATAACTACATGCGACACGAATGCGGAAGATGGAGACATCTGCCTCACGTTAGGATGAGGACACAAGCCTCTAGGTGTTTGAAGTCTGGAGGTGGCTAGAGCCTAGACTTTGTTCAGTTTGAGGGATTTCTCTCCTTGTGAGTGAGACAATTTTGGACCTGCTCTGTTGTAGATCTTTATATCTCTGCACATAACGATAAACATACTGTCTTGCCTTTGACTGGGGTGAGGTCGGGGGCATGCTTAGCATCTATCTTGGATGTTTCCCTCCTGCTAGAGAAAACAGTTCCAAGACACGAGGCACCATCCAGCTCAGAACTCGTTCGACACGAGGTGCTGCTGCCAGTCCGTCAAACTGGACAAGAGTCTGCAGCTTTGCTCAAACTCAGATCCAGCTGATTGTCCTCAAAAACTCCCATATGCCAGTCACATTACCTAGATTAACCTCACAGTTTTAGGGTTTAAATACCACCTTTTAATTTGCTTCTTACTTATACTTGTGAAGCGGCTTCTTTAAAAAGCCAACAGAAGTTAAAAGATCACTTGCTGCAGTGCTCCTGCAAAGTAGAGGCTCGTTAAAACCAGCCAGCCAGCAAGAAAGAAGTACGGAGCAAAGGTCACATCTTATTTCTTTAATTTAGGTCTCCAAAGATAATCCCTTTTCTGTGACAGTCTCTCTAGCAATTCCTTTTCACATGGGCAAGTCAGTATTCTCTCTTGAGATACATTTTCCTCTGTCATATTTCATCGGCTTCGTCCTGAGTTCCCACAGCCTTGGTGGTTTCAGGTTGTTTGCTGGGGTCTGAGGGAGCCTTTTAGGTTTTCACAAGCAGGGAGTTCACCCTCCTATTTTTTATAACTTACAGCAGGTGGCGCTCTAGCTGCAGTTGTACAGATTTTGATGATTCACACAGTTGTTTTTTTTTTCCGTATTATGATGTTTTTGAGCCTGAGAATCTAATTAAACCAGCAATATTCTGATAGAATTTGAACCTCCTCTCCAAGAACATAGGAGGAGAAAGTGTAGAATGATCTAAAGTCCAGAGTGAGAAGATGATTATAGCGAGCGGGCCAGGGAGATTGACTTGACATATGTAGGGACATTCATCTCAAAAGGAGGGGACTTACCAGGGCAGCTCTTTATAGATCCACAGGCCTGCGAGGCCCACCCAGACCCCCTGAACCAGAGGCTGCAGGGAAGGTATCAAGACCTTTGTGTTTTGGCAAAAAGCTTTCTGCATGATTGAGATAAAGAGTACACTCCCAGGGAGGTAACCTGCTTAGGTAGTTTTCTAAATTACTTCCCTGAACTGCTCTCATTTATTTTACCCTGCCTTCCCAGCACATGATCTCTGTCTCTCTCTCTCTCTCTCTCGTGTGCTCTGTCTGCATTTACATCTTTCTCTGTTTCTCTGTTTTGGGTCCAGATAAAGGTCTAATAAGGCTCTTCACTAATGCACCAGAAACTGGCCCTCAGTGTTTCCTAAAGGCGACGTCAACAGTAATGAACCCCAGCACTGATTGGGTTAGGAGATGGATGAGAGCGGAAAACTGCAGAATGTAAAATCTGGAGAATTAACAACTATTCCCAATTTTTACAGGACTAGGCTCCTTCCTTTCTCATTACTCAGATTCTCTGAAAGAAACGTGTCTTTTCGTCTGGCAGAATGACTTCCCAGCCTCTCCAGCCCTTATGATCAGGTTTAGGCTGGCTATATGAAAAGGAAGGTGGATGAAAGGACTTTAGCTTTTAGGAGCAGAAGGGTGGTTTGGTAGCTGAGAGCCTAACAGCCACGTGTTAGTAGTGCTCACCGCAGACCTCACGTCCCGCCACCGCTGGGTCTGGGGCTAACCAGGCATCTGGGAAAAACAGTACCAAAACCCCAGGGGACATTTGGCATCTGGGGACATTTTTATTGTCACTGTCAGCATCTAATGGGTAGAGATCAAGAGATCCTTCTAAAATATTCTGCGATGCGCAGGACAGCCCCCCATGCAGTGAAGAATTATGCAGCCCACGGTGTCAGCGATGCTGAGGCTGGGGACCCTGCACAAACCCTGCACTGAACCCCTCCTCTGCCTGCATCGCACCCTGGCTGTGGCACCTGGTGGTGGTGGCTTTAATGTTTTAGGGCTTAGATAATGAGCTGCTATTTCCTCCCTGTCTCTCCCCTGTCTTTCTTCACTATTCTAGATATTAAAGTAGAAAAGAATTTCAGTGCTGCCTTCCGCGTATGTTAGGGGAAGGGTGGGTGAGTAGTGTTGTCTGTTTTTTTTTCCCTGCTTAATTTCTAATATTCCATCTTCTTATACTTTCCCTTTCCTGTGTCTGTTATGATCAATATAATTGTACAATACAGTTGAGTATAGTTTTGTGCCCCTTAATGTGATCAAAATACGATTATCATCCCAGACGCTTTGGAGCCAAGATACTAGTGAGGTATTTGCATTTTCTCCAAAGCGAGAGGGAAGGTGGTAGGCCGGGTGTGCAGTACGGACTTGCGTCAAAAGCCAGTAGCGTGTGAGAGCCAAGTGTCTGCAGCACAGTTATGAGCACAAAAAGAGGCAATTCGGAAAGCAGAGATGCCCGTCATTTCCCAGTGAGGATGAGGAGCCAGAGAGGCGGCTCTCCAACAAGTGACCCGTTCTTCTCTTTTCCAGTGTTACATGTTCCACATGTATGTTGGGGTGCGTGCTGGAGGCGGCATCGGCGATGAAATTGAAGACCCGGCAGGAGATGAATATGAGATCTACCGGATCATATTCGACATCACCTTCTTCTTTTTTGTCATTGTCATCCTCTTGGCCATAATACAAGGTACGCGCTATCTTCACTGAAGCCCAAGAAAATCTAGAACTTGAGCCACATGTGGTGGAAGCTAATGCTGAGGGTAGGGTAAGAACCTCAAGTGTTGTCTGGAAAAGCCACAGAACTTTCCCTTTCAGTATTTCTTCATTGTGAAATCTGTACAGGGCACTACAGAGACGCGTGGGACCGTAGAGTAAGGGGAAACTATGGATATCGTGGGGTGTTTTTTTTGTCTTTTGAATAATGTAACGGGAAGAGCATTTGCCTTGGTTTGGATTCCAGCCCTGGGGCTCAGGCTCCTGAATCCCAGCGTTATGGGGAAGCTGTTTAACCTTTGTGGATCTATACAATGGAAATTATACAAGTCTCTAAGCTCTGTGGTTGTTGAGAGGTTTAAAAAAATGACGTACATTCAAGTACCCGGTATAGTCCCAGATGCGTCCTCAGTGGCTCGTGAGTAAGCACAGAGCTGTCGCTGTGGAGTGTCTGCTGTGTCCAGGCACTTGTGTGCACTACCTTCACCCTTCCAGCAACCTGTGGGAATGGTGCTGCTATCCATCTTCCACACGTGAAGTGACTAAGCCACAGCAAATCTAAGCAACGTGGCCAAAGCGCACAGCTACACAGTGTCGGGCTGGAGTCCACAGCTGGGTGGTCTGGGTCCAGAACCCTCACTTACCACCCTGGGGCTATGACCCACTAGCCCTTCCTCTCACTGCAGGTGACTGCAGTGTTTCTCTCGCAGAAAAATCACTCATTGTCTTTTTCTACTTAGCACATTTATCCTGGTTTAAATTAAATATCTAAAAATGTGACATAATCCTTTAAGTCCCACAGACATAAAATGGTCCTATTTTTTAATGAAGTACATGGACAAATTCAAAGGACTCATAGTCCATTCATTATGTCTTTACTGAGTGTGACAATAATGTGCTTTATAAGAGGGCCGGGCCATGAACCCCTGGAGGAGAGGTGCCCAGCAAGTCCCGGCGTTAGCTGCTCATGACCACGGTTAAGAAAGCAAGGAAAACTTTATTTCTGAGGAACTTGGGAGAAAAGTGATTTGAGGCAGATTTACCATGGTTTATATGGTAGTGTTTTATTTCCAAATTAGGACTTGAGTATCTTCTTAGTGGAGCTTTCTGTGCTCTCCAGCCATAAATCAATTGCTGATTTGCAGCATGAAGTGGGTATTAGCACACATCTGCGTATGCCAGTGTCACTGAAGGTTCTCCGTGCTTTGTCACTTCATTCTAAAATGCTCTTTCCACAAGCGTGTGCCCCGAGAACCGCGTGCACTTCTGTCCTCCAAGAGCACACACGGCCTCCCTGGCAGGAGCATCAGATGGGCGCTCATGCTTTCCCCGTGTTCTGAGCACCTCCCCGGGGAGCTGGACGTTTTCTCTGTCCTTGGAAGATGAGCCAGGGTGCTGTGAATTGAATCCCTCATTCCTGGCTGATAACGATTCAGTTATGTCTTCCTTTAACCCAAGGTCTAATTATCGATGCTTTTGGAGAACTAAGAGACCAGCAGGAGCAAGTCAAGGAAGACATGGAGGTAAGCCTGTCTGCTGCGATGCAGCCCGTCGTTGTCGCAGGCACTTTTTCTCATCACTGCCTTTTTCAAAAGAGTCAGGAATGTGGGAGACAGTGGGAAAAGGGCACAGATATTGTGTGGTTTCCATTCACGCAACACATAGGACGGAGCAGAGCGCTTGGCAGGAGCATCGCGGACTCCAGGTGTACACAGACAATACTGTGACACCATCCTGGCCCTCAAGAAAGGAGAGATCGTCCATTCAGACTGTAAATCCACTGATCCATGATAGACCACTGCAGAGCCCTTTATGGGAGTACACCCTGAGTGCTAGCGTCTTGGGGCCGGCACCTGTTCACTCCTGAATGATCAGGGAACTTCCTGGCAGACCTGGGAACTGGAGTGAGATGGACTTGGTGATTGACCAGATGCAGGGACCAAGGGGCTGGAGCCAGCCAGGGCACCCCAGGTTTCAGGTGTGAGCTGCCAGGTGGGTGGGGGCGCGGTTAGCTGACACACAATGGGAGCGTCTTCGGCTGTTTACTTCAGACACAGCCGATGCCCCGTAGAGAGACCCGATTGTCCTCCCACATTGCTGAGTGTGGCCCCTGCTGCCAGCAGCTTCTGATGAATAAGGCAGGAAGAATTTCGTTAGCTACCGAAATGACCTTAATTCTAGGCCCTACCATCCGGGGCGTGATAAACAGGCTTCGGATGGCATTAAACAGCTTCTAGCGGGCAGGGAAGGATGAGCACGTGGGTCACACGAGGCCAGTAATGACTGAACTCATGTGAGTCGGTGCGCCTGAAATTCTAACAGTGGAAGGGAGGGTCTGCTTCTCCTTGGGCGTTGTGGACCAAGCCTGCAGGTGGCTGACTTCTGCAGGTGCAGCTCCACAGGTGCCTGGAGGGAAGGAGGTGGTGGAGGACAAAGACAGGTACCCAGCGCCTAGAGTGGAAAGCGTCCACTGGTTCATCCTGGACAGCACAGCGCATGGCACACGGCAGACCCTCGCTGAATCACAGCACAGTGTGCACTTCCGTTTAGCCCTTTCCGAAGGGCAGTGGTCTGTGCTTTTCCCCCTGGGTCATCACACTTGTTCAGGCAGGTACCACGTTTGCAGTGTCAGTTGAGGACACAGTTCATCCTGCCTGGATAACTTGAGTCAGTGTCATGAACAACAGTGACCGCTAAGCCTGGTCAAATTTTTACCCAGGCTTGGAGAAAATATGAAAGAGACACTGTTTCTCAGCCATCCTTACCCTGTACTCTCTCTACATCCGTTACTTCTTGCTGCTGGTCCCTATGTCATTTAAGAAAACACCAAGATACAGTTGCAGCAACAGTTACATTTCTGTCCGCGGACTTGGCACAACCTCCACGTGATCAGCTCTGACACATATTGAATAAACCAAATAGCTGCCACTGAGTGGCAAGTGATGCTTTCCTTTTGCTTTCTGAACGCTCTGACATTGTAATATTCCACTTTTTCTTCCAGACCAAGTGCTTCATTTGTGGGATAGGCAATGACTACTTCGACACGGTGCCACATGGCTTTGAAACCCACACTTTACAGGAGCACAACTTGGCCAACTACCTGTGAGTGCCCCTGTCCCATACCCCTCCGCTGCCAGCCCCTGTCTTGGGAAGCTTGGGAAACAGGAGAGCATGCAGCTTCATTTTCTTTACAATCGCTCAGATACAGCTAGTGGTTCTCTTTCCCTCTGGAGGAGGTTGACTTAAGGAATGAAGTTGCAGCTCTGCCTGCAGGCGGTACTTTCTAGAACGTGAAATGGAAAGGTGGGGAGAGAGGAGCAGAGCCTTTCCGGGAGCCTTGGCCGTATTTACCATTTGAATGGGATCCTGCTGCTTCCTAGAGACATGTGAATCTCCATTTTTCTTCTCTGAGAACTTACAGATCACATGTAGGCACCCAGTTAAAAGTTGCTTTTATTTTTTTAAATATACAGAAATCTGGCCATTATTTGGGTCTAGTCAAAACTATAGTTTGGGAAAATGCTATTCTTACTCAGATTCTACCCAATTTTAATATAAAACAGAAGGGATTCAGAGTAGCATTACACGGGGAAAATGGTTTAACTGTGCTCCATTGAACTTGATCAGTAAATTAGAACTTCTCATTAGGTTAGTCTTCAATTTACATTTATCAATGTTGAGTTGATACTAACAAAAATGTGTATACTTCTAACCTGAAACCAAAGTGCTGCTAGGGTAAAATCATGCATCAGATCAGAAAAGTCAAGTCAAAAAACATCTTTTCCTCTTTCTGGTACACTGCAATTAATTTCCAAAAAAAAAATGTATTTGTGGTGTTTTGTCTGTGCCTACCATAATTGAATGCAACATATAATATATAAAATCTGTCTACAAACAACCACCATATGATCCAGCAGTCCAACTGCTGGATATTTATCCAAAGGAAAAGAATTCAGCATACCAAAGAAATATCTGCTCCCCTGTGTTTAGTGCAGCACTATTCACAATAGCCAAGATACGGGATCAACCTAGACGTCCGTTGACAGGTAATTGGACAAAGAAAATGTGGTGTGTATACACAATAGAATATTACTAAGCCATGAAAAAGAACGAAACCCTGTCATTTGCAGCACCATGGATGAGCCTGAAAGATATTATGTTAAGTGAAATAAGTCAGGCACAGAAAGATGTATAACACATATTCTCACTCATATGTGGGAGCTAAAAAAAAAAAAGTTGAGCTTTTACAAGTAGAGAGTAGAATTGTAGCTACTAGAGGGGTGAGGGGGGACAGGGAGAGGTTGGTTAATGGGTACAAAATTACAGCTAGATGGGAGAAGTAAGTTCTAGTGGTCCCAGGCATCTAGAATTAACAACAATTTATTGTATGTTCTCAAATGGCCAGAACAGAGGAGCTCAAATGCTCTGATCACAAAGAAATGATAAATTTTGCTGATGATGCATATGCTAATTACTCTGGTGTGATCACCACGCATTGTATACATGAACTGAAATATAACTCTATACCCCATAAATATGTACCATCAATACGTGTCAATTAAAAAGTAAATTGATCATTTGTTTTAAAATGTCCTATATGTTTGTAGTGATATTTTCATACAATCCATTTCTGATCAGTTTGTATGTATCTGTAGGTTTTTTCTGATGTATCTCATAAACAAAGATGAGACAGAACACACAGGACAGGTAGGTAAATGTTGACTACATCCTATCTTCTGAAAGAAAGGGTAGAAAGAGGAGCCCTCCACATTGCAACAAAACGTGTGTGTTGAGCTGTAAGGGGTGGAATTACTTTCAGATGTGAGTGGTGGTGTCTTGATATAAAATTCCTGTTATATTAGATGGGTGTGGAAGAGATTGCCTTTACTGAAAAGTAAAATTTTAATTTCACATAAAAAATAAGCTTTTATTAACTAAAAACGCTGGGCTTAGGTTTTCAATTCTCTGTTCTGAGAAAATTGAGTGTTCTTATTTATAATGTCCTTAGCTGCTTAAATCAGATAGCAGATGATTAAAAATGAAAATCTACCCACAGTACTATGGTCAGTTAATGACTGCATACTAACAGTCTGAGGTGTTTAAGCCATTTGAAATTCCCCCTCCACAAGTCTTCGCCACAAATCAATTATTTGAATTTGATGAAGGACACAATTAATAATAACAAAAGGGTACTTCAGAAAGTTTATGGATAGATTTGTATTACCTTTTAATTTTATTTTTCCATGAACTTTTTGAAGTACCCTCCTGATGATAATATTTTAAGAGAACCCTCAAAAACACATACCAAAAATATATTTTTATCATTATTATATTATGGTCAGGATGAAGGTCGATTATTTGTTTGCGACTAGAAGTCCACAAGATGTGGTATACTTAGTTAGGAGCTAATCTAAACAAATTTGGACTTCTCCAATTACACGATGTAAATTTTTGAGTTTCTTTCTCTGATATTGTGTTCGCAGACAGATTTAGGGAAAAATGTTAAATTTTTTTTTTTTTTCTTTAACTTTTACAGGAGTCATATGTCTGGAAGATGTATCAAGAAAGGTGCTGGGAATTTTTCCCAGCAGGGGATTGTTTCAGGAAACAGTATGAAGACCAGCTAAACTAAACTCAGACCCCGATCACCCCTAAAACCAAGCCCTCCCCCCCACAGTCTCTGCTTTCCTGGAAACATCTTCCTGAATTCGTGAGTGGGCAGCGTCATGTGCTTCCTGGGAGCATTGAAACTGTTTCTGAAGACCTGACTGTTTTCCCCTCACCTCACGTATTTTCCTCGAGAATAAAGACTGAAGAATAATCTAAATTCAGACACAGACAAAATAGGAACTCTGGAAAGAAAACCATTCTGGACACTCTATCATAACTCACAAGACAGATTTTCTTGGGAGACTCCGGGAAGTCTCCTTGAGCTGCGGGACCTTCACAGACAAGCGTGCCAGCCACACTCACCCGGCTCCCTTATTTCCCCATCCCGAAAGGAACCGTCGAGGGTCACAGCCACTGCAGCACTTAACAGATTGCCGTGGACAGGGTCGCGAGGGAAATAGTGCCTTACTATATGCGGGTTCAGCTATGCAGAAGATACGTGCATGACCAACATCTTTATTTTCTTTACGTCCACCTTTTTTTTCTCTTAGTTAGATTGATTTTGTGAGGTGTTTTTTGTTTTTTGTTTTTCCTTTGGTGGGGGAGGGTAACAAAAGCAGTTTGTTCACAACTTTTTACAAAGACGGGTGCAGTGTCTCAGGATGGAAGGAGGCTCTTATTTAGCTAAATTCACATCTACCCTCCCCAAGTGCTCCTGCTCTTATTTTAATAATGCTCTGATGCAGTGTTGCAACTTTATGAAATCTTTGTATGAAAACAAAAAGACTGCAAAAAATACACTCTCAAAAGAAATAATTCATTGCATGTTGATTATGCAAGTTTAAACGAACAAAGAAAACCTTCCGAAGCGAGTTGATCCACGTGAGAGAAATTTCATGATAATTATATTCATAGTAATAAAGTGTCGTGGGCTTAATCGTATATTTGGAGCCAGTGTCATCCACCAACAATGTGATACATTATGAACTTGACAGTAGTTTTGGGTTTTTCTCTTTCTTTCGGCCACCTGTGATCAGTTGTTGACTAAGGACTTCTTGTCAGGCCATTTTTTTTAATATCAAAGCTGAAGCAATATCCATTCAGGGATCTCATCAGTTGCATCACAGAACACAGATGATGATACAGATCACTTCAGTTTTTCCATTTTGAGTCCTTTTAAATGTAATGTTAATCTTTACAATTAAAAGATTCAGAACGGAAGCAGTCATTTTGCAAACATTTTTGCTCTTTTATGACAAGTCTGCTTGTTCATTTTAGAATTGTACAACTGCTCTGATTAAACTATTTAACTAACTTTCTCACCCTCTTTCTCTCCATTTCACTTGTAACTGGGACTCATTATAAAACCTTGAGTTGGTGACTTGAGGTGGGTATAGGACAGTCCCAAGCACTGCACTGAAACCTTTAATGCCGTCAGACTTCCTTATAGCTGTAGGGGCCGTGGGAAGATTTCCCCTTCACCCTCTGAAGGTTCGCTGAAAACCAACTGACAAAAGACAGAGTAATAGAAGAAAAGGTGTAAGCACGGAAGCTGTATAAGAAAATCTGGAAACTCAGAGAAAGGGCCAAGTGGTTGATGCTTACATACCGCCTTCATAGGGGAAGGGGAGATGGATCGGGATGTAGGAGGAAATGATTTTTCGGGGAAATGAGTGGATCTGGGAGGCAGACATTATCTTGTGAATGATTCTCTTTGGAAGTTGAGTGGGACCGGAGAACAAACAATGGTTTGGGACACGTTTGAAGTTGTCTGGGCCCTAGGTGCGGTGTTTTAATTTTCAGTCTCTTTCTTTGTGATGTGAGTTTTAATCTTCTCTGGCTAATGAAATTTCAGGGAAGGGGCCCAAGGTAATTGTTTTCTTCTTTGGTGGGTCTGGACCTCAGGCAGATAAAGGAACTTCAAAGAACAGCTTCATCCTGGGCTTTGGAAAAGAGAGGATTGGGTGCGGGGAGAGGTCAGGGAGACCTTAAAGCTGCTGCTTTAGTGCAGCATGTCAAAGCGCCATATTTTGGGGTGTTGGTTTCTGAGCCCCTACATAGCTAAACAGGTGTGCTGTATTTATGATTATGGAGCCTCAGAGTCACAGGCACCTGCCCTACACCTGTCATTTCCCTATCATGGGGGTCATCTAGACCTCTTGAAAATCTCCGGTGACAGAAAAAAAAAAATCACGCTCTCCCAAATTGTTTAATTTTTATACAGCTCTCATTTTAAAAAGCCCTTCCTTGCTCAGGGCAAATTCATTTTCTGTAATAATAGGGTTTCATTTTCTGTCTTAAGATGAAAGAGAATTGGTACACCAATAAGTAGTGTGTAAACATTCAGATACCAATGGGACATTTGCCATGTGTCACGGGCTGTGCTGGTATCGGTGACAGGTCATTTGTCATTTTACACCTTAGCAGCACATCAGAGTATAAGCACCTAGATTTTGCATTTACCTTTTAGTATCGCTTTTGATGGAAGGAATAAATTTGGCCGTCTCATGGGAATTTGCAAGCTGCTTAGAGAGGTGGTCTTATACTCTGAGCAGTGTGAGTAAAATAAACCAGGTCTGCTCTATAAAACATCAAAGAGCATGTTGCCCTTTGCCATGTAACACCACAGAGGAAGCATCTAGTGGAAAGAAGTAAGTATTTCTCCAGGACATAAAGTCCACTGATGGATTCAGGTTTCCTATTTGTCATGCTCAAATTAGAGTTCACATAAAACAACAGCCCAGGTGAGAAGTGAGTAAATTTGTGCTTACCACTCGATTTTCCAGGCTCTTGTAGACTCTCCTGGCTGACTGCCCCAGGCTTTAAAGTCCTGGGAGGTGACAAAGGTACTCAGGGAGAAGAAGAGAGGGGCTGGAGTTTGGGAAAGGAAGCTTTCCGTGGCCAAGGGGCTTCACGAGCATATCAGTAGTGGAGGAAGGATAAGGGAACAAAGCTGGTCACTGAGAAAGCCACATTCTCCCAGCTGCATCATTAGCCAACAGTCGGCTTCTAACTTCCCTTCTCAAGGCCTCAAAAGAAAAGACAGAGCTTTTCTTTATCAGCCTTATGAATTCCCCCAGGAAACGTCTCAGAGGATTTCAAACACAGTGTGGCTGTCCACTTCTCTGATTCAGCTCAGGGCTGCCTGACCCAAACTCAGGAAATGTAATCCTTTTGGAAATTTTGTATTATACCAGTACTAAACATTTACAAAGAGCATTATAATGAACCTCGTGTGTCCTTGCAGATCTTTCTGCTCTTCTTATTATTTCATCTACTCTTCTCATATTTTCCTTTCCTGGAAGCATCTTTTGAAATTACTGCACAAAATAAGCTTAGATTTATAATTTAAGTTGGAGTTTTCCAGGTGCACTCAGGTCGTGAGTGTCTGCACAGTACTCCTTGGACTGGAGGCACATTGCTTTTCATGAGCAGGAGGCAATTTGTTCTCACCCCCACAAAACTCATTTGAAAGTCCATTGTAATGAAAGTACTTAATGCCTGATTGTAAAACTCATATCTAGGAAAATTGTACATTTTTCACTATCTTGCTCTAGTGGAGAAATGTTCATATTTTTCTTACGCTCCCATATTCTGGGTGAACATACCAATATGGCCCCCATGTCTGTTAGAGTCTTAAGGTGGCTGTCAGTAGTGATTACTTCATTTACTTTGCACACAGTTAAAGAGAACCTTTAAAAAATGCATGTACATTTACTCAAGCATGGAATTCACATAAACCAGACGTGGAAAATGCTTGGATGGTTAGATATTCCTCAAATGGTTTCATAAGTGTCTATTGTGTTATAAAGAGGGTGGCCTTACCTTACTGGTAACACTTCTGCCCAGCACTCTGAAATATCTGAGAAAGAAACTGGAAAGGGGGGTCATTATCTTAATATAAATGCATGGGTGCTACCTGGGATTTTTAAGCACCATAAACATTAATAGCACAAATCTCGACCAGGACAAAGTTCAGCATTGTACCATCTAAATATACCATGATTTAATTGTGTAGCTAATGTGAATATAAAACATGTAGCTAAGTAAATCTTTAAATTTCCATGTTCCCTAAATCCTAGAGTTTTTTTTCATAGTGTCACAATTTGGTACAAAAATGAGAAACAGAAACAACACTAATTTCCTCATATACATAAGATTTGAGGACTTCTAGAACATTAGAGCTGAAAAGAATGTATAGGGATGTATGCACACACATTTCAGGTGAAGCCATCTAGGCAGGTTAAGTGGCTTGGCTGGAGTCACAACACTGGGTAGTGAGCAAGCTGGAGCTTTTTCAAAGAAGTCAGATTTCATGTTAATCTTTTTCCTATTACAACCAGGATAGTTTGATAAATAACAGGTTCCTTATGACTTCGCAAAAATGAAACAGGAAAGCAAATAGTTCCAAAAGGTTTGATGAGGCACACAGCGCAGCAGCTGCTGAGGTGAGCCAAGAACAGATCCTGTGGCACTGGCACTGGGGTCCAGTCTAAGGCCCAGAGGGAGGTGCACACAGCCCAGCAGTTGCTGAGGTGAGCTGAGACCTGCACAGCACCAAGGGCTCAGTCTACTGCCACGGAAGGCTAGAACAGGAGACAAGGTGGTGTAATACAGATATCACCACACCTTCTGTCACCACAAGAATAGCTCACCACCACAGTAGCAGCCAGGGCCACTCTACAGGCAATCTACCACTCACTTGACTACAATGATATAAGAAGAGTCATCAGTAGAGCCTGCAAATAGGGGAGCAAATCTTTATCCTCATAGCGAACCCTAGAGTGAAAGAAGAAGCAATTCTTCTACCAAATGACCAAACATCAATAAAAAATACTAGAACTACAAACAAACAAGAAGATATGACACCACCAAAGGAATACAGTAATGCTCAAATTCCGTAGAACAGGGAATCCTTGAAAAGTCTGAAAAAGAATTCCAAGCAATGATCTTAAGAAAGCTTAAAGAAATAAAAGAAGATTCAATTAGAGAACACAAGGAAATAAGAAAAAATATCCAGAATATAAAGGAGGAAATTTAAAAAGAGATTTAAAAAGCATGTAGCAGAGCTCTTAGAAACGAAAGACTCACTCATTAAAATAAAAAAAAAACAGCATAGAGCTTAAGCAGCAGGCTAGAGCAAGTAGAAGAAAGAATTTCAGATCTCAAAGATGGTCTTTTTGAAATAACTCAGGCAGACAAAAAAAAAAGGAAAAAGAATTAAAAATAATGAGGAAAATCTAAGAAAGATAGCAGACAACCTCTAGCACTCTAACATCCGAATTGTGAGTAATCCAGAAGAGGAGAAGAAAGGAAAAGGTATTGAAAACCTACCTATTCAAGGAAATAACAGAAAACTTCCCAGGTGTAGGGAGAGATGCAGACCTTCAGATCCAGGAATCTCAAAGGTCCCCAAACAGATTCAATCCAAAAAGATCCTCTCCGGGACACATTATAGTCAAATTTGCAAAGCTCAAAGACAAAGAGAGAATTCTAAAAGCAGCAAGAGAAAAGTGTCAGGTCACCTGTAAGGGAACTCCCATCAGACTAACAGCAGACTTTTCAACTGATACCCTACATGCCAGAAGAAAGTGGAATGATATATTCAAAACACTAAAAGAAAAAAAATTGCCAGCCAAGAATTCTTTACCCAGCAAGGCTCTCCTTCAGAAATGAGGGAGAAATAGTGTATTTCCCAGACAAACAAAAATTGTGGGAGTTCATCACCACATGACCAGCCCTGCAAGAAATTCTCAAGGGAGTCCTGCCTCTGGAATCTGAATAATGAATGCCACTATCATGGATACACAAGAAAGAGCAAAACCTGCTGTTAAAACAAAAATGCCACTGAGAAAGAGCAAGAAATTAAATCATGCCACCTCAAATATCTGACTAAGAGAATAAGAGAAATAAAAGGGGAAGTAAAGACCAAAAGATATTTAAAACATTTAAACAAAAAGCAACTGAATGACAGGAATTAAATGATACGTGTCAATGACCACCCTAAATGTGAATGGATTAAACTCCACATTCAAAAGGCACAGATTGACTGATTGGATTAAAAAGCTAGACCCAAGTATATGCAGTCTTCAAGAGACCCATCTCACATATACAGACACATACAGACTAAAAGTGAAGGGATGGAAAGAGATATACCATGCAAATACAAACCAAAAACAAGCAGGAGTAGCTATTCTTATATCAGATAAAACAGACTTTAGGCCAAAAAACGTAAAAAAGAGACAAAGAAGACCACTATATAATGACAAAAGGATCTATCCATCTAGAAGACATAACAATCATAAACATATATGCACCCAATACTGGAGCACCCAGATATATAAAGCAAACACTCTAAGACCTAAAGAAAGAAATAGGCCCTAATACATTAATAGTGGGTGACCTGAATACCCCCCTCTCAGTACGGGACAGATTTTCCAGGCAACAAATCAACAAAGAGACACAGGATTTAAACTACATGTTAGACCAACTGGACCTGTCAGATATATACAGAACATTTCACCCAACAACTAAAAAATATACTTTCTTCTCATCAGCACATGGAATATTCTCCATGATAGACCACATATCAAGTCATAAGTCAAGTCATAAGTCTAGTCTCGGTAAATTTTTAAAAAATTGAAATCATTCCAAGTATCTTTTCAGACCACAATGGACTAAAACTGGAAATCAATAACAAGCAAAACACTGGAAACTATAAAAATACATGGAAACTAAACAATAGGCTCCTGAATGACCTATGGGTCCAGGAAGAAATTAAACAAGAAAAATGAAAAAAATTCTTGAAACTAATGAAAATAAAGATACATCATACCAAAACCTGTGGGATACTGCAAAGGCAGTACTAAGAGGCAAATTTATTGCAATAAATGTTTACATCAAAAGAATGGAAAGACTTTAAATAAATGACCTAACACTATGCCTCAAAGAACTTGAAAAACAACAACAATACAATCCTAAAGGTAGTAGACAGAAAGAAATAATTAAGATCAGAGCAGAACTAAATGAAATAGAGACCTAAAAATGATAG
The DNA here is from genome assembly GCF_027409185.1 of Cynocephalus volans. Classification (NCBI taxonomy): domain Eukaryota; kingdom Metazoa; phylum Chordata; class Mammalia; order Dermoptera; family Cynocephalidae; genus Cynocephalus; species Cynocephalus volans. The sequence goes on along the minus strand of NC_084477.1, from coordinate 12,248,740 downwards.
AAAAGATCCACAAAGCAAAAAATTGGTTTTTCGAGAAGATAAATACAATAGAAAAACCAGTAGCTTGGTTAACAACAACAACAAAAAAAAAAAAAAAGAGAGAGAGAGAGAGAAGACCCAAATAACAAAAATCAGAAATGAAAAAGGAGACATTACAACTGATAACACAGAAATATGAGGTATCATTAGAGACTATTTATAAACAACTGTATGACAATAAATATGAAAAGCTGGAAGATATGGATAAGTTTCTGTACACATAAAAACTACCCAGACTGAACCAAGAAGAGGTAGAAAACCTGAATAGACCAATAACAAGCAATGAGATTGAAATAGTAATCAGCAATCTTCCAACGAAGAAAAGTCCAGGTCCAGATGGCTTTACAGCTGAATTCTACCAAACCTTTAAAGAGGAATTAATGCCAATTCTCCTCAAACTATTCCAAAAAATTGAAACAGAAGCCATTCTCCCAAACCCGTTCTATGAGGCCAACATAACTCTGATACCAAAACCAGATAAAGAAACAACAACAAAAAAATGAAATTACAGGCCAATATAGATGAACATAGATGCAAAAATCCTCAACAAAATATCAGTAATCAGAATACAGCAACATATCAAAAAAATTATACATCATGACCAAGTGGGATTCATCCCAGGTGTGCAAGGATGGTTCAACATATGAAAGTCAATTAATGTGATACATCACATCAATAAACTCAATGACAAAAACCATATAATTATCTCAATAGACGCTGAAAAAACATTTGACAAAATTCAACATCCTTTCATGATAAAGACTTGCAACAAATTAGGTATAGAAGGAAAGTATCTCAACACAATAAAAGCCATTTATGACAAGCCCACCACCAGTATCATTCTAAGTGGGGAAAAACTGAAGGCTTTTCTATTAAGAACAGGAAACAGACAAGGATGCCCACTCTCACCACTTCTATTTAGCATAGTACTGAAGGTAGTAGCCAGAGCAGTCAGGCAAGAGAAAGAAATAAATGGCATCCAGTTTGGAAAAGATGAAGTCAAACTGTCCCTATTTGCCAATGACATGATACTACATATAGAAAAACCTGCAGACTCTATCAAAAAACTCCTACACCTGGTTAATAATTTCAGAAATGTTGCAGGATACAAAATAAATGCCCCCAAATCAGTTGCATTTATATTCTCCAATAATGAGCTAACAGAAAGAGAAATAAAGAAAATAAGCCCATTTACAACAGTCACACGTAAAAAATAAAATACCTAGGAATCCATTTAACCATGAAGATGAAAGATCTCTACAATAAGAACTACAAATCACTACTGAAAGAAATTAAAGACACAAAATGATGGAAAGCCATTCCATGCTCTTGCATTGGAATAATTAACATTGTGAAAATGTCTATACTACCCAAAGCATTCTACAGATTCAATGCAATCCCCATCAAGATACCAATGACATTCTTCACAGAAATGGAAAAAACAATCTCAACATTCATATGGAACAACAAAAGGCCCCAAATAGCCAAGGCAATCCTGAACAAAAAACATAAAGCCAGAGGCATAACACTACCCAACTTCAAATTATACTACAAAGCTATAGTAACCAAAACAGCACAGTAGTAACATAAAAATAGACACTTAGACTAGTGGAGCAGAATAGAGAACCCAGAAATCACCCCTCAGGCTTACAGTCATTTGATATTTGAAAAAAGGACAAAAACATACATTGGGGAAGAGACTGCCTCTTCAATAAATGGTGCTGTGAAACTTGAATATCCATATGCAGAAGAATGAGGCTAGACATGCACCTCTCACTATATACTAAAATCAACTCAAAATGAATTAAAGACTTAAGTATAAGATCTAACACTATAAAATTACTAAGGGAAAATATAGGTGAAACACTTCAGGGACTAAGTCTGGGCCCAGACCTTATGAACATGAGCCCGAAAGCACAAGCAACTAAAGAAAAAATAAACAAATGGGACTATATCAAACTAAAAATCTTCTGGGCCGAGCCGGTGGCGCACTTGGTAGAGTGCTGCGCTGGCAGCGCAGCGACGCTCCCGCCACAGGTTCGGATCCTATATAGGACTGACCGGTGCACTCACTGGCTGAGTGCCGGTCACGAAAAAAAAAAAAAAAAAAAAACTAAAAATCTTCTGCACAGCAAAGGAAATAATCAACAGAGTGAAACAACAACCTACAGAGTGGGAGAAAATTTTTGCTAACTATGCATCCGACAAGGGATTAATATCCATAATATACAAGGATCTCAAGCAATTATACAGTAAAAAAACAAATAACCCAATTAAAAAGTGGGCAAGGAGCTGAATAGACATTTTTCAAAGGAAGACATACAAATGGCCAATAGGTACATGAAAAAATGCTAAACATCACTAGTCATTAGGGAAATGCAAATTAAAGCCACATCAGGATATCATCTCACCCCCATTAAATTGACCATAATCAAAAAGAATGATAATACCAAATTCTGGCGAGGGTGTGGAGAGAAGAGAACGCTTCTACACTGCTGGTGGGACTGTAAGTTAGTACAACCACTATGGAAAACAGTACTGAGGTTTCTCAAACAACTACAGATCGATCTTCCATACGATCCAGCAACCCCACTTCTGGGTACATAACCAAAGGAATGGAAATCATCGTGTCGAAGGGACACCTGCACTCCCATGTTTCTTGCAGCTTTGTTTACAATAGCAGGATGTGGAAACAACCTAAATGTCCATCAGTGGATTATTGGATAAGGAAAATGTGGTATATATACACAATGGAATACTACTGTGCCATAAGAAAGAATGAAATTCTCCCATCTGCAGCAACATGGATGAGCTTGGAGAAACTTATATTGAGTGAAATAAGCAAAGCACAGAGGGATAAATACCACATGTGCTCACTGATATGTGGGAGCTAAGAAATATAGATAAAAGGAAAGAAAGACCACCATTGTGCATTGGATTGCACAGGGAGAGAAAGTACCTGGGGATACAAAGTGGAGCAGGGAAAGGGGGATGGGGATAATTGGGTGGGGGACACAGGGTATAATCACAATTTGTGGTAATGGGCATGCTGCCCGTATGGATCTGGCCATCATATCTTAGGCACACGTGGTGACCATTTGCTTTGTACGCCATGAATATTTGTAACCAATTAAAACAACGTTTTTTTTTTAAAAAAAAACGTTTTGATGAAATATCATGTGTTCTCCCTGATATTCTGCTTCTGTGATAAGGGAATTCTGGAAGTGATTAAATGAGGTGAATAACTAGCTTCAGAAGGCACCATTGAACACAGGTACTTCCAAATAAAGAATCCAGGCATCAATTTTAGCCCAAACACTATGGACAGTAGGGAGAGTTCCACTGTGATATTTTGCTTCAGTGCCTACTGTATTTCTATGTGGAGTGCTACAGAATGCTTCACTGGTTTTCAACCAGTTCCAGTTGTAATATTCATCACGACTATAATAATTTTGGTTCGCATTTTCTTCTTAACAATTTCCAATATTATTAGTGAGGATAGGTTTTAGGGGATTAAAGAATCCTACATGTCAGTATGTCAGTGGTGTTTCCATGGTGAAAGAGCATCTAATTTGCCTTTGTCACCCATGGAAGAGAGGAAAACCTTTTCAGTATTTGGAGACCTACAAATTAAACTGACAAATGACAGATGAGCAAAAGAAAAGATCGATGTTTATTTATATATGTGCCAGGGAATTCACGGAAAAATGTGATCCAGGAAGGCTGTTAGGATCCGGGGCTAATACATCACCTCAATTGGGGAGGGGTGGGCAGAGAGGCACCTCTGGGAGAACAAATGACCTCCTAGAAGGCACATATAGAGAAACAAGTGACTTTGGAAAGATAAATGCATCCTCAGGAAAATAGATGGGAGATGGTTTGTGATGTGTCAATTTGGGTGTGTTGCTGACTTGTGTCTCCAATTAGAGTTGCTCTCAGGGAATGGATTTGTGAAGATTATGTTCTTTTGGGAGGCTCTACTTTTAGGCAGATAAAGGATTTCAGGAACTCAAATGCCTTTGGCTCAAAACAATTTTTATGCCACAGTGGCTCATTCTGGACCCCTTCACTCCCCACATATGCCCATAATGTGCTCCAACTCCTTCCATATATCATATAGTTAATTTTTATTTTCTTTCGAGAAACCTATGAACTTGATATGTATGTACTTCATCTCTTTTAAGCATTGCTAAACAGGCTTTTACATTTTTGTTTTCCGATAAAAGAATTTGCTTTTCTGAGGCCTAGTTAAAACCAGTAAATATTACAAATGGAATGCTCCTAACATAAACAACACTATATTAATAAGTACTAGGACACTCTAGAGTTAACTTTTTAAAAAGAACACCAAATCTGAAAGTTATTGCACATTGTAATTTAAATTACCTGCAGTTTTGAACCTTGTGTTCAAAAATGTATTAAAATTAGTTATACCTGATATTTTATGTGTAAATTCAGAAATATAGACGGAGGCAGATGTAATGTCAAGAGTAAGAATGATAGGTGGCCGTCAGATGATTGCATTCTTTGTTGCCAGAAGAGAAATTGGGAATGTCTATTTAAGGTTTTGATATTATGACCAAGCTACAGGTCCTCCCTCCTACACAAAATAAAGATGAACGAAGCAGAACTCTTGACAAAATATTGCATTATAAATTAATAAATATTTATGGCCAGATGATTGTCACTTTATTCTTCCTTTATATACATGTAGAAGAAATACAATTACTTAAGCAGTTTTTTAAACCAGTGGTATAAACTGGTAGAAACTCTTACTATTTCATTTAAAGACTGTAAATCGTGAAATGACTGCCTGCATAGAAAAATGTCATGATGGCTAAATTCCAGAATGAGCTGAGGCTAAATGCTGCACACACAAAAATAAATAATTCGTATTTCATACTTGGCACAACAACAATAAAGGAGCAGTTTTCTGTGTATCCTGGGTAGTGCCGACATGATACTGTCTCTGCCTTGGTTCTCTTGGATCTAGACAAGGTGAGGATCAAAGTGGTTACCCTTTCCTGGGGCCACCAGGATGGCAAGTGTGAGGAAAGTCCAGGAGGGCTATGCACCCACACCTGCCTGGCGGAGTCCCACTGCACCATGAGCCAAGAGGAAGAAAAGAGGTGCTTGGCAGATGTGCCCAGCTGGCATGCTGGGACATCGCAAGTCATAGTCAAAGTTCCCCTCGAGTCTTAACAAGTCTCCTTTCACCTGCTGGACTCTTGGGGTCCACTCTGGACACCAGATCCACACCCTGCAGTAGGTAGTTCTATCCAAGTCTGGAAATGGCAGGAAGATCCAGAAGACCCAGTGGGCAGCCACCAGCCTGGCTGCAGACAGGCAGCCAAAGGGAAGGCCCAACACTCTGAGGACAAGATAGAATCACTTGTTAGAAGCAATAAAAAGATGGATTTTGCTCAACTTTCCAATGGTCTTTTAATAATTCCACCCAACAGTGGGCTAGGCAACTTTGGGAGGTGTAGTACTTCCTGTGAGAAGTACTTAAGTAGAGACTGCATTGTAATTTTCCAGTATGCCTAGAAAATATATTCTCAATATAGGTGCATAAAAATCATCTGGGAATTTATTAGTAATTCAGATTCCTCAGTCATGCCTCCGAATATTCTGATTTGGAAGTTCTGTTGAAGTGGGAGAATCTGCATTTTAAATGAGTCTCCATTCTCCACCAATGCACAAGACTTTGACACTAGTGGTTCACAGATACAGTTTAAGGAGACAATAATGATCTTGCTGCTACTTGGTGACCTCATGATTGGCCTTCAGGTGTGGTGTGCGTTAGACTACTAGACTGGGTGTGAGATGACCTGAATTCTAACCCTTGCTCTAGTACTTACTAGCAATATGCCTTTAATAAATTACTTAACCTGCACTAATGAATTTATTTAACCTAGCTAAAACTAGATTACTAACTGATACCTAATGACAGAATTCTTAGGATCAAAAATCAAAGCAAGGGATGAATATTATTAACTTTCCCAAAGTAATAAAATGGGATTTTTGCAGGAGATAATCAGAACTCCTAAACTTAACATTTTTCCAGGACTCAGGAGAAAACTGTTATCCCTTCACTGCATTCCTAAATGAAAAATTTAGTGGCTCACCTTCTGAATAAGGGATCAATTAGGCAAACCTAAATGGTGCACTCTCCCTGTAATTCTAATAGTTTAATTTGTCTCATTCTCTGTGGTTGTAAAAGAGAATGTTTAGATTTTAGGTTTATCATCTCATGTGAATCTCATGCTTAGTTATTATAGGGCTCCCATCACTCCTCTCAGAGAGTGCCAAAAAGAGTAAAGAGTATTAGCTTCCTAGGGCAATGACTTTATTCAGGTTAAAGGCTCACAAGGAAGACAATCACTGATCACTTGCTTTGAATTTCATCTTCGGCTATTGCAGAGGATAAAGGAGCTGCTATAGCAAAAAGAATCAGCAAAGCCTAGAATAAAGATCTAAATTGGAAGGAAAGTGAGAAGATGGGAAAGAAAACCCCTTTTCTCCCCAATCCTAATATAAAAATCAAAGGTCAGAGCTAGTTAAGAATTAGCAACCAGGGACCGTGATTATAAGGACTTTGCAACTTTCTCATGTTTGTTATTAATGTTATTCCCCTCTCTTTTTGTATCATTTGAAATAAAAAAAATTAAGGAAAAAGATAGAAAATATAAAATATTTTTAAAATAATAATAATTAAAATTGAACATATTAAAATGTATGAGATGCAGCTAAAGCAGTAGATAGAGGGAAAATTATAGCTGAAAATTCATGTATTAGTAAAAAGGAAATGTTTAAAATCCATTGTGTAAATTTTAATATTTAGAGTTAGAATAGAGAAAGGAAATTAAACCCAAAATAAGTAGAAGGAGATAATAAAAGCAGAGAAAAGCAACAAAGCCAAAAATTGGCTCTTTAAAGGAGTTATCATCAATCTTTCAAAAAATTATTGTTAAATGTATAGCAAAACTGAACATGAAAAAAAGAGAGAAGGCACAGCTTACCAATATCATGAACAAAAGAGTGAATATTGTTAGATACTACAGGCATTACAATAATAATAATGAACAACTAAATGGCAACAAATGTTACGCGTTATGGACAACTATATGGAAATCAATATGAAAACAGAGTTTCTCTAAATCGAAATGGACAGATTCTTTGAAAAACCCTACACCAAACGGAAAGATGAATTTAAAATGTGAATATTCCTATGTCTGTTGAAGTAACTGAATGTGTCCTAAAAAACATTCCTTCAAAGGTGGTTTCATCGGTGAATTCTATCAAACTTTGTTTCTTCCCTACTATTTCAAGTAGCCTTTTGTTCTGGCTCCAATTGTTCTAGCATAAGAAGAGCCTTGTACAGTTCAAAGGGTCAAAGAGGAACCATATCCTTGAACTTGTGATTGTTACAGGGGTAGGCAGTTGACTTAAGATGGTCCATCACAAGTAAGCCTTGACCTTTGGATTGATGACTACAGGATGTGACATGATCTGTCCTCTGGGATGTGAATAACAAGCATTGAGCTCTGGCGGTTCAGAAGGTCATTTTGCAGCCATGAGAGAATGAAGCTGACAGAGGGTGTAGAGAAGGCAGAAGAACCAGAGAAACAGGGTTGTGAGCCCAGTCTCACCAGCATGAGCGTCTACATTGCACCATCACGAGACACCTGCCATCTGTCTTTTCATTCACATAAAACAACACATTTCCATTACTCTTTACATTAGTTTGAGCTGAGTTTTCTGTTACTTGACAATAAGGAGCAATTGAACAGATCCTGCATTAGGACTAGACTTTTAATCACTAGAACTTCAAAATACATTTTAACATATAATAGAATAAGTCCTCCATCATCATGCACCTGTCCCCAGCCAAACAAACAAACAAACAAAAAAACTCTTGACCTTTATGATGCTTTCAGTCTTTTCAGATAACACTTGAAATAATTTTATCAAGTTGCAAAAGATTCCCATTGAGGTGCTGGTGATAATTTTGTGAAAATTATCAATTAATTTTCGAAAATTGACATCTTTATAGTATGTTGATTTAGAAACATGTTGAATTCCCAGTTGACTCATTTTATTTTCTATAACAAAGTACCAAAACTGGGTGGTTTAAACAGACATTTATTGTCTCACAGTTCTAGAGGCTGAAGTCTGACATCAAGCTATCAGCAGCGTGGGTCCTTCCTGAGGCTGTGAGGGGGATTTGTTCCAGGCCTCCCTCCTGTCTTCTGGTGGTTCACTGGCGGTCTCTTGTGTTCCTTGGCTTGTAGATTTCTACCTAAGTCTTCTCATGGAGTTGTCCCTAACTCTGAGTCCAATAATCCCCCCCCCCTTTTTAAAAGATGACCGGTAAGGGGATCTTGACCCTTGACTTGGTGTTGTCAGCACCACGATCTCCCAAGTGAGCTAACCGGCCATCCCTATATAGGATCCGAACCCATGACCTTGGTGTTGTTAGCACCACACTCTCCCAAGTGAGCCACAGGCCAGCCCTCATAATTCTCTTTTTATAAGGACATCAGTCATATTGGATTAGGGCCAACCCTAATGACCTCATTTTAAGTTCATGACCTCTGTAAAGATTCTGTCTCCAAATAAGGTCACATTCTGAAATACTGAGGTTAGGGCACCAACGTGTCTTTTGTTAGACGGGCACAATTCAACCATAATAGTCCTGGAGTAAAGATTTTTCTCTTCGTATAAGTCAGTATTTCTCAAACTGGCATTCAAAGATATAATGTTTGGTGTTGGTGGATTCTCTGTAAAAATTTTAATTTATGTTTTTTTTTTTTTTCAAAATCAATAGAAATTGATCACTCATGCTGGTTAGTTTCTCTTACTTGAAACAACAGCAGCAGCAACAATACCTTGTCTAAGTTAAATAGACTCTGCTTGTCATCTAGGGGGACCAAGGTGGTTAGAGTTCTGTGGGAAGAGTTCCAGAGAGAGAGAGAGAGAGAGAGAGAGAGAAAGCTCTATAGATGGGCAGAGCTGAGGCCAGGAAAAGAAGCACTTAAAGAACTTTCTCAGGCTAAAGGCACAGAAGAGATGAGTCAGAAGGAAGTGGTAGAGAGATTCAAAGTGTAACAAGGACTTGAACCACCGCTGTTGGCTTTAAAGACCCTGTCCAGTTGCCAGCCAGGAAATAGAAACCTGTGTCCTAAAGCTGCATGGAACTAAATTCAGCCAATGACCTGAATGAGTCAGAATGAATGAGTATTGATCCCAGAGCTTCCAAAGAGGAACAAAGTCCTGACAACACCTTAATTCATCCTTGTAAAATGCAAAGACTAGAATGAGTTGAGTCACTCTGGGTCCAGACTTCTGACCCACCAAACTATGAGATCATAAATGAGTGTTGTTTTAAGACGCTAAATTTGCAGTAATTTATAATGACAGCAACAGGTGACTGATATGAGTAGAGACACCATAATGTAACAGTACAATGGCTGAGATGAAATATACATGAGATGGAATTAACAGAAGTTCAGACTGTATAAGAAAAGACTAGTGAACTTGGAAGAATAGCAACAAAACCTACCCAAAATAAAACACAGAAGGAAAAAAAAAAGAAAAATCTAAAAATGGGAACTTTATTTTAAAAATGAACAGAGCACAAAAACAAGGCACAACATGGCCATCTCGATAGATGTAGAAAAAAATTTAACAAAATCCAATGTCCTTTCATGATAAAAACACGACAAACAGGAAATAGAGAGGAAATTCCTTAACTCAATAACAGCATCTACGAAAACCCCCAACTAGCATCACGCTTAATGGTGAAAGACTGAATGCTTTCCCCCAACATTAGGAACAAAAGAAAAACATCTTCTCTAACTACTTCTATTCAACTTTATACTAGAGGTCCTCCAGGGAAACTTTCAGTTAAGTTATAGATGCTTAATAAATGTTTGCCAAATGAATGAACAAATATGACTTTTGCCTTTTGAATTTGTGATGTGAGTGGAACTTCAAGCTGTATCTTACAAACATTTCTTCTGATTGACCTTGGTCTTTTGGCTGTCTTGTAAGGCACCACCAATTGGACTGGTCTTGGTTTAACCTGCTTTAGGCTATGCATTAACTCCAAGCATCTTGGGGCTTTTCCTCGTATGACACGGCATTACAAACTGGCTCAAATAGCTGGTGGAACTCTCCGTGGTGCTTAAATTGTTTCTGCCTTAGCAGTGAAGATTTGTGACCTAATTAACACCCCTGGAGAAGGCATAACCAGAGACAGATAAGCGATTGGAACGGCTGAAGATATGCAGCTTGCGTTAGCACAGAGTTTCGGGCTGATGTCTCCCTGAGGATGTCTAAGGGAGCAGACCAGCCACAAGCAGCGGTAATGCACTCTTGCCCGGCCTGTTTAATGTCGCCTCTAGTTTGTATCAGCACAGCACATCCCTGCTAATATAACTGTAGTACAACCATGTTGCACCAAGTTGAGACAAGTTGGCAGCTTAATTGATGGAGATACATAGACAAATATGGAACAGGATACCTCCTCGCTGTGGTGTATGCATTGCCCAAGTTGTACAATTCCAATTTTATTCTTTCTCAGCTCATATCTTGAATCTTTTCTGAAGAGATTTCGTGCTTTTCTCCTATAAGCACAGTTCCTTTTTCCCCCTAAACCTCCCCCCCCAATGACACTGTCATAACTACCTGATTATTGATTACTTTGGAGTTTAATTTATTCATAAAGTTGGGGTTTTGCAGCTACTTTGTTAATGTCCACTTCTGCCAAATTTTATTTAGCCTCTCTTGAATTTAGGGACTAATTTCTGGTTTGGAAAATGAGGGGAGAGCTGCATTGCAAGTTTTACCTATTCTCCCTATAGGTGTTTGGATTGCTTTGGTCGATAGCCCGTTTGATTGCCTATCAAAATACTGAAGTACTTGCCTTGGAGGCTGCTGAAGATTAATATCATGAAACTCACATTTCAAGTCTGTTTCATAGTCCTGTAGTAATAAGCAATCGAGCAGAGACCTTAAAGATTTGGCATGAGGCATTCCATGTATAACCATAGGTATCCCTGCTTCATTTTTTCATTCATTCATTCATTCAGCAGACAGTCACTAAATGCTTTTCCTTTGCTAGACACTAGGCTAGGTACTTTGAACAAAGGTGTGAACAGAGTAATCACATTTCCTAGCCCAGTTAAATCTTTGCTTTCCTCTTCTATTAGAATGGAGATAACACTACCTTACCTCATTGCATTGTCCTAAATGAGATAAAGCACCCAACATAAACTATGTACCTGGACAATGCTTGGTAAATATTAGCCTTTATCATACTTGTTAATAGTCTATCCACATTTCAAGCATGCGGTAAATCAAATGCATTAATTCTCTGTGGCATTTATACTTGTTTCAGTACTTTAAAATACTGCAAAGTCTAATTGTGGTTAGGATTTGTGATGACATTACGGCAAATTTCACAGTGGGATTATTATAAATTGTGTGTGTCTGGATGACTTGTAGCTGACTCAGCTACACAGCAGTTCTATAAAATATATCAATTGCTTTGAAGGGGGGGGGGTCCTCATGACTTGGGTGAGACATCCTATTCCTAAACAAAAAATCCAAGTAAGTTCTTAAAATTGTCAGTGTGCTAAATGTACACAGCCTGCTACCTCCGAGTAAGCCACCAAGTTGTCTTTCAGATGAGCCGAGGCATCATTTTACACACAGGCACTCATCCTGCAGGTAGACATGGTTTTGCTTATGTGCTGTGATCTGTAACCAGAGGCTGTAACTTCTGTATTTTACCCACCAATGAAAATGGGACCACTCCAGTATGGGGAGTTTCCCCTTCCCTGTTCCAAACTTTCCCATAAAATCTTTCAACTTGTAAGAGACTTCAGAGCACGTCCCAACTTCGTTGGTTCATGTTTCCCAGGTCAATCCTCACTTGGGCTCTCAATAAACGTTTCATAAAATTATTTCTGCCTCAACAGCCTTGATTTGGCTCCAACGCCTTAAGATGACACTTTCCTTTGGCGCATAAGAGAGAGTTTACGGTCATGTCTATTCAGTCATCATTTTACTTGCTTACTGGAAGCTGATAACCTCTAAGAGCTTCTCTCACGTTCCATAACTGGAATTTCTCTCCCATATGATTTGCATTTATCTTCCACCTAATGTGCCCAAGCCAATTAGAAAGCAATATTTAAAAATCCCCTTTATGAGAATGTAAAGAAGGAAGTCGATCTCACTTACAGATGTGTTGCAGCCCGGTCTTACGCGGATACCTCCCAGACCGTCTGACTTTCCTTACTCTTGTCAAGTTCAGCCTGAACTTTTTCTTCAACTCCAGAACTGCAGAGGTTAAACTTCTGAGTCACGGTGGGATCAGGGGAGTAAAATCATGGCTTTCTTTGCTTATCCTTAATCATTTTTATTGAGTTGCCGCCAAACATATCTATAGCTTGCAGTTAGATCCCTCATTCATGCAAACGTGCCTTTGACATGACCTTCTTGTCCGTATACTGCTTGCAGCCTCTAAAATAAACTATCTAAATTGCCTTTATTTCTTAATGCCTCGACCTTGTCCACCGTCCCTCAATATTTAATCTTCTGTCTTTGCTTCCTGTACTATCTAAAGATGATTAGTCTTGCAAATGCTCCTTTCTAATTTTTCTACTACTCCAACATTGTGTCTTCAACCCACACCCACCCGTTCATTGGAACATGCTCTCAGTGGATAACTTCTGGCTTCTCTTTCTCATGCCTCCACCAACACACTTGCAACGGAATCTTTGAGGCTAAAATCCCACCACACTGTCCTAATATCATGCACTTTTCCTAAAAGCATCCTCAGAGGTAGAGAGATCAGAGCTGATAAAAACTACAGCCACTCTCTACAGTTCATATGGTAAGTGGCTCACGTTTCTGTGAGCTAAGGGAGTATTGTTTTTCCTAAGGGCAATGCACAGAGTTCTATCATTAGCTTAGATGGTAAAGGTCATGTTTTCTCTACAGATCTGAATATAAACCCGCTCCTGTCAGTTACCATGTGTGTGATTTTTTAACCAGAGTTAAGTAATTGATTTCTGCAGACAGCCTGGCCTTTATATACTTGCCTGTCTTACTTAGTGTAATTTCCTCTTGCTCTTCAAATACATGATTAGCCACAAGGTAATAAGTATATAAATCAACTCTCTGTCCTCTTGGACTTTGCACATTTAAATTTAGACTCTAAATTACTTTGGTTACACTGAAAAGATACGAAAACATTCCATTTGAATCACATTCAAGCCACTTCAGAAGCTTGCACCGATTTCCTGCTTTGCTGAAGGAAATTAGTTTTCCAAGTACGCTCTGTTTTGCAAAGAGCATCCCCTCCACCACCTCCAGCACGCAGACCTGGAGGCCACCCACCTCCCTCTCTAGAAGGGATTCAGAGTCAGTGCGAGGACCTTCTCAGGCTGTCACTCACTGCCATGGGACAGGGGCAAGACCTGAATTGTGCTTTGGGTAAACGCCCTGATGTTTCATGAGCAAGATACCTCATCACTGTTAGATTTAATGACACACACACTCTTCCCCAACTGTATATTCCCCATAAATGTGTCCTATGGTATTTTTAAAAGCAGGTTCAAGTGACTTTGGAGAGTTTCACAATGTTCTTTGACATAATCTACAGCACCTGGAGTATCATTCAACAGTGCTGGGAATCACTTTTTATTTTCTTTCTAACCTTCAGTTGGAAATGAGCAGAATCAGAGGGAGGATTTAAGGAACGGTTGGTTGTGGCATTTGTAAAATGAGACTAGAAATAGAAAATAAAAAGGCTAATGGATATATGCTTTGAGCCTCTAGTGCCCTACTCTGATCCTCATATACCTACGCAGGCTTCTATCAGCTTCATGCTGCTGGCACCTGACTGTGCCTTGCCTCGCCTGTGCCCTGAGCCTCTTGCCCCCCTGCCCTGGCTTCTCCAATGCTGCAGTGTGCTGTGCCTGAAGCCACCTGTCTGGTGCTCATACACCTGCCACCAGAAAGTGAGGCCGCCCCGGACACATGGGGGACCCAAGCTAATTCATAAACACTGCCCCTGTCTTTCCCAGGGAATTCAGCTCTGAGCCCCAGGTAGGAAGGCTCCTTGTTAAACGCCCTGGGAGAAGGTGATCAGAGGGTACAAACTTGCAATTATAAGATGAATATGTTCTGGGGGGCGGGTCTAAGGTACAGCATGGTTACTGTTAAAAGAAAAACTCTAGACAAATTAAATTTAAAAGAGTTTAACTGAGCAAAGTATGATTTGAGAATCTGGCAGCCCCTCAGCACCAGAACAGGTTCAGAGAACTCTGCTCCCCACTGGGGCAGGCAGCATTTAGGGGTCACGAAGGGGAGTGAGATTCAGAGACAGCCTGATCTGTGACAGCTCATCGGTGGCCTGGGATTAGCTAAATCGCAGCTGCTGGGATTGGCTGAAGCGTGGCTGCTGTGATTGGTTCAAGCACACTTCTGCAATTGGCTGCATTGGGCTGCTGTGCTTGGCTGAGACTCAGCTGTTGGTTGCAAAAGCAAACTCCCAAGTTAGGTTTTCAGAGACTTTACTTCTAAGTCAGGTTGCAGTTTGTTACACAGGGTCTCCAAGTTTGCATGCAACTTCAGGAGGTTAAAGTTAAAATTTAGTTTAACATAAGCATAGTTGGTAATACTGTCTTGTATACTTGAAATTTGCTAAGAGTAGACCTTACGTATTCTCACAACAACAACAAAAAAAGATAGCTAGCTACAGGAGGTGATGGATACATTAATTAGCATGTTTATGGTATTCATTTCACAATGTATATGTATATTAGAACATCACGTTGTGCACATTCAATTTAGATGCTTTTTCTGTGGTCAGTTATACCTCAATAAAGCTGAGAAAAAGAAAATGGGTGGGAATGAAGCCCCTGTTTGCTGGGGCAGTGGCTGACCTGGCAACAGTGCCCTGGTGTTGCTTCTCCTTCCTGCACCCTTTCTGCACCCCTGGTCCTTCACTCCTGTCCCTGGGACCACATCCCCTACCCACATGCAAACCACCTGGCCAGAAGTCTTTTTCTCCATCTCTGCTTTCAGTTAAGAACCTACTATTTAACCAGTTCAAAAATTGCTCAAATAGACTAACTGTATATCTTGGATGTCTCTTACAACCAATTCTCTCCTTTGCAGAAAAGGAGTAAGGGGCTGCAATGACATCGGGCACAGAAGAATTCACAGGGCCACCCAGTTCCATAGATGTGTTAGCAACAAAAGAGATCCACTAACTAATCATGCTCTAATGAAGGAAGGCAAAGCAGTAATTATGATAAAATCTCGGGGAGGGGGGTGTGCGGGTGGAAGAAAATGACTTTAGTAAATGCATATTTAATAACTTAGCAAGATAAGATAATTAGGTACAGTCTACTGAACCGTGGGTGTGTGGGGGGGTGTGGTGGTGAAAAGACTGTCACAACTGTGAGATCCAAGCTCATTTATAAAGTAATTAAGTCCCTGGTGCTGTCGTTGCCCAAAGGAATTTAATTTTTGAAAAATTTTAATCTTTGACTCAACTTTTGAGAAGCTGGTTTCATCTAAGCCATAAGGCAAGGGACTGTAAGTGATGCAGTGGTGCACGTGGAAATGCAGTTGGACTTGGGGGTGCTTTCCTGCCTTGGCAAAGGAGGTGGTCAAGGAAGACAGAGGGAGCTTGCGTCAGGCTCTCCACTGGGTGCTTTAACTGCATTCCTCATGTAACCCCCCAGTGACACTTAGAAGTGGGAATCCCTGGCCTCATTCCACAAACAAACGATGAAGGGCAGTTGGATTGTTTGGACTCAGCTATGTTTCACTTTAAGATTTGGGTTCAGAGGGCACCGGGCAGACCCTGACAACAACTCAACATTAATTATCCCTTGCTTTGGGGAAGAGAGCATGAAGGAAGCTCTTGTGTGGTCTAGGTTCCTTGCACAAATGACACAGGTTGGATATCAATTTGTAGCATCTCTTTAAATCCACAGACTGAGGTTTAATTATGATATTGAGTTTTCCTACAGGGAGAAAATAAATGCACTGGTCAGGTTCAGTCCAGCCTCTTCCTCCCACTGCCAATCATAGATTTTATGGAAAATTAGAGTTGCCGTTCTAATGTACTCACCAGAGACTATTGAGTTGGTATTATTTGAGTTTGTGTCAATTCTAGAGAAATGAATCAAGACAGACGAACTAGAAAGGAAGTTTCCAGATCTAGGATGTATGGGGTTCTGAAAGTGACAAATACCCCCAGTCCTTCCCTCCTCCAGGTCTTGCCACTGGCCATCCTCTGCTATGTCCTTGTCACAGAAGCAACTTAACTCACAGTCTCCAGGTTTCATCAAGACAGCTGAGTAACAATGTGAGAAAACCCCTATGATAACACATGTGGATACTTGGACGTAGTTACTATTAAGTCATAAATCATGTTCAGTCATGGGTCAACCAACACCCATGAGGAAGTTACAGATTCAAAAGTTATTTATTAAGTGGCTTCTACATGCTGGGTGCTATGGTTACGGAAATTAATGTTAATAACAATAAAAATGAATAATAGCTAACATTTATGTGGTGTATGCTGTGTGCCAGGCACTATAAATTCACACACACACATACACACCTCTGTTTAATTCTTATAACAACCCTATTATCTTCATTTCATAGACAAGAAAACTGAGGCAAAGAGAAATTAAGCAACTCACTAAGAGAGTAAGGCATCCTGATAGAGTTCACTCTGGTGAGGAATAGAAACCTAAAGAAACCACATGATAATGTGTCAATGCTATCACAGAACACGTGGAAAGGAAAGGAGGAAACAGTGAGGTTTGGGGTCCACCTTCTGGAACAGTAGAGGAAGCCCATCAGGCAGGGGATATTGGGTGGCTCTTGAGAAATGGAAAGCAGCTTTCAAAACAGGACAGCAGGACATCACAGAAAGAGGTCATCCAATCTACAGCAGCTTTAGACATGATGACCCCACACTGGAAGCACCCAAGACTCCCTTCGGCAGGTGAATGGCTAAACAAACTGTGATACGTCCAGACAACGGAATATCATTCAGCAATAAAATGAAATTAGTTACCAAGTCATGAAAAGACACAGAGGAACCTTAAATGCATATTACGAAGTGAAAGAAGCCAGTCTGAAAAGGCCACATACTATATGATTCCAACTATATGATATTCTAGAAAAGGTAAAACCATAGAGATAGGAAAAAAGTCAGGGGGTGCAGGGGGAGGGACGGATAGGTGGAGCCCAGGGGATTTTAGGACACTGAGACTGTTCTGTGTGATACTGTCTTGGTGGATGCATGACAGGATTCATTTGTCCAAACCCATAGAAAGTAGAATACAAAGCATGAACCTTAATATAGACTATGGGCTTTGGTTAACAATAATATATTAACACTGGTTCACCAATTGTAACGAATGCATCACACTAATGCAAGGTGTTAATAATAAGGGAAACTGGTAGAGGGAATATATGGGAACTCTGTACTTCCTGCTCAATTTTTCTGTAAACCTACAACTGCTTTAAAAAATAAACTCTATTTGTAAAAAAAGAGAGGGAGAGAGGAAAAAAATGACAGCTTTTAAGATAGTATAGACAGAGCATTACAGAAAGAGGACATCGAATCTTCAGTGTCCTTTCAACAACTTGAATTAAATCTGCAGACAGGGGATGAAACATTAAGCCAGGACTAACTTACAACTTGGCATAAATTAAATTCTTAGTTGATTTTCTTCCCCATCATTACTTGGCTGCAGGATGAGGAACAGTGGATCTGCTTTGCCTGTTATACTTTCTCAAAGACTTTCTCTAAGAATTAAATTTATGACATCAAGAAAAACTACACTATGATAGTCAAATAATTCTGCTCCCATCGTCTTCTGCATTTAATAAGTCTGCTAGAGATATCTGTTGTCCAGAGGCCAGTGCTGTCTGATAGGACTTTCTACAATGATGGAAATGTTCTCTATCTGTGCTGTCCAAAGTCCCCTGTGACTACTGAGCACCTGAAATGTGGCTCGTGTGAATGAGGAACTAAACTTTTCTTTTATTTCATTTCAGTTAATTTGAATTGAAATTTTACCTGTGTCTGGCAGCTACCTATTGGACAGCAAGGGTCTATGCAGTCTAACGCAGAACCTTACAAAGGAAATCTGCCCTGCCCACATTAAGTGACCATGTTTTGTATCACATGACCTTACACCTGCAGCAGATTGGACCAGGAGTGGTTACTGGCCCCAAGGACAACCCCAAGGTCATGGGCTCCTAGTGACCAATGACATGTGCAGCCTGACTTCAAAGAAGAGCTGCTCCAACCATCTTCCTCTCTGTAGAGTGTGGAACTGGGAAACTGAGAGGGGACTGGCTGTGGGAGCTGAGTTTAAAATTCATGACCCATGCCCAGGTGGTCTCTATCATCCATGTACAAACTAAAGCCATGAGGGAAATCAGCCCTGGTGTGGGTGAGTAGGGAAAGCTGGTTAATGGAGAGAGGGGACAGTGATCAGGTGTTCTTGGAAGAGCAGAGGCCATGAGGAGCCCCCATGGCCCATGAGCGAGAGAAGGGGGTAGCCTTAGCTTTTCTTTCTTTGAGGCTTGGCTATGGTTCAGCTTGTATTCACAGCTTCTCACAAGATTCTCTTTCTTTTTGGTCCTTTCCTGACAATAAACTCGTGCCATGTGAGCCAGAGTGAGTGGGACTCTGTTCCTTGTCACCTAAACCCTTTTAATAAAATCATTGACAATTCTCATACAAATTATAAAAGTGATGCATAGAGATAAACATCTTATGCACCCTGAAAGTAAATATAGCATTCCTGGGCTGGAAGGAAATTTAGGAATCGTGGAATTCAATTTTATCATTTTATAGATGATGAAAAGGACGTTATGAGATGTTTCTGAGGCCACACACAGCTCGTTTCTGAGAACTTTTCATGTGTTAATTTTCTTTCTGAAAGTTTGTAAAAAAACACAAACAACAAAAAATAAGCAAAATGAAACAAAATATGATCGTTGTTGACTTTGAGTGAGCACAAAAACCAAATAGTAATGGATAAATCAGTTTTAAGCCTAATCCAACTTTTCCCCAGTTTTTACTAGACTAATGGGGTTACATTCACAGCTACAGTCCACATTTGGTTGGCAGCTGCCCCTGAAGGAATAATGCAGGTTCTCTGTTTTCTGTAAAATGACACCCTCCCACCCACGTACCTCTAGGAATGTCTGCAGAACCACACCCTCTTGGGGGCTGCCAGCTTGCCTGCCTCCCCTCCTTCCATCCCTCCTTCTTTCTTTCCCTTCCCCCCACTTGCTGTGGGAGGTTGGACACAAGTCTCTGGCCTCTTGTTTCCACCTGAAGCACCTCTTTGGGGGCCACACTCCTGGCCTCTCTCCCCACCCCATGATGCATGGCCAGAGGAGAGGTTTCCAGATTGGTGAGTCTGAGAGAAGGAACCAATCTGCCAAGCCAAGCTCCCTCCCCACCATGGGGCCCACCTGCCCACAGAGCACAAGTGACATCCCACCTTCCAGCATGTCTTCAGCTGAGCCAGGCAGGCTCTGCAAGGGAAGCCTGCAGTCTTCCATGTCAACCTAGGATTGTGACCTTATTAGGTCACCTAACACCATAGTCTCACATCACGTACGATGTGATGCCTGAGTCCAGTCATGTGCATTTGGTTCCAAACAAGAATGGGTATGCATGAGAGGTGGTATTTATGGAGACCCCTCAAGTTACAAATCACCTCCTGTGTACCAGGCACTGTGTTAAGTGTTAAGGATTCAGAGAATGACACGAAAACTCTTGGGAACCTCCAGAAGCTGGGGTCTGCCGCAGAGACAGGAGGTCGTGGTGCCACTAACCAAGACTGAAGACATCCAAAGAAGAGGTTCAAACCAGGTCAACCTGCGTCTAATCTTTGGTCACATTTTTGTTCTTGTTTTTTATTAATGGACACATTTTTGATTGAGGTTGTGATTTTATATTCACTATGTGTGTTTTTTCCCCAGTTGAGATTTTTTAATGATAGAATAGAATGATAGATTGTTTTGATGATATCATTGTTTAAATTATAGAATTTCATGTATGTTTTATGTTGTTTCATACAGAGCATTGTGACTTTCATGTATATAAAAAATGTCCTGATAAAATAATTTTTGAGTTAAAGTAGTAAAAAAATTCACTGGTGACTTTATGCTACTGTACTTTGCGATATGAATTTTTCCTTCCAATCTTTTTTTTATTTTCCCATGTTCATTGTACTTTTGTTGGATGGCTTGTATGAATTAAACTCAGTTGTAACAGTTTTGTGATTTTTCTGTCCAGAGTTTGCCACTTAAGACGACACCATGAGGATATTTTTATGATATTGTAAAGTCTTTATGACAATAAAGTAAAATGGCTGTCAGTATTCAACTACACAAATACACTCTAGTTTATTTAACCATTTTCCTATATTTGGAAAGTTTAGTATTTAAGTTCCCTCCACTTTTTGCTGTTATAAAAGGCCTAAATGGAGGAGAGAGCATTTGAAATCAGAAGTAAGTGGCTTTCATTCTAGCCCTGCTGCTCGAGCCTTCGGGCTTTGGGTAAATTCTTTAGTCTCCTTAAGTCTGTCTTCTGCTCTGTGAAATGGGGATAAATATCTCTTACCTCATAGATTGTTTTGAGCATCAAATAAATGTAGTACACGAGGCTTAGGCTCCAAGGACAATCTATTGCATGTTTAATAAAAGTATTTATTTCCCACCTCTCTTTCCTAA
The DNA here is from genome assembly GCF_027409185.1 of Cynocephalus volans. Classification (NCBI taxonomy): domain Eukaryota; kingdom Metazoa; phylum Chordata; class Mammalia; order Dermoptera; family Cynocephalidae; genus Cynocephalus; species Cynocephalus volans. The sequence goes on along the minus strand of NC_084477.1, from coordinate 12,227,896 downwards.
GACATCAACACATAAATAAATTATGTGACTTCTGGCAGGCATTAGCTAGCAGATAATTGCAAATCACTAGGCAAATACACGTATTTTGCTTTATTAAAGCACCAACAATTTACAAAACAAACTGAAATTTATGTCCCCGGCCTGAAAGAGCTTAGCGTTCAGAGTTAACAATTTTCTGCCTGTCCCATAAACCAGTTGAAAGTTTCATTTTAAACAGAACTGCATTCAAATGGATGACTTTCATGAGTCAGGCCCAATATGAACTCCTAAATAAATAGATGGGTTATCCTTTCTGAAAAGAAATAGATGAGTTATCCTTTCCAATAGAATTACTTTTTTCCCTGTCTATAGATGATGTATGTATAGATAGATGTATGTATGTATCTTTTAGTTCATTCATTCGTTCATTCACTCATTCATTCGGACCTGGACCTGTCCAATAAGTCAGGAGACTTCTTGAGACCAATCCTAAGCTTTGAAAGAGACATTGGCCTTAAGAAGGCAGCTTACCACCCTGTTTGCCTGGGAGTGCGGGTTGGGGGTGGGGGCGGGGTGCACATTCCTGGTGTGTATGAATTCTGAAACAAATTATCAATGTACAATTTTTTTTTTTTTTCTCAGCTTATTTTATTGGGGTGATTACACTTTGAGTTACTTTTATCAGGGCCATCGGGTAATCACGTGCCCTGGAGGTCTCACGACTGAGGAGTGGAAAAATGGAGTCAGTATGGTTCTCAGGCCTAGCCCTATCCTGTCTCATTTTGTGGCTGGCTTCTTTCACTTAGCATAGTGTTCTCAGGGTTCATCAATTTTGTAGCATGTACCAGTCCTTTATTCCTTTTTATTGTCAAATAATTTTCCACTGTATATCATCACATCTTATTTTTCCATCCATATGCCAGTAAACATTTACATTATTTCTACCTTTTGGCTTACTGTGAATAGTCATCTCTGAGCATTTTTCTTGAAGTTTTTGTGTGGATATATGTATTTCTTTCTCTTGCATGTTGTAGAGCTAGAGCTAGGGTCTGGAGCTCACAGACCCCTCGAGCCCATTCACAAACCCTTCACACGCAGGTCTATGAGCTAGGTAACCGGCAAAAAGGTCCTTGGAGCCTTGGTTGACGAAGGAATAGTCTTTATTCAACATACACAACACTATGCGCCAAGCAGTCCACAGAGAAACTCAGAAACTCAGCTGCTACTGGCAAAATCCAAAGACAAACTCAACAATGTACAATTCTGATGAAAGGCTGCCTGCAATCTACTAGGACCACTAGTGAGGAGCGTGCCCCATTCATTCATCAGGCAGAGCTTCCTGAATCACCTGCTGTATTGGGAGCTGTGCAGGGAGATAGAGAACAGACACCAACACCATCTCTATCAGGTGGCTCTCAGTCCAGAGGGGACACAGACCTGGGGAAGTCACTGCTGTGCGAGAAGTCCTGGGATAAAGGCTTATAGAGCCCTCATTCCTTTAGTGATTAAATGTCTATGATTACCTCGTACTGCTCAGCCCCATGCTGGGAACTGAGGTTGCAGAGATAATAAGATGGTCGGTCCCCGCCCATGTCTGTCTGCCCATCCTGTCCTTGGGCAGTGCCAGTATTCATCTCTCTCTCCTTTTCTCAGTGCAAGTGAATTCAACCAGAGGAATAGCTGGGGAGCAGTTTAAAATAGAACGATGAATAAAACAGCATCTGCCCCCCAGGAACTCAGTCAGGGCTAAAGACATCTCTTATCTCTTTGTACCAGATCCTGCCTTGGGGCGACCTGAGACTATTTGCTTCTCAGTTCCTGTGTGTTCTTCAGCAGCTTGAAGTTTATTTATTGCCCTTTGTTTTAAAGTGGGGGAAACTTATGGAAATCGATAAGATTATGTAAACTTATGTAAATTGATAACAAAAAGAAGATTTAATTGGCCACTTAAAAGTATCTTTTCTCTGTACTGAAAAATTGCAGCTGTTCTTTTAAGTCGGTGTCTGAACTTAAACTGTGTCCTGCTCCCAGGGCTCACGGCTGATAGGAGCCTCACTGTGACCTTTTTGGCTAGGACTCCACTGGGTCTCCGGTGTTTGTGTCCTCTCCTAGGAAGCTGATTCAGTCAAGGGGATCTGTGTTGGCCCCTGTTGGGAAAATAGAAGTTTGGTCAGGGCCCTCGCCTCGGGTCCACTTGGGTGTGCTTTAGTACATCCATGGTGAGCAAATTGTATCTGTGTGTGGAGTCAGCCTTGGGCATCCACCCACCCCACAAAGCCATGCTTTCCAACCTATGGCTCCAGGGACCTTTTGGCCCGTTACCTAGCTCATGAACCTGTGTGTAAGGGGTCTGGGGACCCAGCCTGGCACGTGAAGGGTTTGTGACCCAGTCTGTGAATGGGCTTGAGGGGTCTGGGAGCTCCAGACCCAGCCCTAGTGCAACCATCGGCCCAGTCCCTGTAGGATTACCAGCAGGTAAAAGAGCCCGACCGCTGGCATAGCGTGGTCCTGTAGCTAGACAATTGGTGTCACCAACAGGATTAACAGCTAGACAATGGGCACTGTGAGGATTCCAGGCCTTAGCCTTGCCTGACAGCCCCTCCATTGGGAATGGGGAAAAGACTAAGATTTTGGTCTCCACTCTTCCCCTTGAGGACAAAAGAGGAGGAACTGGTAGGTTTGGCTCCAAATTCTAAGTGTTCCTGCTAAGTAGCCATAGGACTCTATACCTGGTCACTCCAGGAAAGGGACAGAGGGCAGGGGCTTCTGGTGAGACTGGGGAAGGAAGCTACCTGGGCCACTTTAGTTTAGGAGTTGGGAGTCTGAAAACCCTTGAATGCTTTCACTTTTCTTGTTTGAGGCTTCCTTTTATTTTCACTTGCTGTTAGGTTTAAAGTACAGTTTCATTTGAAATCTTCCCCCAACTTTTTCTTTTCTTTTTTTAGTCTCGCATACAAATATTTTTTTATTTATATCTACGTGTGAAAAAAAATTTTAACAGTGGATTCAGTAATGCACTTATGTAATAAAGAATTTCCATTTTTAGCTCATTTTTTTTACAATGAAATTTTTAGAGCCCCAAATTCAACTTTAGTCCTGCCTTTACAATATTTTAAACATGTTTAAGATAAAATGAAGTCAGTATTAATGGACCAACATAACACTAACCTTGTAATGAATCCTACTGCTGCTGATAGTCAAACTCAATGAATGTTTTCTCTTTTTTTGGTAGTGAATTTTTTTTATTAAAACAAGTATGTTCATCTTAAAGGGTCTTTTATCCTGAGATTTTATTCTTTCTACTTACTTTTGTTAATATCATTTTCCCCTATAAAATAATGGTTTTTTTTCACAGTTGGTGTAGGATTGTTTTTTGTTTTGTTTTCTTTTTTTGACTGGTAAGGGGATTGCAACCCTCGGCATAGTATGGTCTGCACCGTGCTCAGCCAGTGAGCACACCAGCCATCCCTATATAGGATCTGAACCCGTGGCCTTGGTGCTACCGGTGCTGCACTCTCCCGAGTGAGCCACGGGGCCAGCCCGGTGTAGGATTTTTTAATTATTATTTTTATTTATGCATATTTATGGGTACAGAGTTGACTACCAACTTTTTCATATATATATATATATATGTATATATATATATATATATATTTTTTTTTTTATTAGAAACTGGGCAATATACATGTAACGTGACTCAGGAATTCCACTTGGAGGAATTCATCTCAAGGAATAAGCAGAAAAGTACACAGAAGTGTCTGTATGAGGGTGTTTATCCCTACTAGTATATAATATTGTAAAAACTGGCCATGACATAAATGTTTACTAAATAAAGATGGTCCAATTGCAAAAGCTGTCACAATCGAAATGGAGTCGCTTGTGTTAAAACCCTAACAACTGGAGCTGGGGAAGGCCACAAAGGAAGGGCTCTCTCATGTGAATGCCCGATAGCAAGAACTATCACAAAGGACTCTGCAAAAACCATGGCCTTGCACAAAATGATACTTCAGTTCTGCCCAGCAACTGCCTGTCCAACCTCCAGCTGATGCCACTATTGTTATTGATCCTTGTAGCCAAAGATAATTCATTCAAAACAGCTCATCTAATCCTCATTTTCCCTGTAAAATCTTCCCCTTGCCTCAACCTTCCTGAACACAGACATAGGCTACTGTGGCATGCATATTCTCAATGCAAAGCCCATTTCTGAATAACTTTCATTTTCCTTTGCAGCACCTCTCTCTCTGTTATTTAGGTTGACACAACCAAGTCTGGTATAGCCAGGTGATGGAATATCATGTAGCTGTTTGCAAAGATGTCTACACTTGTTTTCAATTATGTTACCCGAGTTACACCTTCAGTACAGTCATTTACTCCCTCAGGAACCTGAGTCCTGCAGGGGTGGCCAGCTGACTCTGCAATCAGGAAGCTCCCACCCAGTGTAACCATGGCCAGCGGTCCTCTTTCCCACCTCTCCATCAACCCCAGAGGCTCTGCTAATCACAGTAATAATTGTTAGGAAAGGGCTCCACTGGTGATATCAGTGATATTTAAGATAGTGGGTCTAATTAGTATTTGAAGTACTCCTCATTTTGCCTAAAAAACGTGTAAGAATTTAGCAAGGCCTGTGACCCAGGCCCTTAAGGATGACACCTGAGGCTTGATCTCAAAATCCAGTGGCCAATTTAGATTCAGGTTGAGCTTTAAACAGTACTCTGATTGGGTCTGGATTCTGGTTTCTTGGTACCTGGGCTGACTGAGTTCTAGGATATTTGGCACTGGCTGGGTGAAGCTTTTCTGGAAGATGGTAAAAGGACATAGTTGGGGCTTTCCCCTAGGCCAGGGGACAGATGTCATGACTGTTTTTGTGATCCCCTCTGTGCATGTGTGTGCACGAACTTGGCCTTGCTTTCATTGATGTGGGGAGTAGCTAACTCTCAGTACCTTAAACTTTTCTGTAGCTACCATTCTCTACCAAAAAGAACTTAAGGCTTATTGTGTGGTCACACAGGCTAAGGTCGGCGGGCCGTACCGTTTAATGATAGTGTAGATTTACATCCGTTAACATCAAGATGTCCTCAATATATTGGCATATTTGTTAATTACCATGCCACAAATCAGTCCTAAACTTACTTGCTTACAGCAACAATAATAGACATATTAATCCATGTAGATATATCGCCATTTCTGTGGGTTGGGGCATCACAGACACTTATCTCTGTCCCTCCCCATCTGGGTCCTGGGAAGGCCAGGAAGCTGAAGTCACTAGAGGCGGGTGCTCTCATGTGTTGGGTGGGTGGGCTGGGCATCTGCTGTGCCTGGAGCTGGGGCCAGACAATCCCAAGAGGCCACTCCTCATGGCCCGGATATCCTCACGACATGTGGCTGGGTTCCAGGGACAGATGTGCTGAGAGAGAGAGACAAAGAGAGAGAAGCTGACCAAAGTCATATCCTTTTTACGACCAAGCTTCAGCATCCATCCCCATCGCCTCCTACAGGCTCTTTGTTTTTGCTTTTTTTTTTCTTACAAACCCTTGGTTTGTGGGCTGACTGTGGATAGATCACAGGGATAGAGCTGCTCTGCCATGCAGGAAAGCTCACCCAGAAGCAGGTTCCCCAGGAAAGCATATGGCATGACTGGTGAGCAGGGGGCCCCTTTCCGGCCACCCCATTTCCCAGGATGAGGGGCTGTCCACCAGAGACCTGGTCCAGACACCCTGCAGCAGGAATGGTGGGGGGCCAGCTCTCTGAGGCTCAGTGGTGCTGCCTGATGGCTCTGCCCCTGCAGGATGCTGACTTCAAGGCTTGAATGTCAGAATGTCACAGATGGTAGTCCCACCCCCTTGGTTCCTGAGCCAAGCACGTGCACCAGATGCATGAGCCTGAGTCCAAGATACCTTCTCAGTGAGAAGCCAGCCACCAAGTCCCCACTCATTCCAGCAGGGGAGTAGACTCTACCTCCTGAAGACAGGAGTGTCCAAGAACTTGCAAACATTTTCAAAGCACTGCATTTAGTGATAAAAAGAAACCAGGAAACACAGGGACATAGAGTGTAGTCTTTTGTTAAAAAGAAACACATAGACAAAGTTTGGAAGGGTATGTACCAGAAGGTGGTATATATGGTCTCTTTGATTTATTGTGTTTTCTAAAATGTTCAGTGCAGGTGTATTACTTTTATAGTCATAAAAGGCAAAAAGTGATCTCTATTTTCGTTTAAAAATTATAAATGATACTCACACATGCATATACCTGCTGTGAAAAATTCACAGTATAGAGATGTCCAGAATGAAGAGAGACCCCTTCTCGTTTCTGCATGATTTAGAATGCTGCCTTTTTTAGATACTAAATTAACCTGAACAGGTGATTCTCTCTCACCTCTCTGCTTGGTTCTATTGAGAAGTCCACCCCATCAGAATTACAGCTCTGTCATATGCTTGGCACCTGCTGGCTGCATTGGGCTGTTTGTCACCTCTCCCTGACTTTGCTTGTGTATTTTCTTCTGTTTGGAATGCCCTCCTTTCTTTCCTTTACAAGCCTATGATCTTTGCTCTGGGTCCCTATGTGTGGCCGTAATTCCCTCGCGTGGTCTATCTTTGTGTTATAATTATCCCAATAAGTCTTTATTCTCTAGACTGTGAGCTCTATCCTTGTTAACTCCTTCACACAGTGCCTGGCATATAGAGTGCTTAAGAAAAAAACCCCAAAACTTCTGTTTCTTTTTCTTTTTGCTTCCTTGATGAGGAAAACAAAAACAAGACTTTGAAGAAGAAATTTTATCTGTGCTTCCATGATGGGCTGGGTCCTTCGTTCTTGCAGAGGGAAAGAAACAGATGGGTAGGAAACTAAACAATCTTAGTCACCTCCTATGGTAAACTCAGAGGAGACCTTTGGGTAGCTAAGTAAGAGCAAATGTGAGTTTGCTCTTCTGTAAATATTTTCTCTTCTGTAGGATGGAGCATGCCATAAATATTCAACACATTTTGCTGTTTTGGTCTCTGTGTCTATATATCTAACAGCTGTGGTATCTTTTAGGGGTGCTTGACTTCAACAATATGAAAATGTAGTGCCACATATAAATGCAAGTTCAGAGATAGGTGGACCTGGTGGCTTGAAGATGTCAACCAGAGCCAAACATCCTTCCCTAGCCTCACTCAGCCATCTTTAGTGCTACTTTCAAATGTAGGCACATAGCACACTGGTGGCAGCAGTTCTAGATGTCACAATGGCACGTGAAAATATCTGGGGAAAGAAGAGAGAGCATTCATAATGGCATTCTCTCTTAGGAATGAGATTTTTCCAAATTCCTGCTGCTGGAATTCTCAGAGCTGGGGTATGTTCACGTTCACTCCAGAACCAGCTGCTACCAAGAATTACTCTCAGAGCTGAGCAGCCTCCTGCTAGAGCTGGGATGGGCTTTGCTTCACCTACAGGCACAGGTGGATGGGGATGCGGTGGACACCTGATCAAAACAATGGGCCATCAGGAAGGGGGGATGGGCTGGGTCCTGGACAGCTTATTAATTTTGCTCTTTTGAGTGCAGCTTTAAGTTCTGCACTGCAAATAAATAAATATATTTAATCAGCATCCTTTGGTGATAAGCTTGATGGTGACACAGGTGATGACAATATTGAGAATCCCTCCCATTTTTGGTGTGCATTTTATGTGCCAAGCACCATGCTAAGCTCATTAAAAACATCATATTGAAAGCTCACAACTGCTTTCTAAGTATTAATGTCATTTGATTTTTCCTTCCCAAAGAATACTGAAGCTTTGTGGGAAGAGTGAATGTTGAAAAGGGGTTTGAAGGAAGAAAGAGGTGTGTGCTCCAGGCGGGGCAGGGATCCAGGGTGAAGTTTCCAGCAGGTCACCTAACAGGGGCAGCTGAAGACACAGAGGCCAGGAAGGACAAGGGGTGCGATCAGATGAAAGTGGTCATGGCAGCTGGTGGAGGGTCTTGAAGTTCTTGCTTGGGACCGATATGTGATAGAAGAGCTATTCTCAAGACAGATTGCTTGGATCCAAATCCCCAAAGTCTTCCTAGAAGCTGAACTGTGATAAATTAAAAGTTAAAATATTATGTCACATTTGTGACTTAACCCACAGATTGTTGGGACATCCCAGTTTGCACAGATGGGTGGCCAGACACAGTTATCCAAACACAGGGACCAGGAGAGGGACTGAGAGGATGAGGCTCTGCTGCTGAGATGCCAAGACCGCCAGCATCTTCCTATCTATGCACCCTGAGCAAGTACCTAGACAAGAGATGTGCAGCCAAGCGGTGGTTAAATGCAGCCCTGTCCTTTGATATTTCCAAAGTAGATTGAAGAAAACAAAGAGAAATTCTAGAATGGGGAATAACAAAAACAGGAGCTACAGTGGAAAGGGTACAGTCTTTGCAACCAGAAAAATTCAAATCTAAATGTGGACAGCCGAGTGGGCCCATGAGTGCTCTCACTGTCCAACTCCTGGGTTCCATCAAAGGTGAAAAGTCATAAAGCAAACATTTGAAAAGACGTTTGAGATCTGGAGTGGGGATGTGAGTCCTGTCCTGGAAAATGGGATTTAAATGGCTCCTCTTTTGTTTCTCACACACTTAGGACTGAAAGAGTGTTGCAGAGGCCAGTGTATTTAGTCCATTTCTGTTGCTGATAACAAAATACCTGAAACTGGGTGATTTATAAAGAAAACAAAATTTACTGTTTACAGTTTTGGAGGCTGGGAAGTCCAAAGTCCATCCGGTGGTGGTGACAGTGCCCCAGGGGTCTCACATTGCAAGACGGTGGAAACAGAGAGAGCAGAGAGAGAGACAGACAGACTCTCCTTTTAAAGCCCTCAGAACCACGCCCCTGACCATCATTATTAACCCATTCCCTGCTGCACGGTCCTACAATGCAATCACCTCATCAAGGCACCACCTTTCAATGAACATAATAGGATTTCCCACCCTCTTAACAGTCACAGTGGGGGCCAAGTTTCTAATACTTAAAACGTGAGGGACACAATTCAAGTTCTAGCGAGCTTTGGGGGGACATAATTCTGCCCAGGACTGGGACAGGCCATTGACAACATGCATTTATGCATCATTCATGCAGTAAATATCCACAGAATGTCTCCTGTACAAACCATGCTCTTCTATGCAGCATCAACATTATAAAACTCAGATATCTCTCTTTTTTTTTAAGGTGGGAATAATAACATTACATACTTCCTGTGTTACTGTGAGTCTCAAAGGAAATAAACCATGGAAATTGCTTACAGAGTGTCTGGCATGTTGTGCAGGCTAAAAAATGCTAATTATTTTTTGATGCTTTCTCAGCATTTATTTCAGGGATTAAAATGCACAGATTAATTTTTTCCTTTTGGCACCATCTGTTTCATAGAATAACCTTCCACTTAGATGTGTTCTGCCAGGCTAGACTCATGATTAATTCCACACCTCATTTTGTTTTTAATTTTACCCAGTGCATTGTTATCATGAAATAAATATTTATCACCATCATAATATGTAAATAATGCTGCTTTTGTGATCGTCCACTGTTCCATTAATATGTTCTACTATACGCTTTTGTCAGATCTGGCTGGAAAGTACTTTCATTGTGCTACCATATTTCAATTATTCAAGTTTTCAGATTTATTTTATTTTATTTTGATTTTTGAGGTACCAGAGATTTAATAACAACAAAAGCTAAGATGCCACTTTATGGAATCTTGTGTAAGAGCAACGGGGTGAAATCAGGGAAGGACTTACAGGAGACACAGAACATCAAGTTGATTAGCCCCAAACCGAGGGCACTGAGTCATCCCAGAAGTGTCCCAAGGCTTTGGTGTCATCTTGCAGAAGTCATTCCGATAGATTGGGTTAAGATTGTCTGCATGGTAATTGCAAGGAGGGTTGACTCATGGAATTTAGATGTGACTTTGACAGAGAGCTGCGTCCCTGCCCTCATTATGAATGGACTTATTTATAAGTGGTTTCCCATCGCCTCTCTGCAGCTCTGGGCAGCAGTAAATGCCAGAAACAGCATGCTGGCAGGTGCAGGTATAAACTGTGGGAAGGAGTCAAGGAAAAGGACACGCAGAGCCTGATCTGATGGCCACATGCAGAGCACAACTCAGGTGCAATAAAAGCCCCCTTTACCTGGGGCTCGGCCTTCTCACCCCCAGTTTTACTTTAGAGGGCTCCACCCAAAAGCCAACACATATGCTACATCTTCCTTCCATGGTCAAATCAAAGACATCTTGTCAGAATGGTTCTCTCTGTATACAGGGTACGTTATAAAGAAAAATGTAACTTTAACCTGCACTGTTGCCTGCAATGTAACTTGAACCTGCACTAACTGTTCCTGTAAGCACTTACTAAAAATGAGGAAAACATATCTAAAGGTATTTTAAGTGAAGCAGCTTTTTAAGAGGTCAGAGCAGAACTAGACACACATTCCAGGGGCCAGCCGGTCTCAAGGACTAACCAGCCCTCTTATCTTCAGGACACCTGGCAGAGCCCAAGTGAGTAAAAAAAAAATCGAACTGTCCCTTATTGGGGTGCTAGCCTGTAAAGCCTGACCATGAATAAAGTCTTTGTCCAAAGAAAGTGTATAAAAACTCCAATGTAAAGGGGGGGCACTTTTCCAAAAGGCAAAGCGCCCCAGCATGCTGGATAATAAAACCTCATGTTTATTGCAGCGGTCTCTGTCTTGTGGTCTTTGTGAGGCAAGCCACTCTGGCGTGTGGGATTTGTGCTTGGCGCACGGGTCTTACAGGTACTTTATGAGGGCCTGGGAGAAGATGCTGCTTGGGACTCCTGAAGGACACCCTTGTCCTCCCCAGCCAGCAGGTTGTTACTCTGTGGGGCCGCAAGCCTTCTGAACAAGAGACAGGTGCCAGATCCACATAGAGAAAAACATAGAGATACACAACACATGAGTGCATTTCTATTGCTTATAACAAAACACCTGGAACTGGGTGATTTACAAGAAAACGAAGTTTATTGCTCACAGTTCCAGAGGCTAGGAAGTCCACAGTTCAGGGAACACACTGGGTGAGGGCCATTGTGATGGTGGCTTTACAGCAATGCAGGGGTCTCCCATGGCAGAAAATGGCAGAGCAGAGAGAGAGAGAGACTCTCACATGCTCTCCTTTTAAAGCCCTCAGAACCACGCCCCTGACCACCATTATTAACCCATTCACTGCTGCATGGTCCTACAATACAGTCACCTCTTCAAGGCCCCACCTTTCAATGACCATAATAGGATTTCTCACCCTCAACAGTTACAGAGGGAATTAAACTTCTAATGTATGAACTTTGGGGGACATGATTCAACCAATCCACAGCACAGCACATATGAGGGGACATGACAGCTGTCACTTTGGTGGTATACACCCATGAGGCTTATTTCTGGACTGACATGCAAGAAACTGTGGGCAACAATTGCTTTGAGAGAGGGGGATCGGTGGTGAAAAGCAGGAGCTCTTTTCATTTGTGCTTTTCTATATAGTTTTATTTTCTTTTATTTTCTTTTTTTTTGCTAATTTTGTCATGCCAGTTAGTGTAGTTCTAGATAGGATCATAGGCCCTTTTTATTTCAATACTTTTGTATTTAAAAATAGCTTACAAAAATTAATTTGCAATATGAGACAAAGACAGATAAAGATAAGGGTTGGCAAGGAGGCAGGGAAGTTGGAACCCTCAAACGTTACTGGTGGGAATGTGAAACAGTGGAGCCACATTGAAAAACAGTTATGAAATTCCTCAAAATGTTAAACATGGAGTTGCCATATAAGTCAGAAATTCTACTCCTAGGTGTATACTTAATAAAGGTATATGTCCACACAAAAACTTGGACGTGAATGTTTATAGCAGCACTATCCCAAATAGCCAAGAGGTGGAAACAACCCAAGTGTCCATCAGCTGATGAACAAATTGAAACAGAATATTATTCAGCCGTAAAAAGAAGTGAAGTCTGAAGTTTGCTACAGCATGGGTGAAGTTTGAAAACACTGTGTATTGTGGATTGAGTTTGTGTCCCCCAAAGTCCACATATTAGAAACTTAACCCCCACGAGGGTAGAAAATCCTATTACGGTAGTTGAAAGGTGGGGCCTTGAAGAGGTGGTTAGATGTAAGACCACACAGTAGCAAATGGAATAATAAGTTGATGGCTTAATGATGACCTTGGGCGTGGTTCTGAGGGCTTTAAAAAGAAAAGGCATGAGGAGATCACTCTCTCTGCTCTGCTATTCTCACCACGTGACACCCTGCATTGCTGTAGAGTCACCAGATGTGTTCCCTGGATGGTGTTCCCTGGACTTTGTACTTCCCAGCCTCTGAAACTGTAAGCAATAAGTTTCATTTTCTTACAAATTACCCAGTTCCAGGTACTTTGTTATTAACAACAGAAATGGGATAATACACTGTGTTAAGTGAAAGAAGCCAGTTATAAAAGGCCACATATCAGATGATTTCATTTATATAAAATGTCCAGAACAGGCCAGTCTGTAGAGAGAGATTAGTGGCTGCCAGGGGTTGGGGAGAAGAGGGATCGTGAATGACTTCTAATGGGTACTTTTGGTATGGTGGTGGTTGCGCTGCTCAGTGAATATACCCTAAACTACTGAATGGTATGGGATGTGAGTTATATCTCAACGGAACTCTTTTTTTAAAATTGTAAGAAACAAAGCCTTGGTTTCTGAATAGAAGATAGTGCTACAACTGCCACTGGATTTGTCATGTTTCCATGTGGCATTTCCATTTGTATTAGGGTCAAATACTTTTCCTCGAGGGGATAGGTGAGTGTGGCTGTTTTAATAGGAAATCTGAGTGTTTCCCAATTGTCAAAAGATAAAGACATTTAAGCTCCAGCAAACATGCAATCCTTTGTCACCAGGAAGCTTTTTTCCTTCTTATGAACCAAGTGGTCTTACCCTTGACAGAGGTAGGTAGCCTGTTGGCCCTAGGAGGTCTCACCATCAGAACTTGCTACATGAAGGAACAATTGTGTTCTGGTTAAAATACAGCCATCCCCTGGGACCTTACATCATGGTTTGGTATGATTCACTCAGCAAATGTTCTCTGAGCTCCTGCTCTGTGCCAGGCCCTTTGCCTTGGGCAAGGACAAGGGGAGTTTTAGGAGGAAAGTCTGACTTTGACAAGGGTGGGGTAGCATGGCCAGCCATAAAGTTGACTGCCAAGGACAACCAGCAATTCCAACCACCACTTGGTCTGTCTCAGGCCCATTCCTGGGTTTGCACCTCCCCATGGTGAGGGAAGGTGACCCGTGGAAAGGTATCTCTTCTTTTTTTTTCTAAACTTTTTGTAAATTTTTAAATTGACAAATAAAAATTCTATGTATTCATAGTGTACGTCATGATGTTTTAAAATGTAGATACTGTGTAATTGCTATATCAAGCTAATGAACACATCCGTTTTTTTGTTTTTGCAGTGTTAACATTTAAAATCTACTCTTAGCAATTTCCAAGAATATAATACATTGCTGTTTTTGTTTTTGTTTTTTGTTTTTTGGGGGCTGGCTGGTATGGGGATCTAAACCTTTTGACCTTGGTGCCATATACATTGTTGTTAACTATTGTCACCCTGTTGTATATTAGATCTTTGAAGCTTATTATTCCTGTCTAATTGAAATTCTGTATCCTTTGACTGACATCTCACCAAGTGACCCCCTGTCCCCCTCTGCTTTCTTTGAAGACTAGTCTCCTCAGTATTTCTGACATGTATAAAATAAATTCAGTATTCAGTGTGAGCTGTGTTTATATACTGATGAGGAGTTGTTATGGTGTAAATGTCCTAAACTCATGTGGAAATGTAATTGCCATTATAACAGTATTAAAAGGTAGGACCATCCAGAGGTGAGTAGGACACGAGGGCTTCACCCTTACTAATTACATGAAATTGTTACAATTTCAGGTCCCTGTTTCTCTCCCTTGCCTTCTGCCATGGGATGACACAGCAAAAATTGCCCTTGCCAGATGCTGGCACCTCAGTCTTGGACTTTGTAGCCTCCAGAACCATGATGAGTTGTTGCTTTGCCTCCCATGGATTTATCACCTCTCTTCCCCTGGGTGACGGAGCCACAAAGCTCATTTCTTCTGAGCAGTGAGAGACCCAGAAGGGGTTGATCTCCCAGAACCCTCAAGAGCGAGGCATTCCTTCCTTGGGAAATTAACCATGAGCTGGGGTTCTTGCCCTGCATTTATTCTCCAGACCAGGAAGTTACAGAAAGAGAACATAGGTGGGGTTATAGTTTAACAATAGAGGCTGGTAACAAACAAGGGGACATTCCATAATGCAATTTGCAAAAGGTTAAGTCGATCCACCAGCAAAAGCTTGATTTTAGCAAATGCTGTTTTTCTCTACAGCCATTTCCCAGTATCTTTACATCTCAATCAGTAACTCATCTGTCCTTGAGCCAGCAACCTTGCTGTGTTACAATTCTTTATCTTACAACAGAGACTTTTAGCCTGGGGAAAGTTTCCTGTCTTTTGCAAGGTTAACATCTTATATGTACTTTTAAGAAGTTAGGCTAAGCCCGAAACTACAGGGAACTAGACTCTGAAATATATTTGCTTTATAAATGTAAGTGTACTCCACAATGAATAAGTTTCTGTTTATTATAAATTACCCAGTCTCAGGAATATTTTCTTCTGCAGCATCACAAAACAGACTAAGATGGGATAAGTTAATGGGTCAAGCACATGAGAGCACTAGGTAAACAAGAAGTAGTAACTATTATAATCCAACTTCTTACTCCAATATTTAGATTAAAGGACAAAATTTGACAGGTGCACCTCATTGTGTCCAATACCATTGAAGCCTATTTGTTATTTTACCACTATAAGTCCTTTTACAGGCAGCCCTTTGCTCATTTCCTTTCCAACCACTTTGCTTGAAATGAAAAACTTCACTTGATTTGGACATTTCTTGTCATCTGACCAGATTCTCAGGGGAGGAGAGTTTCCAAGGGCTAGCCAAGAACCAGAACATATGGAAAATGATCACTGCAAGGGATTAAGAATATACTAAGAGCCAAAAATTTAGAGCCAGAAAGCTAGAAATAATTTATAGTCCTCTTCATTTCAGCGGTGAGACAGTTGAGTCCATAGAGATTAAATGCTTTGCTGATAGTCCCCTGGTCTAAACATTCTAGGTGAAGATGGAGGTGGCAATGAATGTGACACTGTCTGTTAAAAAGAACAGGTTCCTCCAGAAGGGCCAGTGTAATTTCAGCTTCTGGTTTCCTACTTTACTCCTGTTCCCAGACTGTGTAAACAAGTTCCCTGTTGGTTGTTAGAACAGAGTAGTCTAATTTCATTTCCTAATACAAAAGGGAATTTATTTTGTCCAACATAAAGATCTAATAAAACAATGCTTCAGTACATGGGGCTGAAGTCCAGATGCTGTTTCCAGTCATCTGCCAGCTGCCGCAGGTAGACTTCGAAGGTTTGCCCTAACATAAGACTGTTTTTCTGGAAAGTGACTGAATGAAGGAATCTTAACACTTCTTGAATTCCTAAGTCGTTGTACCAGCACATCTTCATCTTTAACTTATTGACTCTGACAACATTAATTTTGTCTCTCATTCTTGTAGTTTTTATGAACTCTGGAAAGTTTCATTGGCTTTTTAGACTTATTTTAATTGACAAATAAAAACTATATGTTTATCATGGTGTTTTGAAATATGTATACAATGTAGAAGGGCTATCTCATTATCTCACATACTTCCTGTTTTAAGGTGATAACCCTTAAAATCTATTCTTAGAATATAAGAATATGATACACTGTTATTAACTATAGTCACTGTGTTGTACAATAGATCTCCTGAACTTATTCCTAACTAAGATTTTACATCCTTTGACCAACATCTCTATAATCCAATCTCCCCTCTCCCCAAGCCCCTGGTAACCACTTTTCTTCTCTCTATTGCTATAGGCTCAACTTTTTTAGATTCTATATACATGTGAGATTATGTGGTATTTGTCTTTCTGCATGTGGCTTATTTTGCTTAACACAATGACCTCCAGGTTCGCCCACCATTGTCATAAATGACAGGATTTCTTTCTTTTTAAGGCTGAATAGCATTCATTGGGCCTATACACCAAGTTTCCTTTATTCATATGTTGATGGACACTTAGGTTGACTGCATATCTTGGATATTTAATAACTAGTAGTGCAATGAACATGAGAGTTCAGATATTTCTTTGACACACCACTGTTATTTCCTTTAGATATATACCCAGTAGTGGGATTGCTGGATTACAGGGTAGTTCTATTTTTAGTTTTTTGAGGAACCTCCACACTGTTTTCCATAATAGCTGTATAAAATTTATTCCCACCAACAACATACAAGGGTTCCCTTTCTCCTCATCCTTGCCAACATGTGCTAACTTTTGTCTTTCTGATAATAGCCATCCTAACAGGTGTGAGGTGATATCTCATTGTAGTTTTAATTTGCATTTCTCTGATGATTAGTGATATTGAGTATTTTTTTATTTATCTGTTGGCAATTTGCAGGTCTTGAGAAATGTCCATTTGGGTCCTTTGTTCATTTTTTAACTGGGTCATTTGTTTTCTTGCTCTTGAGTTGTCTGAGTTGCTTATTGTCTGAGTACAGAGCTAAGGTAAAATAGTTTCTGGACTGTGAAGGCACTTTAGGCCTGAAAATCAAACAGGCAACTCCACACAGTTTACAAGGAGTTTTTTGTTATTATCATTATATTATTATTGTTATTAGGCAGCCAGCCAATACAGGGACTGAACCCTGGACCTTGCTGTTAACAGCACTACACTCTAACCAACTGAGCTAACTGGCCAGCCTGGAGTTTATTACTAAGGGGTGACTTACACATGGAGAGGATCAGGTAGGTGAGTATCATTTCAGGTGCTATGGTCTGGTGCCTCAGGCTTATGCCGGCCACTCCAAGCAAGAGACCATGGAAAACAGAGCAAGGTGCACTATAGCAGCCACAGAACACTGCTAGGAGCCCAGGCAGCTGTCAGTTCTGCACCTGCTTACCCCAGACCCAGGTGCAGCCATGTGCCAGGAGACTTCTTTATATATAGAAGGAAGGATTGTTTTCAGGTGTGCATCTTTGTAATATACAGGTAGATGCCTTAGGAAAGGGTAATTCTTCAACCCTGTTTACTTTGGGGCATAGTCTCTAACTGCATCACATTAAATCACACAATCCAGGTGGTCTTCAGAGCCCAGGAAAAATGTGGTAGCTTGTAACTAATAAAAGGCTTACTCTGTGTAGCATTTTTGCCACTAGCTTATTGACTTCAAAACACCTCCCTGTAGAATTTTGTATATGTGGGTGTGAATCCTAGCCATGCCATCTATGAGCTACAGGATGTGAGTAAGTTACTACCTCTCAGAATCTTGTTTTTCTTATCTGTAAAGTGGGAATAACATCTCCTGGCTGTGGTGTTCTTGCGGATTAAGTGAGAGATCCTAGGTCAAGTGCCTGGTGCTGTGCTTGGACAAAGTGAGTGCACAGTCCACACTGTGGGCAAACTTTGGGGCCTTGAGCACTCTTGTCACTGTCTCCATCAGGTCTAAGATTTCGTGAGAAGTCACTGTACAACTGGAGTCTGACTTGAAGTCCCAGAAAAATTTAAACTTGGTTCTTGAGAAAAGTTGATTCAGAACCTTTCTCTGGTTCTAAGAAAGAATCTAGGACAATCTTTTCTTGACAAATTCCAAAGCCTTCTGTTGCTATAATTGTCCCATTGGCCCCCCACCCCCCAACAGGATCTAGGGGTGATTAAAACATAAGTTCCCCAAACTAGTTCTGCTGCTTAAAGCTATTAAATTTTACCATTTACCTGTGTTTCAGGCACGTTTTCATAAAGATGTTGGGGTCTCTCCTTTGCTTGCTTCCCACATTTTTATTCTCCTTTTCTTATAAGCTACGGTTCACATGCTTGGGCCACTCATTAGGTCACACCAGGAGACTGAGGGATGAGTGGACACATTTCTCATGGTGAGGACTTGGAAACTGGCTTCCACGGGGTCCCACCAATGTCCCGAGATGGTCTTCTGGTTGCATTTAGCCTCATATTTATCACTTGGAACGTTTTCCTGAACTGGCTAAAAATCTTAGCCAAAGCACTGAGGAAGTATAACCAAGTATCTCTCATTCTCTTCAACTAATAAAAGAAAACAAATAAGCATGTGTCTTCCTGGGGACATTAGGTGTCCCATTTAACCACACGGTGAATGCTGGACTCCACCCTCGGATGGTGCATTGGTTCATTTCTGTTGCTTATAACAGATTATCTGCAACTGGGTAATTTATACAGACATAGAATTTATTCTTACAGTTTTGGAGGCTGGGAAGTCCAAGGTCCAGGGAACATATCTGGTGGGGGTCTTCTTCTACAGCAACACAGGGTGTCACATGGTGAATGGGCTTAGCAAGAGAGAGATCACCTGCTCATTTGCTCTCCTTATACAGCCATCAGATCCACACCCATGACCACCCATTAAACCATCAACGGATTAATCCATTCATGAGAGCACAGTCCTCACAATCTAATCCCCTCTCAAAGGCCTCACCTTTCAATTACCATAACAGGATTTCCCACCTTCTTAACACTGTTGCATTGGAGATGAGGTTCAATGAAGTTTGGGGGGACATTCAATCCGTAGCAGATGGGATGTGGCTTCCCTGACATCCTCTGCCTGGATTAGGTGCCTGCCATCCAGTGGTCACATCCCATGCACTTGTGCACAGGGTTTACCATGTTGGATTGTGATGATTTCTTCCTTACTCAGTTTCCCTGCTAGGAGCACTTGAGGGCAGGGGCTGTGTTTATTTGTCATTGCGTCCTGAGCACCTTGCACAGAATGTATTCTGAGTTCTTTGAGGAAAAAACAAATCAGTGAATGTGCTCTCATCAGTAGCCATGTGCTAGGGCTAACCTCCATGAACCTGTACTTCCCAGACTTACCAGGACAGATCCAGATCCCTTTTCTTTATGATGAGTTCAAACCCATCATTTTTCTTTCAAGTAAATACACATGTGATTGCATGGATAAGAAAAAATGAGGATTAGACTAATGCGAGATGCCTCAGGAGCTGAAAGGCCAGTCTCCCAACTAGACTCATAATCTTTCTTTATAAAGTAGTGAAAAACCAGGGAGAGTGAATTTTGCTGATAGTCAGAGAGAGTATGTGTAATGGTTATATGGAATGTGGCACTCGGTTGACCTAGGTCCAAGTTGTGACTTGGTCTTTTCCTAGCTCTGCGACCTCTGTCAATCTATTAACCTCTCTCTCTAAGTCACAGTTTTTACATCTGTAAAATGGGGACGATAACACCTACCTTACATGGGAGGGATTGTTACAACAGGTTGTTAGATGAAATAATGTTGGTACAGTGCTTATTACAATGCTCGCTGCATAATAATTGCTTGTTAAATTGTCACTAACATCAAGACAAGCCTGGGAGGTTTAGGGACATGGCCAGGACCTGGGATGCAGGGGCCAAGCTGTGTGCATGTTGGATCAGTAGGGAGTCTGACGAACAGCCTATGCTTGTAGGATTGCATTCCCTAGTGAGGTCCTGCGTCAACTTTACACAATTTAAAAATCATAAAAGTCTGGAATTATGTGGAGATACCTGGATGTTTACCCAGGACCTCACTAATTATCCCTTTGCTGCAGTGAGTTAAAGGGTGAGTCCCAAGATAACAGCAGCAGGGCTGGGGTTAGGTGATTTCATGCTCACTCCTGTGCAAAATCTTCCCAGCACACATCCTTCCACAGCACCACTCTATTTCAGGATGAAAAAATGTACTGATAGTGTGTGATCCACCTCGAGGAGCCCCGGGCTTAACAGATAAAACATCCTACCCTCTATTACCTCAAAAGTAGCACTCTGCCCTTTGAATTCGGAAGGCAAATGGTTTTCTTTATATTCTCTTATATTAGAATTACTTGGTTGTTGGGGGTTGGCCTGTGGTTCACTCGGGAGAGTGTGGTGCTGATAACACCAAGGCCACAGGTTCGGATCCCATATAGGGATGGCCAGTTGCTCACTGGGTGAGCGTGGTGCTGACAATACCAAGTTAAGGGTTAAGATCCCCTTACCGGTCTTTTTTTTTTTTTTTAAAAAAAAGCAATTAGCCAGTCATTTACATATCATTTTAGTATCATTACAAACAGAATACAGAGCACCATAACTTGTCAAGACTTATCAAAAGCCCCATAACCATTATAGTGGGCACGTGATCCACATTTTATGGGCAGATTTAAGAATCCTCTTTGGGGCAGGTACCAAAGGAGGCTCCACTGCCCATTCCCTAATCATCGATCTGATCATGCAGGGTCCCTTTGAGAGAGAACTCAAGCGGCTGTGTCCCTGGGGAAAGACAGGCTGTGATTTCCAAAAACTGTGTTTGATCTGGGCATATTCTCAATTGAATGTTTCAACTTAATCTGTACGTGCAGAACAAGCACATATCTATGAAAACTTACCAATGTACCCTTTAATGGACTGTGGGGGACACCCACTGATTTAGAGATTGATTGTATTTGATAGGCTGGGAATTGCTGCACGATGTTTTTGGGCTGTTGGATACTGAATCCCTGGGCTCTGACATTTACAATGGTCACCCTGCTGTGTCCTCCTGGAGAATGAGGCAGCAGGCAAACAAGACTCCAGGAAACCCTCTTCAAGTGTGAAAAGCAATGATCAGAATTGACCCCCAAATATGGAGGAATGATTAGCTCACTGTATGCACTCACTAATCAGTCATTAGGGAGCAGCCAGGAAGCACCCAGCTGTTCTTGGCATGGGGTGGAAATTAGGACATTTGTCTTCTGAAGGAAGATGTCAAACTTAATTTACTGCAAATACTTCCATGGTTTCCTTTCCAACAAGCAGGAGTGAAATGGAAACCTGAGTCAGTGTGAGGTGATGAGCCCAGCCCGGGCCACTTCACGTGCTCTGTCTGTCCACAGCTGCAAGACTGTGCTGCTGGCACATCAGCGCTTTGTCCTGACTCTCTCTCCTCTCCTGCTCCACCCCTGCCTTTGCCACCAAGACCACCACTGGGGGGGGGGGGAGGCGACCTCCTTCCCCCTTACAGGGAACAGGAGACTCAGCTGATGGGCTCTTTGGACTTTGAGTGGAATGTCTGTACACTGAGATTTTCTCTCTCCAGGTGGAAGAAGAGATAAGAAAGTTGTAGGGCAGTACTCTGCTAAAGAAAGAAAGACAAAGAGCTAAAATGAAGGACTTTGGGGTAAGGCTTGACAGATGGGGTTTTCTGGCCCATATGGGGTGTCTCTATTGAAATGCATGCCCTTCCCCAACCCTTAATGATCTTAATGACACTCATTACTTATGGGGAGGTCATGCTCCCTCCTCTCTAGACCATGTGGTTTGACACTGGAGGGTCTCTGTAGGTGACGGTAAGTTCTGAGCACTATGAACCAGTAGTGTCTCTCCCAACACTTTGCTTCTGTCATCAAAGCATCTAATTGTCATAAGTTCTAATTCTGACTTTTGAAGTATTAACAGGAGGGAGGAAGAACCTAAATCTGGTGTTTTCAGGCAGCTTGTTTTAAAGTTTCTGCTGTCATGGCAAGTGGCACTCAAAAGTAGCTTCTTCCCATTTGTTGATTGTTTGTGTGAGCCTGCGGTAAATTACTCCTCCACTCAAGTGCAAGACAAGGAAAGCAGAAGGAACAAAGTTGATGGACAGATTGACTGGCAGCTATGCAGGCCTGAGATTGGCAGGTGCCATGGCACCTGGGTGTGGGTGGTAACAGCTAATTTTCTATGTGTTATCTAAAGACTAGGGGAGCCTATGGAAAACATATCCTTGTTCTAATTCATTTGCTTGAAACAATACAAATCTTTCCATGCAAGGGTGGTTTGTAAATGAAGGTCATTATCCTCATTATGAAGGCCACTTAATAGGACAGAGGACTATTATGCTATTTAAAATGGTAAATGCCTAGATTTGTAGTGTCTGAGTGTGTGTGTGTACACAAAGAATTTGACATTGACTTCTGTATTAATTTACTAGGGCTGCCCTGACAAAGTACCACTGACTGGGTGACTTAGAACAACAGAAACTTATTGTCACACAGCTCTGGAAGCCAGAAGTCTGAGAGCAAGATGCCAGCAGGGTTTCTCCTTCTGAAATCTGGAGGGGAGACTCCTTCCTTGTCATTTCTAGCTTCTGGTGGTGCCTGCAACCCTTGGTGTTCTTTGACTTGTAGATGCATGACTCTAATCTTCTATTTCATATGTCGTACTCCAGTGTGTCTCGCATCATCATCTTGCCTCTGTGGGTCTGAGTGCATTCAAAGTGCCTTTTTTTTATAAGAACACCAGTCATGTTGGAGTAAGACCTACCCTAATGGTCTCATTTTAACTTGATCATCTCTATAGTAGCCCTATTTCCAAATAAGGCCACATTCTGAGGTACTGGGGGCCAGGACTTCAACATACTCTGTTGTGGGGGGGAGGGATACAATTCAAGCTGTAACAGCTTGAAAACCATTGTAAAAATGCATCAGCCAAGCTAATCTTTGGACTGGATCTTTTTTTTTTAAAGATAAAATGGAAACCATGTGCATTTCCATGTTAAAATTCCTTTTGAAAATTATCGACCTTGCCTTGGCTAAACTAAAGGGACTTTTACATTTCTTTTCGTGGAGAGGTAAGGATTACTTATGCACCCTGTGGCTGAGTTCGTTGGTACTAACAGCTGTTTCAGTTTAGAGAGTGGGAGACCTGGTGAGCTGGATAGCTCAAGGGTAGAACATAGAGGAGGAAAGGTCAGGCCACATGGGAGCTATTTTCACTTTGGCCATTGCCTTATGCCTTATAACTATTTTAGCACAGTTGCAATTCACCAGTGCTGTATCTGGTGGTATCAGACATTCATGTGCTTTATATCCTACCCAATTCGATTATAACCAGGATATAGCTTTGCTTTTCTAAACATGTGCCTTTATGTACACGGTTTCCTCTTTGTGGGATGCCCACCACCTGATCTCTCTTTGCCCAGTTCCTAACTTTCCCTTGGAGCAGAAGTTCTGAAAATTTTGTCCCTGGACCAGCAATATCTGCATCACCTGGAGACTTGCTAGAAATTCAAATTTTGAGGCCTCCCTCAAGACCTATTGAATGAGATCATCTGCAGGTGGGGCCCAGCAGTAAGATTCTGATCATAGGAAAGCTGGAGAACCATTGCCTGAGGGTAGAGCTTTCCAGATCTCTTCTCCAGGAAGCACTGCTGATCTCCCAGCTAGAGGTAATCCCTTCTTATTTAGGTTTTCCAGAGCTCTTTATTTGTACTCCTCCTGGGGAAGTTACTGCTCAGTATGCTACTCTCCACTCCTAGATTGCAAGGAATTTGAAGGTCGGGTCATGGTCATCTTTGAATTCTCCACATTGCTTACTTCATGTGCTGACAGTACTTGTAGATGATTGAATTCTTGATCGTTTAAATGGTCTGCATCCATGCTTTAGAGGTATTAAATGACAAAATCAGAACAAATTTAGTTTAAAGATCTCAACTGGCTTTTTTTTTTTTTTTTGTCTTTTTTGTGACCGGCACTCAGCCAGTGAGTGCACCGGCCAGTCCTATATAGGATCCAAACCCACGGAGCATCGCTGCGCTCCCAGCACTGCACTCTCCCGAGTGCGCCACAGGCTTGGCCCTCAACTGGCTTTATTATAATTCTAGAATCACACAACATTGGAGTCCATAAAGTAGAATGTGTTCCAATGAGCTGAGCAGAAGAGGTTGGCTTTGCAGACATGAGACAAGTTAGGGATGGGACTCAGCCTTTCAACTCAGCCCCTCACCCCTACTTCCAAAGAATCCAGCACACCTAGATAAGCTATATTTACAAACTAAGATAAGCAACTTTTTTTTTTTAACCACAAACTTCCCCCCAGGCAGTTGGCCTAACTCCCATATGTGCACAAAGCTTCAAGGTGATTGCTACAATGACCCACACCACTATCTTAGACCTATTGAGCAGGTGCAAGGACCAAAGCCCTAACTGAACATGTGTCCATGATGCAACCAAGAAGAATAGAATGGGCCACCTCTAGAGGTGCAGAATGATGATGCTGGCCTGCACCCCTTGCCCTATAAAGGGCCTGAACAGCTCCCCTTGGAGAGCTGACTTCACTATGGCTATCTCCATTATGCATAAGCTTTCTTCTCTTTAAATAAAGCATCGCTTGCTTTACTGCTGGGTGCATTGTTCATTTCTATGACTCTGAGACCCAAGAACCTGTTCCAAGCAGAAGCAAGGAACAAAGAGTGCACTTGGAGTTTCAAAGCTACTTTTCTTGGAAGGTTGGGACAAGAGACAGAACCATAGAAAAATAACTGACTAGTTAGCTTACCTGGAACTGGATAATTTGTAAGAAAATAAAATTTATCTCTTACAGTTTCAGAGGCTGGGAAGTCCAAAGTCCAGGGAACACATCTGAGGAGGGTCTTCTTTGGTGGTGGCTTATAGGGAAAATGAAGGAAAATGGTCAGGGCCCCTCAGATGTTCAGAATCTTGCTCAGCGTTTGATATAAATATGCACGTGTGCTCAGGTATTCCTTGGTTGTCTGATGTAGATGTACGTGAGCACCCAGGTGTTCTGGGTTATGGACTTAAGTATAAAGGATGAGTGGCTCTGATTCATGATGCCCCCCACCCCTGGGATGCCTCTGGGGGGAGCCATGGGGAGGCCTCCACTGCTGCTGCTGTTGGATCTGCTGTAAGCCACTGCTGCTGCCACCACCGCTGCTGCTGGGGAAGCTGAGGACCGAGGACTGAGCTTGAGTCACCTGCCAATGGCTCCTGGGATCTTTCCCAATTACCTAGAGTGTGGACCTGCATGTGAGGGGTCTGTGACCCAGTCTGTACAATGGATTTGAAGGCTCTGTGGGTCCTAACCCCTAGCCCTAGCAATACAATTGGCTACATTGTCAGGAGCCCGACAATAACCCCAAGCAGACAATTAGCATAGCTATTGCTGTAACTTGGCATGGCTCTACAGAGATGCAGTGATCTCACATGGCAGAAAATGGTTGAGCAGAGAGAGACTAACTTCTCATGTGCTCTCCTTTTAAAGCCCTCAGAAGCACCATTATTAATCCATTCACTACAGCATGGCCCTACGATCTAATTACCTCTTACAGGACCCCATTACCCCCTTAATTACAATAGTAGGATTTCCCACCCTCAACAATTACAGTGGAGATTAAGTTTTGGGGGGACATTCAACCCAAGTCATGCCCCTTACTGGCCAGCTGCCCCAAACAAAGCAAAACAAAACAAACACACGCACACACTCACACATAAACAAAAACATGTAATGAAGACAGGTAGTTGCCTTGTTCATTTCTCTGTAAGCAAATATCAATAGAATCATACAAATTTTGTGTCAAGATATATTTATCCAAGCTAGACATGCACAACTCAAGTCACACAGTTTAGCCAATGCTTTGGAAATAAATCACGTTAATTACTCTATAGGAGCAGCCTGTGCTATTTTCTCTTCTCGAATGCTCTCTCCTGTTTTGTCTACTTGTTTGCTCCTGCTTGGCTTATTTTTACTTATTTTCTTTAATTTAACTTTTTTAAAGAGCCTAACTGAAGCATCACCCCTTCTGGAACTACTTCTCTCGCTCCTGTCCAGGCTGGATTGGAGACTGTACGTGTAAACAACTAACATTCATGGAGCTCCCACTCTGGCTCAGATATTTCCCAAGAAGCTCAGGATAGATGTAAACTCCTCCTACCTTAATTTTCTTGCCCCCCCAATATCTCTTTCATCAGACACACTCTCTGCCACACACTATGCTATGCTTGGAGATATAACAGCAAACAGGCAAGATGTGATCTCAGGGAATTTACAGACAAGATATCAAGATAGTCTCTGAGCAATAATCAACCACACATATGTTCCCTATGACTGGCAAAATATCTGACAATGGATGCTTGTGAATGAATGAATGAATGAATGAATGAATGAATGCAACTGTGAAATCATGAATGAACAAATTTCAAATTTCAAACGTTTCTATGCATGTCACTTAAGAACAACCAGCAGCTCGCGTGTTATCAGTGCATGTGATTTGGGGACTGTCATTTCTGACTGGGTGCTGGGTGTTCCAGAAAGCCCTTTGAATATTCTTCCCTATTTATTTTTTACTCTTCTCTCTTTTTTTCTTCCTTTGTCTGGCAGATATGCAACAGGTTAGAATCAGCAAGAGAATCTATTCAAAGTTACTCAGAGCCCTAGTTTTACAGAGTTTTTTGAATTACTTGATGTTGACAGAATATAAAGAATAAAGGACAATTACTGAACCTACCTCCGGCTGCCTGCCCCTTACAAAAACCCTGGCACAGCTCGTCAAAATCTGTTATCCCAAAGTGTTCAGCTCTTAGCTTGGGTTCCCCAAAATCTTGTTACTGAACACTAGTCTGGCTGTTTCCCCTCACACAAAAGTCAAATGACCCAAAAGTCAAAAGTTGGTGGAAATGAAAGTCAGCTTTTGTTCGGGATACTGATGACCTGAGGACAGATGTTAGTCTAACCCATCTCCCTGGTAAACCTCAAAGAGAGTGGCCAGACTAAAGCCATCTCCAAGACTCACATTTAATGAGGGGTTTTTAGAGGGGGCTGAGGGAATGGAAAACAGGAGGGAGGGGACGTGTAAGAGGCCAGGTGCAAATTCTCACCAAGGACCCAATAGTTCCTCCTTAGAATGGTCTTAGGATCCTGCAGGATTTTGATTCGCTTCAGGGTGGAATCAGCATAGCCTCATTGAATTCTTCTTTGGTTTCTCAGGCTCTGGACAGTACGTGTCTTGTGGCAAGTTTGCAACTCCAGGCTGACTAGACAACAACTTTTCACTTATGTAAATAATGTCATCTTGCCCCGTCACCAAGGTTCAAAATATCAAATAACCAGGAGACCAGAGGGAACTCAGAGAAATGCATGTTAGGAAAAAAATGTCACCCCCCCCCCCACCGTGTTTTTTGTTCCATGTGGTTTTAGGTCACAACACATCACTTCAGTCATGCTCACTCCAACATTGCTTGGTGTTGACAAGACATAAAGGAGGGTACCTCCAAACTCAGCAGAAGACTTTCAACCCCTAGCTTTTAAGCTGATGTCTGCAACTGGGGGAGCTGCTAGTTCAAAAGGCCAGGGGGCCTTCCACTATGACTCTCCCCTGGAGGCTGCCTGTGGCCCCATCTGATATCTTCTGGGGGAGAGCCCATAACCCCTCCTCAAGCCCATACCTGAAAAGTTAGGCTATTACACACCATTCTACAGAACGGACGGAAATGGTTACAAGGGCAAATTTAGGTAACAGCTGTAGAAAAAGTGCCTGTGGATTTGAGATGCAAATTGGCCACAGCACTGGGTAATGAATGACCGTGTCTCTGTAAGAGACAAGGGTCGTGTGAATTACAGTCCCACACTTCAGCGCTGGCAAGAGAGAGACTGTGGCAGGGATCCATCACAGGGGAGCTTAGAAATCCCAGTTGTGAAAAATTAATATTGCAAAACATTTGAGAAGGGCTGAAGCAATTATCTCACTTTAATAACAGGATGGTTCTTGTAAATACCCTTTGTTTTTTTTTTTCCTCCAGCAGAAAATCAGGAGTATGCCAGGATGACCAGAGCTCACCCTTTCCTTCCAAATTGCAAAATCAAACTGTTGATCGTTTCATTTCTTTCTTCCTAAATGGGGTCAGGTAGCCGTGTGACACCCTGTGCATTTCCCCTTCATTGAAGGAGACAGAAGACTCCTGCCCTTTGGCAGTAAAGGAATTGCTTCTTGTTGGCTGAAAATTATAAGCTTTGAAGACAGATTTTTAGGAAGCCTTTTGCTTCCAATAAATACTGTGCTCATATTATATTCTCCCATGCTTTGAGGAGAGAAAAAAAAAACAAAAAAACTTCTGATACTTTTAGCTTAATAGCAAAGTTCGTAGTAGTTGAAGGACTCTTCCAAAGACACCTGATTTTAACCTTTGGAATTCTGGCCACTTCCACAAAGAGCAGCCAGAAAAAAGATCTCACGAACCTCTGTCGCACTTCCTTCTGGATTAAGCACTTCTTATGTGCTGTAATTGTGCTAGGAATTGAAAGGGGTAATCATAATAAAACCCCAAAGGAAAAATCTGAATTTCTAAACTGTAAATAAAATCTTAGACCTGTGCACTATTAGAGCTAGAAGCAATTTTAAGGGCTTTATATTTTTGATCTAAGAAAATGGAAGATGACTGGTCTTGCTCAGAATATCTGGGAGTAGTTGAGAGAGAATTAGGACAAGACATTAGGATTTTTGACTGTTTAGAGAAGGGGTTCAAAATCTAGATGAGTGTCAAGGCAAATGCAGTGAAGTAATTAAGAAATAATGCCCCCCGCCAGCAAAGAAACCAAATAGCAATATGAGATGTTGTGTAATCAAGTTGATGTAGGAGGCGCCCAGTTTCCCTGGGCTCAAGTTTCAGGATACAGCTCTAGGTTTCAAGCCACTCCCTGAGGTCTCAGGCCCCTTCTGTTGTCCCTGTCCTAGAGGAAAGGTAGTGTTGCCAGTTAGACCTATTTTGGGCACCAACACAGGGAAAATGAGACCACAAGGAGCTGGCTTAGGCAAATCCAGTGGCTGGACATGCTCAGTACAGAGGGGTTATGTAACCCTGGTAACCTGGCATGCTCAGTAAAGTGGAGTTTATCCTCCGAGTGACCTCCCACTAGAGATGCCACAGGATCTCACCAAGGAACATGCTCCAGGAAAATGCCTCCTGAGCACATGCAAGATTATTTTTTATAGCTGGGAACCACCCCCTTAATTGAATATTCATTAGATAGTGAAACTGTAAAAGCCGAATCCCTGCAGAAGGCTGGGCTGCTGCTCGCTCTGCTGGAGCAAGTCTGCGCTCTGCCTGTGCAGTGTGCATTTCTTTCTTTTTATATCTGCCTTACTCTCAGGGAGTCTCTGCTCACTCTCTTGAGCCAGCCTGCACTCTGTACTGAACTTTAAGTGTGTGTTCCTTACTTTTGTGTTAAACATGAGGTGGGCCTTGCTCAGTCTCTGGGGTTATGTCACTCTTTCTCTGTGAAATCTGTACCTCTTATTCATATATTAAACCTGTTCTCACTTTCTCCTGTGACTCTGCTCTTGAATTCTTTCCTGCGGTGGAGTCAAAACCTGGTAGGAGGAAGGAGTGGGTTGAGGTCTCCTACCAGGACCCCCAAACCCTACCTCCAACATCAAAATATGTGCTACAGATAGAAAGTGCTAGGGTGAGACCAATGACATTGGAGTGGACCTATCTAGAGGTGGCAGTTGAGTCTCTGGGATGAGATTTAACTGGGTGTGGAAGGAATCTAGTCTAGATTTGATGAATGAGCAAAGAAAAAAATTAAATGACTAAAGAGATGAATAAATACTTACAATAAAGACTCAGCTGGATGTAGGTGGGAGACAGGAAAGGGTTAGCTCAGTGGAAGGGGATCTGTCTTGGAGGCACATAGGATGGAGAATGTTGCTTTAGTTCCTCTCCTGTGCTGGGCACTGGGACTGGGAGCACAGGAATAAGTCAATTAGGTCTCAGGTCAGACTTGGACCATGAACGCAGCTCTCCTAAATCCCAGCCGAAGGACTTTTCTGTTGAAGCAAATATCTTCTTGTTGCTGCTTCCTCTGGTGTTGTGTGCATATGGAATTTCCTCTATGCAGTTTAAAAACTTAGATTCATGCTTTGCAAGATAGGTGAGGAGTCTGAATTTTGTCTTAGCATGGAAAGCCATCGGTAAGTGTAAAAATAAATAAACAAACAAATAAAGGGGAACAAGCTGATGGTGGTATCCTGGTTAGCCCAAGGAGGTTGGTGGCGGTGACAGAATCTGAAGTCAACACAATTGAAATCCAAACTGCCACTATCTGGGACAGAGGCAATTCTGATCTCACACTTTATCTACTTGCTCATAGCTTTCCCTGAAACTGTAAGGAATTCATTTTGGTTAGAAATTCCAAGTTTTTCCCCCCAAGTGATGGGGCTCATTGTTCATGCTTCCCCTATCCCATCTGGAGCTTTCTTTTCTGCTGCTAAGTGAAGTGGCAAATTGACATTTCTGCAACAGCACAGGAAAAAAAACAAACAACAACAACAACAAAAAACACCTGACTTGTTTTGATGTATGCACTGCATTTTCATGCTCCGGGGCATAGATGATTTAGCAGTGGTTTGAAATGAAGGAGAAAGCATTCAAAGTCATGTGGGCATTTGATAATCCCATTGGGTACGACTCTGGGAATAATTACTTTCTGCAATTTTCTTTATTTTCCAACAGAAGTTATTAGTGGACTTGCTTATAAGTGACCCCTTGGAGGTAAGTGAAACTCTCAGGGGATGGGCTGGGTGGGTATTTGCTCCAAGCATTGAATAGCATTATTCTTCCATGTCCCCAAGACAGCAGGGGCTACTCCAGCAGCCTGCCTTCCTGGAAAGGAAAGACTTTGCTCTAGGATTGCGGAGGCCTGAGTCCTAGTTCCAGCTTTGACAAGACAGTGAACTTCTCTGTGTGCAATTTATTCATCCTGGACTTCCCATCCCAGGGCTGGCACGTAGGAGTTGTCAACTACCGAGTTGCCGAATTAATGACAAGCTAGTTGGGTGACTTTGTGCCTTTGTGTCTCTGGGTCTCAGTTTTCTCAGCTGTAAAAACAAAAGCATCTTTGTCGATCATCTTTAATGTCCCCTTACTGCACTAAAATCTTACAGCACAAGCCTTTATGAGATTTGGGCTTATTTTATTTAATTACCATTTTGCTTCATTCTGGTAAAAATGTTAGGCTGTAGCCTGAGATGAGTTGCCAAATATTTCCACTGGTTTTGCTCATGATAAAGAGTCTCTACTTTTTAAAAATCTTATATGGATAGTTATGAATTACTTAGGCGTGAGAACATACCAATACCAATGAAATAAAATATTATTTTAAAAATGAACTGATGGTTAAATTTATGGGTCAAGAGGCATTACCTTGGTCCATTTAACTTTCATTCATTCTTTTTTTTAAAGCCAGTCAAATTTAGTAGTGTGTGTGTGTGTGTGTGTGTGTGTGTGTGTGTGTGTGTGTGTTTGGGGGGGGATTGTATACCAACTTTAATGACTCTAATGTTAGTAGGTTCTGATAACCCACTAACCATCAGACCAGACCATTCAGCTTTATTTCTAATTTCAAAAATTAGTTCAAATGGGTGGTTTTACCATTATGAATTACCCATTATAAAAGATAGGGAGAGAAAGGTTTTGCTTGACATAGGGTGTGAGAAATCCATGTTTAGTCCACAGGTGAATAGTGAGATGTGGGCCCTGTATGATTTACTTTATTTTAATGTATCTTCTATAAAATGCAGTGGGATGCCTCATCTAGAAATTACACTTGTCCTTTTGTTTTCAATGAAAGAAAAGGCAGAAAAGTGCTTCTGAATCTCAGAAGGGAAATGTCATCTTCAAGGATGGGTTTTGGTCTCCCCACAATTGCTGGTGGGGTTCCCAGAGAAGAAGAGCTCCTGGGATCCTTGAAGGAGCTTCTTTTAGATGGGTGGGGCTGGACAATACCGCTGCTTGCACAGAGAAAGGGAGGATAATCAGAGCCTTGCCTTGTCTTTTGTGAATTTAAAAGGGAAGGCTGTGAGGCCTCTAAAGCAAGGGATCCTGGCTCGGGAGGAGAAAGGGCAGCTCTGGACCCATGAGGGAGGGTGGATGCAACAGAATCTGCCAGAAGTCAGTGCATGAAAGCTAGCTGGGCTCCTGGGAGGTGGCTGTGTGCAGCAACAGAATGATCTGAGCCCAAAATTATGCAGACTTAGGGGTTCATTGGATTGTTTTAGCATTAAAGGAGTGGGTGAACCCTACTGCGGAGAGCCTGGCTGTTAGCTCTTCTCCTGCAAGCTCAGCCCCTGCTGTTGGAGTGGGTGCAGGCATGCCTTCCCAGGGACAGACACAGGCAGTGAGCAGATTCCAGCTCGGGCCCTGCTGGGGCAAAGATCTCTCTGCCCTCCACACTTTCAGACTAACTAGAAAAGTGCCCAGGCAATTCAGGGGGCAAGAGGTGTCTCAGTGGATAACAGACTTCCTGCTAATTATGCAGATCAGGGCTTGCACCATTAATTGAAATATAATGAAAGAGTGACTATTGACAACTCGAGCTAATGGAACAATTCATACTCGTTTTACAAATAATATGCACTTATTTATAAATTGTTGAAAATGCAGAGAAATAGGGTAAGAAATGAAGATCATTCAAATTCCCAAACCCAATGAGTAGAACTGTCCACAATTCAACGGGACTGTCTGTTCTGAGA
This sequence comes from Cynocephalus volans, assembly GCF_027409185.1. NCBI lineage: Eukaryota > Metazoa > Chordata > Mammalia > Dermoptera > Cynocephalidae > Cynocephalus > Cynocephalus volans. Next base: position 12,195,537 of record NC_084477.1, on the reverse strand, counting down.
GGACAATGATTTAAGAAGTAGACTACAAGTATCTAAGAGCCGACCTCATATCTTTTGACAGGGGAAGACTTTGTGCAGATTGGTGGGTTGGGGTCACCCCCAGGCAGTGCAGCCTGTCAGATTGCACAGGTACCTGGGTTTGGTTTTCATCATGAACTAAAAGCTCTGTGAGAAAACTTGTCTTGCTGACACCCAGCAGCTAAAACAGTGGCTGACCCACAGTTGACACTCCAAACATACTTTTGAGTGAATATGTGAGCTTGTGTGCTTTGGTTGGGGTTACCAGATATCATAGGAAAATATACAGCACGCCCACTTACATTTGAATTTTCAATAAACAACAAACAATTATTTAGTATAAGTATATACAAATATTGCCTCTGTATGCTTATACTAAGAAGTTATTGCTGTTTATCTGAGATGCAAATTAAAGTGATGGCCTATGCTTTATGTGGCACCCCTTTTACGGGGTTCTGTATTCTGCTGTATTATCTTTTACTCTTTTGAAAAATAAATATTTGTTTATTTTTATTATTGTAACATAGTTGATTGTACCTATCTTGTGGGGTACAGGGCTGAATATCAATACCTGTTGAATTGATATCACATATCAATATGTGAGGTTCAAATCAGGATAGTTAGTATGTTTGACATTACACAGTCCAGTCATTTTTTTGGTCCTTTACTGCTGTATTTTCTTGTTCCTTGTTATTGGGATATTTAAACTGTCCTTCCAGGGGAAGGGAGGTGGAGGACCGAAGCGTGACTTCAGAAAGCAGAGGGAGGCTTGTCATAGCCTGTTTCATCTCATGGCTCCGTTCCCGACAGTCCTACCAGCCTCTCAGACACTGAAACCTTTGCAGCCAGCAGAGATGCGTACGACACACCCGTGCCCCCGATCCCCGAAGGCATCGTGCCTTGGGGACCCAAGGAGAGAAACCTAATGACAATTGTTTGTCACTGAAAACACATGAAGTAGTTACTTATCCAACGTTAGGCTGTGAGGTGAGTCTCTCCTCCATAAGGAAAGGATAAAAGCACATCGATGAGAAATTTCATATTCAGTCCTGCTACTACATCAGGAGAAACAAATCAAACTGGGAAGAAATAACCAGTGCTCAGGAAGTACCTTTCCAGAGATGAAGTGTTCCACGTTGGTTTAGTTTCCTACAACTTTCCCTCACCTGCAAAGTCTTCCTTGATGCTTGTGAATGCCATTTCTCCAGGGTAAAGAAGAGTATCAGGATTGGCTTGTAGGTTTCTGGTGTGCACAGCCAGCTGGCATTAGTGCCGTTCACTGGCTGTGGAAGACTGGAGGAAGGTTGGGTTTGCAGGGGAAGATCCCGAGTGTGGTTTGGGACATGCTGAATTTAATGCGTCCTTAGAGCTGCATGTGGTGATGTGGTGTAGGTAGTTGGTTGCACCGGTACTGGGACTCAAAGGAAAGGTCTGGGCTATGTATTTAAATTGGAACTCATTGTCACCTGGATGGTGCCTGAAGCCAAGAGCTTGCCTAAACACAGAGTATAGAGTGAAAACAGGAGTAGGAGAGGCAGGTGTGTTTAATTCCTGAGGAGCCACCTTATTTGAAAGGTTATGCAGAGAAGGACGTAGCCCCATCAGTGCCAATGGAGGAGGATGTTTTAAGAAGGAAGGTGGACAGTCTCTTGAAAGGTTAAGTAAGAAAAGAGAGAGAGAGAGAGAGAGAGAAAGAAAAGTTAAGTAGAATAAATGGTGGTTACCAGGGGCGGGCATGGAGGTGGGGGAAATGGGTAGATTTTGGTCAAAGGGTACTAAGTCTCACTTACGTAGGATGGAAAAGCTCTGGAGATCTAACGTACAGCAGGGGACTGTAGTTAATACCGTCTTGTATACTTGAGATTTGCTAAGAGTAGATCTTCTCACAACACACACACAAGGTAGCTAGACAAGGTGACAAAGATGTTAATTAGCTTCACTGGAGCCCAAGTCACTAGGAATCAGTGAAGTATGTACACGTATATCCAAACATCATGCTGCACGCCTTAAATATACACACTTGCAATAAAAAATTTTTTTAAAAAGAAAGGTTAAGTGAGAGGAAGACCAAAAATATCCCATTAGATTTATTGTCATCAGTGTCACAGCCAGCCTCTGTAGAGTTGTTTTTGTAGGAAAGGGATGTACATCACACTGAAGAGGGCTTTGGTAGAAAAAGGGATGTAGGTCACACTGAAAAGGCCAGTGCAGTTTTTGGAGGTGAGGAAATGAAGATTACGGAGTCAAGAAAACACAATGATTTTGACAACCTTGTCTCAAGGAGAGATAGACCAGTAATTAGAGGAGTAGATGGCAATGAAATTATTAAGTAGAGAGAGAAGAAAAATGCAGGAAAAGAAGACAGGTTTGATATTTTAAGAAACCTGTGTCTGTGGGGGGGAAATGGGTCTACGATACATGTTGAAGAACCGACCTCAGACAGGAGAAGGGACATTTTCAGGAAGAAACAGACATGTTTCAGCTCCAAAAAGTATATGGGTTTGATGGTAGAAAGTGGGGGTCTCCTGATGGTTTCTGTCTTTGTGATTTGGGAGGAGGGGTCATTTATCTTTTGAGGAGAGGAGATTTGACAGTCCTGGTTCCCCAGTGAATTCCACAGTGTTGGCCGTGTGCGTCCAGCCAGAAGGGTCCATTTCAAGCCACACTGAGCTAGGGTTATTTTGTTGGATGGATGGATGATAAGAATAGAGGTAGTGCAAAATTCTTCTTTTGAAAAATTTTCTGACATCAACCCACTAGTGTTTTACTGCTCTGAACAGTTTTTAGCCTGTAAGAATCTATTTCTGTGAGTATTATATCTAATACAAAAAACTAGAATTACCCTTGAGTGTAATTAATTTCACGATCATAAAGCTCAAAAATTAGACTTGAAAAGTTATTTCCATTAGGTAATATTTTGATAGTCTAAAAAAATGCCTGGACATATTTTATGTTTATGCTTAAGGAAGATCAGCAGTTATTGTTACCAGCAAAAACTCTTTGCTGACACCACTGAATTGGAGTTAATTTCACAATGGCATATGTGAAGTTTAAATATGAGCAATCAATGTTAATGAAGAAAATATAACTTATTTTGAATTTTTCTTAAAACCATGTGTTTCTTTTAAAAGTGTAAGGAAAAGTAACTAAATGTAAATATGATGCTGGAAGGAAAAGCAAAAGGTGAGATGTTCATTGGATGAGGATAAAGTGTCTCATAAAGGTTAGTTTTTCTTGGACCCTGAATTAAATGAAGCAGGAATCATGTCAGAATGTTTTTTTCCTTCTCATTTAACAATTTGCCATTCATGCAGAATATATGTATTTTAAACTTTAAAGCTGTTACTGCCCATTTGTTTTGATGTGAATGCCCTGAAGTTAAATTGGGGATTGAAAACTCTTTTGTTAACCTTGTGCAAACTCATGCCAATACAGAATTACTTTTTGGGCCAATAAAACAATTCCATAAAGACTTTGTAGTTAGTCTGCTGAGACCTGAGAGCCAACTCTTTTCTCCAACCTTTTGACAACTTTTGTAAAAGGGGCTTTTGTTAGGGGTTATATTAGTCTGTTTCTGTTGCTTTTAACAAAACACCTGGAAGTGGGTAATTTGTGAGAAAATGAAATCTATTGCTTACAGTTTTGGAGGCTGAGAAGTCCAAAGTCCAGGGAACACATCTGGTGGGGGTCTTCTATGGTAGTGGCCTTACAGCAATGCAGGGGTGTCAAATGGCAGAAAATGGCAGAGCAGGGAGAGAGAGATACTCCTCTGCTCTCCTTTTAAAGCTCGCAGAACCGCGCCACGATCACCATTAAACCATCAACTTTCAATTACCATAATAGGATTTCCCACCCTCAGCAGGAAGAGTGGGAATTAAGCTTCCAATATATGGACTTTGGGGAACACCATTCAATCAGTCCACAGCAGGGATGGTCAGCCGTGTGTGTGAACTTGTGTTAATCACGCCACTGGAAACCCTTGTCACTGGGGAGAAATAAGTCTGTATCTTTGCAATTTGGACCACATCAAACAGGACAATGATGTTAGAAGGATGCCCAAAATAAATAGCAATGTGACATATTTTTAAGCGTGTAGGACCCTGTCAGAATGTAAGTGCTTGGCTGCGTATGGTCATTAAGATTCATCAAGCATCTATTGAAGACATCCTAACTCTGAGCACTGTGCTGGAGGCTAGGGAGACAAATGATGAATACATACTTGGCCTTTAAAAAACTAGAACAACCAATAGATGGCTTGTGGGGACAGCTCAGCACATCCTGATGATTTAAGGCGACACAAGGTGGAGACAATGTTATTGCAACAGTAGGTTAAGCAAATCATCTAGTGAGAGAAACTCAGGAAATTAATGACATGTGGAAATTTCCTTCTGTTTCCCTCCTGTCAAAGTTGTCCAATCCTTCAGAGGTTCCCGTAGTGCTTACTTCATCATGAAGGCTCCCCTGAGTGGCTGAGGAGGGACTAGCTCCATGTACCATGGTCCACACCAACCTACACCCAATCCTAAATCCTCGTGAATCCACGCATATGTTTTTTCTTCAGATTGACTGACGTGTTCAATGTTTTGATCAACTCATAAGTCTCAGCAGGCGTTAGTTTTCTGTACTTCTTTTTTTGAACTTTAGAGCAGTGTTAATAGTTTTAGGCTCTAAATCCTGAGAGTGAAGGTGATACCTGCCCTGTTTTTCATTTGCATGGTGTTTAGTACATTATTACATGAGTTAGACAAACCATGGTTGGTATTTAATACTTGATGGAGTTTAGATGTTTTGTCCTCCCAGAACTCATGTGCAAATCTGATCCCCAGTGTGACAGTTTGAGTCATGGGGGTAGATCCCTCATGAATGGATTAATGCTCCCCCTAGGTGGGGGGAGTAATGAGTGAGTTCTTGCTCTATTAGTTCCCGCGAGAGCTGGTTGTTTAAAAGACAATTGCATCTCTCTCTCTCTCTCTCTTGCTTCCTCTCACCATGTGATCTGCTTGCACCTGCCAGCTATCTGCTGCTTTCTGCTATGAGTAGAAGCAGCCTGAGGCCATGCCAGGAGCAGCTGTCCCAGAGTCATAAGCCAAATAAACCTGTGTTCTTTATAAATTACCCAGTCTCAGGTATTCTGTTATAGCAACACAAAACAGACTAAGACAATACTGATATGATGCTAAGGTAACATTCTGAATAGTGATCAGAATAATAATGAGGCACTACTTGTAGCCACTTACTACATTTGGTGCTGAGTTTTTTATGTATTATCTCAGTTGTCTTCTGTCAATCTGTGAGTGAATAATCTTCTGTTTTACAGATGATAGCAAAGCTCAGAGAGGCCACACAACTAAAAGTGGAAAAGCATCCATTTGAATCCGAGTCTACCTGATTCCAACCTTGAACTCATAAGCACTGAACATATGAGGCCTTAGAGCCTGGTGACTAAAAGGACAGATGCTGTGATCAGGCCATCCGGGACTGAATTCTGCCTTTGCCTGTATAGCAGCTATGTAACCTGAAAGTCACTTAAACTCAGTTTTCCCATCTAGAAAAGGGAGAAAGTAATGGTACCTGCTGTATAGAGGCTTTTTGCAAAGGATAAATGAGTCTACATAGGTAAAGTTCTTAAAGCAGTGCCTGGACCATAAAAGTCAGCCATAACATCATCACTATCACTATTGCTGTTTAGCCTTTCTGATGCTAGCATAGTTAGTGGAAACAAGAGGAAGAAGCATATAAATCCATAATGTTTTAACCACCATGGTCTAAAATTGCAGGGTGCATCTAGCAGTTAGAGAAACAATAGCCTATTAATAAACGTTTGATAAAAGTATCAAAAGAATGAGCAAAATAAATAAAGTGAGGGAGCTGGGTCCCTGCCTTGTGTAGACTATGACAAAAGTATTTGGCACTGTGGTATTTTATTGAAGTGAAAGGAGAAAGAAAAAAAAAAAAAACACAGGCACTTCAAGAGTCACACACATAAAAGTCATGGTGAGGAATCTGAACTACGACTGCAGCTCAGTTCTGTGCAGAGTGGTCAGAAGAGGTTCTTGGTACACCTGTTAATGCCACATGAACCAGCAGTCACTGACATAGCTGATTGGGTTGAGGATTAGTTCGGAGCCCAAAGGCAGTCAATATTTTGGAGGCTGAGCTTCAGGGATACCAGCAGCTTATGCATGGTCCTACTGTAAGGATTGTTCCCAGCAGAGACGCCCTCCTGTGTAGATACCAGCCAAGCGTGCCTTTCCATGTCAGGGATTCGAATACAGACACTTCATAGAGGGACACCCAAACAGAGAAGGGAGAAAGTGGCAGCCATGCATGAGTCAGGAGTAGCTATATATAAGCAAAATCCGTGGGCTAGAGAGAAGGACACAGGACAAGCCATAAGTGCAGGTGTATCACAGGGAGGAAGGAAGTCAGAGCCCACAGAGACTGAAGCCCTGGCATAGATCATTTCTAAGGATATTTTTAGAACAAAAAGTAATTTGTGGACCTTTAACCAATATTGCAGGCCTTCCAGAGGCCTGGCTGACCTTGGGGCTGGATTTCTGCATTTTATTAATCTATTGAATATCTGTTACAGTCAACCTTTCCACCTGGGGTACCAGAGCTTGACTCTGCACCTTGTGATATGTGGTTACCTAACACAAATCACAGACTCACTCACACACATGCTGCATCTTTCTAGAACCTTCTGCCTAAAACATAAATGGATCCTGAGAATCCCCAGTTTTTTTCCTTATGGTACTCTGACTAAAAAAGTATGTTATCACAATGACATTTGGCACTAACCATTTGAGTTAGGCCAATGTCATAAGTTAAGGGGAGAGTCTTCCACCAGACTTCCCTCTCTTGAGACACCAGGCATAAGCTCAGGTGTCACCAGGCCACCTGCACTTCTGGCCAACTGGATAAGCATTTGGGATTCCCTCTACCCCCTCGGGTTCAACTATTCACTAGAATGACTTATAGAACTCAGGAAAGTGGTGTAATTTACTACTATATTATATTACACCATTCCAATTTTATTATAGCAAAATCCTAACTAGCCAAAAGAAGAGACACATGGGACAAGGTCTGGAAGCACCCTAAATGCAAACCTCTGTGTCCTTTCCCCATCGGTCAGCATAGATCACTTTCCCAGCACATCATTGTGTGAGGATAGAGTATCGTTAATGAGGGAGGCTCACCTGAACTTTAGTGTCCACTGTTTTTAGTGGAGTTTCATAATATAGGCATGATTGATTGAACACTTGATGATGTGATTGAATTCTTCTCTATTTCCTTCCTCTCCCTGGATGTTGGGTGGATATCACATGGCTCAAAGTCCTTCTGGCATAGCAAGCTCTCACCCTGAGTAATCTCATTAGCATGAGCTGTCAGGGCCTGCCATAGATAACAGAGGTACTCCTATAATTCAGAAAACTCCAGGTATTCAGAGACAGTCTTCCAGGAATTGTGGACAAAGGCCAGTCAAATTATTATCTAGGAATTATCTCATTCTGTTTTTCCATATCCTTTAATCCCTTTTTTCATATTTTTCTTCTCCTGACTCTCTGATCTTCAGTTTAAGTGATTATTTTAGATCTATCTTCTCATCCATTAATTCCCAACTCTTTCTTTGGCTGTGGCTAACATACTTAATTTTTTTTTTTAAATAACACTTTATTTAACCTAATATATTAAAATATTATCCTATGTTATATTACCAATCATAATCAATATATGAGTTCTTTAAATTTTAGCATTTTTTCCTAAGTCTTTGAAATCTGACATGCATTCTACACTTACAGCACATCTCAGTACTGGCCACATTTCAAGGGCTCAATAGCCATGTGTGGCCAGCAGCCATTGTACTGGGCAGTGCAGCTTTAACCAGCTTATTACCCTCATGGAACAATACCCTGCATGAATCTGAGCATAATCCGTGTGGTTAACATCCTGTTTAACTGAGTTTCTAACTTCTAAGATTTTATTTTCATTTATAATAATTTTACTTAGTCTTTTATATATCTGCCTATTTTTGATAGCCTCATGTTCCTTGCTCATTTTTAAAATTTTTATTTTATCATTTAATTTTCTTCTGCCTCTAAGCAGACAATTGCCATTTTCTATTCCATATCTGGTAATTTTGTGAACTGTATTTTTAGGGTTTCTTAATGTATCAATCACCAGATGTTTCTCACCATCAGATTTCTTTTTTTTATCTTTGCTTTTTTCTCACCATCAGATTTGTTTCCTTGCAGACCGGGGGGGACTTTGATATGAGTTGATCTGTAGTGGGTCCTTGTCTGTGGGGACACTTTCCTCCAGAGGTATTTTGCTCTTGTATCTCCTGGGGATTCACTAATTTGGGACTCCTTCTAGTACCTTCACCAGATCCATCTTGATTTAGGAGTTTTGGGTTTGGCATCCCTACCTGGATATGGGCCCACCATATTGATTTGTTAGTGATGGGGAACTTTGAGAAGATATAGGAAGTGGAAAATCGTGAATGACGGGGTTCCCAGACATGGCTTTCACTCACTTATCCCCAAACCTCCCTACAGATCAAATATTATGTTTTATTTGTCTCTCTGCCCCTTGGCATGGAACCTGTTGGAAGAAGATTCAAATGTTTTTCCTAATAGGCTGTGCATGACCTTGAAACTGATGAGCCAGAAGCAGAGAGACCATTGGTCTTTATCCCTTCCTCCCCACTGGTTTGGAGAGACTGTAAGTAATTTTTAACTTTTCTATAATGCACTTCATTATTGGGATGCTAAAGACTATTATGAATTAAATGCAAGAAATTTGGCCCAAATCATTTTAAAATCTTAAAAACCCATCTTCTGAGAAAGTCACTGAAAAACGTACAGAGTAGAGGGATCAGAGGAATGTCAATTTGGTGGCATAGAAATTGTGCTTCCTGCTGGCTCGGACCCTGGAGAGGGTCTGGACATGGTGTCGGTGAGAAGAGGCTGATGAGGAAAACAACTCAGCGATTCCAGGGGTCGGGGCAGAGGTGCATCATGAGCAGGCTCTACAGAGCTGCCAGGACTTTGAAGCTGTGGGTTATGGATACAGCACAGGCCGCCACGAAGACAGCAAGGTCTGTGAGGTGCTGCATACACAGGGGGCCTTGTCATCATGAGTGGTGGTGGTGGAAGGTGGCATTGATCTGACGCCACTGTCTCTGGGCCTGAAATGCCAAAGTAGAATCCCACAGCCTTAAGAAGACCATTGCACCTTTTCCAAGAACACCTCAAAATCCTCCTCTGTTAAAAAACAACACAAGAACAAGCACTATTACTACTAACTACTTCATGGTTATTTTATTTTGCAGAGCAAGTGAGATGACATTGTTACCGACAGGCCAGGCTTGGCTTGCTGTCTCGCCTTAAACAAATGACCTGAAAGTCCAAAAGTTGATGCAAGGATTGGAAGGTTTATTCAATGACTGGTACTCAACTAAATGTCTAACCCAGCAAACAAAGAGGAAAGAGGAGCAGTGGGGTCCAGCTCAGCTTAGTCCTTATAGGCGGGGCCAACCTATTCCATTAGCAGTAATTGATGAAAGCAGTTCTCCCCACTATTTTCAGCATAAAGAAGAAAAGTATGGACTAGATTTAAATCAGAAAAACAAAGCATTAGCCAGCAGCCCTCCAGGGTGCACCTGTACAGAAGTGGATACAATCCAACCAAGCAGAAGAGGGCTCAGAAAATCAGAAAAAACTAAAGAGAATAAAGCATTTCCTTATCAGAATTTAGGCAGGGGACTCCAGGAGAGATCTACCAGCAGCAGAGACCTGGGAGCAAAATAGTCCCAGTGGCCACTTGCCTCTTGCAGCTGGAGTCTTTTATGGTGTCTAAAGCTTTCCAATTTTTGCCAGTGGTTAAATTAGGCTCTCAGATTCCAAAGTCATAGAAATGAACAACGTACCCAGCAGTAAAGCAAGCAACGCTTTATTAAAAGAGGAGATAGACTTATGCATAAGGGGGTTAGCGACAGTAAGGCCAGCCCCCCGAGGGGAGCTGTTCAGGGTCTTTTATAGGGAAAGGAGTTAAGGGGTGGCAGGCCAGTGTCACTGGAGGTGGTCCATTCTTGTCCTTCCTGGCTGCGTCATGGGTGCATGCTCAGTAGGTCCAAAATGGCAATGCTGTCCATCATTGTCACCCCAGGAGGGTCACTATAGCTGTCACCTTGATGCTTTGTGCACAGGTAGGAATTCCTAAAGGGGTCTTTAGGTTAATCTGTGACTTTTACAATTATAGTAAACAAGCCTTGGGGAGGGGTTTTGCAACTCAGTAAATATCTGTTTCCTCTCTCATCTCAGTCTGTTTTGTCAGGGCAGCCCATGGGGATAATCATTTGCCCTGGGGGTCTCATGACTGAGGAGTGGAAAAGTAACAAAGTGTCCTCTGCAGGGAAAATGGAGTCAGTTTGGTTCACAGGCCCAGCCTTACTCTGTTTCAACATCTATAAAAGGTTTTGGAAAGATAGGTAGATTTTAGTCATTATTATTCATCGGGGAAAATTGCCTCTTTGTGGTCTTACATTATAGGTTTCTTTGACTTGCATGGGGAATGGCTAAATTCCAAATGTGAATGTAAACCTGTTCAAACACACTTGCTCGGTCAGCCTCTTCGGGGTCTAGGGGATGACACCCTGGCCAGTGGGGGCTAAGGGAGGCAGGTGTAGGAGGAAGTGGTCCTGAGAGTGAGGGCAGGGAGCTCCTAGCTGTGGACTTCAGGCACCTGCTTCTCCCTCTTGCTTTAGTGCAGCCCTCAAGGCAGACGACCCTTACCCAAATTCACGGGTTTAAAAACAAATGGAGCGGCAGCTCTTTCTGGTGATCAGGCTTCCATTTCATTCCACATTTGCCTGTTTATTTAGTTTCATTGGCTCTCACTCAGAGAAGATTCCATGAAATATTTGGAAGAGAAAGTAAACTGGAGCATTGAAAAGCCCAAGTAACAGGATAGGAACGGCCAAGTTTGATTTCCTTGACATTTTTTCTTGTGTCCTGATCAGTGATGTAGATTCTCAGGCACACTCTCAGGGGCCTGGGCAGGCCCTTCCTGTGGTCCTTGAACCTTCACGACATCACAATCCTCCATCAGCAGGATCCCCATTAGCAAGGAAGTGGAAACTGGGCAAAAACTATGCAGGACACCCATTGGTGGAATCCGAAAAGAAACAGAGATGCTGGCAACTGTGGACAAGCCACCCTCATGGGCTCATTTTCCCAAGTTAAGAATCATCCTGTTATAAGATGAATTGCTTAAATAAGATTTTCAAATTTATGTAAACATTAGTCAATAATGACTGGGCAAGCCTTAGAATTTTATTTCCATTTAATTAAGCAGCAAAAATGCCAGAGTAATTATTAAACAAATTGATGGAAAGGTCAGAGGATTTGTGTTGCAAATTTAATTCATTTGAATATCTCCCTTCTAAGAGCTCATTTTGGGATTCTTTAGTACAAACATCCCTTAGATGTTTTCCCTTTGTAATAGCGCTTTCTTTTCTTATCAGTGGATTCTGCTGTTTCAGGTTTGGTGGGAAGATCCCAGGAAGCAAGACTCACCCAGAGGCTACCTACTCCTGATTGTCAAGTTTGTTGGGGAGTGTTGGCAAGTGATCTTGTTCATTTAGGATGAGTGCAAGCTATTCTGAGTGTGTAAACAAGAGAAAAATGTGAGATTAAAAAAAAGAAAGAAAGCTAAAAAGATGAGGTATTTTGCATGCCCAGAAACAGCACTGAGTAATTCTCTTACTGACATCAACAGCTTACAGTTCTGTCGGTGTTGGAAAAAGAATTTCCAATGACTGTTCTGACATGCCCCAGATGTTTCTCACCACAATAAAATCTACTTTTTTTTTTTTTTACTATGTCAGTAACACAAGACAAGAGGAGACAAGACAGCTCAACACAGCTCAACACAATGCAATGCAACCCAACCCTACACAACACAACTACTTGTTACAAAGCACACTTCAGCTTAAAATGCAGACTGCTGAATCCATTAATCTACTTGGGATGAGCAGGGAGACAGTACGCAGGTGAACACCACCAAGAAAAAGCAGTTGTGGGTCAGTTCTTCAAGATGGAATCAGTCTGGTCAGTCTGCTACCAGCAATTTTGTGGTGATGTCCAGGAGAGCAACAGAAAAGAAAAAAAAAAAAAAACAAACAAAGCAAAGCAAAACAAATGAAAAACCAAAATGTTCTTTTGTGTTTACAAATCGGTAATGGTTGTTTACACAAAAAGTTGTTGGCTGAGCACAAGGAGTGCTCTGGGACTTCTTTGCAGACCTTGGGACGTTGCAGGAAGCAGCAAGAGGGCATTTGTCAGGAGCTGCTCCCCTCTGTCCTGAGACAGGGCATCAAGTCCCGTTTCGGTGGCGGACAATGTGGGGAGCTGTTCATGTGCCTGAGTTCTGCAGCCAGACAGCTGGGATTGGACCTTCTGACCAACTCTTTGACATCACCTACTTAACCTCTCTGAGTCTCAGTTTCCTCACCTTTAAAATGGGCCAGCTGCCAGGAAAAAAAAATCACCCGAAATGGAGATAATAGTACATATTTTGTGGGTTTGTTGTATACACAAAGTAATGTATGTTATAAACACTTAGAATACTGTTTGCAATTTACAATAATAATAATGATGATTCTAATTATTATAATGATTATTTTAGCCTTTCATCTGATGATTTTGACAGAGTTACAGCCCCTTTCCATGTGAGTGTGGGTGAGGTGGGAAACTACTAATAAGGAACGGGGCATAGCACACTCAGTGTAGCAAGACATTTCTGGACAAATATCACGAAGCATTATCCTAAAGCTGGTTGTAATTTCCTATAGGAACACTATTACAATTTCATCCCACAAATATGAATTAAGCCCCATGATGCTCTGGGCATTGCACCTGCACCACAGTCTGACAAGTTACAAGGAGGAAGAGGAGGATGTGTCCCCACCTTCGTTCCTTTTGCCCCCACTAAGGATTCACAATCAAATGAAAAGAGAAAGCCCAGAAACTGGCAACCTTAAGACGAGTAAGATTCTGGGAGCAAGATCAAGTTAGGAGCCCAGGACTGGTTCCAGTCTGCCAGACTGAATCCCAGCTCTGCCTCTTATGACGTGTAATTTCCTAAGTGTTTCTGAGTCTCATTTTCCTCTGTAAAATCAGAATTAATAAAACCTTCCTTCTTTGGGATACTGGAGGATGAAATGTGGTGATCTCTGTAGTGTTTAGCATCCAGGCTTGCCTCATAGTAACCCCTTAAAATGTTAGATGTATCATGTTCATTCATTTAGTACACAGAGAAAATACCGATGCATTGTGACAGGGTTGGGGGTGGAGGATAAAAAAAATCTTTCATTTTTTTTTTTTTTTTAAGTTGGGTATGGTAGAATTTTTGATTAGTGGAGGAAGACAGACCAAAGAAGACGTAATAACTGAGGGAAAGGAATGAAAGTTCTGAGAAGGAATCACAGGCACAGGGAACTGGCCAGAATAGAGAATGCTCTGCCTATTGAGGGAACAGCAAGTATATCCAGCTAGAAATAAATCTCTGCTGACCTGGAGGGGTGGGGCAACAGGGTAGCTGGGGTCAAATTCAGAGGGTTCCTTCAGTGTGCATACTGAGGTTGCGTTTCTGTTTAAGGATTCAATTTCAATAAAGGAGAGCTTTATACTGGCCAAAGAAAAATAACACACCCCTAAACCTGTGATTATTTACAATGCTAAAATGCAGTGTCAAATCTTATAACATGGATATCAACATACATTGACTATGGAAGAGAACGTTAAATATTATGATGTTCCAAACAGGCAAAACAGCAACAAATAGAACTAATGCTAGTGCCAATGTTAATAAAGATGTAATGAAAGTTTGTTCCCCAGAGAATTTAGAAGGACTTTGCCAGGTATGGTTTGTACATAGGTGTAAAAGTGGCCAGTGACATGTTAATGGCTGAATTAATAATCATTTCTTTGATTTCAGGCATATCCTCAAAGAGGGGATCTCAGATCAGTTGTTTCAAAAGTAGCTACTAGACAGTGGAATTGCTGCGTCCTGTGATAACTCTATATCAATATTTCAAGTCATTGCCTAACTCTTGTCTAAAGTGTCTCTGCCATTTGACACTCCCGCCAGCAAAGTATGAGGGTTCCAATTTGCATACATCCTCACCAACATTAGTCATTGTCTGTCTTTATGATTACAGCTGTCCTAGTGGGTGTAAAGTGGTATCTTGTGGCTTTGATTTGCAGGTCCCTAATGACAGTGACACTAAGCATGGTCATTTGTATATCTTCTTTGGAGGAATGTCGATTTAAGTCCTTTGCCCATTTTAAAATTGGGTCATATGTCTTTTTATGGTTGAGTTGTAAGTTTGTGGGGTGTGTGTGTGTGTGTGTGTGTGTGTGTGTGTGTGTGTGTGTGTGTGTGTATGGATATATAATCTGCATTCATTTCATATATCAGTGAACACCTAGGTTGGTTCCATGTCTTGGCTATTGTTACAGTGTATGAGTCTTGCATTTATTTTGTTGAATTTATTTCTAAGCTTTTTTTTTTTTTTTGATGGCTGGCTGATATGGGGATCTGACCTTTGTACCTTGGTGTTATAACACTGTGCTTTAACCAACTGAGCTGACTGGCCAGCTCTGTTTCTAAGTATTTTTCTCTTTTGGATGCTGTTTTAAAGGTAATTGTTTTCTTAATTTCTTTTTTTTTGATTTATCAGTGCTATTATGTGCAAATATAATTGATTTTTGTATATTTGATCTTTTAGCCTACAGTCTTGCTGAACTTTACTAGTTCTAATAGTTTTTTAGTGGACTCCTTAGAATTATCTATAGTCAAAATTATATTATCTGCAGGTCAAAGCTGTTTTGCTTCTTTCTTTCCCATTTGGAAATCTTTTTATTTCTTCTCTGTTTAATTGCCCTGGCAAGAACCGTGTACTTTGTTTCTGATAAAATATTGAATTTGCATGTTAACAGATATTGTTTTACTAGGCTTTATTTTGGCTGATGGCCTTTCAGGTAAAATAGATATGTCAGACAAGCTGCAGAAATGTAGCCCTGCCAGAGATTTTCACATAGCTTCAGACTGGGACAAATGGAATGACAATTTGGTCCCGTCTTCCATTCTACTCTGAAGATTAGGTAGAAAAAACAAATAAAGAATAGCTAATGGTTACTGAATGTTTACTATATGCAAGGTATTAAGCTAAGAGCTTTTATTGACAATCTTATTTAATTCTCAATATAAATCAGTGAGGTGGATATAAAGTTCTTCAAAGATCCTCCTCCACTTACCTGGTTTTATTTCATAAATACAATGTTTCTACTTTAGTTTTCCTACCATAGATCTGATACATATTTTGCCAGATTTACACCTAAGTATTTCTTCTTTTTTTTTTTTTGGTGCTAATGTAAATAAAGTTTGTGTTTTTAATTTCAAATTCCAATTATTCATTGCTGGTATATAAAAAAGCAATGGACTTTTGTATATTAACAGTGTGTCCTGCAACCTCGCTGTCATTGCTGATTAGTTCCAGGAGTTTTAGTTGTTGTTTCTTTGTTTCTTTTTTTAAGTAGATAATTGTATCACCAGAGTTTTATTTCTTCCAAATCTGTATACCTTTTCTTTTCTTATTCCATTAGCCGGTACTTCCAGAGCAATGTCAAACAGGAATAGTGAGAGGGGACCCTCTTGCCTTGTTCCTGATCTTAAGGGAAAAGCATCTAGTTTTCTACCACTAAGTATGATGCTAGGTTTTTTTGTAGATGTTCTGTATCAAGCCGAAGACGTTCCCCTCTATGCCTAGTTTTCTGGGAGCTTTCATCATAAATTGATGTTGAATTTTGTCAAATGCTTTTTCTGCACCTATTGATACTACAATTTATTTTTTCTTCTGTGCCCATTGATGGGATGAATTAATTAATTTTTGAACATTGAGCCAGCCATACATACCTGAAATAAATGCCTTGTGGACGTGATGTATAATTCTTTACATGGTTGGATTTGATTTGCTGATATTTTGTTGAGGAGTTTTGCATCTACGTTCATGAGAGATAGTACTCAGTAGTTTTCCATTCTTATAATGTCTTTGTCTGGTTTTTGGCATTAGGGTATTGCTGGTCTCATAGAATGTGTTAGGAAGTACTCCCTCTGCTTCCATTTTCTGGAAGAGATTGTAGAGAATTGGTATAACGTCTACCTAAAATATATGGTAGAATTCACCAGGGAAAAATTATCTAGGCTTGTTGCTTCCTGTTTTGAAAGGTCATTAATTGTTGATTTAATGTCTTTTTTTTTTTTTTTTTTTGTGACCGGGAAGGGGATCGCAACCCTTGGCTTGGTGTCACCCACACCGCGCTCAGCCAGTGAGTGCACCGGCCATCCCTATATAGGATCGGAACCCACAGCAGGAGCACCGCTGCGCTCCCAGCACTGCACTCTCCCGAGTGAGCCATGGGGTCGGCCCTTGATTCAATGTCTTTTTAATAGCTATAGGCTGATTCACATTACCTATTTGTCCTTGTGTGAATTTTGGTGAATTGTGTCTTTTAAGGAATGAACTCATTTTATTTGTTATCAAACTTGTAGGCATAGAGTTAAGGATAATATTTAATGATAACATTCTTTCATTATCCTTTTAATGTCCATGGGATCAGGAGTGATTGCCTTCTTATATTTTATAATAGAAGAGAAGACATATTAGGATATGAAAAGCACGGACTTTGGAGTAGAGGGTCTTCCATTTAAAATAATAACAAAGTGTCAGTCCTTTAATCAACAAATATTTATTCAGAGCTTACAATATGTAAATCAGGTGCTGCTTTAGGCACAGCAGTGAATGATTCAATGTCCCTGTCCTTGCTGTGCTACATTTATTCTATTGTGAGGGGGAGAGATACAGCAGCAGACAGTAAGGAATACCTATATATTGACCAAATAAAGTTCAGCATGACTGAGACTGTCCCCATATGTTACGTGCTGTGATAAATACTTTCCAAATATCTCACTGCAAACTTATAACGACCTTGTAACGTATGCAGTAATAAGCCCATTACACACATAACAAAATTAAACTCAGAGCAAATGAGTAATTCCCTAAATCTCACAGTCACTAATTGGAAAAGCCAAAATTTTAACCAAGTCTGATATCAGTGCTCTGACCTTGACAGTTTTGATGTTCGCATTAGTTATTCAGATGTTAACATTGGTTATTTTTAAATAAGAGAATGTTTTGCTGAGAAAGGCCGCTTTAACGTTTCATTATAAATTAGAAACTCTAAAATAAGATTTTTCAAAGAGAAAATACTTTGAACTTTTCAAGAAGCTTTAATTTTGTCTCATAAGATCTGAATCGATTAGATCTATTATTTAGAATGATTAGAGCCCTGGGAGTACTCTCAGCAAATCCTTTGAAATTGATAAAAATAATCTGACGGGGGTCGTCAATTTGCTACATCCTTCTAAAGTTCCCTGTTATTTTCTGTGACATTTCCCAAATCATCTAGAGAATTCAAGCTGTTAGAATAGCTTCTTTTATCAGCCATCTCCAGAGGCTCATCAAACTGAGAATTATACAATTTTTTGGGGGGGGAATTCGTGTTGCACTTGCCAAATCTGGGTACTTTGGAAGATGATAGTGTTGATGTGTAGCCTCTAGTTAAGATTGACACTTGCTAGGTGATTTTAATATTAATAAAAGCCGCTAGCTTCATGCTAAACCTTTGTTCTTTAAAACAACGAAGAGAACAGAGGTAGTGGAGTTTTATCAACTGGGGTACTTTAAATGTGAAGATTCAGTGCTAATGCTACAAAATTAAGTTTCAAAATTAAGTTTATTCTTTATATCCACTACTCAAATTTGAAATTTGTTATTTATTTATTTAGGTTTTTAAGTTTTCATGCCCATTTTTTTTATTGAAACATAACTTATCGTACATTTTTTTGGGTACAGCATTGAGTATCGATACTGTGTGCAGTATGTGATGCTCAAATCAGGGTAATGAGTATGTTCAACATTATACAATGTGATCATTTTTTGTGGCCATTTACCAATTTCTCGCTATGTGCTTTGTCACAATGTAGAGTACGCATACTTTCATATTGACATAGGTATCTTCATAAACATCCAATAGAGGCATAGTTATAAAAATATTATGAGTGTTTTATCTTAGATTTCTTCTCTTTAGGTTTGCAAAGAATTAATTAAATTGTCTCACATGATGACTTCCTTACAGCATCTATTATTGTCCTTTATGAGATAAGCAAAGAAACATCAGCATTGCCAAAGAATAGCCAGTGAAACATAGCCGACAACTTTCGGGAAACTCTCACTAATCCCAACAAATACATTAAAGACTGATTAACTTGTACGTATGTTGATACCAGTTCCTAGAGTTAATATTGCAGCTTGAGCATCCCTAATTCAAAAATCTGAAATCCTCAATGCTCCAAAATCTGAAAATTTTTGAGTGCCAACATGACAACCAAAGGAAATGCTCATTGGAACGTTTTGAATTTTGGATTTTTGGATTAGGGATGCCCAACTGGTATGTATTCTGCAAATATTTCAAAATCTGAGAAAATGCAAAATCCAAAATACTTCTGGTTCCAAGCATTTTTGATAAGGAATAATCAACCTGTGTACTGGTAGGACTAGAAATACTGGTTTCGAGAGATTTCTAACTTACAAAGTTGTTAAATAACATAGCTATTATACTGTTTATGTGTTGCTATGGATTGAATTGTGTCCCCCAAAGTTTCAGGTATTAGAAAATTAACCCTCACTGTGACAGTGCTAAGAAGGTGTGAAACCTTATTATGGTAATTGAAAGGTGGGGTCTTGAAGAAGTGATTAGATTGGGAAGAACATGACTTTGTGAATGGATTAATCCATTGATGGTTTAATGGTGGTCATGGGTGTGGTTCTGAGGGCTTTAAAAGGAGAGCTGTGAGGAGCTCTCTGTCTCTCCTTCTGCCATTTTGCCATGTGACACCCTGCATGGCTGTAGAGTTACCACCAAGAGCAAGGCTCTCACCAGATGTATTCCTTGGACTTTGGACTTTCCAGCCTCTGAAACTGTAAGAAATAAATTTTATTTCTTTCTAAATTACCTAGTTTCAGATATTTTGTTATAAGCAACAGAAATAGACTAATAAAGAAAATTGGTACCAGAGAAGTGGGGTGGTGCTTTTAACAAATACTTGAAAATGTGGAAGCAGCTTTAGAACTGAGTGTTGGGCCCAGGCTGAAAGAAGTTGCAGGAGCAGACCAGGAAAAGCCTAGATGCCAGTGAGAATTTAGAAGACAGAATTAAGGAAAGTTTGAAACATCTTAGAGACTGTTTAAATGGTGGTGACCAGATGCTGATGGAAATACGGATGGTAAAGGCCATGCTGAGGACGTCTCAGATAGAAATGAAGAAGAGCTTATTGGAAACTGGGGCAAAGGTCACCTTTGTTACGAACTTGCAAAGAACTTGGCTGCATTCTGTTCAGGCCCTAAAGTTTTATGGAATGTGAAACATGAATGCGCTGAACCAGGGTATTTGGTGGAAGAAATTTCCAAGCAGCAAAGCATTCAGGAAGCTGCATGGCTACTTGCAACAGCCTACACTGAGTTATGGCAGAAAAGGCATGATGTAAAGACAGAGTTTATAGTTCAGGAAAAAGCAGAGGGCAAAAAAAATTGGAAAACTTTCAGCCTGGCCACATAAAGAGTGAAAAGGTATCTTTAAGAGAGCAAACTAAGAAGATTAGTACAGAAGAAAGAGATTATCAAGAGAATGTGAGGAAGACCTGGAAGGCATTTCAGAGATCTTTGAGGCTGCCCCTTACACCATAGGCCCAGGGACCTAGGGAGACATAACTGTTTGGGGAACAGGCTTTAGGCACCTTCCATGAGCTTTTTGCCCAGGGACACCTCAGGAAGCTGCTCCCTTACCAGCACTCTGGCTGCTCTCATTGCCCCAGCTACCTCAGCTGTTCCAGCTGCAGCTCAATTGGTCCCAGGTGTGGCTGGACTTGCAGTTTTAGAAGATGCAAGCTGGAAACCTTGGCAACATCCCTGTGGTGTTGAGTCTGCAGGCTTGCAGAATGCCAGAGCTGTGGAGACTTGGGAGCCTTTACCTCAATTTCAAAGGATGTATGAAAAAGCCTGGGGATCCAGGAAGAGATCTGTCACAGGAGCAGAATCACTGCATAGAGCCTTCACTAAAACAAAGCTGAGTGCAAATGTGGGGTCAGCATTGCAATAGAGAATTCCCACCAGGGCCATGTCTAGTGGAGTCATGGAGACCCCAGAACTGTGGAGCTGCCAGCATCAACACCAGCCTGGGAGTGCTAGAGCATGACTGGAGATCAGGAAAGCCATAGGAGCACAGCTGCTTGAGGACTCGGAAGCCCAAACCCTGCACCAGCCTGCGGAGAATGCCAAACATGGAGTCAAGGTACATGATTCTCCAGTTATGAGATTAATGCCTGCCCTGCTGAGTTTTGGACTGGCTCAGGACCCGCGACCCCTGTCTAGTGGCCTGTTTCTCTCTTTTGGAACAGGAATATATGTCCCATGTTTGTCCCACCATTGTATCATGGAAGTAGATAACTTGTTTTGATTTTACAGATGGGACCTTGAGACTTTGGACTTTTGAGCTGAAACAAATTAAGACTTAGGGGATGGAATGAGTGTATTTACCTGTGAGAACAGCATGAACTTTAGGGACCAGGGATGGAATACTATGGATTGAATTATGTCCCCCAGAGGTCCAGGTATTAGAAACTTAACCCCACTGTGACAGTGTTAAGAGAAAATGCTATTACAGTAACTGAAAAGTGGGGCCTTGAGGTGGTGATTAGATTGTGAGGACCGTGCCCTAGTGAAAGGATTAATCTATTGATGATTGAACGATGGTCATGGGTGTGGTTCTGTTGGCTTTAAAAGGACAGCACATGAGAACTTCTCTCTTTCCACTTCTGCCACTTCACCAAGTGGTACCCTGTGTGGCTGTACAGTTACCACCAAGAAAAGACCCTCACCAGACATATTCCGTAAGCTTTGGACTTCCTAGCCTCCAAAACTGTAAGAAATAAATGTTATTTCTTTGTAAATTACCCACTGTCAGGTATGTTTTTTATTAGCGACAGAAACGGACATGGGTTTTAGAAAACTGGGAAAGCATACTTGTTTAATTTTCCAAATCCTACCACATTTTTGGCACAGTTTTTTTCTTTTCTTTTACATTCCTACAGGTGTAACAGGATGACAGGCCAGATGTGTTTCTGAGAGTTCCATTGTGTCTTAAGGTGATTCTTGATACCTGACAGTGGATTATGTTCTTTGATGACACCTGGAGAACTGCTTCCTTCCTTCATTACCGAACAGCAACATGGTAAAGAGCATGACCTGAGCCTGACAGCCAGGTGCAACCCCAGCTGTGCCACCTACCAGCTGCATAACGACAGGCAAGTCACTTAACCTTTCTGAGCCTTTCTTTTCTCACCTATAAATGAAGATGATAGTATTATTCACATCTCACACTTAGGAAATATTCAATATTAGAGTTTATCATTAATGCTAATATTATTCCCAGCATGTCAGCAGGATTGTGTTTGCATTCCTGCTCCAGTTGTTAGAAGATCTTGTTTCTCCAAGATCACATAGTAGGTTGGGATGATGGCTGTGACTTCCTCTATTAATATTTCTAACACCGGTTCATTGAAATGATTCAGTATTTATTTATTTAAAGGATGTCATCAAGGTTCCAATATTTAGAAGATTAGATTTATATTGTGCTTGATTCCAGGAAGTAAAATATTTTCAGAGTCGTGCAATGTAAGTAAAAGAAAATTAAAACAAACAAACAACAACAACAACAACAAAACAAACATGCAAACAAAAACACCCGACATTGGGCTCTTTGAAAACTGAGATCATACCTCAGAACACTTGGGAAATTTTCCTCCACTCACTCAGGAAGGAACACGCTATAGTCAATTCTTTTTAGGCAGGTAATTTAAGCTAAGAGAATGTGATTTCTCCAAAGGAATTGTTGTCAAAGGGAATAATTTGTACTCATACAAAAAGTCCCAGGGGATACATTTTGGATATTGCTTTTCAGGAGACATGTGAAGGGAGTTTAGGGGACTGGGAAGTATAGACCTGAATTGCCTGGTCTAATCTTACACCCTCTAAGTGGTTGCATAAGCACAAATTAGGAAAGGATCATTATCTACTGTAGGTAGACACTGGTCCAAATGCAACTTTAATTATAACTATAGATGCATCCAAAGGAAATTTCCCTCTAGTTCTCCTTTTCTTGATTTATGCTTTTGGTGTTTTCAAAAGCACCAGTCTTCCATAGAAGTAGCTTATACAGCTGCTGGCAGAGAATGTGATATATGTCCTTCCAGCTCCAAGAGTTATTGCTGGATAAAGTGTTAACAATGGAGATATATATGCAACACAAAGTTTAGGAAAAACTTTGATAACTTCTCTACCTATGCAAATTATATGCTCCCTGAAAGAGTTTATTTTCTGCTTTGGCATGAGAAATACTGCACTAGGATGGGTTGCAGTTAAATACTAATAACTTGGCTACCTGCTATTATCCAGAAAAGGGTAACACCGGCTTTTCATGCCTCACAGCATCTTTAGGAAAATAGAATAACATCTTCAATAAAGTTTAAGGTCATATAAGGTAAGACTTGGGTAGAGGCAGCCCAGGACAGGAGGGTTTCTTGCACGTTTACTATGGGTAGCAGGCATAGCCCTGGGCACTGTGATGAGTGTACACAAGACGGTCCCTGTCCTGACAGAGAACAAGGCAACATTCTGAGGAAATGTAGAAATGTGGAAAGTATTGTGATAGGCTCTGCAGTATACCATTTAAACTTCACAATAACCCTGCAGAAAAGAAAGGCTAAGTAACAAGCCCTACATGACAGGTGGCAATGTTAGAGGGATGATTAGACCTGCGTGCGTTAATAAGAAGCCGTGAATAAATGTGATTGACGGTAAGGGCTACACAACTCAGATAAGTTACATCTAATTGGGTACATTAATTCCAGGATGTGCATCACTGAGAAGATGGGGCTTTGTTTGGCTTTTTAAGGACATAAACATCTTGATTGAAAAATGACAGAGAGAAAGAGAGAGGGAGAGAATGAATGAGTGAATGAATGAATGAATGGGTGGGAAAGAATGAAAGAAAGATTTCAGAGGTGAGAAATCCCTCATTGTCTCCAGAAGATGTTGAAGGAAGGACATAGCTGGAGCCCTGGGTTGATGTGAGATGAAAATCCTGTATAGGTATCCTGAGGCCAGGTGGGGAGATTGCTAAAGGACTGAGCCTTTGGAAGGTTTTGCAGATGGTAGTTTCTGGATATCTACTCTCAGGAGGGAAGTGAATTTAGGAGATTAGGAAGTGTGGGTCTGAATTGCCTGATCTGATCTTGTACTCTGTAAGCAGAAGAGCAGTGTAGGAATATCAACCTGTGTGTGACAGATCAGAAGTACCAGCAGATGGGCAGAGTTATGAGTCTATGGCGTAGGATGAGAGGGGACAGTGTTCTGGGTAAGGATGCCATGGTGGTGGTCACTAACTGGGTGCCCCACATCCATTTTCCCCTTCCCGTGTAGGAACAGAAACTTGATTTTCTGCTGGGCACATTTCCAGCCAGCTAAATCATTATATTTATCAGCCTCCTTGCAGGTGGGTGTGGCATGTGCCAGAGTTTTATCCAGTGAGATCTAAGAACCACATATTGACTTTTTATTAGATTGTTTCTGTTGCTTATAACAAAATACCTGGAATTGGATACTTTGTAAGAAAATGAAATTTATTGCTTACGGTTTCAGAGGCTGGAAAGTTCAAAGTCCAGGGAACACACCTGGTGAGGGTCTTCTTTGGTGGTGGCTTTCCAGAGATACAGGGGTCTCACATGGCAGAAAATGGTGGAGCAGAGAGAGAGAGAGTTTGTCATTCACTCTCCTTCTAAAGCCCTCAGAGCCACACACCTGGCCACCATTATTAATCCATTCACTACTGCATGGTGCTACAATCTAATCCCCTCTTCAAGGCCCCACCTTTCAATAACCATAATAGAATTTCCTACCCTCAACAATTACAGTGGGAATTAAGCTTCTAATATATGAACTTTGGTGAAACGATTCAATCAGTCCACAGCAGACTTCATACATAGGTTCATGTGCATCCTGAGAAGAGGCACTTGTGGCAACTTAAGTCCAGGTGAAGAGCTGATTTTCCTCAAGTCTGCATATATTAGGTTCCTTTCCCATGTTGCAGGATTTTTTCTATCCACGCCCCATTCATACACTTGCCTGCCACAGTGATTCTCATACATTTTTGGCATCTTATGACCTACAGCACTGTAGACTAATCCTCCAGATTTCTAGATGCTTCTGTACCTGTGACTTTGTGGCACAGATTTACAGAAGTCATGTATAGTATAGCAGACAGACTGAAGAAAAATGGAGCATTTCTGCTTTTTATACCTCAATTACAGGAAGATTCTAACAAGACCAAAGTCAAGGAGGGTTGCAATACACCTCGTGATGGTCTTCTACCCAGACTAGGAAATTGAAGGATGTGGCAAAAGCAATTTACCATAAGGGTTTTAATTTAAACCTCAGATGGGGTGATGTGGCCAGAGCAGAGGTGTTATCAACATCGTGAAAGATTTGAATCTGTGAGCAAAAGACTTGACCAGGACGTGAGCAGGGGGGACTTCAGATTTTGGTTCCATTATCAGGAAGAGGAGCAGACCGTAAAAAAAGATGCTTCTTGGCTTAGACATGTTGGGTTTCAGATGCTAGTGATACTTGTATATCCCTATGGAAATGTCTAATATAAATGATAGAACCAGACAATATACTCATTGAGGAGACCAGGCTGCCCAATGGTTACCTTGTCCATGCTAGAGTTCCTACAATGGCAAGGAACTCATAAAACAATAGCTCGCTCACTTTTTTTGGCTGGCTCAGATTGCTAGAAAGTTACTATGTTATTGCTCAGATTGAGCTGAAATATGGAACAAAATTCAGAGAAGATGTCAAGACATATTTTACATATTTTAATCTTGTTTTTCAATCCTCATACAACCGTGGTGAGAGGGGTAGTTATTAACTCCATTTTACAAAAGAAAAATTGAAGCCCAACAAAGACTAACTTTACAAAGCTATTAAGTACCAGAGGTGGGGTCCAGACTAAGGCCTCTATGAGCTCACAGTCTATGACTTTTCAACACAAGAACTAATTTGAGATGCTTAAAAAATCCATGTGGACTTCATAACAAAGTGGGAAATACGCCATGCTTGGGTGAGCATGTATGCAAATATATTTATAAAATAAAACCATTTTTGCATCAACTTCTGCTACTAAATATTCTTTTAAAAAGTGTTACAAATGATAAACAGTTTTGTATCAGTTTTATCCGATGTCGTCAATGTAAGTTAAATGGTGATAGTTTATAGTTGATCAAGATACTAGGAGATCAAGGTAATGGAACATTCTTTGCATTAATAAAACAAAAATAAAAATTGTATTTAAAGGGAGAATGTCTGTGAAGCAGACAGAGTTAGTGGTGTGGGTGGACACCGGATCCAGACTGGGCCACTTAGATTCTTTCTTAGGAATTCGGGATTGACACTAGAGCCATCGAGTCAGGTTTAGAGATATGGGGTGGCCCTGTTCCACTTTGGGAGACTGGAGTGAAGCAGAAAAAAAAAACAGTTTACCAAAAAAGAATGGAAAATATGTGCAGACTGAAGCACAGAGGCAGAGAAACATGGCCCAGTAGCATTCCTGCTCTGTGGTTCCGTGAAACATCTTGCTTTTCTCTTAACAAAACCTGCATTGCTTAGCTAGCTTGAATTGGTTTTACTTCATTCGCTGTCAAATGGTCTTTACAAAGCACACACATAATGCAGAACGTTCTTTAGGATTGCAAGGGTCCGAGTGCCTGGCTGGAGTCCTAGAGAACCCCCACTGGGACACAGCCTATCATGGAACATGGCAGCCAATTTTTCCAGTTTGCAAGTGTTTCTCAGCACTTCACAGGGACTTTGACCTGGTAGACCACTAAATATGGGTAGGTTTGGATGCAATGACCTGATATTTTTGTTGTGACAAATTGCCAACTTGGAAAAGGGAGAGCACACACCAGGAACAGGGTAACCAGGCAATAACGGGATGAGGGAGGGTCCCCAAGGGGAATGCAGCAGTGTCCCAGGGCTTTAGCAGTAAAGGAACCGCAGGTGGTTCCTGCTCCTCTTGCAGATTGCCAGATAGGTGCAGCTGTGTTGGCACTGAGTTGCACAATTCCTGGACATGAAGCCTTTATTTTTGCAAATTTCGGGAGGAAAGATCAGCATACGAACGGGAAACAAAACATTTCTGTTTTTAGAACGTCTTTAACCTTGTTCTCTGCTTTCCATAAACCAATCAATAAAAGAATTTTCTTTAAAAAAATTTTGAGACAGATAGGATTTAAAATATTTTATGATTCCTGCTATGCTTAAAATGTAAGTTGGCTGCCAAAAGCTGCAGGACACATGGGACTGTTAAGTACCCACGTCCTCTTCGCCCCTACAGGGGGGAGGAAGCGGGTGGTCACTCAAACATGATGTTGGGTGCATGAGGCTCTGCAGCCAGAAGCCAGGCAGTGAAATATATTGAGATGACAACTGATTACAGCTAGACAAGAAAAATAAGTTCTATGGTGTACAGTCGTGCCAGGCATCTATAATTAACAGTAATTTATTTTGTGTTCTCAAATGGCTAGAAGAAAGGAGCTCAAATGTTCTCATCGCAAAGAAATGATGAATTTTTGCTATAATGAATATGCTCATGACCTTGATATGATCATCACATATTGTATACATGTATCGAAATATAACTTGGTATCTCGTAGATATGGACAATCAATATGTGCCCATTAAAAAAAATTAAAAACAATAAAATCACCAAAGTTGGAAAAAAAAGAAAGATGTTTCCTTGGTCATTCACTGTAAAAAAAAAATTGATGATTATTTGGTCAGAAGTGCATATTGAAAATTCTTTTATGTATAATAAATTGCCTGTCACCATGTGTGAAAGCAGGAAGTATTTGTCTCACAGAGATGGATATTAATGCTGGACACAACCCTCGTTCACATGTACAGACAAAATGGGAGGTTTCTTGACTTGCTGTTAGCCTAGCTTATGTGGAAAGTGATTAATGGTTATTTCTCACCATTTTACAAAAAATGGTGTTTGGCCTCATTTTGGCTGTTGGATGGTGAAAGAGCTTTTTGGGGGGTTGATTTAGGCTACTTTTGATGCTTCCTCCTTTCTGCATGTTCTGCTTTAGAAAGTTCTTTTTAATTTTTATTTATTATTAGCATATTCATCCTTACATATTTCTTTATGCCCTTTGCACGACCAATCACTTCCCAAACCCCGTCTCTTCCCCCCTGTCCCTAGTGTCCTTAGGTTTGTTTCTCCTTCTGGAAGTTTGACGTATTGTGGTGGCCTTTTCTTTCTTTGTTTCTTTTATTACTTCCTTCTTCCCTCCTTCCTAGAAAGATTTTGCAAATTTTCCATGTATTATAAGACTGGCCCGAAAGTGCGAATCTTACTTATTGGGAAGGCTCATCTCACCAAGACCAGGAGACAGAGATTGCTGCAATCAAGCAAGAGGTTTTTTATTTCCAGCATGCTGGGGTCACTCCATCTTTAGGACAGAAGCGGCCCCGAGCTCTTAACACAAGTACTTTTTATACAGTTTGGTAGGCAGACTTTGGCAACAGGATGAGTTGTATACAGCTTATTGGTCATCTGAGGTGACTTTTAAATTCATGGGTGGCTTTCAGTGGGGTGGTATACAGACGAGGAACTGGGGAATTGCCCAATAGCCCACCCCTTGTGTGGTTAGGTCCTTCCTGGAACTGGGTGAACTTTGGGCGGTTTGGAAAGTCCTTTATCTGCCCTTACCAGAAAGTCCCATCCGCAGGGACTTGTAAAACCTTGCGCAAGCTAATTACAGAAGCAGAAAAGCTAGTCAGTTAATATTCAAGGGTGGGGGAAGGGGTTCAGGTCCACAGTGTCAGAAAGAGTCAAATCAAATACCCAGTTTTCTCCCTCAGGGGTTTGGTTGGGGACAGGGGAAGGGACAGGGAAAAGGGACAGTTTCCTCATAGACCAGGGACAGATAGGAGATGTGGCCCTTAAGTATCTACATCTTCACTTCAAACAGCTGGTGCCAGTCTAGGTCCTAAAGTGAGCTGCAGATTCATTTTCAAAAAAATTTTTTTCTTCTCTTTATGTTTTTGGTTCATTTGAGACAGAGAGTGTTCTATTGGGAACCTGAATAGACATAAAATTGCCATTTTCTCAGATTGCCTGTTATCAAAAATAGGTATTAGGCTAGCTGTTAATTGTTTGAAATTATTCAAGCTGTATAAAGTGCCTGTACTACAGTTTTGTGAATATTCATGGTTCTTAGAATCCGAATATGCAAAAGGGCTCATTCCTGTGGACACTGGACTGGAACTGTCGTAGGGGGACTGTTAGTTATTCAGGGACACATTTTTTGAAGTTGCCAACTATATATATCTGAAAAATACTTTTAAAGTTAAAAATGTTATATTTTTATATGTATATTATATTCTCAAAAGTCACGTTTGGTATATTAATTTTGCTTTCAGCTCTTAGTTTCTGTTTGCTTATTTGAGTGGTCTTGGTCATAGCATAAGAAATATATGATTTTCTGCCAACTAGCATGAAATTAGTTTATGCAAATTGTTTTAAAGTACAGCGAGATGCTCTGTGAAAGGAGGGTCTACAGCTTCAGAAGTTTGGGAGACGCTGTGTTTTAGTGTTACCTCTTTGAAGGTACATACAAAGTAAATTCTCAGAGAAGTCTTTTAATAAAACAGGTGTTCAACCAGGGATTCCCCAAGCAAAGATTTTTCCTAATACCCTCTATTACCATCTGCTAGAGTTTGGATGTGTTGTCCCCTCCAAAACTAATGTGGAAATTTGATCTCCAATGTGGCAGTGTTGGGAGCTGTGGAGTCATAGGGGTGGATCCCTCATGAATGGATTAATGCTCTCCCTGGGGGGTCAGGGTAATGAGTGAGATCTTGCTCCATTAGTTCCTGTGAGAGCTGGTTGTTTAAAAGGCCCTGGCACCTTCTCTCTCTCCCTCTCTTGCTTCCTGTCACCATGTGATCTGCTTGTACCCGCCAGCTCCCTGCCACTTTCCACCATGAGTAGAAGCAGCCTGAGGCCCGCGCCAGATGCAGCTGTCCCAGAATCGTAAGCCAAATAAACCCCTGTTCTTTATAAATTACCCAATTTCAGGTGTTCTGTTATAGCAACATGAAAACAAACTAATACACCGTCTCACAGAACTCTTGGCGGAATGCTGGTGAAAGTGTAATAATGTGATCTCACTGTGGTGCTGGGGTCTCTTGCAGAGGTTAATCATCTGAGTGGTGAAGCCTCCTTCGTGATGAGCCCATTCAGAAGCTGGTATTCTAATGTTCCAATAGCTAGATTCCTGCTTTAAGCTGTTTTCTGCTTGTTGCTGTTTTTTTTTTCTTGTAAATTTTGGCTGCTGACTGATAAGGGGGATCCGATCCCTTGACCTTGGTGTTATCAGCACCACAGTCTAACCAAGTGATCTAACTGGCCACTTTTTTTCCAGTTACTTTTTAAAGTCCTTCTAGGACTTAGGAAATAGTGACCTTAGTGACCAGGTCACTCCTTGCTGCTCTGTAACAAGTCCCTGACTGATACCCCAGTACTTGTAGGACCACGACCCTCTTCTCTAAACCCTGGTGCTCCTAGGACCCCTGCTCTAAGGTGTGCTGCAGGGGGTGCCAACGGTTATCTGCCCACTTACTTCTCTGCATGCTGCTTGCCAGTCAGACCCCCAATAACAGCCTGGGTTCCTTCTATTTGCACAAAATCCTGGATATTGGATGTTATTCATTTAACAAATATTTACGGAGTGCCTACTCTGTGCTAAACATTCTTCTAGACTTGGTACAGCAGGGAACATACAGATAGCTTCCCTGTTCTAATGGGGCTGATGGTGGGGAACCAGGTAACAAACACACACATTGGGAAATAAACAGTGATGTGTGTGCTGTGGGTGGGTAAGAGAAAAACCTAGAGAGACAGAACACCTGGGTATTTCAGATGGGGTGGGTTAATAAAGTCTCCCTCTGCATGAGAATCTGAGCCTCAGTGCAACTGGCTAGGTCTGTGTCTCTGGTACTCAGATAAGGGTAAACATGCCAACTATGTTATTATTAGGCACACTTGCTTATAAAAATGATGCCAGATTAGTAAATTGTACCTGAACCAGGAGATACTGCAAATAAACTCTAATTATCTGATGGAGGTGCCAGCTTTGGGCTTCTTGAGTCCCTGAGCCTTGTGACTGGCATGTTGGCATGGGGACTCCATAAAATATGCCTGTGGATTTACTGCAAGAGTTATTGGCTCTTGTGGGGCAGGTGGCGTGTAGCCAGGACAGCTCCTATTCTGCTGGATGTGGGTGTAGCTCTCTTTGCCCTGCTGTGGATGGTGGCACATGGGTTGCTATAAGGACACCACCTGCTGAACAGAGACACCCGAGGCTATGGTTTTGGCAGCTCAGTTTTGCTCCTGTTGGGTATCCCTATGAGTGAGCTGGTGCCACGGGTGCCCTGTGGTTGTCTTCTGAGGCTGCATGTTGAGTTTAACCTAAGAAGGTCTCTGGTGGTCATGCTGAGAAGAGAGGTGAGGGAGGGAGCCAGGGGAAGGTTGTCCCAGGCAAGGGGACAGCAAGACAGAGGCCAGGAAGCAGGAACAAGTGTAACATGATTGGAGAAGAGCAAGTAGGCAGGTGTAACCTGGGCAGAGGTTCCAGAGAGTTTTTACATCCACAATTTTATTCATGTACCTAAATTTTTGGAGAGCAGGTGTGGTCACAGGAGTGCCTTCCAGAGACAGTGCTACTGGGAGTCACTTTTTCTTTCCTTTTGTAAAATTTCAATTCATGATGGAAAAAATTTGTATTTCTTTTGTGTTTTTATGCTGCGTTGAAGGAACTAAACTGTGATTTATGTTTTACAATATGCAGAGTGGTTTTCACGTGCTTCCATGGTCAATATCACACTTCCTATAGCTGCACATGTTTGACCATCTGGGAAACTGGGGGACAGATAACTTCCCTGGGTATTATCCTCTCCTTTTGCACCCCTCTCCCCATATGTTTTATGTAATTGACACAATTCCAGGGTAAGGTGAGCATTGTTGTCCACAATTTTCAGATGCAAAGTTAAAAGACATGACGGAATAAAGTAGTTGAACTGGGACATGAGCTCAGATCTTTTGATAATTGTTTTTCTACTGCCCCTGGTGGTTGAGATCTTTCATTAATGAGACTGTATCTGGCTTGCTCTTTTTGCTTTATACGTGATTTTCTTGGCTTTGAGCCTTCCTGTGTACCCTCTCTGCTTTCCCTTCTATCTTCCAAAGAATCAGCGCCAGCCTGGAATCTCGTGTTTGGACCCCTAAATAGCGATCAGATTTTCTCTGGTTGTTTCTGGTCGTGGTCTCTGCTGTCCCATTTCTGCTATATGGCTGTGACAATTGGTAAGCTATCATCAGCATGGACCACCTGCTCCCAGTGGGATTGCTTGTCCTGGTTGCATGCCCTGCAAAAGACGGTGTATTCCAAGTCAAAGGAGGAATAGCCTTGATTGCTTTCCCACTTCCCTATTTTAAACTCAACCTCTTGCCATGTATCTCTAAAAGAACTCATAAGAAATTAAGATTTTTGGAATCTGATGAGAGAGGGTGCAGAGGTTTCCTGGCAACAAGAGGAGGCAGCAGAGAGTTGTTGCAGAGGGATGCCAGCGTGGATTGAAGGAAATTGGAATGGCTATTCCATTGCATGGAAGCTAGACACAAGGCTGCAGCCAGGAGCCAGCAACCCAGGAAGCTGCAGGATCATCCAGGCTTGAAAATGGAATCAGAAGCCATTTAGAAGCAAGGAAAACAGACGGATCAAAGATAGGAAGTGGAAGGCTTTAGGACAGCACTATCCAAGAAGAATAGAATGTGAGCCACAAATATGAGCCACCTATGTGTTTAAATTTTCTAGCAGCCACATTACAAAAAAGTAAAAATTAATTAATTAATTAATTTTAATAGTATATTTTCTTTGACATGATATATATAAGATATTATAATTTTGACATGTAATTAACATAAAAAATATTCACGTGGTTCTTTGCCATCTGTTTTTCATACGACAGCTTCAAAATCTATAGTGTGTTTTTATACTGACAGCACATCTCACTTGGAATTAGCCATATTTCAAGTGCTCAATAACCACACGTAGATAGTGCTACCGTATTGGATAGGGCTGCTCTAGGATAGTTCTGGAAACAAGAGAGTGGTGCAAAGAGATGCACAGACATGATACCACATATACTCAGAGGAAGGTCACTAGAGTGGGAGGCTGGAGGCTGGAGACACGGATAACCCTGACTGGCACTTGTACCTTTTTACCAAAGGGACAGTTGGAAGCTTCATTTTCCAACCAGGACCGGGCCTTTTACATTTCATTTGTTTATTTATTTATTATTGAAACATCATTGATTATACATATTCGTGGGGTACAGAGTTGACTATCAGTATTTGTGTACAGTATGTGCTGATCAAATCAGGATAATTAGCGTATTCATCATTGCAAAACGTGATCATTCTTTGTGTCCATTAATTGATTTCTCCCTAACTTCCCTTCCCCCTTTCCCATCTGTAGTAACCACAGTTCTGTTCTCCCCTTGTGAAAGTTCAACATATTATGGTGATTGTTCTCTCTTTTCTTTCTTTATTTCTTGTTTTTTTTTTTTTTATTTCCCACTCATGAGTGAGAACGTGTGGTATTTCTCTTTCTGTGCCTGGCTTATTTCTCTTCACAGAATTTTCTCTAAGCTCATCCATGTTGCTGTGAATGGCAGAATTTCATTCTTTTTTATGGCTGAGTAGTATTCCATTGGGTAGGTATATAACGTTTTCTTTGTCCAGTTGTCTGATGATAGACATTTAGGTTGGTTTCAACTCTTGGCTATTATAAATAGAGCTGTGATAAACATGGGAGTGCAGGTATCCCTTCAACATAATGATCTCCATTCCTTTGGGTATACACCCAGCAGTGGGATAGCTGGATCATTAAGTAGTTCTGTCTGTAGTTGTTTGAGAAACCTCCATAATGTTTTCCATAATGGCTGTACTAATTTACAGTCCCACCAACAGTGTAGAAGAGTTCCCTTTTCTCTGCACCCTCACCAGCATTTGTTATTCTCTAACTGGGGTGAGATGATATCTCAGTGTGGTTTTGATTTGCATTTCCCTGATGATTGGGGATATGGAGCCTTTTTTCATGTACCTTTTAAAATTTGTTACAATAAAACTCTTTAAGTGGTATGGGTGGGATGTATACAATATCTGAACTGGGAGGGTTTTTGGAGACTCTCTGCTGAACTGCAGGGATTGCAGTGGGTTTTCTCCTCCTGAGCCAACTGTGGTCTCTTGGCTGAAGCTGCTCTTACTACTGGGATGATTCTGAGGTTGGGAAGGATTCTGAGGCTGTGTTGGCTCAGTGGGAAAGAGCACTGTGATTGTCTTTCAGGGATGTGACCTATAGCTGCCATCATCCCTGATGTAGTGTAAATGTCTCTAGGTTCTAAACCCTTTGCAAATTATAGAACATTAGTGAACTGAGTTTCCTCATTTGTGAAATAAAAATAATTGTCCATGCTTTTCAGGATGGCTGCAGGCATCACATGGTGTAATGTCTGTTAAAGGCCTGGCACATAGTTATTCTATAAATGCTGGTTTCCTTCTCATTTTCTGTTTAACTATTTAACCAATATTTATTGAGGGGCCAGTTTGTGTTCAATATTGTAAAATACAGTCTGGGGAATATGATATGCAAAGCACTGTCCTTACCTCTAAGGAGCTAGGGTACAAAAATTATCACACATGAAATAGTGAGTAGCCCAGTGTAATATATATTTCAGTGCCTTACTGTGATTCAGAGTATATGTATTCCTGTTAAAAGAGAGATAAATGAAAGTCAGGAAAGGCTTTGGGAAGGATGTAGATCATGAAACAGATAATGTGATTAATCATGGTATTCACAAGAAACAGACCATTTCAAAGGACATGAACTTAGAACTCTCAAGTTAATTCCTCAGGTGAACTCTTAAGCCTGTCAACTCAAACCCTACCAATAGATGACTACATTTTTTAGTAATGTAAATGAGTTAGTGGAATTAATATTATACTTTACTGTTGACTAAGGACGTCATTACATCTCATTTATGAAAGTTGTCAACTTTCAGAGGTCAAAGCAGAATCTTTTTATTACGCCCTAAAGTTATGAATGCTTAGCAAGGGCTGAGTAATGGCTCTGACACGAAGTCTCCTCTGATAATCTCTCGCTGAGATTTCTTAGAAGGCAGAAGACTTCACCAGAGCAGCTGTTTAAGCCATTCCACATTTCACTTGCTTCAATTCCTTCGCCTTTAATTCCAAATAATTTCATTTCCTGCAGCCAAAACGAGTCTTTGAACTTTGCAGTCTTTAATCAGAAGATTCATTATTCCAGAAACATGACTAGGTTTATGATTAATATAAGTCAGGCTGCCTACTTCTCATTTTTCCTGTAGGAACCCAACAGCGGGCAGTAAAGAATCTAATCTGTCAAAGGTCTGCTGCTTTTAGCAAATGTGGAGGACCGCCACTTAGAGCCCTGAAGATGGATTCTAGGCTTAATGGGTTTATCCATTAATTTTTTTTTTTTTTTGAAAGTACAGAGGGATTCTAGGGGAGCTTTGGAATCCTGCTGTTCTAATGGCTCCTCTCTCTAGATCAGTTGCTTTCGATTTAAAAAATTCCTGTCCATTTGACTTTACGGGCCAAGCAAACACACACACAAGTAACTGAAAGTAGAGTTTCATAATCTATCACCTGCATTTACTTCATGCCATGTACTTGATATTTTTCTATTCCTTTCTCTTCTAATAGGTTCATTTAAAGAGTGAAATTGATTTCACAATACACGAAAGGGTTGTGTCTTGCAATCTGCAAATGCTGCTCTAGGCGAATGCTTCCACCCAGCCACAGTGGTGTTGGAAGGACATTGAGTCATTGTTCTACCCAGGAGAAACACAGGTCACAGGCTGTCATCACTAGTTGGCAGCAAAGAAAAATCACTGCTCCCATACTGCAAAGGCAGGAGTTTGGACATAGCAAGAGGAAAGCCCAGATAGGAATGTCACTTGATACAGAGCCTAAAACTTTTGGCAGTGTTTCATATTTTTATTTTCCAGAGGTCAAAAAGAATTTCCCCCAAAACTGTCTCAAATCATGTCATGCATCATATCCCTATGCTTATTTAAGAGTGATATACCCTAAATCTACTGATTTTTATGACCTACTGCTAAGAGGGGGGAAAACACATAACAAAACAGTGTGTATAGTGTGATCCTGTTTAGTGGGGGAAAAAAAACCCAGAAAGGGAGCATATAGATATGTATATGTATCTATATATCAGATCGGTGGGATATAGATTTTACTATTGCCTTACTTTTTTCTATTTTTTAAATAATGAGAACAAATATCATTATTAAAACTACAGATATTTCCATATTGTTCTGATCAGTAAGCTAGTACTAAGCTCTTGGCGCTCTGTGACATTTTTGGGGGAACATGAAAGAGGCCGGAATTGTTCAGATGGTGTTACTATCGGCAACAAAAGCACAGTTGGAAGAATGAACTTCTAGCCCTGGTTCTGAATCTAATTGATTGTGAATTGTGCAAAATAATGGGCTCACTCAGACCCTGGCTTTGCTTACCTATAATGAGAGATGGATCCTTTTCTGTCTTGTCACCTGGTGGTCACTGGCAGAAAAGACTGTGCTGGCTTGGTCTGTCTGGGGGCTCTCAGGGTTGGGCATTTTACATGGATTTAGGTAAAACTAAGTATCTCATGTGGAGTCAGATCGTAACCCTTGCCTTGTTAGCTCCTCGTGGTTGCAACGGATTTAATG
Source organism: Cynocephalus volans (assembly GCF_027409185.1). NCBI lineage: Eukaryota > Metazoa > Chordata > Mammalia > Dermoptera > Cynocephalidae > Cynocephalus > Cynocephalus volans. The sequence continues at coordinate 12,159,377 of NC_084477.1, read as the reverse complement.
GCTTACATGTGATTTGTGAGTTCAGAGTATCACATCTGTGCACAAACCAACAGACATTGCTGATTTTCAATTTTCCTTACTTTAGTGTTAGAATCTGCAGTGGACCCCTCGATTCAAAATATCAAGGGGTTTGACAAGGTTATCATACTTCACAAACCAGGCTTAGTTGAGTCTTAACAAAACTAATCTACTTTCCCTTCTAGTTTTTATATGCAGCATCTGATGATATTAGCTTCAGATGACTGGTGAGGGAAACAGATGCTCACATATTCTTTTCATGTTGTTATCTACGTAGGGAGTCTTGAACACAGTGGTCTGACAAAGTACAAGTCAATGCCTCTATTGAAGCCATTAGGCTGTGACCCAACAGAGTCTATCCAGGGAACTGTTCAGGCTATGCTGTTGATGAACGCGCCATATTGGTTCCTTGGGTGTAGTTGGGGTTTACCATGTCCATTAGTATATAGGAATCTTGTAGTAGATAGGTCCACATAAGCAGAGTAAAAACAGGTACAGGTGATTCCATAACTATATAGGAATCACGTAACAGATGGGTCCACATGAGCAAAGTGACAGCAGTAGTGATGATTCCTAGGAACGTTGCTGAGTACAAGTAGTTGGTGCTTGACCAGGGTGTACGTTGGGAAAGTAAAAATGTGTAGAACTGAAATGACCTCCACCTTTTCCCAGGCTGCTTTAGGATGAGAGGAGTGTTTGGATTTCTCAGCCCTGTGTTCCTGGGGTGCTACCTGTCCCTATGTAGTGCTGTTGCCTCTCAGTGCTCTTCTTGTGTTTGTGCTGTGATGGCATCTGCTTCCTCAATAGCAGTGGCCTTGGCGTGTTTATGGCAGTGCTTAGTGGCGTGCCTTGCCCAGACTTGGACTGCCTTTGAGAAGCTGCTGGCATTTCTCCGGCTCCTAGTGTGAGGCTTTTCTCTGGAGAGAACGTCTGAGCTCTGTGGTGTCCCCCTGCCAATGCCCGCCGGCAGGTTCCACTTCTGCCATGTCCAGTGCCATTTTGATTGGTTTGCTTACCTTCTCTCTTTGGGGTATTCATAGCAAAAATACACTTAAGGCAATCACAAAATATAAATTAGAATGCTAATGTTATTGTCAGAGAAATACAAGTCATGATAGGAAGGGAAGACCACAAAGATTATTTTCTCTGGCAAGAATGGCTGACCTTTTTGGTTTGGAACCACCTTAGGATGTAATAATAGCTAGAAATGTTCTTGCCCCCCAAATATGCAAAGGAACACAGAGAGCAATGGTCACCTTCAATTTCAGGGGCTTCTTGGACTTTCTGAAATCCAGGTGTGTACCAGTAGGTGTCTGTGGAACCCACACTAACACCCTTGTCTAAGACTTAATTTTTATTTTTATTTTTATTTTTTTTATAATAAGTACATTCTAAGATGTTGGGGGTGGAAGGGGAAGGAGGGATGGGACTGGCCCACGGCTGGCTCAGTCACTGGGCTGGTGGCAATGGGCTGGAACGAGGCCCACCGTCTCCTGCAGAGTCAGGACCCCGGGGTCTTCTGTTTAAGCCTTTTTTATTTACAGGATATTAGCTGAGATAAGAAGGAGACTTGTCACACAGAGTTTATGTCCCATCAGGAACATTCCTTGGGAAGAGGGGTTACTGGTCTAAAGAGGACTGTTTTTGTTAAGGAATATAAATAGTGAGCCAGGCCCAGATCAAGGTCCATTCCTCAATTTTGGACACACGTCTTACTAACTGCTGGTCTTGGTGATTTGTTTGCTGAATTGGAGCTGGGGTGCTTCAGTTTTGAGCCACCCCAGGGGTGAGGAATGGCTGTAAAGAACTGAGTAGTTACAGAATATCCCAACCTTCCTTCCCCCTGTCCCACGGCACACAACGCATCCAGCCTTTTCTTCCTCCACATTCCTGATTTCCCTGAACCATCTTAAGACGTTTTAACTTTGCATCCTCCAAAACACAACGTTTCAAATTGAGGTTGAGAGAAACAGCTTTCTTAGATGGAGGAAAAAGCAACATTTACTGCCTATTACATATTTAAAAGTAGAGGGTAGAGTGAGAGGAATTGGGATGTGGAAAAGTCAGGGGCTTGAATGCCAGACAGTCAGTTCTAAAATCCAGACTCACCACGTACTAGCTGTGTGACCTTGGGCAATGTCACCAAACATTTCCAAGCCTTTATTTGTTCATATGGTGGTTGGGAGATTTTGAAATAATATATGTGAACAGGCACGTGGTTAGTATTCAATATACAATAGCCTTCCAGCCTTCTTATTCTTTGTTTTCTTTCCCCCATTTGCAGGTTTAGTGCAATATACCAATATCAAGGGAAAGGGATTGATTAATTCATTTGTTTAAGTTTCATTCATTCATTTGTTCATGCAATTCTATAAATAGAGGCTTTGAATATTTTAGTGCATCAGGTGCTAAACAGAAATGAGTGGGTTATGGTCTCTGCTCATGAAGAAATTACAGCTCGTGGGAACATATTCACAAGTAACTTCTCTGAAGTTCCCGGAGTTGGATCTGCTCAGTGCATACTAAATGTTATAGCTGGGATTTAAGAAAAAAGGAAGGAGAAAACTCTTAAATTGTATCTCAGTACTCTCACGTGGCATGAGAAATTACAATTATAAATCCTAGTGTCCAAATTGGAAGTCATGCCAAATAATCTGATCAGTCTGGCTAAAACAACCAGCTAATCAATTAAAAGGTCAACTTATTGGTTTAGCTTTATCACTTGTGGGTCTAAACAATGGCTCAGTGGAATTTGTGTTATTTAGTCTTAAAGGCTGCTTAACATCTTAAAAATGCAAACCTATAGCAAGAGTCCTTCACAAAAATTGTAACCATTGGCGACTTCTGTTCCCCCAAATTCTTTCAGTTTAAAAGGACGTTCCTTTTGCTCAAGTGGCTCCCTGGTAAACATTTTTATACAAGTGCAAGGACATTAATTTAAACCTTAGGAGTTCCCTTTGGTGTATGTTAGTTTCTTTAGCCATCTAACAAGGAAATTATATATGTTCCGGGGAGAATAGAATATGTTATTTTCAAAGACTTTAGTTTCCTAATAGCAATTACATTTACTTTCTTCTTTAAAAAAAAAGAGAAAAAGACTCACAAGTAGCAATTTTCTATTTTCAAATGTTAATAAGTTCAATTCATGTTACTTGATTTGAAATGAGAAAATTACAAAAATCCTCAAGAGTTGTCCCAGAGGACATGAAGTTTAAAATGTCAATGGATATTGATAGAGAGATGGTTTGATTTTTATTGTGGTAACACAAAAACATCTGATGTCTCAAAAAAATGAAGCAAAAGAAGACATGACTAGAAAGAAAGAAAAAGCCTTCTGTATTTTTAAGGTCAGAGACTTGCAGAGAAATTGCAAATGTTGAAAAGAGCTTTACAAATTTTACTGAAACTTTCTGAAATAGAGTTCAAGAATCCACATTTTTTCCCTAAATCATTCTATCTTTAAATATTTTTAAAAATTCTATTTTTAAAAAAAACATTCTATCTTCTGCTGTCAAGGCAATCTACACATGTTTATCCATAACATGGCTATAATAGATCATCGGTTTTTGGTCACTGAATGTGGTAAAGAGGAAATAAGAGAGAAAATTAGACATTCAGGAATTTGTAACCATTTTTGATCTCCAGAAAAAAAGTTTTACTCGTTCCTGTTTTAATCCTTTTTTCTTTTATTTTAAAATTTCATTGTATATATTCATGTTTTTTCAACATACGCACATATTGTATGAGGATTCACTTAGGGTAAGTAACATATCCATCCCTGTAATATTTATCTTTTCTTTATGGTGATTATAGTCAAAATCCTCCTTTCTAGCTATTTAGAAATATACTATACAATATTATTAGCTCTAGTTAGCCTAGAACACCAGAATTTACTCTTCCTGTCTACCTGTAACTTTGTACCCATTAGTCCACCTCTCCCTCTTTGCCTCCTTCCCTTCCTGGACTCTGCTAACTATTATTCTACCCTCTGCTTCTATGAGAAGCATTTTTTTTAAGTCCTTTTTTTTCATACTAAACTATGTTGTTTCTTTTTTCCTCGATGGCTGTCCTTTAGAACACAGTCTCAGAGTTCAGTTATAGGAATTCTTTTCTAATTGCTAATTACTAATGCTTGATAGAGTTCTTATGTTCCTTCCAGGATTTTTCTTTTCTCCTTCAGACAATAAAATGCTTTGCAATCTAGGAAAACACATAATTTTTATTGAGAAAAGGACAGAACTTCTATACTTGGCAAGAAAAGGCAATTTAAAATCCTAAAAAAAATTTTCCCCATGAAGTCAATTTGAAGGGAGGACATTTATGCTAAATGCAAGTAGTTGACAGCACCAGTAAACATGATAGATCTCTCCTGCTGTTATTGCTGCTGCTGCCGTTTGAACAAAAGCTATTCTGCTCACTATCCACCTTCCTTGCTTAGTGAAAAAGATCTAATACGTATGCAGTGAGATCTGAAGTGCCACGCGAGAGAAAGTAATTCTTCCCCCATGGAGAAGCCGATTGATTGGTAGTAACCCCAACCAAAAGTGTTCCTCTGCAGTTGAAAGATTTTTTATAAATACAGTATATACAATATTCAGACACAAGCACCGAATGCAGCAAAGCATGGGGTTCCTTTTTGCCAAATGAATAAAAATTGTCCCTTATTTGTCATGCAAGAACACATCATAACATACTTTCAAGCTTTCTTTCCAGCTTTGGCACTGTCCAAGTATGAACTAATGGTAGAATGTCCTTCAAATTGACAGGTGTCCCGAGACCAAAGAACGAAGCAGGCAACTCCATATGGTTTGCAAGGAGTTTGTCATTATTATTATTATTATTATTATTATTATTATTATTATTGAGGGTGGTTACTTACAGGGATCAGGCAGAATATCAATCCATCAGAATGACGTGCAGCTGATTTCTTCACATGCCAGGAGGTCAGGGGGAGAGTTGAGGCTTGTAAGGGACTTAGAGACAATAGTGGAGCCATGTCAGAGAAAGGCTGCAGAGTGCAAGATTCTTAGGCACTCCACAGACTCCTGTTGGTTACCTTTGGGGTTGCCTGTGTCACTCCCCAGTGTCAGTTCCCTTACCTCAAGCATAACATCCTGTTCTTGTCTTTCCTATAGTTGCTAAGCAACTAGTGTAGAGGCAAAAATGTAACTATTGAAGCCAGAGCCCCCAAGGCCACTAGGATGGAGTGAGTTCTGAGCAGCATTCCCGTAAGCACATTCCACTATTCATCTTCTACTACTAGTTCTGTGCTCCCTCCAAACAGGAGAACTACACACAAAAAAGATGGAAGATTTTTCTAGTTCAGTGCCTCTCCTCATGTTTTCTCAACCTGTGTCATCTCATGAGAAAAATTTGCCAGTTTTTAAAGATCTAACTCATACGGTGCACTATAATACAAACAATTGGGTGACCCCAGATTTAACATACTTTCCTCTCTAGTGGGAAAGGGAGGGAGGTCACTTGGCTGTCTCAGCGATATTGGGACCCTTCTGCTTGGCTGTGGCTGAGTGCTCCAAGGTGTACGCTGGACCCCGACAGGGCCAATCTGATTCTTTCAATGAGTCATTGGAACTTAAACAGAGAGATACAAGACTCCCTGGGGAAAGAGTCATCTTAGAGGCTAATACTTTGATTATAAGACAACCTCCCTCTGTTTTACTATTATTTGAAAACTTATTTTCCTTACATGACTGTATGTTTTCTGTGGGCAGGAGTGGTGCTTTGCTCATTATTTAAAATTTCTTCAGGACCTCAGCATAGTGTCCTGCATGTTCCTATTCGAAACATACTCACCAAATTGAATGGAATGTTCTTTGCACCAGGTGTACATTTTTTGGCCATAGTTTACTAATTCTTTGGGATGGAGTATTAAAAATGGTCTAGATTATATGTAGATGACAACTATATTCATTGTTGTAAGAAGGTAAATGAAATATACAGCTGTTCCTTGGTATCTGTGGGGGATTGGTTCCAGGACCCCCAATGGATACCACAATCTGCAGATGCTGAAGTCCCTTACATAAAATGAGACAGTATTTGCATATAACCTATGCACACCCTCCTGTATACTTTAGATCATCTCTAGATTACTTATAATACCTAAGGCAATGTAAATGCTATGCAAATAATTGTTGTGTTGTCTTTTTGTGTGTATTATTTTTATTGTTGTATTGTTATTTTAAATTGCTTTTTTAAAGGTATTTTTGATTCACTCTTGGTTGAGTCCACAGATATGGAACATGTGGATACAAAGGGCTGGCTATGTACGCAAAATTTTGATGACAGAAATGATGACTTTTAAATTCATGGCATGGTGACATTTTCAACTATGTATACATATGTTGGGATGGTCCCAAGTTGATCACTAACAAATGTTTTTGGAAGCCACTGAGAGATTTCTCACTTTTGGTTTCTTCTGCCAGCAAGGCTATCCCCTGATGCATTACAACCCTCTTCTCTGTTATTCACAGTCCTCTTTCCTGTGCTGTCTTCACTTGGCTGACATTTTCTCTTTGCAAATTAAAGCTCATTGTCTTGGATCTTACAACTAATCTCTGTTTACAGAATGGTCATAGTGATGCAGCATGATTTAGTTGAGAGGAAAGACCCTGGGCTTAAGGGTCCAGAGCCCTGCACTCCCTGCCCATCCCCACGCAGGTGCAATGTGAACCAGCCCCGTGACCTCGTCTGCCTCATTCACCTGAAGACCCTCTTCTGTAACTTGGAAACAATGATGACTCTTGACTTCCCCACAGGATCTTGTGAGGAGCAAATAAGTCAAAATTTGTGGAGAGCATTTTGGAACCTGTAAAGTACTCTGTCAACCAAAAGTTCACTTCAATATTGAGTAGGTGAAATAATCATAGTACTACAAACAGCAGCAATAGTAAAGAGAAGAAAATCTAGAATATCAATGGAATTTCAACACATTCTAAAGATTCAAATATATATCCATAATGCAATGGGATTAAGAAACAAAATTTTTTCACCAGAATTTATTTTAGGGAAAGAACTATATATGTATTTGTAAAAACTCCCTGATGAGTACTTGGGGTGAAATGGGACCTGAGGCACCTGGGTGTGTGTGGACTTGATCTGCAGGTGTAACAGGGGATGTCTCCTTAATTGCTTCAGAGAGGAAGGGCAGGTGGTGGGAGAGAAGGAGAAAGCTGGGGGGATAAGCCAGAAAAATGGCAGCAGGCTGGATTAATCTTTTCCCATGAATCCCCACATCATCGGGACATCTAAAACATTTCTTGCAGAACTGGTGAAATTGTACACAACCACCTAATGTGTGTGGTCCAGGAGGGATGGAGCACAGGAGCTCATGGAAATAGTGACGACTGTGAGTACTTTGTGGGTGAGGAACTGAAATGAGATCAATTCCCATCAGATCTCTCAAGGGCAGCTAAAGTCTGGCTCATGCTAAGCACCAAACTTGCCACCTTCCCACCAAAACTGACCCCTACTTCCAGCAGTAGCACTTCAATATTTCATTTTTTCCTTCTCTCCACTCATAGCTAGGCAGTGCCCAAACCCTGGCAATTTTTTATTCAACTGTCTGCAGAAGTTATACATAATGTGCACAAATCAGTCATTTCTAACCTTGACATTTTTTTCCTTACCCGTTTAAATTGGCTTCTGAGGAGCCTGGACTACATTTAGCATTTAGAATTATTACATACAGCCCAATAATGATCATTCGAGCACCTCAACTGTTTCAAAAACATCATTGTCATTTCATGCAGATTTATAGACCCTCTGTCTACTGTTTGTTTAGGTCAAGCAATCTCATCATAATGGGCAGCCATTAGATGTGCCTTCAGGGAAGGTATTTTTTTTCATTTACACATGCGACTATGAGAAAAATGAGGTGGTGCAGGTTAAGGGTGATTAATGATAGAGTTTCCAGGGTACCGGGATCCCAGCAGCATATTGTGAGTGCTGCACAGGAGTTCAATGTCCCCTCAAGGTTGTTTGTAGACTAAACAATGACCCTTGCTTTCACTAGTTGTTGGGTATTTTGTTTGTTGTTGGTTTGCTTGCTTGCACTGGTAGCAGATATTTGGCCTGTTGTCAGGGCTTTGCTTACCACCTTTGTTTTAATCAGGCTACCCAGAGGAGGAAAAGGACGAGACAGGATATTCTGAGACAGTGAGTTAATGACTGCTTGTTTTGTAGTTTTACCACTAAGGCTGAAGGTGGTTGCAGCATGGAACCTGTTTCCAGTTCTTTCCCTCCTGCTAGTTACCCTCCCAAACATCACCGAAGGAATTCATCATTGAGATATGGATGACCCGCCCACATCTTCCTGTTGTTTAGAAAACTGAAAGGGGTTGTACTGTGAATTAAAATTATTTGTTCTCTTCTAAACACATTCTAAGAAATGATTCTGACCATTATAGACCGACTCAGTTACTCTGCCCCAATTAATGTTGAGTTTATATTTTCTAGTTTGGTGATGTGGGTTGAATGTTTGTTTTCTCCAAAGGTCATGTGGAAGCTTGATCCCCAATGTGGCAACGTTGAAAGGTGGGGCCTTTGGGAGGTGACTGGATCCTCATGAATGAATTAGTCCATTAATGGATTACTGGATTAATGGGTTAATGAGTGTGGACTGGTGGCTAGGTAAGGAGAACCCATGAATGCACTCTTGCTCAGCCTCCAGCCATGTGATAACCTGCATTGCCATGGGCTGCACAGAGAGTCCCCACCAAGAAGAGGGCACTCATCTGATGCACCCCCTGGACCTTGGACTTCCCTGCCTCCACAACTGTAAGACATAAATCCTATTTGTTTATAAATTATACATTTTTGGGTATTCTATTATCAGCTACAGAAAACAGACTAATCCCTTTGGACATTTACAACAATCAAATTAGTCATGAGGTAGGTCGAGGTGTTGAAAGAGTGGAAACAAAGCTGCTAAGTGCAGAAGACAGTAAGAAAAGGAGCCAGTTAGTGAGAGCAGTGAGTAGGACAGCAGGAAAGTCCAAACCTGTGCTGGCAGGTGACACTGGGGGCCCAGTGTGCTCAGTGAAGGAGGTGGCCAGATATGCATGCAGACACATGGGCTGGGCAGAGATTGGCCAGGGTCATACCATGGAGCAGGGACAGGGATGTGGATCCACAGGTGGGTCTGAGATACACAGACCAAACCAAACAGACCAGGGCCTCTATCCCAGCAGGGACAGAGAGAAGCCTGTGCCTTTGCAGGTGCAGAGAGCAAGCAGCCAGTAGAGGCTCAGGTAGGCAGAGAAGCTGCTGGAGAAGGCACAGCTGCAGTTTCACAGGAACAACAGCCTGGGTTAGCAAGGTAGCAGGCAGAGTCTCAGGCCAACAGGCAAACACCTGTTAGTGAAGAACCGAGATGTCAGTTCAGCATTGCCTCCTGCTAGACAGCATGTTCTCAATGCTGCCTCTGGGTTTCCATGTCTCCCATTGCCACAGTACCTTCTGAAATACAGGACTGTATTTTACTCCCCTTGTCTCTCTACCCCTAGGGCACAGTTCTTGGCACAGGGGAGTACTTAGGAAATTTAATGAAGCAAATTCAAGGACTGACTCATGGGTAACAAACTAGCAGCTTGGATAAGCAGAGGTCCCAAATCATGGGAAGACCAGTGGCAAGGCTTACCCAATGCTGGGCATGTACATAACGCCCTAGGACTTGTGTTGACATTTAGGGTCAGGATTCGTCCTCAGAGATGTGTAGTGAAGAATCTCTTACTGTAGAGTTTAAGGAGCTGTAGCAGTGGGAATCTGATTAAAAATTATAATGAATTTTTTTGGAGTGACTATCTCAGAGGACATAAAAGCAGAAAAAATGATTGTTATCAGTTAACTTTTTTTTGTAATAAAACAATTCACCTCAAAACTTAGTGGTTTAAAAGAGTAAACATTTACCATTTCCTATGATTCTATGGATTTGCCCAGTGGTTCTTTTAGTCCATGCTGGCTCAGCTGGGCCTGGATGGTCTACAATGGCCTCACCCACAACGATGGCATTTGATACACTGGTTGATCTGGAGAAGGGTCTCAGCTGGGATGTCTTATCACTGCTCTTTGTGGTTTCTTATCTTTCAGAAGGCTGTTTTGGACTTTGGCCATCTCAAGGTTCCAGGTTTCTACTTGTATTTTCCAATCTCTCATTGGCCAAGGCAATTGTATTAGTCCATTTCTGTTGCTTATAACAGAAAACCTGAAACTAGGTAAGTTATAAAGAAATGAAATTTATTTCTCACAGTTTTGGAGGCTGGGAAGTCCAATGTCCAGGGAACACCTCTGGTGAGGGCCTTGCTCTGGATAGTGACTCTCAACAGTGATGCAGGATATCACATGCTCATCAGATGAGCCAAACAAGAGAGTGCTAACCTGCTCACTTGCTTTTCTTTTAAAGCCATCATGACCATTCCCATGACCACCCACTAAACCATGAATGGATCAATCCATTCATTAGGGTGTGGTCCTCACAATCTATCACCTCTTAAAGGTTCAATTACCATAATAGGATTTTCTACCCTCTTAACACTGTTACAGTGAGGATCAAGTTTCTACTCCATAAACCATTGGGAGATGCATTTAACCCATAGCAGCAAGATAATGCTCAAGACCAGATTCAAGGGGAAGAGAAATGGAGTACAACCTTTGACGAGAGAAACTGCAAAAATCACATTACAAAGATGTGAGCATATGGGTATGGGAGGCATATGGGGCTACCTCTGACAATCTACCACAATAATTGTCTAGATATTGTTTATGTTTCAGTTCTACAGGTTTATAAGGAACATGAGAGAAAGAAGAGCAAAGAATAGAGTATATTAAAGCAAAGACTGTGTTGGAGTTAAATGAATAATGTGAAAAAGATTTGTTTCCTTTAGTGGGACAGGGATGTTTTTTGAATCTCAGCTTTGCTAAACTATTTCTGTCATTTTGGACAAATTAGCTGGTATCTGCAAGGCTTCTCCACTGCAGAGTTACCCCTTTCCCCTTTTTATACCCTCTTCTTTAGAGTTGAGTCTTTAAGTCCTACCTACACTCAAGTAGCGGGGAACTGAGCTCCGTCTTCTTTGGGGGTAGTACCTACATATTCTATGTGGCTTCTTCTGTAAGGAAGAGCTGTTCCCTTTCCTTAATTTATAAATGTCTCTTGGACCTTAGTAACATCCTCCTTTTCATTCCTGATACTGATTATTTGCCTTCCTCTCTTTTTTCTTGATTAGTCTTTGTTTGGGTTTGTGAATCCTATACATCTTTCAAAATAAACTGCTTTTAATTTCTAAAGCATTCCTTTTAGATGTTTTCTCTGTTGTATGTTTTTTTCTATTTCCATTTTCTTTATTATTTTCTTAATTCTAGATTCTTTGCTTTAAAATTGCTGTTTATTGTATAGCTTTTTGAGTTGCATTATTAGTGCGTTGGTTTTTCAGTCTGTCTTCTTTGCTAATATCATTATTCAGGGCTACAACTTTTCCATTATGCATGGGTTAAGCTGTACCCCACAAGGTTTGGTATGTCTTAATACATTAACATTTAGTTCAAAATATTTTCTAATTTTCATCACGATTTTTCTTGGACCCATGGATTATTTAGATTGGTAGTTTCTAAATATTTGGAAAGTGCTGACAGATTTTTTAACTATGTTTTTGTTATTGATTTCTGGATTATTCTACCACAGTTGGAAAACATAATCTATGACATTTCAATACTAAATTTTTTTGAGATTTGCTTCAGGCTCAACTTATAGCCAATTTCAGCACATGTTCCACATACAGTTTAAGAGAAGGTGTATTTGACAGCTATCGGGTGTTCTGTTCTATATATGTCAATCATACCCAGTTTGTTAATTATGTGATTCTAGTTTTGTGTCTCTTTTGACTTATTGTCTGTTTTTCTATCAGTTACCAAGAGAGTCATTTTGAAATCTCTGACTGTAAATGTGAATGTGTCCATTTCTCCTTTCAGTAATTGTCGAACTTTATTTATTTTTAGGCTTTTTTATTAGGTGAACACAATTTTCGGATTGTTATATCCTCATCGAGAATTGACTATTTTGCATTACGAAATGCTCTTTTTTAATGCCTGGTAATAATTTTTCTCTTAAGACTCACTTTACTAATACGAGAGTACTTCAAAAAGTTTGTGGAAAAATAGAATTAAAAAATAATATGAATTTTTCCATTCATAATATGAATTTTTGAAGTACGCTCATATTTGTAGAACCGCATCGCCTTTCTTTTGGTGAGTGTTTATATAACACATCTTTTGGGCTTTTTTCTCAAACTTTCTGTGCCTCTCTTGTAAGCAGCATATATGAGAATTTTTAAAAACACTGTTCTGATAGGGTTTTTAATTGGAGCATGTAATGCATTTACTTTTGATAAAATACCTATGTGTTTGGGTTTATATCTATCACATTACTATTAATTGTCTATTCCCCCATCTGTTCTTTGTTCTTTTGTCCCTTTATTTCTTTACAAAGATTAAAGAAATTGTTTTTAGGTGTGTTTCATTTCCTCTTCATCTGCTTTATAATTACTCTAAGGGTTACTATAGAAATTTAAATATACACCTCCTCAAGGAGTTTTAGTCCTGTTTGGGACTATATACAATGCACTCACAAGTAGGGTAGGGCGATTATATAACTTATTGTTCCAATCCATAGCAAAAGTGGGCACTATGAATTTTTGAGCGTGAGAAGGGACAGTATTCATTATTGTGTGAGGACACAAGTCCTGTGCTGAACCAACTTCTTCTTGTGGTTATTTTCTGGATAAGGCACCAGATGATAAGGTCAAAATATAAAAATCATCGACCCCTTATTTTAATCACCAGGTGGTCCTAGGTGCTGGAGAGTCAAATAAGATATCATTTTTTCCTTGTAGTATTTTGTATTATGTTTTAAACCTTGAGGTCTACATATCTGAGTCTTTCCCTCATATGCTCAGTAGAAGTGTGTATGTTGGGGTGGGTGGGTGGTGAGACAGCCGACTTGTCATTATTGTTGATACTGTGGACAAAGTGCAGAAGTGGAAGGAGAGTAAATCTAAGAATGAGGAAAGCCATGAATTGGTGCCCACCATAGGCAGTCTGAAAATAAAGGGTGGGAAGAAATGGATGGAAGATGTTTAGGTGAAAATTTTTGTAAGCTAAGGGAGATCTTATCCAGAAGGAAAAGCGAGAGAAACTCCTGGAGAGCCAGAACTTTAGTATGTTAAAGGTGTGAAAGGACGGGGGCTAAAAATCAGAATAGGATTCTTTAGGGCGAAGACAGATGTGGAAATCAGGACTCTGAGAAAGCATCACAATCTGTTTAAACCTCTAGTTGGGGAAATACGCAGTAGGAAAATTGTATGTATTTTTGAAAACACTATTTTCTTTCTCCAAATCATTATTAGAGCACAGCTGGTTATGAGAGGTACTTTATTCATTACTTTGGGGATATCAAATAAAGAATATCAATTTGCAAAACTCTTGTCTGCTTCAGGAAATATAAAGACCTTGTGATCAATATAAAGACCTTGTGATCAATATTGAGTGTAAACAGATTGGTAAGGAGGCCCTGAACAATGGTGATATTTTTTCAGAGTTGTAAGCTGTCAGCATATTTTTATTGTGTGTGTGTGCATGTGTGTGTAAGCATGCATTAGAATTCTTTTCTTTTCATTCCCAGGATGTCCATACCACTGAAGGATTCAAAACAACATCCATTTTTATTTGCATTTAATAAAGTTAGCCAGATTAGATAAAACTCAAATTACCTTCTGCTTCCACCCTAAGCCTTGCTTGCCACCAGCCAGAAAACCAAGCACTACAATCACTTCACATGCCTAATAGTTTGAGAAGCTGCTTTCAAGAAAATCCATTTTAACATCCATGGCCATCTTAATTTGGCTTTTTTCCCTCAGGTTAGAAAAATGCAATAGTCAGTATCAAATAAAGTAGATGGACTCTGCACCAATTTCTAGGAGATGTGTCTGCTGCTTCAATTCAGACCCACTGGTGATCTCACCTAAGACAGAGACAGGTGCATGAGGCCAGCTAGGTTGGTCTACTCCGCATACCAGGTGTGATGCACCCTTTGATGGTCCCCAGAGAGATTTCAGCAAGGAAGGTTGGTACTAAGTCTCTCTCTCTGCATTCAGGCAAAAGCATTCGAGATTCTTTTCCTTCTCATAAAGTCACTGAAATCTTAATGATCTCAGAAACTTTGCCACGCAAAAAGAAAGACACCCCAGTTATCCAGGCTTCCCTGTTCCTTTTGTTTTAGAGGTAGCTGGTCTCATGAGATGTTTATTGGGGGAAGGGGTAGAGACTAGGACTGGGCGGATTGCTTGCCAAAGGTTATGGATGCCCATCTAAAAAAACTGTAAAGGATGTGTGTGTGTGTGTGTGTGTGTGTGTGTGTGTGTGTGTGTGTGTGTATGTTTTAATGATAGCATTAATTCCTTGACAGAATCCATAAGCCTCTGTGATGGCAGTTGTGAAGGTCCCTCTGGTGCTGTCACATGAGTGGTTCTTACCAGGAAGTCCCAACTGCTGTCTGGCCTCTTTCCTGATGGACACACACTGGTGTGTCTATTACGTGACTTCTGGCTCATAGGGACCAGTCTCCTTTTCACCATTGAAACTAAGCCCTTTGGCAAGATTTCTCAGCTATGAAACAAGGACTATGTAAATCTGATAAAGGCTAAGTAAATTCCAAGGCTTGCTGTTTCTTCAAATAATTTTGAAGTGACCAAAACATTGGTATTGTGTGTGTGTATGTGTATTTTGTAATTCCTCAAACAACATGAGTGCATATTTGTAGACAATTTAGTGGGAAAGGAGAAATTTCAGCCAAAAATGAAAAAGAGATAGAAAAAATTGAGAGTTCAGTTTTGAAATAGCTCAGTTTCCAGCTTTCTCAGGGACACATATCAATAACATTTGTGACAGTATTACTTTTACATTGTGCAGGATTTACATAGTTGGAAAGATTATGTAGGTCACTTTTCAATAAAAGAGTTTTTCTAGATGATCATACATTTTGCTTGAATATGGATGAATTGTTAGAAAAGTATGCTGTGAATTAAATGTTTATCACACACATACAGATTGTTGTGTGTTGTGAGACCATCTGAAATGTTAACACTTCAGTCCTTTTGCAGTTACAACCATTGGTTATAAATGTAAATCTCAGACTTTCACAAAGGAGTGAATATACTACAAATGCATGTGGATCTTTATATACTTGAACATAGAATCAAGCAACCGCATCGTGAGGAGATACAGCTAGACTTTCAGAACATCTGAAACCAGAGATTTGCATACCTGCAGAATATTCTGCCCTTGTTCTTTCTTCTACTTCTCTTTTTGCTTAATTTTCAACTAGTGAGTTAGTTCCCTACATATGGTAGGAAATGTGGCAAGAGTGATTTCTGATATTCACATCCTGTAGTTTCCACTGCCAGAGAAGGTGGTCTTAAGTTTGAAAGTCTCAGGGAAGGGATTTAATTAGTCCAGCTGGGCAAGGTGTCCAACCCTAGACAGTCAATAATGGCTAAGAGAGGGGCCAAGTGTGGGTCATGCATTTACCCTTGAACCCGTGAATGTGGCCAGGGGATCAGAACTGGGAAGAACCTGGAAGTCCTAAAGGACATAAACATTGATACAGAGGACAGTTCCAACGAGGAGAAAAAAATGCACCAGGAGATGATATCATAAATGCTCCTGAAGGTCCCTTGGTTTTAGAAGTAGTTGAGAGAAAGGTCACATGAAAGGTGTAGCCTCATTTCTTTGACCTTACTCATTAAACTTCATACCCTGCATGTTACATTAGTATAGGCTCATGAACAGTTTTTTCAGCAAAGTACTAGCAAACAGAATGCAACAACATATCAAAAAGATGATACACCATGATCAAGTGGGATTCATCCCAAGGGTGCACAGATGGTTCAACATATGTAAATCAATAAATGTGATACATCACATCAACAAATTGGAATACAAAAAACCTATGATTACCTCAATAGATGCAGAAAAAGCATTTTGTAAAATTCAACATCCCTTTATGATAAAGGCTCTTAATGAATTAGGTATACATGGAAAGTATCTCAACACAATAAAAGGCATATATGACAAACCCACAGCTAATATCATCCTGAATGGGAAAAAGTTGAAAATTTTCCTCTAAGAACAGAAATCAGCAATGATGCCCACTCTTACCACTCATATTTAACATAGTACTGGAAATTCCAGCCAGAGTAATTAGTCAAGAGAAAGGAATAAAGTTTATCCAGACTGGAAAGATGAAGCCAAATTGTCCCTGGTTGCAGATGACATGATCTTGTATACAGAAAAACCTAAAAACTCCACCAAAAAATTATTAGAGCCGATAAACAAATTCTGTAAAGTTGCAGAATATAAAATCAATATACAAAGGTCAGTAGGATTTCTATACGCCAATAATAAACTAGCAGGAAAAAAAAAATCAAGAAAGCAATCACATTTACAATAGCCACCAAAACAACCTCCAAAACCGAAACCAAAAACAAAACCCTAGGAGGTGAAAGATCTTTACAATGAATACTACAAAACTCTGATGAAGGAAATTAAAGATGACACCAAAAAGTGAAAAGACATCCCATATTCATAAACTGGTAGAATTAATGTTGTGAAATGTCCATACTCCCCAAAGTGATCTACAGATTCTTTGCAATCTCCATCAAAATACCAATGGTATTCTCAGAAATAGAAAAAAAAAAAAAAAAAAAACATTCCTAACATTCATATGGAACAACAAAAGACCTCAAATAGCCAAAGCAATCCTGAGCAAAAAGAGTGAAGAGGGAGGCATCTCATTACCTCACTTCAAATTATACTACAAAGCTATGGTAACCAAAACAGCATGGTACTGGCATAAAAACAGACACAGGACTAATGGAACAGAATAGAAAGCCCAGAAATAAATAAACCCACTTACTTAATACTAACTGATCTTTGACAAAGGTGCTAAAATCATACATTGGGGAAAGGACATCCTCTTCAATAAATGGTGCTGGGAAAACTGGATATCCCTGTGTAGAAGAATGAAAATATACCCCTATCTCTTACCATATACAGAAATCAACTCAAAATGAATTAAGGACTTAAATGTAAGACCTGAACCTATAAAACTTCTAAAAGAAAACACAGAGGAAACACTCCAGGACATAGGACTAAGCAATGATTGAATAAGACCTCAGAAGCCCAAGCAACAGAAGTAAAAATAATTATTAAACTAATTTTATCAATCTAATAAGCTCCTGCATAGCAAAGGAAACACTCAACAGAGTGAAAAGACAACCTGCAAAATGGGATAAAATATTTGCAGATTATATACCCAACAAGGGATTAATATCCAGAATATAAAAGGAACTCAAACAACTTCACAGTAAAAAAAAGAAAAAAAAAAAAACACAACAAAAAACAAATAATTCTTTCAGAAAATGGGCAAAGGAGCTGAATAGACATTTTTCTGAGGAAGTCATACAAATGGCCAACAAGTACATGAATAAATGGTCAACATCAGTAATCATCAGGGAAATGCAAATTAAAACCACACTGAGATATCTCACCTGTTAGACTGGCTATTATCAAAGACTGAGAATAACAAATGCTGACGAGGATGTGGCAAAAAGGGAACCCTTCTATACTGTTGGTGGGACTGTAAATTAGTGCTGCCATTATGGAAAACAGTATGGGGGTTTTTCAAACAAATACAGATAGAACTGCTATATGACCCTGCAATCCCACCACTGGGTATATACCCAAAAGAATGGAAATCATCATGTCAAAGGGATACCTGCACTCCCATGTTTAACACAGCTCTGTTCACAACAGCCAACATATGGAACCAACCTAAATGTCCATTGACAGATGATTGGTTAAAGAAAATGTGGTACATATACACAATGGAATACTACTCAGCCATAAAAAAGAATGAAATTCTGCCATTTGCAAAAACATGAATGAGCTTGTTATGTTGAGTGAAATAACCTAGGAATAGAAAGAGAAATAGCACAAGTCCGCACTTGTAAGTGGGAGCTAAAAAAGTATAAAACCAAACAAAACCAAACCCACATAAATAATAATAATAATAATAATTCAAATTGTTAAAAGGAAAGAGAAATGTGGTTACTAGAAGTGGGAAAGGGAAGGGGGCGTGGGGAGAGTGAGGGGCTGGTTAATGGACACAAAAGTATAGTTAGATGGGAAAAATAAGTCCTGTAAATGTACAGCTGACCCAACAGTGATTTACTGAATGTTACCAAATAACCAGAAGAGAGGAGATCAGATATGCACATCTCAAAGAAATGATTAAGTATTGCAATGGTGAATATGCTACCTACCCTGAATATATCAGCACACATTGTGCACATACATTGCAATATAACTCTGCACACCATAAATATGCACAATCAATATGCTTCAATAAAAAGAATTTAAAAAAATCATCAATGAAATGAAAAAAGTATGCTAGATAACGTCCTTAAAATGGCCTATAAAAACATGGTGGAAGTTCTAAGTTATCTGTTGTCCCAATAATGTCAAATAACTTTTGGAAAAATATGTCAATTAATATGTCAAGAAATAATGTCGGACAACAAGATAACAAAAACTGGAAAAAAGAAAATAAAAAAAATAAACTAAGATAGAAATAATAAAGTCAGATAAATAAGACTAAATGACTAAATGATGTCTTCAGTTGAAAGAAGATTTGACATGGCAGCTAATATGGGCTAAAAAAAACCTACGTCCCTCTAGGATGAACCCAGTATTGGAACAAACAGGCCTTTTTTGGTGTAGTGTTTTACCAGATGGGAGCTAATTTGATATTGCACCATCACAAATACTCTGACCATTTAGAAGATAGTGCAAAACCATTGCTTTTCTTTTTCCTTTCGGTCTGAATGGGTTCTCCTGCACATGAGTGTCCTGTGGTCTTGAGGCAGGAGTGAAAATGGGTTGACAGGAGAGATTCCACCTTGTCACTCCAAGAACCCAGCAGTAGACTGCATGCAGGAAATGCAGCAGAAACCCCAGGGGCAACAGACCCCATCCTGTTCCAGGAAACACCAGGGAGGGCAGGAGGTAAAGATTAGCCCTAAAGACCCTCCTGCATGCCCCCTTCCCACAAGCATGTCATTACCCAAGGTTGCCTAACCCCCCCCCGCATGAGCATTCTTTTACAGTCTTCAAGAGAGTAATGAGGCCCCCACCTGTTGAGACTGAAAATAGGACATCGTGTGACAACTGGCAAAGACCCCAATTGCGAGACCAGAAGTCTCATGCTTTTTCCCAAGCTCCCTACCCAGCTCTTATGCCTTTAAAACACCCTCAAACCAAACACTTCTCTTTTATGTTGGCTGCCTTGTGCACGAGCTATCTTACAACCGACTTAGCTTGCTCACTCTCGCTAGCGGTTCAGTGTTCATTTCTATGACATCGACTCTCAAAGAACCTGGCATCTTAGGCCCCCAAATAGTCTTGCCTTTTTCTGGCCTTCTCTCTTTTCATCCCTACCCAGGACCCCCTCAATCTAGGGTCTTGGGTCTATCCTGGAGCAGTGTCCTCAAGTCAGGACAACCTACATAATTCGTGGTCCCCAGAGAAAAGTGAAAACACTGGGCCTCTTATTAAAAAACTATGAAGAATCTCAAGACAGCAATAGCAGAGCGTTAAACCAAGTGAGGGTCCCTCTGAGCGGGGCCTTGCATGACTGCCCAGGTCATAGGCTCATGAAACCGGCCCTACTCCATGCTCAAAGAGTATAGTAGGGTCTCAGGGTGCATCTTAGTGGGAGACTTGAGGCCTCTGAGACCAGCCCAGGTAGGAGACACTAGCACTGACCGCCTCTCCCAGTATGTCACTTGCATTATTACGCGAACGATATCCCCATACAAAAGACTGCCTTCCCCCACCACCCTAGGTTTGAGGGAAGAGAAAGAGATGACAGTGAGGGAGAATCATAATTTTTCTTTGCTACAAACTGTGGTGAAAAGATTGGAGACTAAATGACATAGGATCAAAAGATTTACAGTCTCCATTTCTTTTGCATTCGTAGTAAAAATGAGAGTAATTACCGAGCTCTTGGAGGATTAGCTAAGAGCACTTTGAGGATGGTGGGTTTGGCTGTTCCAGTGAAGTTTTATTTAGCTTATGGTGGGAGCTCCCTGAGGCAAGGGATGAGTTTATTTCAGGTTTACAAAATAATTTTATGTCAATTGCCTTGTCACTGATTGGAGATATTGTCTAAAACCAAGCACATCGCCTGATTATATTACTTATCCTGTGCACACTTCAGGCATGAAAAGTCAGTTATTTAAACCCATCATGGAAAAATTGGCAGGCAACATCTCAAGATAACTGATTGACAATCAGAATCCATCTCGACACTGCCTGACTGTAGCTGTTTGGTTACGTGGCCATCGGTTTGGGGAGATGAAGATACTTGCTTTGGTAGATGCAGTGCTTAGAGGCCTGGCCACTGCTCCTAGGCTGAGTCCCCAAGAAGCTCACTATTTTGCCTTCAAAGTCCCAGGCAATTACTTTTCCTTCCTCCAGGACTTCCTGCCATGGGCTCTGCCTCTCCAGAGAGCCTGTGCTATGGTCACAGGTGGGGTTGTTTTTTGTGATAGGGAAATTATTTACATGTCAGTTCCGGCATGGGGACTGCGGATTGGAATGTAAAAGCATGAACTTGAGAGCCATATGAGATCGGCTTGGCCAGTCAACTTTCTTCTCTCCTCTTCTTATTAGAAAATAAATTAGGAATTTGGAAAAATGTTCAAATATTATAGCAAATTATAACATAAAAAGCAGAGGTCTCCTGCCCTGCACCTACTCTTATTGCACAGAGATGATCACTATGTCTCAGTTTAGTTCTAGCGATTACCTGCAGAACCCTAAACGGTGTTATTATGCATACAGGTATCCATTGTCAGTTTAAACACTGTGTATTGATTACTCTGCCATTTTAACTACACTCCTCTCATCGTCACTGGCTGTATTATTATTTCAGTTCAGCCTTAGGGAGGCTTCTTGCCTATGCAATGGAATAGCAACAGTAAATTCCCACCTACTTTACAGACCTGGGCGAATTCAAAGAGACAATCCATGTTTAACACGGAGCCCTGTGTCTGGACAGAGGGATGTGCTCAGGAACATCAGCGTTCCTGCCACCTTGTGCCTGTGTGTCCTTAAGCATCTCTGCCCCCCTCTCCATTGCTCTGAAGAGCCTGAAGGCTGGGCTTGCAGGATGCACGACTGCTGATTTCTGGCTGGTTTGCCCCCCCCCCCGGAGAAGCATCTAGGGGAGGATCAGGCTCGGAGAACAGCAGCCCCCGAGAGAAATCAGGTCCTTTTCCCTCCTTTTCTGTCTCAGCCCGTATGTCTGACAGTCTTCCTTCTCTGTCCACAGCTGCAGCTCCAAAGGTTATGACTGCTGTGGTTCAGATTCTTGCAGGTGACCCAGAGCCCTAGGCTGCAGGGACACAGCCTCGTCTTTTTGCAGGGCAGTGGCTCCCCAAGATTGCTCTTCTGTTAGTGATCTCCTTAGTCCTTGGCTGGCTGCTGGGCTTCCTTCATCCCCTATGAAACCAAGCGCCTGTATTAAATGCCCTCTGATAACACACACGCCCATGCATGCACACACGACTCAACGGTTTTGTTTTTCTGGTTGGATGCTGACTGATAAGGTGTTGGGAGTAGAAACCTGCTTTCTTCTGGTGTTATGTTTCTGTTCAGAGGGACTCTCTCTAGAGCAGCATGGGTGAGCAGTGACTGAGATTGGTGAGTTGGGTGGAAGGAACAGTTATCCCCAACCCATGCCCTCCCTTTCTTGTCTTCTCTGGGGCTGGTCTGCCTGCAGAGAGCACGCCTTTTGCTCTGTCTCTGCTCCTGGTACAGGAACCAGCTGCTGGGGGTGAGAACTGAGAGGGTCCTGCTCTGACTGGTAGGAAGACCTTCTGATTCTGGGGTGTAGTAGTAGGAAGCCTGTTGTTGCTGCAGACCTCATTCAGTTTTCCCAGTTTTTTTTAAAAAAAATGTTTTATTACTAAAGATGGTGTTTTACCCTCCATCAGACGGACTCCCTCCAGTGTCTACCTTCAGTTTGTCCATAATCAGGCAGGAACAGGAGTGCTATTTTTTTTTAGCCTACATAGGCACCTGATTTTAGGTACTATTTTATTAGAATGATGATGCTGACGATTGTGTTGTTGGTGCCAACTCCAGCCCTTCTAACCACCACAACCCTCTATGGGCTGGTGGGAGCATGAGGGCTTCTGTGCATGGGTGCAGGGCCGTGTGGGTGCGTGCATGCATGGGCTGGTGGATGCATGGGGACTTCTGTGCAAGGGTGCATGGAAGCATGGGCTGGTGGACAAATGGGGACTTCTGTGCATAGGTGCAGGGGTGCATGGTGTCATGGGCTGATGGGCACCTGGGGACCTCTGTTCATGGGTGCATGGGTGCATGGTATCATGGAATTGTGACATGCAGGCCTCCCTCAGAGAGCACAGGCCAGGAGAAGGCAGGCAGGGACCACCTGACTATCCAAATGACACAGAGGAGGGGCCCTGACACACACAGCAGGAACTCCAACCCTCCCCTAGAAAATCATTCAACTGCTTCAGAAAGTAGATTCCCAGGAGTAGCCTGTGACTAGTGTCACCCTTCCCAGCTGGTTTGCATGTATCAGAGTGGATGAGGTTTGTGGATGAGCCAACTGGAAAACTGTTGCACAGACCTGAATCCATGACTCTCCTGCTCCTTGCCACTCTCTCATTCCCATCGCCGTACCTGAGTGTTCAGAGTCAGGAGCTGACTCTGCAGGAGCCCCCCCTCGTGCTGTTTCATCTGCCCGTGCTTTCCTGAGAAATTCCACACATCTCTCATCTGCAGGATCTCTCCTCTTCATTGCCCTGTTATAAATTTATTCTCTTTTGCTCCTTGCCTTCATTCCAAAGACTTTAGGAGAGATGACCCCCATGCGTGTCCTTGGTATACAATCTTGAACCTGCAGTCTTTACTTACTCTCTCAGAGCCCCAGATTCTCTCTGAAATGTGGACACAATCATTCTGAACATTAAAAAGGGCCCAGGAGCGTGCTTTTTGCATATTAGGAGCTCAATAAATAACTGTCCTTATTATTTATGTGATATAGTTAGTGTTTTTGCCTACTTTGGCAATGACAAAAGCAACACTCAGACATCATGTGGTCCTCATGTGGTGACCATTGGGACTGTTCACAGGTGTACTAGGTATCTAGGCATTCTGCTGTTTGTTCCTGCAGCTCATGGTAGGAAGGCACTTCCTCACCTAAGCTTGAAGTTGTGAGCATCTGTGCGATGTGCTTTAGCCAGTGCAATGTGCCTGGGAGTTTTGTGTGCTAATCATGAAAGGGAGCTTTAAGAACCAGTGTGTACTTTCCCAGGTTCTTTTTGCCCTTGGCTTGGTGACCAGAGTACTTCAGGATAGTGGCTGCTGGGTTATTCTGGCTCCTGGAAAGACAACTGGACCCAAGCTGACCCATGGGCGTGTGTAGTATAGGAAAGAAATGTCTTTGTGGTTATCTGTTACTTAGCACAACAGCCTTACATGATACGTATTATATCAAATCCTTCCTCCCTGCTTCCACCTTGTCTCTTTAGTGCAAAAGTCCTTTACTATCCTTATTATTAAATTTCACTTCCCCACTAATGCCTTAAATCCAAGATACAAGCTTGATTATTCATACTGCCTTATGGGTTTTGAACTAGGTTTTGAATGTGGGCATGACTAAAATTCTTTTAATACCCAACATTTCACATAATGATGGCTTGATATCAGCAGCTTTTTGAGACACTGTTTTGCAATAGAAGAAACATGACTGAAATCAGACAGACCAGAGGCTGACTCCCAGACTTACCCATTCGCTGTATGACAGTTGGATGTTTCTTAATGTCTCTAGCACTTTATCAGCTGACAGCAATAAGGATAGGAGTATCTAAACGTTTAAGGACTGAGTACTTTATTTTGGAAAGCACAGTCTCTTCCCGTCCTCACTGTGAACAAGCATCTCCATCTATAACTGGTTTATCACTGACTGTGACGTGCATGAGCAGACACTAAACCCAAAGCATGCATCGGAAAGGCTTGATGGGGTCTAGTCCTATAATTCCATCCCTCCCAGCAAGTGAGAGGTAGGTCATGTTCACAAAATTTTTGAGGGCGGGTCAGTATCCCGTGCATACTCAGGGAAGAGGCTGATCTGATCATTTGCTTACAGGAGGTAGGAATGACTATTATTTCCTCCTAGTGGGTACCTAATGAGGCAAGAGGAACTGCCTCTGCCACATACCAAGGCAGGTCAAGCAGGAAGATGTCCTGGTACATCCTGCCCCAGAATCACAGGTGTCTGCCCACCTTGGCACTCAAGTAATCACTTGCAGAATAAAGATCCATTTGAGTGTGATTTGCTGTTACCTCCATACGGCTCAGAATGGATCTATGCTAAAACCGTCTTCCTCTTGCTTAACCCTGGACCTCTAGGGTTTGCATCAGAGAGTCTAGAGAATTTCCTGGAACCCCCTCCCCCTTGGGCCATGAAATAGAGTCTTTGCCTCATGCAGCCTCTGAAAACTCCACTCTGCTTTTCAGAGAATTTTTGCTTAGGATTTTGGTGTGCAACCCCACTTAGCCCCCAGATATGGCAAATGACTTGGGGAGAAAGAGGCCATGTGTTCTAGGCTGTCTGAGACTCTGCCAGAGGTTCTGCTGGTTTCCTTTTCCCTGACAGCAGCCCTTTGATTCCCATGCTCCTGTCTGTGCTGGGAATTGGCAATTGCTTTGTGCTAAAAGGAGCTGCAGAGTCAACTCTGCCCAACTGTCACATGTCCCCTTAGCTCTCTCTTGTTCTTGTTGACCCAGCAGCTCTCTGCTGCCTTCAAATGTGTGCTCTGCATTATATGTGATTTCTACTCTGAATTTTAACTCTGGCTTTTCTAGTTATTCTCAGTGGGAGTCTGGTCTGTTGTAAGCTGCTTCCTCTCACCAGAAAACTAATAGTGCTGCTTTCCCCTTTCTCCTTTGTTTTGACAAAAAGCTAATATTCTGCATGTCTAATTCTGCAAATTGCTTTTATTGCTTTGAAATATGTCTCAGTCATTTTTGGAACGATTGGAATCTTTGGATCTTTGGATTTTTCCAATCTAAAGAACAGAATCTTTGGATTTTATTTCCAATCTTTCTTGGAAATTATCACACACACACACACACACACACACACACACATGCACACACAGTACATTTACATGGTATTCTATTTCTATATATAATTCTTTTAATCTGTAACATAGTATTCTATAGTATGTTTGTTCTCCAATTCTTTTAACGCTTTCTTTTTTGATTGGCAACAGAATTTCACTGTAGTGGGTTAGAAATCGTGATTCTCATTTGATTTTAGAATAAGGTTTTTAAGTAAATGCATGTGTGGGGCAAAAGCCCTCGGACAGGGGGCCACAGCCCATAGATAATGTGGCCAAAGCCCATCTAATCAACTCTTAATCACTGGTTAGGTACGGGATTGTGTGCTTTAATTATTTTGGAGATGACAGGTAGTTGTCATACCGGTTCTGTTAAGAGATTTTAAGAATTGATGAAGGGGAAGTTGTAGAAAAAATGTTTGCTAGTGGCAAGCTGTCTGTTGGGGGAAATTTAGAGATAATTGTATTTAGATTTTATCATAAGAGTGTAACTTTTGTTTAAGGATTGGTCATACCTTAGATAATGAGCCAGTTTGACCAATTTAGCCCTTTACTAATTGTACTTTGGAATGTCACTTTAATTTACTGATGTTACTAGTTTCCATGGTTAAGCTGTACTCAGCTATAGACAACTTTTGTAACATTGCCCATGTCTTTATGTCCTACTTTGATGATTGAATCCACTGATTTTTCTTGTGAAACTTCCTTGTCTTGTCAATAAAAAGAAAGGCTGATTTTGGATCGGGGCTGCTCCCCTGATGGGTGGCAGTCCCTCCAGGCCTCATGGATTGTATTTTGAGCGAATTCTTTCTTTCTCTTTTCTCCATCTCAGTTACACAGAGGAAGGTGTAACATTTCACTTTTTATTTATTTTAGTATTATAAGCAATGATAAAGTAAACAATATTCAAGGTAGTATGTTAACATTTTAATGAATATTCTAACCTGCATTCCACCGTACCAAAAAATAATTTTTTTTCTTTTTTTTTTGTGACAGGCCAGTTGGAGGATCTTGTGGAAAAAATATAACTTTAACATGCTTAATTTGCTTCTGTATTTAATGCTTGCTAAAGATGGGAAAACATAACTAACACCATTTTAAATAAGACAGGCCCAGAGACATTAAATCCCAGGAAGGGAGTAAAACACCACCCGGTTCCAGGAACTGACGGACCAGTTCCTTATCTAAAAGCCACCAGGAAGATAAATGATTGGGAAGTGCACTGTTCCTTATCAGGGTGCCAGCTCGCTAGAGCCCACCAATAAATCTAAAGGCGCCTCAGATAACAAGTAAGCAGTACACAACTCACCCTGTTGTGAAAGTCTGTCTAAAAAACTGTATAAAAAGCTCTTGTGTTTAAGGCTCGGGGTTGCTTCTGTCCAGGAGACTAGGTGACCCTAGCATGCTGGAATAAACTCCTCTTGCTTGATTGCAGCGGTCTCTGTCTCATGGCCTTTGTGGAGTGAGCCATCCCTGTGTGTGGGATTTGTGCACGGTGCACGGGTCTTACAATCTGAACCTGTGACATTGGTGTTATAAGTCTATAGGGCTGTGCTTTAACCAACTGAGCTAACCGGGCAGCCCCCCCAAAATAAAAATAAAAGATCACCTGTTTTCCACTTTATCACGTGGTGGTAACAGGAGTAATGATGGAACAGAACAGGATCTACAAGAACTTGCTCATTTCTTGGTTTTCTCTTCGTGAGACACAGGAAGAAGTAGCTACTAAATAAAAACAAAATGGGGTCCTTGTACTTATTAAAAGTGTTCAGTTTAGGGAAGAAATTAACCTAAATTAGGAGGGAATATTGTGATGAGGATGTGAGATGAGCCATTGAATTGGCATAGTTTAAGGAACTGTGACGACCCTGAGTTATGACTGATGATGTAGAATATCAGTATTTTACTTGGGTTGCAGAGATTTGGTTTGTATGCTTCCACTATTTTCTTGGGACCTTCATCTTTATGGCTGCTTTGGGTTGTATTTTGGCAAAAATTAGCACTTAAAGGGGCTTGTTAATGGAGATAAATAGTGCTGTGGTAGGTTTAATGTGCTTTCTCCTTAGGGTATATATCAAAAGAGTTGCCATGTGTACTGGAGAGTTATACTAAGTTCGAGTAAGAATATCAGAGAAGAAGGGAGAGAGAGAGAGAGAGAGATATTTTGCCTCTATTTATATAGTTCTATTTATATATTTCTTGAGGTAAGGATACAGCCTACAGGTGAGGATAGAAAACCTCCTTAATATTGTAATAATAAAAATGTAGTTGTCTATGTCCAGTATTAGAATGGGTCTGAAACTCCCTGGATTCATAGCTTGGCTGTGAAAACATTACTTTTTAATTTAATACAGGAAAGGAGAGAAAGTCCCTGTGGCTACCTGCCTGCAGAACCCTCCAGTTCCCTTGATTGCTGCAATGCTGTTTCCTTCCCCAGAAGGTTGTGAAATTGATCATGATGTCTTCCAAATCGATGAACTTCCTCTGAAAATCACCCATTTACAGGACACCCTAAAATAGAACGTACAAGGTCAACATTACCTTTTTATGAAGAAAGTTGCATGTGATGCTAAATAGTGTGCTTTTGGAACAGCAACAGCAAATACAATATAAAGAAATTTCCTGGGGGGGAAAATCATATTACAGCCTCCTTTCCTTCCTTCATCCATTCACTCTGGACGTTGTCACTTATTTTCACAAGAGGTATACTTTTTGCCAGAAAGTGATGTCATTAATACCAATGTATTGCATCTGAACTAAAACTCAGTTAGTTTTATTTACATGTTCTTCATTTTCATCTCCTCTTTTTTGGAAGATACGTAAGCAGCAGGGTTTTACATAGAGCAAAAATGTAATATTTTGCTTTTAACTCTGGTAATTATAAGATGAAATTGAGGAGAAGAAAAGATGGAAACTAGGAAGGGAAAGAAAGAAAAGAATGCAATAGTGGAAAAAAAAGGGCAAAAGTCTTTGGGTTCAAAACAGCAGGTTGAGAACAACAGTGTCTCTCCTTCCTTCTTCAGTAACTAATGAAATGATTTAAGAAATGTATCAACCCCACATAGTGAAGAGAATGGATGATAGATTATAAATTTCTGGAAGGCAGAGGGGGAAGGGAGCTTGTTGTTGGCTAAAATAAAGTGAAGAAATAGCAGCCAAGAACATGCAGGACGGGGGATAGAAAAAAAAGAATAATGCTCGGTGGGACTGAAAGGTGTGGGCTGAGCATGGAGGTAAAGTCAGGGGAGGTGTCAGAAGTATGGGGGGGAGGGGGTTATTGATCCCTGGTTCAGTCTGTTGTGCTGCAAATGAGTAGAAAACTCAGTTACCCCGCTTAATTGAATGACTTGCCTTGGGAAAATTAAGAAAGCTAATTTCATGCACAAATCTTGTGCAGAGTCTGTGCAAAAATCCCAAATAAAGTTCACCTTTTCTGGCACCTGGAGCCCACAGCATAAAAACATGCTCTACCCAGGTGTACAGAGCTCCAAGTTCACTTCCTGTCCAGGAACAGACTAGGCGAAAGCAAATCTACACAGAAGATAACAGAGGGAAGCACACAAATGCCTGGAAAAATATGCCCAGCTCCCAACTCTTAATTATATATGGAAAATCAAAGAACAGTTGACATGGGAAGAGAAACACCAGCATGATAAAGAAAGATCAAGGTAAAGAAAGTTAATCAACTCAGGAAAAAGCAGAAATTCAAGGAACGTACAGCTCTTTAAAAAAGTTATAATTACTATTTTTAGAAAAATTGTAAAAATTTATGAGATCTATTAAACATTAAGGAACAGAAAGAGCCTTTTTGAAGATTTAGCATTCAATCGCTGAAATAAAAACAACAGAAAATTGGAAGAGCACTTGAAAGAAAAAATTCAAAGGGGTTAATTTAGAGATCAAATATATGAGCAATAATTCTAGAAAATCAAAACAGAGACAATGAAGTAGTTAACAAAGAAGGGATAGAAGAAATTTTCCCACAGCTGAGAAGATAAAAATCTTCACATTAAAAGAATGAATAGAATTTTAGACTAGTAAGAAGACGTTGTTTAAGCTTCTAGCCTGGTTAAGGTGGTAAGCTACAAAATAATGAGAATCAGAATATTGTGTTAGATTTATCTTCAGCAACCACAGCTGTTAGAAGATGTCAAAAGACAAAATTACAAGAAATTTAGCTTAAAGACCTAATTAGCTTTTATTTTATACTCTGGAATCAGGCAATATGTCATTCTATATGTCAGAATGAGTGTTCTGATGAGCTGAGCAGAAGAAGTTGCTTGTAAAGGAAAAAAAAAAAAAAGGGCTGAAGAAAGAAGAAACAGGGAACCAAAGTGGATTGGTCGTTTCAAAGTTACTTTCCTTATAGGGTTAAAACAAAGGGGACTTCCTTATTTCATTGAATCAGATTGACTGGAATCTCCTGTTTTTTTTTTTTTTTAACTGGCCCATTTCAAAGTTCAGTTTGATTATATGGCACATTCTGGTTTGGTCAGGTCTGCTGAGATCTAGTGTAGGAGTGGAGTTCAAAACCATGGCCTCCCATAAACTTTGCTTAATAAAGACAATAAAGAAATGCCATCAAAATTCTTTGGAAGCATTCTTTAAAATCTAGAATTTTATAGCAGACCAATTGTCAATCAAATGTGAGCACACAAAAAACAATTGCAAAAATTATATAATTTACCTTTCTTGTGTCTTTTCTGAAAGAGTCTCCTAAGTATATACTCTGGTAAAACAAAGCTGAAAATAAACAAAAAAGAGTGAGAAAAGCAGATGCGAAATATGAAAAATGATTGATTGAATACAGAAGTACATTTCAAAGAAATCCAGGATGACAAATTTGAGGCCTAGAAAGAAGTGGTCTAAATTACAAGAGGAAGTCATTGGGAGCCAAAGAGCCTCTAAGACTCATTCTAGCCAATAGATAGAGTGACCACAGGTCTAAATGACATTAGCGGCATGGAGGAAAAACATATGTCTCTACTGTTAACAAGAAAAAAGAAAGGCAACTAGAAACTCCAGAAAAAATAAATGGCCATAAGAAAAATCATTGTTATAATATGAAGCAAACTAAAATGTGGGATTATTTTAAGTTACAGATGAGGTGATGGATATGTTTATTAGCTTTATTGTGGTAATCATTTCACAATGTATACATGTATTAAAATATCACATTGTACAATGTAAATATATATGATTTTATTTGTCAACAATACCTCAATAAATCTGAAGGGAAAAATGTTATAGATGGATAGTAAGAAAATATAATCTTTTTGTCCTGTACACTAAGCATGTTTCTTTTCAAGTAACACAGGAATTATTCTTTTGGGCTTTGGTAAAAGATTGTGATACTAGTACTGTGTACTACGTGGTTCACAGTGCTATTTCTATAATCATTACAATGGAAATTGTATCAATAGAAGTACAACGGAAGTCATTACAATGGAAATGGTGTATATAATTTTAAATGCAATTAACCCTGTATTAGTCTGAGTTCTCCAGAGAAACAGAACCAATAGGATGTGCATACATATGTAGAGTGATTTATTTTAAGGAATAGGCTCACGTGATTGTACACGAGTAAGAAATCTTCACAGCAGGTGGGCAGGGTGCAGAATCAGGGAAGAGCTGTTGCTGCAGCTTGAGTCTGGAGGCCATCTAGAGACAGAATTCCTCCTCTTTGGGGGAACCTCAGTTTTCTCTCTTAAAACCCCCAGCTGATGGGGTGATTCCCACCCAGGTTCTGGAGGGTCATCTGCTTTACTCAAAGTCTACAGATTTAAATGTTAGTCCTCACCAAAAAAATACCTTCATAGTGACATCTAGACTGGCATTTGACCAAATGTTTGGGTACTGTGGCCTAGCTAAGTGAACATTTAAAATTAACCATCACAAACCCATAGTGCAACATGAAAGATAAGGAGTTAATGTTTACATCAATGACTTAAAAATTAAAGTGGAGAAGTGGTGGTGAGAATTGTAACACAATGGGGAATTGCAGGGTACTGTATAAAGTTGATGGACCAACAAATAAAAGATTAATTAATTTAGAAAATTAATATTACAGTCTAAATTTGGATAGAGGGATGGGAGAGGACGATATTAGTGTGAGTCAGAAAATACTGATTTTGTAAAGTGGAGAGTCAATGTATTACAGCCTAGGTTTTATAATAGGGATGTAAGTGCATTATTTAGATCAAGGTTACAAGCTGGCTGTCTACGGTTAGTTCTGTTGGGCAAATGAGATTTTTTTTGTGCACAGAACCTTTTTTTAAAAACTTGACATTAGACAAGGCATATACTCTCTATTTACTGTAATCTACACTAGTCTCTTAATGGGATAGTATGTTATGCATAGCCCACTCAAAAATTTGTATTACTAGCCTGACTTCTGTAGCTATTTAATCTAACAGATCTGTGATTTAGAGTCAGGGAAGTGAGCACCATTTCTAAAGACAAAAATGGCCAGATGTGACTACCTCTGGAAACTTGGGATGAGGAGATATAGGGCAGGGGACATTATTTTTACATTATAAGCTTCTTGATCTATTTTTTAAAATGATGCTTATATAACTTTGATAAAAATAAGTGGAATAAGGATGTAGAAAGAGTGAGGGAACAGTATTATGCTTAGAGAAAACCGAGGAGAGGTAAATGGCAGAAAAAGAGAGACACATAAGAAAAAAGAAAGAGGAAGGGATTGCAATTTGGGAGAATCTTCTAAGTGGACCAGGATATTGGTATCCTGTGATTTCCCTTCCAGGCATGCCCCTCTCTCTGCTATTGGGAGGCAGGCTTTCTGCAAGCTTGTGGTCTGTCATTCGCCCTTCAGACCCGGCTGGAGCTCACGAGTGCTCTTTACATTACAAGCAAGAGATCTTGGCATCCTATCCAGGGAAACACGGCTGGTTGTTGGATCTAGCCTATTTACAATACAGAGTGAATGGCACTCAGGCCTGAACATTTCCCAGGGTTACCCAGTGAATGCATGTGAAGTCTTCTACTAGAACTTGAGACTTTTTTTTTTTCACTAATACAGTTGCTAATCAGCATTTGTGAATATAGTTGCAAATCAGCATTTACACAATGAGTTGAAATAGCATGACATAAAATGACTCTGCCTTTATCTTGAGGATAAATCTAATCAACTAATTCGAATTAGCTTAATTAAGGAATATGGTAATAAAATCTAATTGCTAAACTACTGGCTGATATTACCATTGGGGAAATTTCTGAAAACTCCAACGTGATGAGATAACGTCACTGATAACACTGTTGCAGCTTGGAATTGGCGTGGTTAGGTGATATGATGTAAAAGGCAAATGTTAAATTGATAAATATATTCATTAAGACATCAGTGATATAATTTTGTATATAGTGATTTTGAAGTTGTTTTAAAGCATCTCCTGACATTCAATGCTTCTAATTCTCTAGGAATCACCTCATGCAACATTTTTGTAATCAGGCTAATATTTTCTAAATTATTAATTTGCTTTTTTTCATTAAATTTTTAAATTTATTATTAGCATATTCATTTTTACCCTACCTATCACCTACTAAATCCCCTCCCTCCCCCCAATCTCTAGTATCCCTAGGTTCGATCTCTCCTTAAGAAAGTTCAACATACTGTTGTGGTCTTTTCTTTCTTTCTTTCCCTCATTCCTTCCTTCTGTCTTGGTGCAAGACCTTTGCCCATAACCTCCTTCATGCATCAACCCATCTAGTGGGAGAAGCTGGTGGATGGGAGATTGGAGGAGTGAGATTCACCTTCTACCATTATGAATAGGATCTGCAACACAAAAATAAGATTGAGGGACAAGAGAGAGAGAACTAATTTTCCTAAATTCCTTTATCTCTACATTTCACCATCTGTGCTTGGAGGAGCCTGCTACTAGGGTCCTTGGTGAGAGTTGTGTGCAGAGGTAATTTGTTTTTTAAATCCATGACATTTTATACCACCAAAATAGATGTCATTTATTTGGGGGATGTCATTAGTGTGCAGTCACTGTTCAGCCACAAAACATAATAGTCACTAGTTAGTTACAGGACTTTGCTACATAAGTAACAATAAACAGCAACTTCTGGTGTGTAGAAAGATTGTGGAGCTTTTCCAGGGTCCCCAGCACTGAGTTTCCACCAGTTGTCAAGGCAAAGGTTAAAGACAAAGTTTTGCTTTGGGGCTTTCATAGAAAGAATATAAATTATGGCTTCAAGAGAACACTGCAGGGAGAAGATTTTACTAAAATTTACAAGAAGAGATACAGAACTAATTATTAAAGTCTAAATATCCTAGATAAAGCTAGCAGTATTTCAAGTCTATCAGCGTTAATAAGATTATCTTTACCGGCTTATCATTAGGATCAACTTCACAAATTAGCTGAATTCAGTCAGTTTCTCCTTTCGTCTTTTTCTTCTTCCCTTTAGGTTAAAATCAAACTCTCTGGTTATTTCCCATCAACCACTCATCTAATGGTGTTAACATCCCTTCTTGTCTTTGTCAATAATTTCATTAGGATTTCAAAAAAAAAAAAAAAATGGTATCTTCTTACACATTAATTAACTAGAATTCTTCTGAAAGGGTTTTTTTCCTGTCAACTGGGGCATTTGGTGGTCCTGAAATACAGTTCTTCATGAGTAAAAGCTTGCTTCTTTCTTTTAATGACCAATTTTCACCTAGAAAAGTAGGTTTAATAGCCTCTTGAAGAATGAAAAAATGAGATTTTTTTCTGGCTTTTGTGAATGCCATTATGGGCCCATGGATTTTCATGCACTTTCTGCTCTTTTTTATGTTCACATTGTTATTTCTGCAACTGGGAGCCTCTTCAAGCTGGCCACTGTGTTTTTTTGTCATAGCACTGAAAGCTTCTTTTTGTTCTAACCCATTAAGATATCCTAAGCCTACCTTTTGTCTTCCCCACATCAGGCGTGAAATCAACCATTTATCCAAGAAAGCTCATCGGCTTAGTGTGAGTGGTATTAGAGACAGAAATCTGTGTGTGAGGGACAGCCATTCCTGCTGGGTGACATTGTATTAGTACCATTTCATGGAACAGAGCCAGAAAAAAAGACACTTTCAAAAATCATCAGTTCCCATGGATAGTTTTCAATTTCATTTTAACATTGCAGAGTTTTAATTTAATGTATTTGATTTCCCAATTGTATCTTCTTCTCTACACTGAAAATCTTGTTTTTAACATTGATAAAATTACTTATTTTGCTTTATCCCACAATATAAAAGAAATAGCATCAGAATAACAAGAAATATGATTTCTAGCAATAACAGTCCAATGTTTACCCTAGTGAAACACTAGTGAAATTTGAAATTTCTTTAGAGTTCTTTCCAATCTTAAAGAGCATCTCACTAAATACGTATAAAGTGCCAAAAAAATTTCCATTTGGTTATGTTAACAATTTGATATATTGTTAGATTCATTTGTTTTGGTTTGTTTTTAACCTTTAGTTTTTTTTTTTTTAAAGGTAACTTTTTTTTGTTAATTTTATTTTGAAATAATTTCAGGCTTACAAAAGGAATTTAAAAACAGTACAAAGAATTGCCATATATCTGTCACCAAGATTCCTCATATTGTAAGATTTTATCACATTTGCTTGATTATTTTATTCTCTTTCCTTCTCTCTATGCTCATATTTAAACTTTTTTTCCTGATTCAGTTGAGCATAAGTTGCTGATGTAATGCATCTGTACCACTAAATACCTCCATGTGTACTTCCTAAAAACAAGGACATTCTCTTTCTGGTGCACTATGTCACTGTGCATCCCATGTCGTCTTTGTCTTTGTCGTGTGTCTCTGTTGTCTCTGTTAACCTATGACAATTCCTCAGTCTTTTCTTACTTTCATGATCTTGACGTTTTTGAAGAGTACAGACCACTTCTTTGCAGAATAGGCCTCAGTTTTGGTTTGTCTGATGTTTACCATGATCTGATTCATGTTATGCATTTTTTAAATCACAGGTGTGCCATGTAAGTGACATGTCCTTCCAGGTCATTGTGTCAGGAGGCACATGATTTTTTTTTTTTTTTTTTTTTTAGTCCTATAAAAGGTGATGCTAACTTCAGTCCCTTGGTTAAGGTTAAGTCTGCTGGGTTTCTGTACTGTAAGTGTATCATTCTGTCTCATTTGTGTCCTTTATTTTATATTATAGTTATTATGGAATATTTGCTATGTTTCTTTGTATGACACATTTTTTTCACTCTTTTTCTAATAAAATTTCTTTGGATGTATTTTTCTAAGGGTTATCTTTGTACCTATATCTTTTCCATTGCCCTCTGTCATTCCTTGTCTTCTAATCTAACCTTCTGCTGTCTGATTTGTAAGTCTTTAACATAGATTTTAATTCCCACCTCTTGTCTATACAGCAAGTGATGAGCTACTCAATGCTCCTTTTCCCCTTTCCTTTTTCCTCCTTTCTTGATTGTTTTATTTCTGCTTATCAGAGGAGATAACATGCAACATAACATGAAACATTCTTTCTACCTCACCCCATGTTTTTCGTTTTAAACAAACCTCCTTCAGTTAATTCTGATGCACAGCTGGGTTTGGAATCCACTGTTTTAGAGAGTCTTCTCTGCATCCAAGCTAAATGATTGCTCAGCCCTTTAGAGACGTAGTCTTCAAATAAGATAATTTACCTTCTATTCACCTAATGCAATCATGCATCTTATGTCTTGTCCAGGAATAAATTATAAGATACTTACTGCCAGGCAAGAAGGGAGTAAAGGGAGTCTGCAAGGTGCAATATGCTATGTGAGTGAGGTAAGTTTGAAAAGGTAGTCAAATTTCAGTGAAGAAACTGAAAGTCACATAATATAACCCACATGAATTCAGATATCTTGGAATCTCAGTCACATGTATATTGATAAAGCAGAGAGAGACAGAAAAAATATTTATTAAGTACTTATGATCTCTTCTAAGTACTGGAAATACAGCCGTGAAATGGGCATCCAATATCCATGGCTTAATAAAGTTTATATTCTAATGCAGAGCCAGGTAATAAATAATCATACAGATGAAAACATATGCAATAATTACAAGAGCAGGCGTACAGCAGGTGTAAGTAATAAAACACATTGGAAAGGGTGGGGCAAAAATAATTGGTGGGGAGTGGAACCTATTTAGACTTAATTTTTTTTCATTTTTCTGTCTTAGATTTGAACTTGTTTGAACATGATATCTGGAATACCCATGTAGTTTACTTTCAAGGATATCCCTCTTGAAAATGTATTCATTCTTCTTTCATTTTTTTGGCAAATATTTATTGATTGCCCAAGTATGTAGCAGGTATTATTATTTGACTGATCTCTTTTGTTTTTACATTTTTTATTAGTCAACAAAAATCTTTATCATTTTACATGTTATCCAAAAGGAAGATAGTAATTTTACTGTAAAATTGGCCATGATATGCTTTGCTTCTTACTGTTATTTGAGTTTGCTTATAAGAAATTGTACTGACAGTCTTAACTCTTCTTTCTTTCTCTGCAAAAGATTAAAATGATTTAATACAATCACACTTATTGAGTCTAATACCAATGGGTAAGGGATTAAGTGGCAAAGGATACAGAGGAAGGAATTTAATTTTACTTATTTAAGGCTGGCTATTTGTTTTCAATAACTTACTGGTGATAACAAGGCTAAAACACTCAATATCATTCAGTCATGTTGAGTTTTGGTTTTATTAAAATTATTGATGTAGCATCTAGAACACCCAAGAACAGAGAAGCGTAAGGAAAGCAGAATTCTCTAAGGACTGCTCCTCACCTTGACTGTTACATTACAAATACCCAATTCAGGCATCAATATATAGCATTATTTATAAGATGCTCTTTAACTTGGGATTTTATGAACATTATCAAATGACAATGTGAGTGGCCAGATTAAATCCTGTGCTAATAACAATGTATAATTTGTACACAATGCATTATGAAAGACATAGAGTGGATTTTAACCATGCATGAGTTCCAGGCTCGTTCTATGTTTCTAAAGAAAATCAGCAGACATTGGAATTTATAAATTTTTTGACGCTCATGTGAGGCTGTGAAATTTCAGTACATGTGTAGCAGTCAAAAGTAGCAAGTGTGGGCAGCCTGTTTCTTCTCTCCAGTGTCTCCTCATGAGGTCCTGGAGCTGGACGACCTCTCTTGGAGGGGCTCTGCTGGCTGGTGGCAGTGACAGAGTGAACTCTCCTCAGAGCCCTCTTGGATAACTGGGTTATTTCAGGGACAGCGAGGTGTCCCACAATGTCCTTGACAGTTAGATGTGACATATATCCTGTTGAGTCAGGGGTAGGAGTTAGGTTTAATGATAAACCCTTATGTTGCTTAAGTGCACCGTAATTGGGGCTGTGTCTGTGTGATAAAAGATTTTTAAAGTTACTTCCTCTGTTGAATAAACTGAATCTTATAACAACTTTTATGAATACTATACAAGAACTTGTAAGTAAATTTTATAACAACACTGATACAAAGAAGAAAGCAAATAAAATGAGTATGACAAAAAGGAACTTAACATAATGATAAATATTTCCTTACACTTAAAATCATGTCTCTATAAAAGTTTGGCCCACAGTTACAAATTTTATGAGAATGTTTCATCTGCACTTGCAATTTTAATCAATTACCCCAAATTTACCATTTTATATACTCACCATATAGCAAAGATAATACTGTATTTTAGTCCAAAATAAGTGTGTTGTGCAAAGGTAATAAAATTTGTTTTTCTATAGAAAACATAATTTATTCTCAATATAGAAAATTTAGAAAGGGCAGAGAGATAGAAAAGGGATTCTATTCCCCAGAACCAACTTTGTTAATACTTGTATTTTGTTATATTTTTTTCACTTAGTTGAGTTTATACATGAGTACTTTGAGCTCTTGTAATTTTAATATAGTATGATAAGAAAAACCTTTCCCTATCTTTATTCCATTTTGTTACAGACAGACCAGGCTCTGCTTGCCCTCTCACATTAAACAAATGACTCGAGCGTGCAGCAGTTGATGCAAGGATTAGAAGGTTTATTCAGATAACGAGCATTTGGGGGATGAACAGGCTAAAATCCTCCCACCTTCTGATGCCTGTTCTGGGGTTTATAAAGGGGACGAGGTGGGAAGATGAGGTAAGGGTCTTTGTTCTGAAGAAAAAGAGGGAGACTGGGAGCAGTAGATGGTCTGTGTCAGATGTCAAGGTCCCATGATGGATTGGAAACTCCAGCATCATAGTCTGTGGTCACCTTCAAGTCCTTGATGTTACTTCCAGGTTGGGATCCTTATCTCCTGGGGAGAGCTCGAGGATAATAACCTTAGTCAAACATCATACAAATACCCGACTTGGATTTCTAATTAACGTGGATGCAGTTTTCCTTTAAGTAAGGGGGGGAGTTTGCAACCAGCTAGGTTGTCTTGCCTCTCTCTTGTATCTCTTCTATTTGCAGCTGATTAGAGATGAAAGAAAAACAGAAAACTCAGTTTCAGTCCTTAATTGTAGGTGCACCTCCTCTGAAGTGAATCAACATAAGAGGCGGTAATTTCATCTCCAGGCAGTCTCTCGATTCTTCTGCCAACCTCAAGGAATTAATGATTATCAGTTTCCAAGTTAAGGGCTGAGTGAAACTTTCTGCTTGGTCTTAGTTACCCCAAAGATGATTGTTTTTCTGACGAAGGTGTCTTTCCATTTGGAATTTTGAATAGAATTTCTTATAGTTGCTATCTTATCTCTTTATAACTATCCCTTGGATGAAAAATATTAACTTGAACTGCAGAAGGTAAGCTCGGGAGAAGTATGTCAGGGTGATAAAGGGTCTATGATGTACAGTCTGGGTGAATGAAAACTAGGAGCTAATGGCAAGAAAAGAATTATATGCCATGAAAAAGAGTTTACTAACAGAGTAGAATCCAAAGGCCTGTGATTTTGGGTAGCGTCTGAAGAATGTTAAATGACTTTGCAATGTCTTATCTTTTAATATCAAAGATATGTTGTTTATACTATACATGGTAAAATGTTTAACACAATGTAACATAAATAAACAAGATTAATATTCATAATCTGCTGTTTATGATTTCATGATGCAATGCTTAAAAAATAGACGGAAAAGATAGGAAAGAAATCAATACATTTATGTGTGTTTAATTCTACTGTTCAATGCATTAAACTTCTAAATATTACATCTGACTTCAGGGAACTGAAGGACACATTTGAGAACACAATAAAATCAACATGAAGGGACACAAGGTTTTCCGTAAAGCTTTTCACTAAGTGATGAGATTACTATCTAGTTGTCTATCGCATAGTTATGCATCAGTTCAAGTTTGTGTTACAGGATTTTCTGTTTTGTCCTAAAAACAACTATCAATGCAGGACCAAATCCTTTCAGCTAACTTTGTACAAAGAAAAACATAGCAACTCTGGCTGTCGATGAGGGCTTTGGATATACTAAAATCGAATAGGAAGGATTGTTTTGATAAATGTTTGATAAATGTTTTGACAAAGAAAACCAAACCCAGGGAGAAAGGGGATGTTGGCAAGTGTTTTTGTAAAAGAACAGAGACTCACTCAAGTTACCTGGAGAGAACTGGTGCTTCTGGTAAAGATATCGGGGCTGTGGTAGACTGTGTTAGAGGAAATACATGCAGGCAAACCTCTAAAATGTCTAGTATAGAAGATACAGTCAGATGCATTTATGTTTACTACATATGCAAAAAATAACATCATGGTAAAATAAATTGCTTTTGTACTTTGCAGTGCGTAGAGTCTCAGGTGACCTTCAGTGATCCCCACCTCCTGCTATTCATAACCTTTGTGATGTTGTGAGAAATATATTTGATCTTCTTCCTGGTTTCTTGGCATATAACTCCTAAATCCTAGGAATCTCCAAAGTGATATGCCTCTTCGTATGCTAATGAGTTGATTGGTGACTGACAGTTCCTAGGTAGCTGCAGGATGGGGGCTGGTAACAACCAAGACCAAAGCAGGATTAGAGGGCTGGGACTTTTAGTTACCCACTCCCCCCTTCCTGGGAAGAGAGAGGGACTTAAAGTTAAGTTGAATCAGCACCCAGTGATTTAATCAACCATGCCTATGTAAGTAAACTCTATAAAACCCCAAAAGGACAGGGTTCAGACAGCTTCCAGATAGCTGAACATTTGGAAGTTCTGGAGGGTCATGCTCAGGGAGAACATGGAAGCTTTGGTCCCTATCCCCAACACTTCACCCTGCACGTCTCTACATCTGTAGCATTTATGATATCCTTTATAATAAATCAGTAAATATAAGTAAGTGTTTCCCTGAGTTCTGTGAGCTGCTCTAACAAATTAATTGAACCCAAGGAGGAGGTTGTGGAAACCCCAGTTTGTAGCTGGTCAGTCAGAAGCACAGGTAAAGCAACCTGGGCTTGCAATTGGCATCAGAAGTGTGTGTGTGGTGGGGGCACAGTCTTGGGGACTGAGCCCTCAAGGTGTGGGATCCAATGCTATTTCCAGGTAGATGGTGTTGGAATTGAATTGGAAGACATCCAGCTGGTGTCCACTGGAGGACTGCATGGTGTGTGCAGGAAAACATCATACATTTGGTTACAGAAGTGTTTCGTGTTGATTGTTGAGAGAGTAGAAAAAACACTTTAGTTTTATTAATGTATTCTCACCCTTGTATAATTCCCTGCCCTTGAATGTGGACAAAGCTGGTGAATTGCTTTAACCAATAGCATATGGCAAAGGTAATGGGATGTTACTTCCATTAATAGTTATGTGTAAATTTTGTCTTGCTAGCAGCCTCACTTCAGCGACTCTCTCCTTTGTCAGGTTTGATGAAGCAATTAGCTGTGTTGGGGGCCTGTGTGGTGATGAACTTCCCATGGTCTCTAGGAGCTGAGCATTGCCTCCAGGACAGTCAGCAATCAACCAGGGCCCTTAGTCCTATAGAAAACAAAATCCACCAACACCCTGAGTGAGGAATAAGTGGGTCCTTCCCCAGTTGAGCTGCCAGATGAGAACCCAGCCCTGGCTGACAATTTGATGACAGCCTTGCAGAGAGCCCAGCTCAGCTCTTCCCAGACTACT
Source organism: Cynocephalus volans (assembly GCF_027409185.1). NCBI lineage: Eukaryota > Metazoa > Chordata > Mammalia > Dermoptera > Cynocephalidae > Cynocephalus > Cynocephalus volans. The sequence goes on along the minus strand of NC_084477.1, from coordinate 12,118,004 downwards.
GACCCACAGGGTACTATGCAATAATAAATGTGTGTTGTTTCAAGCCACTGAGTTTATGGTAATTTGTTATGCAGCAATAGACAATACATACTGCTTCCTAGTTTAAAAGGCAGAAGAGCTGATGCGGTATGGATGCTAAAAATTTCAGAATGAGAGCTATCTCAGGAAAGCTCCCCTGTCCTTTTTCAGCTGTTTGTAACCAACACATCTATCACCTTCTGTTTTGATTCCTCACGTCTACTCTCCACCCTTTTCCACCTGCCTTGCAACCCAGAGGGCTGCCCCATGTAGATTGCCCTGAGCTGCAGGCAACAGGTGCACCTGCAAAGGTGGAGGCTTGCAGGAGGTTGAGCTGTTTATTTCTTTGATTCTCTCCCTGCCAGGTCTCAGCAGGTCAGGTGTGAAGGTCTTCTGAAAGGTGGCCCTTTCTAAGCAAATCTCTCTTTCTGGGTTGGGTAAGCCCCCCGCCCCTGTGCACCTTCAGGCCAAGGGGGGATGCCCCTTCTGTGCTAAGCTCCATAGCATGTACATACCTTGTTGCTTTTCCTGAATTCTGCTGACTCCTTTGTAAATAGTCCCTTTATTAAACTAACATCAAATTACCACCTTCGAGTGTGTCATCTGTTTCCTGATCGATAATACAAAGTTCGACAATGTTTTTTGAATGGCACTGTCCAGGATTAAAAGTGGGAAGTCTGTATAAATAGATTCTACATAGAAAGAATGAGTTTTATAAGGGAAGGGAGATGGGGAAGCATCATATTGTACACTGCCAGCCAAACTTTACGAGTGTCTGTGAACACGCGTGTCAGGGAACTTTCAGGAAATCTATTCCCAGGAATCCCATTTTGTAGATTGCAGGCCCAGAGCAGAGACTAGAACCAGGCTTTGATTTGCCTCTGAAGCCCGCAAGGAGAACATGCCGTTCTTTTATATTCCTGCATGCCATTTTTCTAAAGAAAAAGAACATTGAACTCAGACTGACAAGGATTAAGAAGAGAAAGTGTAAAACCTTCTCCAGAGACTCTTCAGAAACCGACAGACGACCGTCTGCCTGGGCAGGCGGAGGCCCAGCTCTGCACAGAGGCTGCTTGGATTCATTTCTTTTTTCTACAGAGCTTTGAAAGTGCATGTTCATACAAAACTGTCAAATGCCAAGGATATCGTTCTCTTTCAAATGTGGTCAATACACAAGATGAGTCTGGGACCTCAACACAGCATTTAGATTTTAAAAGAATCTGGCTTTTTTTGTAAGTTGGCAAAAGATGGGAAAAAGAGCAAGACTGTGGTAAAAACCAGTCTCCTGATGCCTTTGGAAGTTTGTATTTCTCTCTCATGTAGCACAGCTACAGGATTTGAATAAACAGGGAGAATGCTATGTCAGCAGGATGAAACGTTCCAGGAAGAAGATTACCCAGAAACATGGACATGTCCCCATTGTCCCCGCGTTCCTCCCAATAAGAGCTATCACTCAATCTTGATTATGGACTATTAGAACAGGAAGGGTCCTAAGAGGGCATCTCATACCATTTTCTGATTTTCCAGATGAGAAAACTAAGCCATTGAAAATTACCCGGGTTTGCTTTGACTCTCGTGATGTGTGTGTTTGACGAAGCCTAACTTTCTATTATCAAGCAGTTTTTTCTCCCCCTAAATGAGAGGATCCTTACATTGCAAATACTCAGAATTTATGAATTAAACTCATTCCTGCTTTAATGTCACCTCCCAGGTGTCTGTAAATCTGTCAGGGAAGGAAGGATTTTGAGCTAATGAAGGGAGTAAAATATTACAATCGTTACAGTCCCTGGCAGGGTAGAGCTCCCTCTCTGATCACAAAAAGTATCAAAATGACCACATGGCAATTGGGCTGGTTATGGGTTCATTTGATTCCTGTCTTGAGTCTTCCTGAACGTGGTCTGATGCTCGGGTGGCAATGCTACCCTGGGAAAATGAATGAATCTGTAATTTCTAAATACACCGCAAAATGTGTCTGTAACACATATATTTCAAACACTATCTGTGTTTCTGTTTAAACTGCTGAATATTTATAGTGACTGGTGAAAGTTGTATGTTTAAGGACTAAGTACCACAAATCATTTTGAGGACCAAAGAAAAAAGATTTGTTGCAAAATGTTAATTTTAGTTAAAGCCTGTACCTCCTCCTGTCTTAATAAATTGACCCCAAAACATTTGCTCAAGACCCCCCTCACCCACACCCCCTAACACACACACATCCACATGTGCACATGTGCACACGTGTAGCCGACCCAGGACTCTACCCCAAGCCTTGAAATCATAGTGCACACTCTTTCCTCTTTCTCAAACATGAGAAATGCAGCAGAAACGCTGTTTTCTTAGCCCAAACTAAATTCCCAGTGCTGGTGGCTTATCTCAGTCTACAACCTAACCTACGGAAGATATAGAACTTTCCTAATTTTTAAAAATCAGTTTAACTTTTATTGTGCACTGCTGTGTCAGCAGGTGGCAGAACCTTAATCACAGTCGGTCGAGAGGAGTCCTGTCCCCTTGGATTTGGTCTCAGTTCTGGGCACTGTGGCAATGTGTGTCTCTCTGTCTCTGTATGTCCAAGTGTCTCTGAGACATCTGCCATTCTCCTGGGTCTCAGCTGTGCTCATCTTTATTTCTGACCACGAGGCTCTTTGACTGACACTCTGCGACTTCAGGGTCCCTCTCAGGGCACGTAGGTGTCTGTGTGCTATTTCCCTCCACCCTGGGCCACAGGGCATTTGCTGTGACTATCTTAGGATCATATGCCTGAATTCTTCACATTGACACTTCTCTGCTAGGACATCTCACTTGGAAATAAGCTCACAGCTTCCCTAGTACTTTCTGGGTTGCTCTCTGATCCTATATTCTGGGAGCAGGTGCAGGACCCCTTTTCAGAGCCCAGCTGAAGTCTAAGTTCTTCCTGCTTCTTCTCTAAGTATCTCCCCTCGACTCTGCCCTAATCTGTAGACTTTTTATCTAGTCTTGGGATGTAGAAACCTTACCCTGACTCCCCAGGTAGTCTCCTAAATCTATTTTTTATGTCCTCAGTCCCCTCTCAGAGTTTAGGCCTCTGAAGATTGAATAGCATCTCCCCATCTGTTTCGACACCCTCCCTCGAGGCCGTGACAACCTGTTGCTCTGACGCATTAGGGAAAGAGCTGGGGAAAAGAAAATGTCAAAACCAGAAATCTTTGTTAGTATTTCCAAAATGTTACAGCACCCCAGAGGTATTAGCCAAGACATTGTATTTTGAGGAGTTCAGACTCTCAACTCGAAAAATAGCCTGCACTAAAAATGAAGTCTCTAGAACTTGTAAAGCTGGACATCTTGGTATTTAAAATGTCAACACCAACTTGAGGCTATGTCCCTGCTTTCTTTCCACCTGGGTGTTCTGCAGGGGTCTCAGACTCAGCCTTCAATGCTTAATTTCATTGCCTGAACCAACCACCCTCCTTTCAGTAGCCTGACCAGCTTATGATGTCTGTTCCTACTCGGTGATCTTTAATTACTGCCCCTCAGTTCTCAGCCAGTGTCTCCACCCACTGCTCATACCTTTGCACGGTCCCAGGATTCTGTCCACCTGCCCCTGTAAAGAGCATCCCCTTTGTTCATTCATACATGAGCACTCTCCTTTTAGATGGTCTCCTTGGCCTCCAGCTCTTCTTATTTCAAACCCTCACTCGCTTAGCTTAAGAATTGGCTTTTTTTCAAAACACAGACCTGGGGGTGTCATTCCTCCTGATCACAAAAATCCTTGTGGAACGCCAGACCACCTCACGGGACAGCTGAGCCTCACTGAATACTGGCTCTGATCATCCTGCCACCAATCTACAAAGTACTGTGCAATTTAGCTAAAAGGTGACACGAAACTGTCCATCATTTCAGGGAGGCGCCAAGCACTTCCATACCTGGTGGTCTTTGGCAAGGTGTTTCTCTTGCCTGTAAGGCTGTGCAAATTTCCTCCTTTCCTATGCTATGTCTCAGCATCACATCCATCTGTAATGATCCATTACCCGGATTCTTAGTCTTTTCTTCCCATAGTTTGGCCCTGTATGTATTGATTGTATTTCTACTATGTGGTAACTTCTGGGTTAGATACTGGGGATACCCAGATGAAAAGACACAGTTAATTCATTTGCTTAGAGGGCTGGTAAATATTATTGAGCTCTTATGATGCATTGGACTGAGTATGGGTCTCTTCTCTTCTCCCCAGAAAGCACACAAATTCCCTGCTCTCATGGAGATCATATTCTTGTGGAGGGAGACCAAAAAAAAAAAGGAAGGAAACCACTAAGAAAATGGGTACTATTAAGTGCAACAGGAGGAGTTGGAACAGAGTAATGTAAGGCAGAGTGGGTGAAAACTGCTTCAGACTGAGTGGTTAGGAAAGACTTTGTGGAGAGGGAAGTTTATGTTGAAGCCAGAATGCAGAAGGGCCTGCCGAGAGGGCATCCGAGGTAGTTGCATTTCAGTGCAAAGACTCCAGGATGGGACAAGGAGACCTTTCTGGCTCCAGCATGGAGAAGGGGAAGAAGGTAGAAGGAGGTGGACAGAGGTGAGGTGAGACAGGCCAGCAGGCACCGGATCTCCAAGGGCTTAGTGGGCCAGCTTGGGGCTGACCATTTCAAAGCAGTGGTGACAGCTGAGAGGGGGTGTGGGTGGGCACTAGGGCGGTGCAGCAGGGGACACTTAGCCCAGATGGAGGGGAGGGCATCAGAAAGTCTGCAGGAGGAGCTGGCATCTGAGCACTGACTTCAAAGACAAGTAGGAGGGACCTAGATATAAAAGGTGCAAGGAGAGGAGAGAGGACCTTGGAGGCCTAGGAAACAGCATGAGCAAGCATGATATAGGTGGAGAGCAAGTCGTTCCCAACTACTGGAGCATTGAGCACAAGGCGAGGCCAGAAAATGATGAGTTCTCAGGAGGAGGCAAGACCTCAGGTCAGCAAGGGCCTCGTGCCCCACTCCAGGGAATCTGGGTCTTGTCTAGGTCAGGGCCACGGGGACCCAGCTCTTCTGTTCCAACCTTGCCCTGAAACTCCAGTGGTGAGCTCCCCGTGGGTCGAAGAGCGTCTGGATTCAGAGATGTCTGTGCCTAGTGTGTGTGTCCTGCACACGTCTGTGCACTTGGCGTGTGCAGTGCATGGATGGATCTGCCACCAGAGGTCTGGAAGCAGCAGGAGAGACTCTGCCACCCACTCAGGTTCCTTCACTCCTCCTCCCTGGGTGCTGCTGTGTGTGCACCACTAATGCCTGACACACCCCTGTGATGTGCAAGCCATGCTTCGGGAAACACAAGGGCTGTGGGGTGTGCCTGACCTAGCACACGGCATCCACTAGGTGCTAACTCAACGACAGCATTGTCACCTGGGGAGCTTTAGGAAATTTGATGCTCAAACCACACCCCAGGCCAATGAAAACATAATCTCTGGACGTGGGACTTTGGCATCAGTAGTTTTCAAAGCTCTTCAAGTGATTCCAGTCTGTAGATGAAGGAAGTCCACTCCTAGAGATGCCAGGAGCCATGGGCCCCTCCCATGCCCTTCTCCAGCGGTTGGTGGCCAATGGCTCACTACTTCAGTGTGTGGGGGGGTGTCTAAAGTCTCAACCCCCTTACCTCAAGGCTGGATAAGCTCCAGCACAAATCGTGTTGCAGGATTCCCTGGAGACCGATCTGAAGCTAGACTTCTGATACCACAGCCGTGCTCGTTATTTCTCCTGCTTCAAGGGAGCCCTACTGAAGACATGGGCGGGGGGGGGGGGCAGTGAGTGTAGACAGGAGGGACATTTTGTTAATTGTAACTTTTAAGCATAGAAGAGACTTGAGCCTACTTGTAGACAGAGAAAAGAGAACCGGAATAGAATTAAAGCTGGGATTGAATTGGAATTAGAGAGATGAGACATTGATGGGAGGAGGTTTAGAGGAGATCACAGAAGGACCTGTATGTCAGGAACCTGCTCTCTCTTCTTGGCTGGGTCTAGCATAGTCTCCTCGGCATCATTCATTCATTCATTCATTCATTCATCAGGCATTTATTAAGTACCTGTCATATGCTGGACACTATATAAGCCATAAAACTTAAAAGAATAAAGACCCATATAAAGTTCCATAGAAGTTCATAGCTTAGTCATTAGACTTCAGTGGGAAAAATGGGCACAAAAATAATCACAATGCAATGTGGTAATTGCTGTACAAGTGTAGAAAGTGCTATGGAAACCCAAAGGTGAAGCAGCTAACATTGATATGGGAGCAAAGGGGGGTAAAGTCTGAACTGGGAATTAAGGGGTGAGTATAAGATGTGCTTTGGGTATGAAGAGAGGGTGTCTATCTGTGAACAGGGCCCAAACTTTATGATTAATTAGTCTGTTAGGAAGTCAGTATTCTGTGTCAGGCAGTGATTTATCTTTCTCCTTAATATCTCAAATTGCAAAAGCTATTTGAGCATTACTTAAAACAAACAAACAAACAAACAACCAAAACACTATAACTGAGAACGGTGGAAAGAAGGTTAAAGGAGAAAACGAGTATTTTTCTCCTGGAAAGAGATCTTACAGAATTGTTATCTCGGGTGAAGTAAGAAATCTGGTCTATTCACACTTTTGAACTGAGCTGAGACCTTTGCATGCTGTCGTCAGTAAACAACAGGCAGATCTAGAAAATGTTTAAGCAATGGACTGCCTCACTCTGGCTGGCATCCCTTCGCTGATCTTTTGTACCTGTGAAAATCTCCTTTGTGCTGAAAATCCTCAGGCAAGTTTTGGGTCTTCCTCAGAAGTGATATTGCTGTTGGAAGCTCACCGTTACTGTCTCTCTTCTGCTCCTAGCTTACTTACTTTCACTGTTATTTTTTGATACTCTCATTAATTCAATATGTTTATGCATTTATTTTCAGATATCCTTCTACTGCCCGTTAAAGAGTTTGATTGGCTCATTGGTGGGTTGACACGTGGGGAGTAGCATTTTCAGAATCAGATGTTAAGCATGTCATCATTAGAGGTTCCAGTGCTGTTGATTTGAATGTCAAATTATAAACATTTTCTTTCCAGTGATTTGAGGTGATTTAATTCTGTTGAAAAAGAGTTGTCAAATTAACAAGAGGATTGCACCCCCAAACCATCTTTGCTTGTATGTGTATGTGTGTGGGGGGAAGGGTGAACGATTTCCCCCATGATTCTTTTCTCCAGCCCCACTACTTTCTTGTTTTTAGCTAATAATGACTGCCATCAGCTAATGGGCCAGAAGAATCAACACATCAGGAAGCAGTCACATTGTACTGGCTGGGAGATGGAAAGTAAAATAAATATTCCAAGGTCTGATTCTTATTTTTCTACCCCTCATCTCTGGGCATTTGGTTCTCAAATGTCTTTTGTATAAAAGTCACCTTAGGTGCATATGAAATGCAGAGCCCCAGTAGTACCCTGGGCGTTCTTATGTTTAGTTCTGGAGTAAGGGCTTGGAATTTGAATTTTCAAAACCATCTCAGGGAATTTGGATGTGGTCAGCTCATAGCTCACTCTTTCTCTGTATCTTTGTTTCTGTATCTTTTCTCTCTGATAGAGCCCCTTCGTGCTTCAAACCTCCAAAACTCATAAATTTCATTCTAGAAATTTGAAAGGAAATGGAACCCTAAATGCAAATACCACCTTTCAATGTCTTGCAAATGATTCACCAGTCCCGCAGTGTTCTTAACATCTGTGGGAATAGTTTAATCTCTAGCTCACAAGAAAAAGAGCATTAAGAACCTTTGTTAAGATGAGGAGAGGAATGGGCTGAATGGTGGTTAGAAAAAGGCAGGTGAGCTGTTATTAAAGATTGTGAGAGGCACCGTTCTATTTGCTTTACCAAAAGTGCTTTCCTCTAAAGAAATGCAAACCTCTGGTTGTGCAGGTAAACTGAAAAACAAAATCACCCTTAGAGAAAATTATGTTACATGGAATTTAACACAAAGTTGTGTTAAATTGAAAAGCACACATGTTCTTGGAAATCTTTTCATAATTTTAATCTCAAAGATTGTTTTTTCCAGCTACAAGGAAGAAAGTTCATGTTGTTCCTTGAACAATGAAGCCGTCTTTCACAGAAATGCATTTCTAATAAGTACCCTTTGCAAGTGGAGAGAACTTTACCAAGTTTCTGAGACAAGCACAGTTGGAATGTAATGGTAAAACGATGCAGTATAATTCTGGGCATGACTGTTCAGCGATTCACAATCTTTTCTTTACGTTATGCATTTAGGCGTTGCCTAGAATATTTTTCTTTTTCTACAGTGTATTTCTCACAGGAAACCCTGGAGGGAACCTTAACATGGAAATACTGAGAAGTACAAATAATCCATTGTAAATGGGATTCAGTGAAGAAGAGCCGGTTTGGGTTCATCAGGAAAGGATTCTACCAGTTGGGAAAATCTGGGCAGAGAGACCGTCAGACCTGGAATGCTATGTTCTAAGTACAGGGACTGAGTTTGTTTACAGGTGTAAAAGGTCCTGCATCAAAGCAAGGGTGGAGTATTACACTCTTCAAATAGCAGCTTACAAGAGTGCACTGATGAAACTGAGAGATTGCATTTATTTCCATGGCATCCTGTGGAAAAAGATCATAGGGTGACAAAACAGAAGTTCTGTAGCATGTGCAAAGACGGGGCATTATGGATAGGGGAATATCCCATAACTGGATGCATCTGCTTAAGTGGGTCCTGGATTACTCAGAGATCTAAGAGAACCATTAAAATGTTTACCCTCTTTGTAAATCTATCCCAGTTTATTTAACACATGGCATGTTCAAGGTTAGAATGCAATATTCAGAAAAACAGGACTTTGTTTTATTCACGCTTGAGTTCCCAGTGCCTAGATGAGTGTTTGGACTATATTTAAAGCTCGCTAAGTATTTGAGCATTAGAATTAATTGGTGAACACTGAATTATCTACTGTTGTAACATATAGTTCTTTTTTCCCTGAAGCTTACTGCTTTTATTTTTAGGAACTAGAGCCTTTGAAGGGTAACTTATTTTTGAAAAGCGTGCTCGTGGTTTTAACATAATCACTACAGTTTTTAATATGTTCTTGGCTTACCCATGGGATAAGTTGGTTTCTCATTCTCTGTCTCTGTACAGCAGCACAGTAGCAACTATCTTTCCTTAATGCGCAATGACTAAAAATGAGATTAGGTTCCAGAATGTATTAGTTGGAGCTGCTCAACTAGCCTCTGCATATTTCTGAGTACGTTTTCAAGTGAATTTAATAATTCAAAAATAAGAATCAATTTTAGAAAAGAAATCATACTAGTAACAAACATTTCCTTCACGTCCCATAGACAGTGATATTGCCCTACAGGCATTGGCATTGGGTAAAACAACTTCTCTCCTCATAAAAAATCACGAGCTCACTTATCAAGTTGAGTAATGATATTTTGCTATGCCAATGGCAATCTATGCACTGAGTTTGCACTATCAGAAATAGTTCTGTTGCAATAAAGTTTAATTGATAATAAGGGAATAATGAGTGCCTGGTTTAGGAGAGTAAACACTCCTAATATCTGAATGCTAACTATCATTACTGCTGGGGAGTAGCCTATATTCAGGTTATATTTAGAAAAGATTCACAGCAGAATTTTACCAAACATTCAAAGAGGAATTGACACCAATTCTTTACAAACTATTCCAAAAGATTGAAACGGACCCAAATCTCCCAAACTCATTCTATGAAGCAAACAGCATCCTGATACCAAAACCAGGTAAAGATATAACCAAAAAAGAAAACTACAGGCCGATATCCTTGATGAATATAGATGCAAAAATCCTCACTAAAATACTAGCAAACAGAATACAGCAACACATACGAAAAATTATTCATCACGATCAAGTGGGATTCATCCCAGGGATGCAAGGTTGGTTCAACATACGCAAATCAATAAATGTGATACACCATATTAATAAACTCAAACACAAGGACCATATGATCATCTCTATAGATGCTGAAAAAGCATTTGATAAAGTTCAGCACTCATTCATGACAAAGACCCTCTATAAGTTAGGTATAGAGGGAAAGTATCTCAACATAATTAAAGCCATATATGCCAAACCCACTGCCAGTATCATCCTGAATGGGGAAAAGCTGAATGCTTTTCCTTTAAGAACAGGCACTAGACAAGGATGCCCACTCTCACCACTCCTATTCAACATAGTGTTGGAAGTACTAGCCAGAGCAATCAGAGAAGAGAAGGAAATAAAGGGCATCCAGATTGGAAAAGATGAAGTCAAACTGTCCCTGTTTGCAGATGACATGATCCTATATATCGAACAGCCTAAAACCTCTACAAAAAAACTCTTGGAATTGATAAATGATTTCAGCACAGTAGCAGGATACAAAATCAACACACAAAAATCAGTAGCATTTCTTTTCTCCAATAGTGAACATGCAGAACGAGAAATCAAGAAAGCCTGCCCATTTACAATAGCCACCAAAAAAATAAAATACTTAGGAATTGAGTTAACCAGGGAGGTGAAAAATCTCTATAATGAGAACTACAAACCACTGCTGAGAGAAATTAGAGAGGATACAAGAAGATGGAAAGATATTCCATGCTCTTGGATTGGAAGAATCAACATAGTGAAAATGTCCATACTACCCAAAGTGATATACAAATTCAATGCAATCCCCATCAAAATTCCAAAGACATTTTTCTCAGAAATGGAAAAAACTATCCAGTCATTTATATGGAACAATAAAAGACCACAAATAGCCAAAGCAATGCTCAGCAAAAAAAATAAAGCTGGAGGCATAACACTACCTGACTTTAAGCTGTACTACAAAGCTATAATAACCAAAACAGTATGGTACTGGCATAAAAACAGACACACTGACCAATGGAATAGAATAGAGAATCCAGAAATCAACCCACACACTTACTGCCATCTGATCTTTGACAAAGGCACCAAGCCTATTCACTGGGGAAAGGACTGCCTCTTCAGCAAGTGGTGCTGGGATAACTGGATATCGATATGCAGGAGAATGAAACTAGATCCATACCTCTCACCGTATACTAAAATCAACTCAAAATGGATTAAGGATTTAAATATACACCCTGAGACAATAAAACTTCTTAAAGAAAACATAGGGGAAACACTTCAGGAAATAGGACTGGGCACAGACTTCATGAATACGACCCCAAAAGCACGGGCAACCAAAGGAAAAATAAACAAATGGGGTTATATCAAACTAAAAAGCTTCTGCACAGCAAAAGAAACAATTAAAAGAGTTAAAAGACAACCAACAGAGTGGGAGAAAATATTTGCAAAATATACATCTGACAAAGGATTAATATCCAGAATATATAAGGAACTCAAACAACTTTACAAGAAGAAAACAAGCAACCCAATTAAAAAATGGGCAAAAGAGCTAAGTAGGCATTTCTCTAAGGAAGATATACAAATGGCCAACAGACATATGAAAAAATGCTCAACATCACTCAGCATCCGGGAAATGCAAATCAAAACCACATTGAGATACCATCTAACCCCAGTTAGGATGGCTAAAATCCAAAAGACTATGAACGATAAATGCTGGCGAGGCTGCGGAGAAAAAGGAACTCTCATACATTGTTGGTGGGACTCCAAAATGGTGCAGCCTCTATGGAAAATGGTATGGAGGTTCCTTAAACAATTGCAAATAGATCTACCATACGACCCAGCCATCCCACTGTTGGGAATATACCCAGAGGAATGGAAATCATCAAGTCGAAGGTATACCTGTTCCCCAATGTTCATCGCAGCACTCTTTACAATAGCCAAGAGTTGGAACCAGCCCAAATGCCCATCATCAGATGAGTGGATACGGAAAATGTGGTACATCTACACAATGGAATACTACTCAGCTATAAAAACGAATGAAATACTGCCATTTGCAACAACATGGATGGACCTTGAGAGAATTATATTAAGTGAAACAAGTCAGGCACAGAAAGAGAAATACCACATGTTCTCACTTATTGGAGGGAGCTAAAAATTAATATATAAATTCACACACACACATACACACACACACACACACACAAACGGGGGGGGGGGGGAAGAAGATATAACAACCACAATTATTTGAAGTTGATACAACAAACAAACAGAAAGGACATTGTTGGGGGGAGGGGGGGAGGGAGAAGGGAGGGAGGTTTTGGTGATGGGGAGCATTAATCAGCTACAATGTATATCGACAAAATAAAATTAAAAAAAAAAAATAAACTTACCTTACAATGAGAAAAAAAAAAAAAAAAAAAGAAAAGAGTACATGTGTTTTGTTCTTATGGGATTTTCTTGTCAGTATTCCTGCCAGATTTCATTTTCATGCCTTCTCCTTTCAGAAGAAGGATTGCTAGGTCTGTTTTTGTTTTGTTTTAATGGGAGAATTTGTTGTTTTCCAGCATGGATTTATTCTTTTTTAAAAATAAGTTAACTGTTATTTCATGGGATTTTTTGATGGCAGGGTCATGTGCACTGAATAGTCTCAAATAGAGATTGACATCTACTTAGCGGAAGGATAGAAATAAAAGATGTGAAGGATAGAAATTAAAGATGTGTTTGCCTTAAATAATGGAGGGAAATACAATGTGGGAGAAAGAGAAGTCATCCTAACAAAATTAAATGTAGCCACATCTTCCCCTCCGTTTAGGACAAAAATTAGTTGGTAACCAGCAGAGTCTGGGCAGATTGCGTGGTTTAAAATGAAAAGAGCCAGTTTTTATATTGTGGCAAAATACACATCACATAAAATTTGCCATCTTAACCATTTTGAAGTGCACAATTCAGTAACATCAAGTACATTCACATTGTGCAACCATCACCACCACCCATCTCCAGATCTCTTCTTATTCTCGCAAACCTGAAATTCTATACCCATTGAATAACAATCCCCATTCTTGCCTCCCCTGGCCCCGGGCAAGCACCCTTCTACTTTCTGTCTGTATGCATTTGATTACTCTAGGTACCTCATGTAAGTGGAATTATGCAATATTTGCCCTTTTGTGACTGGCTTATTTTACTTAACATAATGTCCTCGAGGTTCATCCACATTGTGGCATGAACCAGCATTTCCTTCCTTTTGCAGACTGAATAATGCTCCACGGTACATGTAGACCACATTCTGCCTATCCATTTATCCACAGATGGATACGTGAGTTGCTTCCACCCCTTGGCTATTGTGAATAATGCCTCCAGGAACATGGGTGTGCACTTATCTGTTCAAGTCCGATTCTTTTGGGTGTACACCCAGACGTAGAATTGCTGGATGATATGGCAACTCTATTTTTACTTTTTTAAGGAACCTTAATAATGTTTTTTGTAGTGTCAGGAAGAGTCATTTTTGAGCTCAGAGGCAGCAGCTCTGCAGAGTTTCTTGCTTCATTCCTGGAAGGAAGATGGATTGGTCCATGACTGATTGATATCCCTGGTGATGTCTTTTACCCTATTTCCAGAAAGGCAAGATCCTTAGCATATCCTTTTAAGCCAAGGGGAGTGGTTAACTCAGTGTTTTGCATCGTCAAAAGTACTTATGTCAGCGACTTTACTCACAATTTCTCATCATCTATTATTGAAAGTGATTGCTTATGGCTTCAATCATCATTTTAGCCAGGGGGAAAATATTGTATAATACTGGGGTTAGGATAATGCTACCTCATTTGGTTTTATGCTACCTAATCTCTTTTTATTTAATCTTCATGATAACTCCAGGATATGCAAACTGCCATCATGATTTTTTTTTTTTTCAGTTGAGGAAAACAAAAATTTGCCCCAACTTCCCTAAGTGGCAAAGCCAGCATGGACCCCCGTGCCTCTGAGCTCACAGACTTTCTTCCCTGGCTTTATCAAGTGTTCAGCACCTTTCCACTTGAGTTTTGTCCCGCAAACATTTATTAAGTTTCTATGACATGTGAGAAGTCACAGAAACTCATTTATTGTGTTTATAATACTGTGCTAGGGGCTGAGGATATATTAGAAACAGTCATCACTGTCAAAACATAAGAAATGGCATGTAATTTCAAACCAATTTGGTAACTACTCAGAAGTAGGCACAGATCCCAGGAATGGTCCTCTAACTTTCTCAGTGTGTTTGATCATCTAGGAGCGGTATGATTTGGAGTTTTTGTTTCTGAGTTATGCTTTAATTTCATTTTTAAATATTGTTTTTGTTTATAAAGTCAAAAATTGATAGGTTCCATGTAACAGATGGTTAAAGTTGCAATCATTTCATTTTTTCTGACATAGAATTTTTAGTCTGTGTTATAAGACCCCCAAAGCTACCTTTGATGGCTTTCTAAAATAAGAACAAAATACAGATAATCAGGTAGAAAATAAAATAGATTTGCACACTTCAATAAAGTGTTGGAAAACAATGTCTTAATAGACCAATATGTCTGAGATTTCATAAAACAGCAGCAACAGCCCCAAGATATTTATTCACTTCTTCTTTGCCAACCATTGTAGAACACTATGATGATAAAAGACTATCAAAATCTTAATTAAGCAAGAGAGCTACCACTCCATTGCTCCTTTGTAAGTCATACCTGAGGCTACAGCTGTCTTTTACCGATAAATATTGGTAAGAAAAACATAGAACTCCAGTGCCCCATAGGACAATGTTTCTCTAGTCAGTGTCCATGGTGATTGGATATTTGTATTTAGATAGATTGAGTAGTCTGATATCTGGAGGTGTTAGCTGATGCTAGGGGAGTGTCTAAATGGAAGATTGAGCTCTGGGCAATGTTGTGTAGTTGGGGAAAGATGGTGGGGTGGTCATGAAACAGGAGGAAAACCAGGGGCTGGTCTCTTGCAAGCTTGGATGGAAAAAGTGGGCAGAAGTGTCAGGACAGAAGATTAACTTTTAATGAGAGAGATTCAGCTCGTGTTGAGAGAAGAGGCGAAATGGGATGGAAAAGGATGCAGGTCAGTTTGCAGGTGCCCAGAGAAGGAAAAATATTCATCATTGGAGGGGTAAATTTATAACATAGTGGCCCATAATTAACATCCGTTGTCAAGAAAAGTCTTAGAGGTTTTGATTTCCAAACATACTTCTGCTTACCTTGTGCTGCAGAATGTGTATTTGTAATGACACTCACATCTTGAGCTCCAGTTTGGCACACCACCTATGTCCCCTTTCCTTACTTAATACTGCTTTTATTTAATTTAATTGGCAACCAGAATTAGAAGTGTGTGTTTGTATGCGTATGTGTTTTATACAGACAGCTTGTAACCTGGGTGGGATTCTACTTAACAGCCTGTTTTTCTCCAACTACTTGAAAGCATATGTTCTAAAAAACCAATCCAAGTTGTGGCCAAAACATAGTGTCTTTTGCAATCTCTAGGTTTCCCCCCAATACATGGTAAATATTAAATTAATTGAATCGTGTAATTTCCTTTTTCTTTTTTTGTTTACTTTCAGCATCTCTCTATTGTCCTCTGCAGATATGAAAGGCAGAGATCTCAGCCACTGATATGAATACTTGTGCATTAGTCTCCCTATTTTGCATGCATTCTGGAAGAATCTTTCAGTGTAATCTTCCAGCTCCCTATTTAAACTTTGTCTAGGTCAGTTATGCTATTTAGCTCAACTGTTGCATTATAAAAGAAAATTTTTAACCATCATATTCTTAATTTCCAAAAAGGCTAAATATTTTTTCTTTATAGCTGATGCTTCTGATTTTGAATGCAGTTAGTGTTGACTCTGAGGACACAGATTGAATTTACTTTTATATTTTCTTCTGTTTATTACCTCTGACTCCTTAAGTTTTATTTCTCCTTTTTGTTGGCTTAGGGGCCTCTCTCGTAGGTGTTGGTTTTCCTCAAATACTTGGATGTATTTGACTGATTTCCCATTTCTTATTGGCAATCCTTGTTTGCTTGTCCTCGGACATAGGCTGTGACGACAGGAGCCACCCTCTTGTAATTAACTGTGGGCACAGCCTGGATTGTGAAGCCTGATACAGGGATTCAGGAGGCTTAACTTCTAGATCTGGGTGCTCTCCATGCCTCCTGAGTGTCTCTGGCCCCAGGACACACCAGGTGATCTCCTGGGACAGCACCACTGCTTTAGAGACCATGCATACATCTGGAAGGACTTCAGCAGGGCCCGCATCTGATTCTCTCTGTAGTCCCCACCCTGAGGCTACTTGCTCCTCTAGGTGGATTGTATCTTTGCTACAAAGAGGATCTGGGGGTGTTGATGTCGTGTGCATGTGTGTGGCAGGAGGTGGGGATGGGGTGGTGGTGTGCCGCTGCTCCCTGACATTCAGAATAGTAGAAGGGTATGGTGAGGCCAGTTCCCAGGCTCCAAATATAGCTCTTTAAGTGGCTTTTCTGGCTTTGTCTCAGCACCCACATTGGTTTCTGTGACCGCTTATTTGAACTAATGCATATCTGGATCTGTGTTTGCTGTGAGATGTTCTCTTGTGTATATTTTGGGCTGTGGTTTCTTCAGTTTTGTTTCTTTATCAGCCAGATCTCACCTGCTTTCTGTGTTATAGGAAGTTCTCCAAATTTCGGTATTGTTTTTAAGCAACAATAACTTATTCTTGCAGATCTCTAGATCAGCTAAGAGTTGGTTGATCTTGGCTGGACTCAGCTGGGCTGAGCTGGACTCACTCATGCACCTGTGGTTGGCTGATCTCAGCTGGGCTAGATCAGGGTGGCTCGTCCTCCTCCGTGTACCTTTGATCCTCCTCCTGGGAAGAGTAGGCCAATCTGGGCATGCTCTTCTATTTTATTTTATTTTATTTATTTTAATTTTTTTTTTGTACTTTTGTGACCGGCCGCATCACGCTCAGCCAGTGAGCGCACCAGCCATCCTTATATAGGATCCAAACCCGCGGCGGGAGCACTGCTGCGCTCCCAGCACCGCACTCTCCCGAGTGCGCCACGGGGTCGGCCCCATGCTCTTCTATTTTAAAAATAAATTTTGTTGTGTATATTTAAGGAATATGTTACGATGTTATAAGATAAAAATATATAGTAAAGTGGTTATCATAGTGGATCAAATGAACATATCCATCTTCTCACATAGTTACTCATTTTTTCTCCCTTTGACAAGAGCATCTATAATCTACTCATTTAACAAAAACTCTGAATACAGTATGCGATTATGGACTACAGTCCTCACGTTGCACATTAGATCTTACAACTTGTTCATAATACTTATTTTGCTACTTTGTATCACTTGGCCTACATCTACCCATTTCTTCCCCCTGCTCCCACTGTGACCCTGGTAACCACTGTTTTATTCTCTACCTTTATATACTTGACCTTTGCATGTGTGTGTTTGTTTCAGATTTCACATATAAGTGAGATCATGCAATATTTTTATTTCTGTGTCTGGCTTATTTTTCTTAGCATGATGTCCTAGGTCCATCAATGTTGTGGCAAATGGCAAAGATGTCCTCCTTTTTTTATAGCTGGATAATATTAATATTCCATCATGAGTGTGTGTGTGTGTATACAAGTGTCTTTATCCATTCATCTGTTGATGGACACCTGGGTTGTTTTCATGTCTTGGCTGTTGCGAATAGTGCTGCAGTGTACTTGAGAGAACAGGTATCATTACAAGGTGACAATTTCGTTTCTTTTGGGTATATACTCAGAAGAAGGATTGCTAAGTCTGTTTTTGTTTTGTTTTGTTTAAATGGGAGAATTTGTTGTTTTCCAGCATGGATTTATTCTTTTTTAAAAATAAATTCACGGTTATTTCATGGGATTTTTTGATGGCAGGTCATGTGCACTGAATAGTCTCAAATAGAGATTGACATCTACTTAGTGGAAGGGTAGAAATAAGGTTTTGGGTTTTAGTCAAATGTCTGAAATTCAATTAAAACATCAGTACCATCACCACCACCACCAACAACACTAATGTAAATTTAGTTCTGGCTGTGTGCCGGGAACTCTGCTTAATACAAACACTCATTATGTGTATTATTTCCAGTTTAGGGATGAGAAGTTGAGGCTCCTGAAGCTTAAGCAACTTCACCACAGTGCTAAAAGAGGATCACTAAAATTACTCAGATATTTTATAGTGGGAATAAAATGTAGATGGCAACATAGAACATTCTGGAAAGAAAAAAAAAAGAGCTTGCAGGAAAATCAAGTGCATACTTTTGAGTAAAAGCTGACAAACTTTGCCTTGGTTTTCTCACAGCATATTTAGAAGGAGTTAGAAATTGAAGCGTAATAAGAATAGTTTTGATGGGAGTAATTTGAGAAGACCACTGAAGGAGATGGTAAGACTTGATTAAAGGGAGAATAGGAAAGCAGGTATTTTGACCCAAGGGAATGCCCAGTGTGAATAGTGGCAGGAAAGTGCATGGACCCCAGCAAGAATGGGGTGTTGGTCACTTTGTATTTGAAGGGATATTGTGGGAGATGAGATTTTAGAGGTTATGGATGCCAGGATGGTCAATTTCTCCTTTTGCAATGCTCGTTCAAACCCAAGATTCTGAGATCTTATGGTAAGTACAGCAAACCTGCACTAAACTTGTCTGGTCAATTAATTGATGGTTTCAATAAGTGTCTGGGTTGTAACAGCTCCACGTTCTACTTTTTTAATGCTCTCCCTTTTGCTTTCCCTTTTGGCAGTGCCTTGCTGCCGCTGAAACACAGCTAATAAAAATGAAACAGGGTGAATTTATTGAACATTGAGCTTTGTTTTCTTTTGCTTCTTGTACACAGTGCACCATTATTGGGAAGAGAAAAAAGACTCAAGATGGGTCTGGAGAGACATCTTAGCAATGCTTTCATGGTGAGCTGCAGCAGTGTGACAAGGACAGGTTACTGAAGAGACAGCATAGGACATCTCCCTTTTGTAAGTTCATCTGGGTATTATTCATGCTGTAAGATGTGCAAGAAGTCTATGAAAGATTTAGATCGAAGTGACTCTTATAAGAGTGACTATTGACCTTTAGAAGAGACATTGCAAAGAAGGAAGGGTTCCTTGCCAAAAAAACAGATTTGGAAATTTGTCTGGGAAGTGGCATATTATTAGCTAGATGGATTAGACAAAAGGAAGAGGATGGGCAATTTTAAGTATCAAATCTCCAAAGGATATTTAAGACATGTAATGGAATTAAAATTGCTGCCTTGGGTATGAGTAGGTGCACCGATTAACATGGAGGAACAAACGCTTCATAAGTATAGATCAGGTGCTTTGGTCTTGACTTAAACTCAGTTTGCCTTAGCAGAATGCTGCTGCTGCTCAGAGAATATGTTGGCTGTATTTGAATATAGAAGTGATATTAGATTTACGGAAGAACTGCAAAGGTGGTAGAGGGTTCTCAAATATCCTTCAGACAGCTTTCTTTAATATAGGATCACACATACCTATGGTACACTCATCAAAACTCAGAAATTAATAATGGTACAATACTATTAATTAAACTACAGACGTTATTCAGATTTTTCTCCCCCAACTACTAATGTCCTGTTTCTGTTTCAGAATCCAATTTAGAAAACAAAACAAAACAAAACAAAAACATTGTATTTAGTTATCCTATATCTTTACCTCTCCCAATCTGTGACAATTTTGCAGTGTTCCCTGATCTTTCCTGACCATGTCAATTTCGAGGAGTACTGGTCAGGTATTTTGGAGGATGTCACTTGAGTTGTATATAGCTGATGTTTTCTCATGATTATACCGAGGGTATAAACTTCCATCTTTTTAGGGCTAAATAACCCTTTTCCTGTTTTCTAGCTTTCTGCTAGCTAACTCACGGTGGTTTCTTTTATTTTCTTCATTGCAATTCTTAAGAATCTGAGTTATATCTATTAAATTACTTGCCTCATAGCATGCATTTATTTTTCTTTAAAACAAAATCAATGAGAATATCTTTCCTGTGGATACAGTACACTAAATTCTGGAAGGGTAGAGGTCAGAAGTAAAATGATTCAGTCATTAGGGAAAAGCCCACCTTTCGTTGACTGTCTCAGGAGGCAGATGCGAAATCACTGTCAGTGACTATCAGACAGTTATGGTTCCAAGATGGGTTATTTATTAAGAAGAAGTTGCTCTCTTTGTCTAGATAAGATTTTTCAAACTTTGAAGTTAGTCAATAAACCACCTGATAATTTGTTCCAAGGAATTTTCAATATAAAATACAATTTAAAGACAAAACAATCACAAAAACCAAATATCTCTCAACCTGATAGACAAGGTACAATTTCTTTCCAGTGAAATGACATAATTAAGTTCAACTGAAATACTGTTTGTCAATGTTCCTGGTGCTTGTTCAGTGTCTTGAATGCAAATTTACATTGATAACAGAGAAATGAGGCGATAAATTTGGGTTTTTGAAGAAGATGGAAGCTATCTACAGACAACAGCTCAGAGATTCAGGACTGAATTGATTACTTTTTGATGTGATTATCAAGTGCCATGAGTTTGTTTTGTGACAGCTTTCTTTCTCTATGCAAATGTGAAATTTTACTTTTATATGTGTATAGAGCCAGAACAGAGCTATGCAAGTTGCAATGTAATCACAGAGCTGATAGTGTTAGTTGTACAAGCAATTTCCAGAGTGTGCATTGAGGTGGGATGGGCCACTGGGATGTTAAGATTTCATCCTTTCTTTTTTTTCTTTTTAAAAAAATCTCTGCTATAGTTATGGGGGCATATTATTGTATGATGGGGTGGAAGGTGCAACCTAATTTTTGGACCCTTACTGGATCTCAATGGGGAATGGGAGAAACTTTTTTTCACTGCAAGAAACACAAAGTTTTCTCAGCCTATGATCTTCATCCAGTCCTGAGCCTGGAGCAGCTGTTTTCCTGGAGAGAGTTTGGAAGACTGGG
Source organism: Cynocephalus volans (assembly GCF_027409185.1). Taxonomy (NCBI): domain Eukaryota; kingdom Metazoa; phylum Chordata; class Mammalia; order Dermoptera; family Cynocephalidae; genus Cynocephalus; species Cynocephalus volans. Next base: position 12,097,189 of record NC_084477.1, on the reverse strand, counting down.
TTGGTGACCCAGCTATGCTGCAGTGACATACTTAGCTTCCAATTGACGGTCTCCATCCCTAAAACAGGAGCTGGGCCTTTATACACAGCAAATGCAATCTTCCATCATGATGCCTCTCAGATAGTGTAGACTCTGTCTAGATAACACAACCATTGAGTGGCATTTGCCAGAGAGAGACAGACACTAGGAGTTCAAGCAGAGGGTTTTGCTATGATGCTTACATGTGAGCTCTTTTAACACATGAGAGAGAGAGAGAGAGAGATTCAATGTTGCAAAATGATCACAGTAGCTGAATTTAGGGGATGAGTGGGTATAGAAGGGCTTATGTGACTATCCTTTTCCACTTTTCTGTAGTTTAGGTATTTTTTCTAAATTCCAAAGTTGCTGAGCTGTTGACATGATTGAACCAAGTGCATCCGAAGCATACGTGGTCCAGGTCCAGCCTGGAGCTGCAGCACTAACTTCCACCACGTTCACCCTCCGCCTTGCCACTGCTGGAGCCCTGACACTTGTGCATTTTATTTTATCAGGCACAATGACAAAGAGAATGCAAACTCAACACACACGCGGCAACTGCATGTTCACACAATTTCAAAATGGAATTTTTTTTTATCGTACATTAGAAATCAGGGCAATTTCCCCATATCTAGAATGTCTAACCCACACATTCCCAATTACTGTATTTTCACGTTATTTTTCTCCATCCCTTTGGCATTTCTTGATTACACCCTGTGTTCACCTGCCCTCTCTTTATCCGCTCACTCGACAATTTTCACCTGTATCCAAATAGACAAAGACGCACGATCAAACTCTTGACACATATTTGCTTCACTCTTCAGTGTTCCACTGCAGCCTGCCAGTTTTTAAAACTGGAATAAACAATTTTTGCAGCTGAAATGCAATGAATTCTGAAAAGAGACATATCTCAGAGTTAAAGCCTTGACACATCCGTGGTACTGAAACTTACATGCAATGATAATTTGTATTCTATCTAATTTGCTTTGCTTACAGGATGCATTAAAGTGTATAAAACCAAAGACTTTTATTTTAGTTTAATATGACAAAATGTGTATGTGTTTGTGTATTTGCACATACATGTATGTTATAACTGTGCTTTTTAAAAAATTTCTGGGATTTGACTTTTATTTCCTCTGGGGCTGAGATTTCAGCCTATGGTTGCTGGTAAGCTGAGGGCAGGACTGTGCCTGTTCCTTGTGCTTGCTCCTCTTTCCTACCTCCTTTTCTGCTCCTAACTCCAGCACCTATGCCATTAGTCCATTTTTAAGTAGATGAACACGATACTCACTGAACAAACTAGAATGGCTGAGCAGGGATGACCATGACTGAATCTTCTAATCAAATAAAATAACCACAAAGCAGGTTCGGACTATTTTTCATGAATGAGTTGATTCCTGTGCTGTGCAGTAATTAGATGTGTGTATAAGCCATTCAGATAAATGCTGATGATTTTTATTTCATCTCCACAACCAAAACAGGTGAAATGAGATTTCTCAGGAGGTAGAATTCTTCTCCCTTCTTTTTTCCCCTCCTTTCTTGCCTTCTTCCCTTCCATGACAACTTCCAGTTGAAAAGTGATAACAATTTTAATTTTGAGTAGTTGGGTCACTAAGCTGTTTTCGAACATCCATCCTTTGTTTTGGGGCAAATCCACAGAACTGCTTCTGGTTGCATGCCATGGTTGGTGTTGACCCAGAACGTTGGCATCAGCTCTGTGTGTAGAAAGGGGCCATGCCACTTTGGTCTTCATTTCTATTGATATCTGGAGCCTTGCATTACTGGGGAAAGAGTGGACAAAGGGCCAAAGGAGCCCAGGGGTCTTCTGAGAAGGATGATATTAGATGGTCTGAGTTTCAAAGCTATTGCAACAGGTTGAATAACCTGAAATGGCACTGACCAAAACTGGTTGTTGGAAAAGGACAAAAGGGACTTTGGAACAAAAAAACAACTTGCAGCAAAGAAGATAGGATAGCTGTTGTTACATGCCTTCAACATGGGTCTAGGCTGTCCTGTATGAGCACTGGCTCTTGTTATTTCATGGCCTGATCCTGGAATCCTCCTGAGTCAGTCTAGTCACTGCAGGCACGACTCTAGGAACGTGATTGCTGTGTATAAGCTAAAGATCTGTGCCGCTAATGATGTAATGATCGGTACCCAGGTCTCCTCTGGCTCGGAGTTTTCATCAGTGAGTAAAAACTTGGGGGCCAGGCTTTTTTTTCCCCCTTGAACTCTGAGAAACTCCTGCAGGACCAGCAGGAGTTTTGTGCTGCAGTTACTGTATTGTTTCTCACAACAGTCAGAGCTTGGCACCAGGTCAACCCCCAGTTTTGGCCATGAACCTCCTAGAGCAGGCCTGCATCTACAACAGGGTGGACAGGGAACCCTTTATGTAATAGACAAGATGCTCTGGTCTAGTCACTCGTTGGTGGGGTGGTGGATACCAAACTAACACTTTGCACTGAATAAGCACTGAAATAATTTGACTTAGCATGAGAGAGACAAAGTAAGGAAGAATATAATTCTTACCCAGATCAGATGGAAAATTTAGACTTGCTTAAGCAGAGGTGGTGGGCAGGGAGGGTGGATAGCAGGGGCTCCTTAACAGAGGGTGAAAGCCTCGACAGACATTCTGAGATTGGACCTGCTGAGCACATTATTTTAATAAATCCAATAACCCAGTTTTTTTTAAAGAACAAAAACCAGAATAGATTTGTACAAGAATAGATTGGATTTTTTGTAATTAACTCCAAAAATAAATGACATAATGTATAAAACTTTTACAGGTTCCCGTTCTGTGTTTTCATCCTGATTTGAATAGATGCTAGAAGGAATCTTAATGATCAAGTACAAGTTTATGTGATCTGAAGCAGGGGTTCCCCACCCTCTTCTTAGCATAGATCCCTGAACAGGGGAGATGCTGTTAGGCTCACTCTTCCATTTCTCGGACCTCCATTGGGAATTTTTGAACATTCCTGTGACTTACTCCAGAAATGATGAGATTTCAATAACTTAATGGCTGCATTCTTCAAGTAACCCATAGTAAATATAGTGAACATTTGTTGGTTGCTTTTCCATTATGGGCCTGATTTTCTCCTGGGAATTTCACTCCCTCCCCCCCTTTTGACCATGCGGTTTGGATGGCCTTGGCCCCTATTCAATTTCTGGGACTAGGTCTTGAATAGATTCAGCAAATTGAGATATCCCAACCCCTAGACCACAGTGGTTGGTTCAGGGATAAGCATGTAATCCAGTGAGAGCCAATGAGATTTGAAGACACATTTCCTGGGGCACCTATTGTTTTCCTGTGGAATCCTTCAAAAGAGACTCTCTCTTTCCCACTGCACAGGAATAAAGAAAGCTGGCACTGAGGCCACCTGGAAGTCATTCTGCAACCACGAGGAGATAATCTACCAAAGATTAGACCCCAAATCACTGACATTGACTCAGAAAATGGACAGCAGGAAACTGGATCCTGGCCTGATTCAAGCTCTGGGTGAAGCGCTGTAATACTTTTCTACTTAAACTACTGTTTAAGTCCATTTTAATGGTATTTTCTTCTGTTTGAACCATAATATAGAACAAAAAAGTTTCCTAGCCTCAATAAAAGAACCTTGAATTGTAAGGTTCACTAGTGATAACAACATATCTAAAGAAAAAGGAAAATTCATAGTTACAAGGTATGTCGTCAACATATCCATAGTTTAGAGATGGAAGGAAGAGTGGTAATACTTACTTATTTATTTGTTTTGAATATTCATGAGATACAAAGTTTATTGTCACCTCTCGTGACAATGATGTGAGGGCCAGACTCATGCTGGGGGTATAACCACTACTAGAAATTACATTTGTACCCTGTGACCCGCACTCAATCATCCCCCAACCTCCCTCCCCCTACCCCTTTCTTCCCACTCTGCAAAATGAGCAATTTATGTTCTCCGTAGTGGAGTCAATCTATGGTTGAGTTATCCCAGAGCTCAAGTGAAACATGCCCCCAAACCATTTTGCTTTTGCTATTAGAATGGCAGGATCACAGAGTAAATTTATGGTGAATAATTCAGATTTTAGGTATGCTGAGGGCAAGGGGTCCTAGTAGGAACTGAAGCATTCTGGTCATTAACAAGTGAAAAGTTCTATTATCAATTAGCTTTTTACTTTATGTACCATTTGGGAGTATATTTTAGTTGATGTGGGTACTTAGTTTTTAGTTAGCAAGTGCTTAAATATACATTAAGAAAATCCAGTATGGTGCATAGAAAAGCTACAAATCAGATCTTATCATATGATAACCCAGTAGAGGTGCAGGTGAAGGTATCCTGTCTGCCCTCCTCAGGTTTTACCTCGACTCTACCTCTTGTGATTCTGTTTAGAAATCAGCGTGTGCTTCACAGGAAAGAATGAAAATATAAACTTATGCAGCTCAAACAAAGATCTCACAGGCATGAACCTTAGTGTAATCTACACCAGGTGTGATATATGATGTTGACTATTTCACTTGATATGTATGTGAGTCTCTTTAGAATTCAGACAATGCAGATACGAAAAGAGAAAAAGTTTCTTTTCTCTTTGTAAAGTGGAAAAGTTTGACATGGTAAATACTAGTTATAAATAAGTACCAAAAACTTTTAGTGGAAAAGTACACATCTAGAATCATATTCTCCTGTTCCAACTGTCAAAGCACATCTCTGTGGTTTAATTTTAAAATTCATTAAAAGTACTGTTTCCTTAGCTTAGGCATTACCATCTGGAAAAAAAAAAGTTTATTCTGTTAAGGAATAAAAGGAAAAAAAAATTATTATTGAAGAGTTAGATTGTATTTTTCTAGCTCTAGAGTTTCATTCTCAAGAGAAAGAAAAAATGAAGGCATTTTCAAGTTTCATATTTAAAACCTCAGTATAAACTTCCTAATGTTCAATTTTACTTTATAACAAAAATACCACATGCATTTGTTGAAATTTTCTAAGCAACAAGCATTCCCTGACAAGATATTTGAATTTCCATGGAAGCAGAGAATTTCAAAACTAGTTTTAACATACACCCCAATGGAACCGGTTATTCTTTATGTTCTTATTCAGAACACTTAAGGAGCCTTTTCCAAGGGTTGCTCTCAGGGCACTTGCACCAGAATCAAGAAGACATCCATTTCTGGTTAGGATGTAGTGAGTTACAAGAATCTATTGCTTTTACCCTAATAACAATAACAAGCTACCTAAGCTTCAAGCTACAAAATCATAGTTAAAAAAAATCCACCAGAGAGCTGAGGATAGGAATAGACCTAGATGACCAAGCAAAGACTTTATGAATACTCCTTCAGAAGCACAGGGAACAAAAGCAAAAATTAACAAATGGGACCATATCAAACAAAAAAGCTTCTGCATAGCAAAGGAAACAATCAAAAAAGTGAAAAGACAACCTGCTGGGAGAAATTATTTGCCAGCTATGCATCCAACAAGGGATTAATATCCAGTATATACAAAGAATTCAAACAACTCAATAGTAAAAATAAACAAATAAAAAAATAGTTTGATTAAAAAATGGGCAAAAGAACTGAATAGACATTTTCTAAAAGAAGACACACGAGTGGCCAACAGGCATAAGAAACAATGTTCAATATTGCTAATCATCAGAGAAATGCAAATAAAACCCACAACGAGATATTATCTCAGCCCAGTTAGAATGGCTATTATCAAAAAGACAGAGAATAACAAATGCTGGTGAGGATGCAGAGAAAGGGGAACTCCTACACATTATTGGTGGTAATCTGACTTAGTACAGTTGCTATGAAAAATAGCACAAAGATTTATCAAACAGCCATAGACAGAAGTAGCATACAATCTAGTATCCAAAAGGAACGGAAATTGACAAGTTGAAATGACACCTGTAATCCCATGTTTATCATGGCTCTATTCACAACAGCAAAGAGTTGAAACCAACCTGAATGTCCTTCCACTGATGACTAAATAAGGAAAAAATGCGATATGTTCCTTTGCCTCCCGTGGATTTGTCACCTCTTTTCCCTGGGTGATGAAGCTGCAAAAACATTACTCAAAACCCATCTCTTCTGAGCAGTGAAAGACCCCAAAGGGGTTAATCTCTCGGAACCTTCAAGAGCGAGGCATTCCTTTCTTGGGAAATTAATCACAAATTGGGGTTCTTGTCCTGCATTTATTCTCCAGACCAGGAAGTTACAGAAAAAGAACATAGGTGGGGTAATAGTTTAATAATAGAAGCTGGTAACAAGCAAGGGGACATTCCATAATGCAATTTGCAAAAGGTTAAGTTGATCCACCAACAAAAGCTTGGTCTTAGCAAATGCTGTTTTTCCCTACAGCAATTTCCAAGTATCTTTACATATCAATCAGTAACTCATCTGTCCTTGAGCCAGCAACCTTTCCGTATTACAATTCTTTATCTTACAACAGAGACTTTTAGCCTGGGGAAAGTTTTCTGTCTTTTGCAAGGTTAACATCTTATATGTACTTTTAAGAAGTTAGGCTAAACCTCAAACTACAGGGAACTAAACTATGTGAAATATATTTGCTTTATAAATGTAAGTATACTCCACACTGATATATATATCACATGCTACTCAGCCATAAAAATAATTAAATTCTGCCATTTGCAGCAACATGGGTGAGCTTGGAGAAAATTATGTTAAGTGAAATAAGCCAGACACACAGAGAGAAATACCTCATGTTCTCACTCATATGTGAAAGCTAAAAAAGTAGATTTTAAAGAAGCACAAAGTAGAATAGTGGTTTCTAGAGAGTGGCGGGGGGGAAGGGGAAGGGAAAGATGGGTAAAGGTGGCCAGTAGATACAAAATATTAGAGAGAAACAAGAATGGGAATAAGGTTCTAGTAATACATGGAGAGTATAGTTAAAACAAAGTACTGTGTATCTTTGAATAGCTAGTCAAGATGCGGTTGGATGTTCCTAACACAAACAAGTAACAAATGTTTGAGGTAATACACTGAACGCTGATATGATCATTGCACACAGTATGAATGTACCCAAATATCATATTGTACTCCATAAGTATATACAATTATCATGGGTCAATTAAGAAAAATAAATTAAAAAGAGAGAAAAAAATTGAGAAATAGAGAGTTGAGTAGTGGTTACCAGAGGTAGGGAAAGGTATGGGAAAAGGAGGGGATAGGGACATGCTGGTAGACTGGAGACTGGTACAAAGTTACAAAGTTACAAAGTGGGTGACAATAACCAATAATATTGTATTGTGTATTTCAAGGTAGCCAGAAAAGAGGATCCTGAATGTTATAACCACAAAGAAATGATAAATGTTTAGGTGATAGATACGCTAACTGTTCTTAGATCCTTATACAATATATGCATGCATTGAAACAACAAACTGTACCCCATAGACATGTACAATGAAAAAAAGAATTAAAATTTAGAAAAAAGAAAAAGAAACAGACCTAAATAAACTGAAAGGTAGGAAGTGACAAGTCCTGTCTAGGAGATAATAGATGAATCACTCCTTTCATACCTGGCAGAGTGGTGGAGGTGGGTGGAATCCACCACAGATGTGGGTAAGGAGAAACCAGTAGAATTTTCAGTAAACTTTGGTGGTTATGTTTGGGCTGATGACCTAAATAGGAGCATACCTCCTATAAGACCCTATGGAATCTACTCACACACATATGCACAAAACTGCTAGTGCTAATAAGCATTTAGCAAGATCATGGAGATACAAGGACAGAATAGAAAAATCTTCTATTTCTAAGTATAAGCAACAAAGAAATTGAAAATGAAATTAGAAGTGCCTCTTCCAGTTGCATAAGAGAATAATACCTAGGAATAAAGCTCACAAAATACATTCAAGATGTGTCCTGCAGCTGCTGTAACAAATTACCATGAACTGGGTGCTTAGAACAACAGACATTTACAATCTCACAGTTCTAGAGGCCAGAAGTCTAAAATCAGTATCACTGGACCTAAATCAAGGTGTCAGCAGGGCTGTGCTTCCTCTAGAGTTTATGGGGGGAATCCATTCCTTGTCTCAGCTTTTAGTGGCTGCCGACATTCCTTGGCTTATAGCAACATCACTCCAATCTTCAAAGCCATATCTTTAAATCTATTTCTGCTCTGTCTTATATTGCCTTCTCCTCTGTGTGTGTATAATTTCCCTCTTTTCCCCTTTTATAAGAATACATGTGATTGCACTTAGGGCCCAACTGGATAATACAGGCTATAACTTAATCCCACGTACAATGCCCTTTTCCCTTCTGTTGCCTTACAAGGTAACATTCACAAGTTCGAAGGATTAGAATCTGATATCTCTGGGTGCCATTACTTAGCTTATGAGGACTATGGACTCTACAAAAGCACCTGCTAGAAATAGTAAGTATTCAGCAAGGTCATGGGATACAAGGTCAAAATACAAATATTAATTGTATGTCTAAGTGCCAGCAATAAATAACTTGAAAATGAAATTAAAACACCATTCAACACCATTTTAAGTAGCATCAAAAAATCCAATATCTAGTAATAAAGCTATTGCAATATATTCAAGACCTGTATGCTGAAAACTGCAAAATACTGCTGAGAGTAATTAAAGATGGCCTAAATAAATGGAGAGACACATCATATTTATAAGCTGTAAGACTCGATAGTATTCAGATACATATTCAATGCAATCTCAATCAAATTCTCAGCAAAACCTTTCAGGAAATTGGCAAGCTGATTCTAAAATTTATAGGGAAATGCAAGAGATCTAAAGAAGCCAAACAATCTTGTAATAGGAAAAAAACTGCAGGATTAAAATGATCTAACTTACTATAAAGCTATAGCGATCAACACGGTGTGGAATTTGCATAAATATGAACTAATAGAGTAATGGAACAGAATAGAGGGTCCAGATATAGACCTATATCTATATTGTCAATAAAGCTATTATATATGAACAAAAATCTTAAACTAGAGCTCAATTCACAAAAATCGATTCAAGTTGGATCACAGAGCTAAATGTAAAACTATAGCACAAACCTTTTTAAAGGAAAACATAGACATGTATGCTTGTAGGCAAAGATTTATTAGAGAAGACACAAAAATCAGAAATCGTAAAGGAAAACAATATAAATTGGATGTCATTAAAATCAAAAGTTTCTGCTCATCAGGGTCTCCATTAAGAAAGTCAAAAGGTAAGTCCAGACTGCAAAGAAATAGTCACAATATGGATATATGACATACAAAGGGTACTTCACAAAGTTCATGGAAAGATTTGTATAATCTTTCAATTCTTTTTTTGCATAAACTTTTTGAAGTACTCTTGTAGGAGCTTAATCTGGAGTATATTTAGAACTCCTACACATAAAAGACAAGCAATCCAGTAAAAACAAGGGCAAAACTCTTATTAAACAGATATTTTCCAAAAGAAGGTAATGGGACGCCCAATGAGCACATGAAAAAAGAAGATGCTCACATCAGAGCTATCAGGAAATGCAAATTAAACCACAACAAAGTACTATTTTACACGTATTATGATGGCCAAAATTAAAAAGACTGCTAATATAAAATGTTGGGGAAGTTGTAGAGTGACTGGAACTCTAGCACATTACTGGTGTCAGGAAGAAATGGTACCACTGCTTTGGAGAACAGTTCCTCATAAGTTGAGGAATTACGTCCTGATGAACCCATCATAAATTGAAAATATCATAAGTCAAAAATGCATTTAATACACCTAACCTTCTGAACATCACGGCTTTGCCTAGCCTCCCTTAAATGTGATCAGAACGCTTACATTAGCCTACAGTTGGGCAAAACCATTTAACACAAAGGCTGTTTTTTATAATAACGTGTTGAAAACCTCATATGATTTACTGATGTTCTACCAAAAGTGCATCGCTTTTGCACCACTATAAAATAGAAAAATCATAGGTCGAACCATTGTAAGGTGGGACCATCTGTATAAAGCTAAAAATACATCCATTTATGACTCAGCATTTCTACTCCTAGGCATTTAAAACAAAACAAGTGAAAATGTGTGTGCACAAAAATACACAAATGTTCATAGCAGCCTTATTCATAATAGCCTCAAATTGGAGATATTTGCAAACTGGAGAATGGATAAACTACTCGGTGGTGCATTCATGTAATGAAATGCTATTCAGCCATAAAAAGAAACATACAGCGATAGATAATACAACACAGATAAATCTCAGAAACACTGTCAGTGATAGAAGCCAGACACACACGAGACAGCACATTGTATAACTCCATCTACGTGAAGTCATAAAGCAAAAAAAACCACTAATCAGTGGTGATGGAAATCAGAGACTGCTTCCCATTTGGTGTGGGGAAAATTTCTGAGAGGATGAAAATGTTCTAGATCTTGTTCGAAGTGGTGGTTACATGGATACAACCAAGTATCAGTCCATTTCTGTTACTTATAACAAAATACCTGGAACTGGGTGATTTATAAGAAAATAAAATTTATTGCTATGGTTTCAGAGGCTGGATGTCTAAAGTCCGGGAATGCATCTGGTGAACTGCTTGGTGGTGGTGACAGTGACCCAGGGGTCTCACAATAGCAAAACAGCAGAGTAGAGAGAGAGAGAGCTTTTTATGTGCTGTTCTTTCAAAGCCCTCAGAACCAGGTCCATGTCCACCATTAAACCATCAACTTAATCACCTCTTCGAGGCCTCACTTTTAATAGGATTTCCCTCCCTCTTAACAGTCACCGTGGGGACCCAGCCTCCAACACTTTAAACTTTGAGGAGACACAATTCAATCCACTACAGCCACCATCAAAACTCATCAGACCAAACACTGAAATATCTATGTATTTTATTCCATGTACATTATGTTATTTTTTTAAAAAACAGATTCCATGGGAGAGTTTATTTATTATGCAGATTCTTAGGGCCCACTCCAGATAGACTAATAAATTCTAATAAATATTAAATTCTAAAAACCACTGCAAAAGATACTGACATAACGCAGGACTTAAACTTAGGTGGATTGATGTAGAAATGGAGAGGGGCTTTTTCTTAAGCAGATATAGAAAGTGACTTATCTTTGCCAAAATCTGGAGGATCACAAGTAACAGCTGTTCAAGATGATCTAACTCTTTCTTTCCCGTTCGAGAAAGGGGAACATGTTCTAGGAAACTAAGGATCTATTTTCTTAAGGAAACAAGAATATAAATAGGTGGTGGTTTGGGGCAGCTGAAATGTTATGAGGTACTAGACTTAGTCACACTCTGGGTTAAATCTTGTGGGCTGGCCTGGGGACCTAACCAACATTTATCTTAATTGCTAGTTTGTGACAGTGTATTCTGAGTTCCCAGAAATTGATTTACAAATGAACCTGGGAAACTGCAGCTTGTAAATTGAGGACGGTCTGTACTGAAAAGAAAATCCTTTTTACATGACAATTGAGAGAGAAAGAAAAATGTGTCAAAGAATACAGATTTGTAAACTGAGATAAATTAGTCTATTGCAATTTTGTGAGCTAAATCTGACTAAATCTCATTAACAGTAACAATGTAGCCCCTGTACTGTTAATACTCAGTAAACCATCTCTGTGATCTCTCTTTACCCCTTCCTCAAGAAAGCAAGGCATACGGCTGCATATTTCACTTTATACGCAGAATTGCAGTGAGCTGGGCAAACCCCTGCATGATTTCAACTTGACTTCATTCCCTCCTCGGGTATAAAATGGGCAATGGGTCGTGGGGAGAGACCTTTGGCCCAAACTCTGAGCACAAGCACTTGCTGCTTGAGTTTTCCCTCTAGGAGGAATTTTGAAGTTTTGGTTTGCCTTAAAGGATTTCACGCAGGAAACCACCACTGCCTAGCAGAATAGGAGCACGAGGCTGCTTAGACCTCAGTGAGGCAAGCTTTATGGAACAGACAAGGGAGATTTGGTGGAGAAATCATCAGAGCTGCTGTATTGGCAAGACTGAGGCACCCGGGTGCCTGCAGGAGTCTGTGTGCTCAGGTAACTCTGAACTGACCCCAAAACTAAGAGAGGGTATGGGAGAAAAAAAAAAAAAAAAACCTTCAAGAATTCTCTTGCTTTTTTGAGGGGACATCATTTGACTGTCATTGGCTATTCCTTTAAATTCAGTAACTCTCCAGGCCATTCCCTTCTGCTAGATGAGGCTCTGACACATGGGTCAGACCAGGTGACCCCTGACTATAGGCAGGCTTCTGAGAGGTTGGGAGGATGAGTTCTGGGAGCAAGATGGCAGAGTAGGAGATGCGGTCTTCTTCCCCTCTAAAAAAAACAATTAGATAGCTATCCATGAATGACAGTAGTTCTGGGAGGCCTCAAGAGTCCAGTTGAGATGTTATAGCGGCTGGCTAGTTGGTTCATTTGGTTAGAGAGTGGTGTCCTAACACCAGGGTCAAGGGCTGATCCCCTTATCAGCCAGCTGCCATAAGAAGAAGAAGAAAAAAAAAAGTTACAGCAAGACAGTGCAGCAAAAAAAGAAAATAACTGCACAGAAAAGACCACTGGGGAGACTGACTTAGCAGAGACATCTGGAGATGGCTGGGAACAAAGACGAAGCGGTGAATTATCCATATCAGCCCCACAGGGGGTGCCATCATGTCCCCAGTGCCCTGCTCTGTGGAGGACCCTGGCAACCTTTGCCACTGAGGAATCAACAGCTCCTGTGACAGTTGCAAACTACCAGCAGTTTTCACAAACAAGAACTCTGTGTTGTTAGTTGACAATGAATCCTAGTGGCCTGTTCTGCAGAGTATATCAGCAGCTTTTGCCATTGAGGTAACCAACAGCATTGCCACTGTGAACCCTGTGGGTATGCTGGTCAGAACTCAGTCCATCCTCATGGCCTTCAGAGCTCTGGCTTTACTAGTCACAGTCTTTCCCTGCACAGGTTACTTAGCAACCATGCAGGGAAAGGAATGGAATGCTATGCTTGTGGTTTGTGTAAGATAAGAGGGGGGCGACTCTAGCAACCCCAAGGATAAGTAACAGGTGTTTGTGAGGCACCTGGGAATCTTCCACTTGCACAGAATTTCTGTCTTTGGCATAAGACTTTCTGTCTTAGAGCCTTTGTCTCTAAGTCCCTTATAAGCTTCAACTGCCACCCCCCACACCTCATCTAGGGTTGCAGAGAAAGCAGATGCCCAGCACCTGGACTGATACCCACCTGATCCTTTCCTTATGCATCAGTTACCCAACACTAACAAATTCCTTGCAAACTGTATGGAGTTACCTGCTTCATTCTTCAGTCTCAAGATAGCTTCAGAGTCTGGAGTCTATTTTATATTAGTTCTGCACTCAGATGGACCCCCCTGGAGGAGGAGATAGCTGTTGCTCTGCTCCCCTGGGACCAGGGCTGCTTTATGCAGGCTCTGAACCCGAAAGCTGTGGCTACTCTCTATCTACCTTCACTTCGGATGTCGACTCTGCACCTACGCTGTGTGTGCCCACACTCTGGATCTTGATCAGAGGTGACTCCATGTGTAGCCACATCTCAGGCACTGAAGCCACTTCTAAGGTGGCTAAGGTTTAGCCAGCATGCTAAACCCTGCAGCCACTGAAATTGTGCCCTTGAAATTTGCTAGAGAGTAGATCTTAAGTGCTTACAACAACAACGACAAAAAGAAAGGTAACTATGTGAATTGATGGGTGTGTTAGGTAACTTGATTGTGGGAATCACAATACACAAGTATATGAAATCATCACATTGGACGCTTTGAATGTGCACAGTTTTTATTTGTCAATGATAAGCAGAAAAAAACTAATGAATCACATGGACCAAAAAAAAAAAAAAAAAAAAAAAATGCAAGTTCTGGCTCAAGCCGCAGCACCACCATTTACAGGCTTAGTAGCTCGGATGCAAAAATCTGAAATCCAAAATGCTCCAAAATTTAAAACTCTTTGAGTGCCAACATGGTGATCAAAGGAAATGCTCACTGGAACATTTTGGATTTTCAGATTAGGGATGCTGAACCAGTAAATATAATGCAAATATTCCAAAATCCAAAAGACATGGAAATCCAAAACAATTCTGGTCCCAAGCATTTCGGATAAGGGTTGCCCAATCCGTACTAGCTCTCTCCCTTTGGGCCTATTATTTACACCTTCCATTCTATGCCTCAATTTCTTTTTTTAAAATTGATTTAATGCTACCTGCAACAAAACATTGTTGTGAAGACTAAGAAAAAGGTGTGGAAAGTACCTTGCACATAGGAGTTGTTCAAAAGGTAGTGATGCTGCACCACTGCTTGCAGTCTGCAGAGCTATGAGTAATTCCCGAACATCTCGCACTCATTCATTCACCTGTCTGCTCATCTGTAACAGCCCAGGAGCTCTGCAGGATCAGAGGCTCTCTCTGAGTTGTCTTCATCCAAGCTGAGACCCAGCAGGATTTATTAGTGGTATTAGTGGTAGTACTAACGGTGATGATAGTTGTAGAAATACTATACCATTCACCTCAACAGTAATTGAGAATACTTATTGCTAATGCTTAGCAGTCTACTTACCTTGCCTTTTATAATTCTCACACCTTTATGAGATACTTATTCTGATTATCTTTGTTTTACAAATGAGGTGAGGAGACACAGGAAAGTCAGGTGCCTTGTGTGGTGTTACAGCTTCAGCAAATGTAGCTCTAGGACTCGCCCCAGGCTGGTCCTTTACTCATGCTTTTAATCCTGACCATGTACTCACTCTAGCACTCACTTGTGAAAACAATGACAGGGGTGAGAGTGTCAATCACGGGCTTCCTGCCAAACACTATTTCTCGCAGAATTCTAGAAATTCTGTTTGGGGACATTGCTGAGCTATCCCTTCAGGTATACATCTTAAATAGATGCCAAAAATATATGATTAAACCATTCATGACAATAATCCCAGAATATTAGATTGCAGCCCAAGGATAAGTCATCCGAGGAGTGTATATCCACCTCTAACAATGGGGGCATTCTTGTTTACAAATGGAAAATTATGACACATAGATTTTCTTTGTCCCACAGATGAACATACTGGGGAAGGTGGACATTCAACTTGTCCTCTGTAAATATACTCGGATTTTCTGTTTCTCTGACGATTGGCAAGCTTCTAGCCATCTGGGACCTTGTCGATCTTGGAAGGTTTCAGGGCCCCTTAAGCCAGAGCAGCCTTCAGAAGTCACCTCGAGAGGTATTAACTACACTTGTTTATGAGGTCCTTGTCCCAGATCCACTCATAGTTTAAAGCTCATCTATAGTGGGCAATAAGGCTATATACCATTTGTTGGTGAAAACTGTGAAGCATTATGGACAGTAGACACATCGATGCCAGGAGAAGTATTGAGAGAAAGTAGAGATAAGAGGAAGGGCAGGAAACTTTAAGAGATAACCAGTATTCATAGCCTGTCCAGAGTTCCCTAGTTGCTGGAGAGAGAATGACAGTAGCCCCAGCCCTGGAATGCCAGTTGTTTACTGTGCAGGTCATTTCCATCATGCACTTTAAAACATTTTGATCTTTTTATTCCTTCTCTGTTATCTTCCTATAGATTGCATATTTAATTAGCTAACTTGCAATTATGTCTGCTATATTTTAAAGTCCTATCCAGTGGTCCTTGATCTTTTGTGGGTCACAGACTTCTTCCAGACTCATAGGAGTCTTAGAGACTTTCTGCTCTCTTTGCCCCTGAAAATGTGAATTCTCATATTCACGCCCTTCTCCATAGAAAGAGATCCAGAGATCCCTTTTTGGTCAATCCATGAGTCATCCAGAGATCTGTAGACTTAGTTTCAAACCTTCCTCAATGTCTCCAGGTTTCATCACCTGCAAATTTCTTCATAGTGGGGAGGAAAAGGGGATGTTTGAAAAAAAAAAAGCTATTTGCTGCTGTGATCTTTCTTACCACCCAAATTCTGTTTATGGGCATAAGAATTGCTAGGTGGCTTTTTTCCCCCCTTGTGTTGAGCAGAAACTGCCCCTTTGCTCAAAGGTTTCTGGAAAATTACCATTAATGGAAAATTACAGCCACTCTCTTCTATAAAAGAAACATATAAAACTTACCTTTTATGGCTTATTATAATCCATTCTATTTTACCAAACATGAAGGCTTTAAACAATAAATTTGAAGAATGTATAGATATAAATAATGTTATAAGTTTTGGAATTTACTATGTATGAATAAGACTATACAGCACATATCTGGGTTTTCTTGGACGGCATATTCAAGCATGCTATGGACTGAAAGCTTGTGTCCCTCTAAAATTTATATGTTGAAATTAATCCTGTGGGACGGTGTTTGGAGATGGGGCCTTTGGGAGGAGATTAGGACATGGAGGTGGAGCCTTCATGAAGACATTTGCACCCTTGTAAGAAGAGAAAAGGGAAAGCTTGCTTCTTCTCTCTGCTGTCAATTGTGTAAGGACACAACCAGTAGACGACCATCTGCAAACCAGAAAGATTGCTGTCACAGAGACTGGATCTGCCAGCACCGTGGCCTCAGACCTCCCAGCCTCCAGCATTGTGAAAAACAAGGTTACTTGTTGAAGCTAACTCATCTATAATCTTTTATAGCCACCTGGACTGACTAAGACAAAGCCACCATTGATAGTCCAATTTATGCTGGTTTATTTAAAATACTTAAATAGTGACCCACACTATCATAGAAGCCATTATCAGCAAGAACACTGAAAGGAAGCCTTCTGCCTGAGGGCCATGGATTCTCCTTCATCCGAATGTGCTATCAGACTTGACTCTGAACCTTGACAAAGACGATCCCTCTTCCTCTGACTCACTTTTTCCTCTGAGTGTTGCGTAATGCTTCACCTTACTTTCATTCAGAAATGCTAATCAAAATCACTGCCTTCCCCTGCTTCATCGGAACGTAACTCAAATGTGATCTTATGTGCATTATCCGACCTACATAAAAAGCTCATCACATTTCCTCTGTGACTCTTTGAAGATGTCATGATTCTTTTCTCTTTTCATCGGCTACGTTAGGACTTTTAGTTTTTCACCCGTAACACCAATTTCCAATATTTTATTTATTTATTTCATCTTTCGGGTAGTTTGATTCAATGCCCTGGAGCAACCTGGAGGAGGATAAAGGAAGGAAGAAAACTTGCTTGAGGACCAGGAAGAACTGAAAGAAAATGTGATATGCTTCAACTGTGTATTAGTTGACTTATTTTTATTGCTTTAGTTTAGTCCTTCCTTTGTCCTGTGCTGTATTTCATAGGCCAGTTGGTACAAGCAAGAACAATTTTTATCAGAAAGTAAAGGAAGATGAAAACTTTTTAGTTATGATGCTATATGCTCAGCACCACAATTCCAATGACATTAAAAAAACCTCAGTAAAAGAGGCAATTATGATTTACCAGGAATTGTGCTATTGCTGTGGCATTGAATGAGAGAAACACTGTTTTCCCCAAGTCCAGAGTCCAGTGAGAAAGACAAGAGACACAAAGACAATTATGGCAAAGCTTAAAAATGCAGAGATAAGGCTCTGAAAGATAAGGACATCTAACCAGGTACCAGGATTTCAGAATACCAATGTTATAATGTCATGAATACAAACTCTTTTTGGCCAATTGTCTTATAATCCATTAATTGGACTTTTGTGTATACATAAAAGTACAACCAGATGGTTTGCGTAATACCAATGGTTTCCTAGAGAAAATGTTTGAATTTCACTCTTCCATTCACGACTCCATTCCTTATTGATTATTTATGTTTTTATATAAGACTGCCATTCTTTAGGTGTTAGAAACCAGATATTTATTTCATATGAGAGCTATGAAATAGCCATACAAAAAATGCTGTTTATGTTAGAAAAATGCATTGGGAACGAATAACTCAATGTGATTCCACTCTTAGTCTATCCAGAATTCTTTTGACTGGGAGCAAACTTTGTATACCTTTCTGTTGAAGGTCTTATGACCTGCACCAGGGGAAAAGGGTGGAAAATTCTTTCTAGGTTATAAGACCTGCTTTAGGGAGATGGGGAGATGGTGAGGGTCATCTTGCTGCTTCTGCTGTTTTCTCAAATGCCAAGGTGCCATGTTTTGGGGTAGCATGGACTGAACCCCATCAATGCCCAGGAAAAGCATGGCTGCGACACGGAGGGGGAAAAGAATTTTGGACAAGTAGTACTCTATCGCAGAAATAGTGAAGCTAGTAAATGGGAGTGATATGCCCTGTGTAGAGAGGTTTGGCACGGTATGCAAGAAAGGAGGAGAAAGGGCCGAGCCCGTGGCGCACTCAGGAGAGTGCGGCGCTGGGAGTGCAGCGATGCTCCCGCTGCGGGTTCAGATCCTATATAGGAATGGCTGGTGCACTCATTGGCTGAGTACCGGTCACGAAAAAGGCAAAAAGGAAAAAAAAAAGAAAGGAGGAGAAAAATGGTGAAGAAAGAATAATACTTTCAACAATGTTAATCTTATCAGTAAAATCTTTGCAAATATTTGAAAAAAAAATCACATCAGAGTAGGTATGTAAAATGAATGAATGATCCTTATTCATTGCATAGATGCTGGTGAGCATAGGTTACCAGGAGGCCAATACTGAAAAAAGAGTTTTCCCCCCATTTATAGGGAACAGATTGGCACCTGTGTTTTAAAATTACAGTAACTTACAAGCTTTGCAACAAAACAGTTGGGGGTTCAATAAAAGTTGCAATACCAAAATGTCATTAAATGATTCATAAAATTCATGATGAATACTTTCAAGCAAGACAGTAGCAGCCAAACAAATTGAATAAGAAAGAAAATTTGCATTATTTTCCCTCCCCGGAAAGATTTCCCCCATACCCTTCAATATGAGTTTAAAACAAACAGCAATTAAGGCTTATTTTTCAACTCCCAGAAGGGGCTCTTTTGATTGAGGGTCTTTTTGAGCTTGTTAAATTCTTTTGTTCAGCTTTAATTTGAGAATCAGCAGGATACAATAGTATGTGTCTGGTGTAGGATCTTTGTCTTGTCATTCAACCTTCAGTGACTTAAAGCTGTTTTCTCTTGAGTGAAAGAAGCAGTAGGTTTCTGCCTCAATAGTGTGTTATCATTTTGCCACATGTCTTTGTGGCTCTGTGAAGTGACTGGGGTTAATGTCTGTATAACCATAGCAGCAACAGTTCTAAATCCCATAGAATAAACTTCAAGAGAAAACTTTCAGTCTTTCTGATTTGCTTTTAATAGTTTAAATAATCCTATGAGTACTAAGACAGTCTTTACAAACTATGGTAAAAGATGTTTACCAGACTGACCAATCACATCTACTTTGCCATAGTTATTTACCAGCTAAACAGACTCAAGGTGGGAGAGGAGAAAGACAAATCCTTCCTTGTGCCTCTAGTAAAGATCTGAGTTTGTTCATTTTATTTCACATAACTTATTGGCATTAAGACTGTTGATTACTATTCAATCCACTTAAACTAGACGTAGTCTATTGTATTGAAAATGATATTGTTACTATTGCATCTTTCTATTATCATGCATTAGCGTTCTGAAATTAAGCAGCAAATAAGCAGAAAAATGGTGTATAATTCCACCATCCAGAATACCATTTCAGAGCATAGACTTCCAGATGTTTTATGTATATTTTTGAAGACTTTTTCTATGTATAGGTACAGATGTATAACAAAATACTGGCATACTGCATGTGCTGTTTTGTAATACATTTTATCCACCCAACTTCATATTATAGCTCATTTTCCATATCATTAAGCATGTTTCTAAAGCAATATTTTTAATAGATTATAGCATTTTAATTGTTCAGATGCACTAAAACAGTAAGAAATTTGGGTTGTTTTTCTTTGCTATTCCAGGTATATGCATTGTTACTATAAGTATCCTTATAACTAAATACTTGGATACACCTTTATTTATTTCCATTTAATAAATTCTGGTGGTTGAATTAACACCTTTATCACATACTAATTCATATATGTACGTGTGTTTCTTGTCCTGGATTTTGTGATCTGTTGCATTGATCTATCTGTCCATTCCTATGCAGTTCCTCACTATTTTAATTATTATTGGTGATATATTATTCTGAATGATTGTTTTCGCTCAGTCTGTCATCAGATTCCTTAGCCTTTTTCAATAAATTAATCAATGCCGCAGGATCGAGGATGTTTATTTCTAAAGTTTAACCAGTTTTGTTATTATTTTAGTTAATTATTCAATAGCCCCCAAAAGTGGGTAATGATCAGTCACCAACTTCTGGCTACTGTTTTCCTTCACGACTCCTTGAACTTTTCTTTCCTCAAGGATAATTTCCTAGGCATTTACATTTTGATCAAAATCTGGAGCTCATGTGTTACTGATTGTGCTTACAGATATGATTTCCTGCTTTTCACTCCCTATTACTGTTTCTAATTTCCACTGTTCATCCGACTACTTCTGTCTTCATTTTGTGGTAAGAAATTCCTTTCTTAGCAATGTGTGTCAGCTGATTGATTCACATTTGCTTACACTCCTGTGCAGCACAAGACCTTGACATTAGTTTGTTTCTCACACGGCATTGATGCATTATTTTTCCATTGATTCCAGATCTTCAAGTCCACTAGTTTTTTTTCTTGGGAATTTCACAGGCGAAAGAAAGGAGACACTTAGCTACTATGTATTTATCATCATGAAAATTATTTTATTTACACACAGGGATCAAAGCACCGCAAATAAACAAAGCACTTATTTCTTAGAAAGGAGAGCACAAGTTCTTAACGGAGCCGCTGAAGCAAAAGTACAATTTTAAGAAAAATATGTTAGTGTTCACAGTAGCCTTATGATCACAGATAACCCTCATGAAGCAAATGTTACAGCATGCTTGTGTTTGCCTGGCAACTATCGTAGATGCAGGGAATACAGGGAAAATGGCCCAGGAAGTGACCTTTTACAGGCAAGCGGGTGAGTAGAAAGACAGTCATGATGTAGAGTTGTAAGTTTTGCAACACAGGTAAGAATAAGAGGGAGACAGAAACACACAGATCATGTGTTGCTTTGTGTGTCCTTGTGGTGTGTGGTGTTTGTATGTGGTCTCTGCACTGTGTGTATGTGTGTTGTGTATGTCTGTGTTGTGTTGTGTGTGTGTATATATATATGTGTGTGGGGGGTGTATGTGTGTGGTGTGGTGTGTGTACGTGGTGTGGTGTGTGTGGTGTGGTGTGTGTACATAGTATGTATGTGTGATGTGTGTGACATGTGGTGTGTGTGAGGCATAGGCATGGTGCATGTGTGTGGTATGCATATGGTGTATGTGTGATATGTGTGCAGTGCATGGGTGTGGCATATGTGGCATGTGTGTGGTGTGGTGTGTGTGTGTGTGGCATGTGTGTGGCCTATGTGTGGTATGTGTGTGATGTATGTGTGGTGCGTGTGTGACATAAGTAGTGTGCATGTGGCACATGTGGCATGTGTGTGGTGTGGTGTGTGTGAGGCATATATGGGGTGCATGTGTGTGGCGTGTGTGTGTGTGTATGGCATGTGTGTGGTATATGTGTGATGTGTGTGGTGTGTGGTGTGTGGTGTGGCATATGTGTTGTGCATGCGGCATGTGTGGTGTGTGTATGGCATATGTGTGGTATGTATGTGGTGTGTGTGTAACATATGTGGCATATGTGTGTATGTATGGCATGTATGTGGTGTCTGTGTGGTATGTGTGGGGTGTGTGTGTGTGTGACACACGTGCTGTGGGTGGGCATATGTGGTGTATGTATGGCATATGTGTGGTATGTGTGTGGTGTTATGTGCATGTGACATGTGGTGTGTGTGAGGCATATGTGTGGTGTGTGTGTGTGCCATATGTGGCACGTGTGTATGGCATGTTTATGGTGTATGTGTGATGTGTGTGGGCATATGTGGTATGTGTGTGGCATATGTGTGGTGTGGTGTGTGTGTGGTGGAGAGGTGAAGGTTGGAGAACGTCTCTGTGAGGAAGTGATATTTAACACAAAGTCCTAAGGAATCTATTTCAAGGAAGCTCAAGGACGTTGTTTTAGGAAGATGAGAAAGATGACACTACCGAGAGGAGCTAACATGTGCAAAGACCCAGGAGTGAAAGAGACTGATTTGTTAGGAGGTGCAAATAATACAGTTCATTTAAGTACATAGTATGTAGAACACAGAATTGTAGAGAGATACGAATGTAAAATGAAAGATTTCCCTTTGAGTCAAAAATCCCATTTTTTGGAACCTCTCTCAATAATGCACTGGCCATGTCTAATGTAGATAGCATTATTTATAACAGCACCACTGCCGGTAGGAATGTAGATTAATGTAGCCATTATAGAAAACACTACAGAGGTCCCTCAAACAATTAAAAATAGAACCACCAACTGACCCAGCAATCTCACTACTGGGTATATACCCAAAGGAACGAAATCAGTATGTTGAAGAGATATCTGCACTCCCATATTCTTGGCAGCGTTATCTACAGTAGCCAAGATATGGAATCAACCTAAGTGCCTATCGATGGATGAATGGATAAAGAAAATGTGGTATATATTCACAATGGAGTACTATTTGGCCATAAAAAGAAGGAAATCAGGGCACTTGCAATAACACGAATGAACCTGGAGGATATCATGTTAAGTGAAATAAGCTAGGAACAGAAGGAAAGTACTACATTATTTAACTCATACGTGGAATCCAAAAATGTTGATTTCATAGAGGTAGAGAGTAGAATGGTGGTCTTCAAAAAAGCAATTGCAAGTATATTCAAGGATTAAAAATATATATATATATATATATATATTGGATACAAGGAGTAACTTTACAAGGAATCCCAGCAGAGAGATGGAAACTATAAAAGGCAACCAAATGGACCTTCTAGAAATAAAAATTCACTGCATGGGATGAATGGCAGATGAGACACTGCAGAATAAGACAGATTAACTTGAAACCATGACATTAGAAGCCCATTGAAGCTGAGTCACAGAGAGGAAAAAAATAGCAAAAATGAAAAATAGAGACAGAGCCTCAGATATTAGAGGCAAAATAACAAGCAGTATAGCATACATGTTATTAGAGTCCCAGAAGGAGAAAAGAGACAGAAAGAAGTTGTGGCAGAAAAAATGATCTGAAGAAAATAACATCTTAAAACTTTATAAATTGTGGAAAAACTATAAACTCATGCATTAAAGGAGCTCCATTAACCCCAGTCTGGATAAATACAAATAAAAATATACCTAGGTACATTATAGTCAAATTTATAAAAAAAAAAAAAAGATAAAGAGAAAATCTTAAAATTATCTAGAAGAACAAAGACATTATACACAGTAAAATAAAGGTAAGAATGATGGCTAATATCTAATAAGAAACAATGTAAGAGAGATAATAAAATTATACCTTTAATAAGAAAAAAAAAAAAACTCAAAAAACTATCCACCTAAAATTCTACATCAAGCAAAAAATATCATTCTAACATCTTAATTTAATGGTCTTCTACACATATGAACACCTTTTCCAAAGGAAAATTCAGTGCTTTCTGATGCACCTTTTGCATGGCATTTTGTCTTTTAATTTTCTCATATTGGTCCATATCTTAGTAAAATGTAAATTTTTTTCTTCCAATCTATCCTCTCATGTTTGCCCTTAACGTGTAATTGGCCACAATAATCAACCACATTGTATATTGACAAAATAAAATAAAATTTGGAAGAAAAAAAAAAGATAACAAAATATGCACCTTGAGTCTTTTATTGTTGAGGTGAACAAGCCCAATGCCTTTCACAGCTCCTCATGTGACCTGGTTTTAGAGCCATCAGCATCTTAATCACTCCCCTCTGAATGTATTTTCATTTCTTTATATCCTTCTTAAAATGAACATAATCCCAGAAATAGATGCCCTTCACTTAGTATAATCTAGCCAGAGGACAGTGTAAGAAGGATCTTCCTTGCGGATTCTGCAAAATGCATCTGTTACTGCAGCATTATTGTAATTTGCACTCCCCCCCACAAAAAACCCTGACATATAATACATATATATAAAACAATATTATACATTTATTTATATGAATTCATAGTCAACTAAAACCTCTTAATCTTTTCAGTTGTTTTGCAGAGACACTTTGCCCTATCTTGTTCTTTTATTGATTTTAGGTATCCTAAGTGCTATATCTAAAGCTGACTCTTAAGACAATTTAATCTGGATTTAGTCTGCATTGTTTCTGAGAACTTATGTTTGCCAGTGAATTTAAACTTTCATTTTCAGAAGACCCGAGCAAGGGATGAAGTTTTCATTTTTCTTTCTTTCTTTTTTTTAGTGTACAAGTTCTACTTTTATTAAGAGATGATTTTTTCTTTCTTTCTATTTTTTTTTTTGTATGCTATAAATAAAGAATGTCAGTTTTAGAATACATAGACCAAATGCTGGGCCAGAGCACAAGACACTGGAATCATTTCAAGGGGCTCAAACAATCCAATTCATTTAGGAAAAAACATTTGCTTTAAACTGTAATCAACATTATCAAAATTGATCAATTTAAAGGCTTCAGAAACTATGTCTGCATGAAAACTAGGGTTTCACGTGAACACACATCAATGCATTCGAAAGAAAAGAAAGTAAAGAAAAAAGCCAAAACATTTTTTTTCCCCTGGATACATCTCTCTGTGTTCTTTTACTCTGAGACTGTTACCTTGTCGCCTTTGCTGTTTTGAACTCCTGTTGAAAGCATGTTCCTCAACAAAGACATTTTCGTATTCACTGTACAGATTAAAAAAATAAAAAAAGGGGATTGATTTTTTCCTAAGGTGAGAAATAAAACCACAAAGGCTTCACCAGTTACTACCTTGCTGTGGCAGCCTTTACGAGAGCAGGCTTTTCAGTAACTCATTGTCAGGTTATCTCACACCTGTCAGCTGAAAAGCTTCACACTTCCTCCAAGACCACTGTCCTTGCTGAGCCCAGTGTGGGGCCCTCGCTCCATCACTTAAGCGTGACTGCAGAAAGAGACTCCTGCCCAATCTTTAGGTAACATGGTGAAAAGAGCCTCAGAAGTAGTTTCCTGAAGGTACTCCTTGAAAAAGTGGCAGGAGCTTGTAGGGTGCCTGAAAGAATAAAGTGAGGGAAATAATACACTTTCAAAGAATAAAAATCTCATATCACAAGCAGAGTTTAGACATCATGATTTGGAGGTCGTATAGACAGTGTACAATCCCTTACCTTCTAAGGATGTTCAATTATTTCAAGAATCAAATTTTAAAATATCCTTCTCTTAAGACAAATCTATAAATAGTGAAACGCACAGATCTCTTTTGTGTGTGGTCAAAAATACACATCATAAGATTTGCTATTTTAACCTGTTTTCAAGTATACAGTTCTGTGGCATTCATGTTGTTGAAAATGCACAGATCTTAAGTGTACAATCTGATGGTTTTTGGGAAATGTACATACTTGTAAAGCCAGTATCTCTTTCAAGATATTAAACATTTTTATCACTCTGGAGAGTTTCCTTATGTCCCTAAAAGGTCAAATTTATATAATAACTTATTTTTCTCCACTATATGGTCTTTTTTATTAAAAAGATTTCTAAGGGGCCGAGCCCGTGGCGCACTCAGTAGAGTGCTGCGCTGGGAGAGCGGCGACGCTCCCGCCGCGGGTTCGGATCCTATATCGGAATGACCTGTGCACTCACTGGCTGAGTGCCGGTCATGAAAAAATGACAAAAAAAAAAAAAAAAAAAAAAAAAAAAAAGATTTCTAAGTATAGAACCGTAATGCAAAGAATAACCAACCGAGGCAAGTCATAGCCCTGAAACGTTGATTGAACTCTTCAGTAAGCTAATGATGTGGCAAGAAATAAAAGACAGAAGTAAGGAGGCTTTTATAACTACAGTGAGACTAGAACTTTCTTCTATGGGAATAGAAGGATTCTTGACAGCACAGACCCACCCACGTTTAAAATAGTGCGGACTCAGTGAGCCCACAGTTCCAGGCTTCTCTCGCCTGGAATCTCTTACATTCTACATGGGCTGCTGAGCCCACCAAATTACAAGATGCACCCCCAAGAAGAACAGGGAAGGAGTTCATGGCACCATTTACCCCTGATGAAAAATTTAACTGGGTCTGACGTGTTGTTCTGGAGCCTTTGTTTCTCAGACTGCCTTATCTGGTACTGTAGGCAGAACTGGCCTGAATGACCACATGATTTAAGTGGGGATCATGAAAGAAATAAAACGAGGTTGAGAGACAATCCCTCCTCCCAATTACTGAGCAGGATCCATCACGCTATGGCTTAGGTGTGAACTTAGGAAACACTTCTGGGAAAGTGCTGGGGCATGCAGGGATGGTGCTATGACAGCAGAGGGGTAATTGCTGGAAATTCTCACGGAAGATGAAGTCTCCCTTTGTGTCAGCTGATCTGGTGTTGACAGCTTTGGAAATTTGGAGGATGTTGGAAATTTGGCATGGGGGTAAATGTAATGGACTGAGACTTTAGCCAAGTGGGGCTTTGGGCTGGGACCAGGGGCCAGTGCTCTAGGCAAGCTGGCCAGCTCTATGTAAACTGGTTATTTCCTATGGATACCCCCAGGTGTAGGGGGTGGTGTGGTTGCCCCTGGGCATTTTGAGAGGCAAGGTCTGCCCAGACTGGATAGATACTTATCACTATCCAGCTGTGCTATTCTAGCATGCTCCATCCTTCTTCAGCTCTTTCTTGGCTGCTGATTTTAGAAACCAGGTAGACCAGGGATGTCTGTTTATTAATACTATAATCTAGCCTGGTCTTCAGGGCTCCAGCCACTAGATGGTACCACTGAAGGGATCTCAACTGCACTAGGGTATCCACGGTCACTTGAAGAGCTACTTTTCTTTGGAAGCTGGAGGCTCAGGTATGCAGCTCAGCAAGGATGAAGAAGGCCTATCTGCATCACCACATTCACCAACCAAATTTGCAAAAATATCAGAGTGAATGCAACTAGGGGTTAGGCCAAGATTGCCAGACCTGGCTAGTTTTAGCCTCAGGACACCAGTGGAGAGTAGGCTCCATACCTTTAAAAAAGTTTCTTCCAAGGGGTAAGGAATAGATGTTTAGTCATCTCTATTCAGGAAATTAAGTGCTTGTCATTTCAGGAGATCCCCTATTTGAGTGTGCACTTTGGAGGATACCAACACCAGGGGTTCATTGTGGGGATAGATAGACTGGAACACTGGATGAAGTGTCTGTTCACCCTTTTAACAAGGGTACATGTCCTCCAGGTGAGAGAGTTCTGAGGAACAGAGGGACTGAGAATGGCTTTTATTGGTGCTGATGGCAGCTCCTGATGCTGTGGGCTGGGCTGCCCCAAGGAGCCTTTGTAAGTGGAGCTGCACAGACCTGCAGAACTAAGCAGAGGAACTGGTGGAGATGACATGGTGCTGGCTCTGCATGGGACTGCTTTCAGCCTGGAGTGCTTCTGATGAGGTTTTGGTTGACATTGCATGCACGTGGCCAGCCAGACGGTAAATTTTCTGCTTCAATGTTCATTAAATCCAGTTTGTGGGTGCTGCACAGCGGAGTCATTTCCTTTGCCAATGACTAAGAGAGTCTGTGACTTGCTGGTCTTCATGCCTCATGTCCAGGTGGTCAGATAGATCTCAAAAGGTAGCATGGGTCAGTAATGGGCAGCTTGAATTATTCAGCCCCAAATGATCTTGCTGGGCTGCCTCTCCATGGATAAAATGGACATCAGAATATTAATAAACATATCCCCAAAGGAGGTGGACGATGGAAACCCTCTTCTCCGCAGTTGCTGCTACTTTTGGCAACTTTGAAAGATAGCTTCTGAAAGCTTTGGCTTTGGGTTGTACAAATATTTTTTTGAATGTAGACTTGGTACTGGAGCAGCTTAAGCAGAAAATAGTGGATAGATCGAAAACAAGTGATGGTTGGTGAAAAATAGCAGAGAAATTTTCTTTAGAGATAATATTCTCTCATCCCTTAAAGGACAAAAGCAATACCTCTTGAATTAAAGAACATTTTCCCAACATGTTTCTGTGACACTGAGTGGGCCAGATAAATTACCCTTACCATATCTTAATGACAATCCTCAAAAGGAAGGGTTGGGCAAGGGACGGTACCATAAATACCACTTAAATTTTTTTTTCATGGCCTCTACTATGGGGACCACCATATTGACTGTGTTACTTGATCTGTGAGAATGGCAGATTCTGGACAGGCTCCAGGTGTTACCAATAACTTAAACCACCCATCCTGAGGGGCTGGCCAGTTAGCTCGGTTGATTAGAGCATGCCTTGTAACACCAAAGCCAAGGGTTCAGATGCCTGTACTGGCCAGCCACCAAAAAATAAACCAAAAATAACCCCCACCCAACCTTTGGGGTCATTTGAAAGGATTCCTTGCACACTAGTGTTGGGAAGTGAGAGGTGATGACAATTTGGGTAAGATGATGGTTAACAGGTACTATTAGGGGAGTGCAAAAATCAACAAGGGGTAGACTGTGATGGTTTTTCATGTATCCACTTGGCTGGGCTGCAGTCTCTGGTCTTTCAATCAAACATGATTGGTTTGATGGGTGTTGTTGTGATGAGATTTTGCTGATGTAATTAAGGACCTAATCAGTTGATTTTATGTAAGGGAGATGATACCAGGTAACTCAGTGGGCCTCACTTAATCTGTTGGAAGGCCTTAGATGCAGGACTGAGGCTTTCCCAAGAGTGAAGAGAAAATCCTCCTATACACAACAGCTTCAGCCGGTACCTGTGGAATTCCATCTGCTTCCTGACCACCTGCCCTGCACGCTTCGCACTTGTGCAGCCTGCCGCACAATTATGCACATCAATTTCTACAAGAAATTTCTTAATGCATATGACTTACAGGTTCTGCTTTTCTGGCAGATATAGCTTACTTTCAAGAGTTTCTCCACTCTCTGGAATATTAGTTTACCTAACCCTTGTCACTTACACAGACCTCTCATGCCTCTGAAAATATGACTATTGTAATTCATTCACTTTTTCCTAGTTGTAGCAGGAGCGTTGGTCTCCTAGTATTGATGGTAGACATTCCCAACGGTCATGGAGTGGAAAAAAAGGAAGGAAAGTTATCCTACTTAAAATATGGACCTGGCTTTATTTTTATATTAACAAGGTCTAAATATTTTATATTCTGACAGATGGCTATAATTAAATATTACAAGTAGTAGCTGCAGATTGATTTGAAAATTGTAAACTCAATCTAAGTAGCAATTAGACTTTTACAATAATTTAAATAATATTCCCTATTGCTGACTTAGATAATGAGACTAGAGCCATAAAGAACGAAATGTGACCCTGTGTAACCAAAACCCCGACACTTCATTGTTAGCATCCCATACAAGTTCCGATGCATCTTTGGTTATTTCTTTTCAGTTACTATTCATTTCTTCCAGGTGAATTCTAATAATGCTGTTTTGTGTTTCCCACTTTGTCCTCTTTTCATTTCTTGTAAATTTTCTTTTTGGAGCAGTGGGTCTTAAATTATTTTAAGGTTCTTATGTGTGCTAAATCTTCAAGCTCAGAGTTAGCAAATAAATACAAAGAGCAAGAGTGGGGTGTGGGGCTATAACATGGGCAATTACTTAAAGGAGCATAGTTGCAATAACTGGAAATGTGAATGTGGGATTCTGAGGGATATGCAGAGCAGAGTCTGATAACTCTGCATCTGCACAACAGACACAAGTGAAAATAATAAAAGGCAGCTTTGACCATGAAAAGAATATGCAACACACCTCAAATGCACTGGGTCCTCTATTCTACATACGAAGTTTTCCTATTCCTGCAGGGATTTATGTGCATTTCCCAAAGTTATCCAAGAGCTCCCAGGACTCAATACTCAGGTCTTATTGACCTTTAGTTTCAGATCAATCTTCCACCTCTGATCCTTGCTCCTTGTCTTTTTTTCTCAGAATTTGTTACAGTATACTGCACAAAGTAGGCACAAAAAAGCCACTGTGCTCAAATCAGTTGACTATATAACACGTCCTACATCCTAAAAAATTATTGCACATTTTTAGAAAAACAATTTAGCCCCTATGATGTATCTTCATTTATGGAAATAAGCTCTCTCAAACACAATAGCATTGTTATATATAACAATTACCATATCTGTATAAGGATATAGCACTCATGGTGCTTTTTAAAGATATAAAATAAAAATTATGCTTTGAGAAAAGTTATAGTTGCAAAATTATTTAAAACTTGATTTTAGTCACGAATTTAATTGGGAATATTGCAATTATTACAGCTCATAAAAATGAGGAAAGGCCTTTAAGAGACTCTTCTTGCTGAAATTGTGCTTCTAAATAAATAAATAAGCATTCTTGAACTGATAACAAGGCTTTGAGCTATTCAGCTCCAAAATAGGCTTCCCCCCATAAGATTATTAAACTCAGAGGCAATATTCTGTCAGCACCACACTCAGCCAGTGAGCGAACCGGCCATCCGTATATGGGATCCGAACCCGGGGCCTTGGTGTTATCAGCACCGCACTCTACCGAGTGAGCCACGGGCCGGCCCAGAGGCAATATTCTGAAAAGAGCTTTTGAAAACGGATTTCTTGCAAACTGTCATCAAATATTCATAGATAAAATAATTACGTGGGAAGATAAAAGGATGGTGGGAATTGAAGGGGGCTGACAATAAAGGAAACTGGATGAGATGGTTGTACACACTTTCTGAG
The DNA here is from genome assembly GCF_027409185.1 of Cynocephalus volans. Taxonomy (NCBI): domain Eukaryota; kingdom Metazoa; phylum Chordata; class Mammalia; order Dermoptera; family Cynocephalidae; genus Cynocephalus; species Cynocephalus volans. The sequence goes on along the minus strand of NC_084477.1, from coordinate 12,066,583 downwards.
AGGGAGATTCTTCAGCTGGGGTTGGCATGAGGCTTAGACGTGAAAATCTGAGCATCTGCCCCTCATCTTTCCTGCCCTGCTGAATGAAGTGCATGGGGAAGGAAGGGCTTAGGGGACAATCACTCCACTGTGATGGATTTAACTCCCCTATGGATTTGCATTCTTCTCTAATCATTGCTTTGCAGTCTTTTCCCTACTGTAAACATTGAAGAGGATACTTCACGCATGTTCTTCTCAGCCTCTATGATGTTGCATGCAGTTCAGAATACGTGTTACTGATCAATAGGCTGATGGCTGAGAAGGAAGCCATATGTTCAGTTTCTTATTTCCTAGCTGAAGGCCCCCACACAAGACATTTTCATGTTTATGGTTTCACAGCTAACTGCGACTGGAAAGAGAGGGACTTGCAAATTCAACCAACTTAATTATTTTATATCTGAATATATGGTGGGAGAATGTAGCGATGGGTTGACTCTCATGATCTTGGGGTTGACATCTTGCTCATAGTACATAGTTCAGATTGTAATACAGTCAGTAACCTATAACTTGTTGACAAGATAGGTTAAAAAAACCCAAAAAACTCCAAAACCAACAAAACATGTTAAATGCTCTAGAAAATGCACATAGGGGGCTGGCTGGTTAGTTCCGTTGGTTAGAGTGCAGCCTTATAATACCAAGATCACATGTTCATTATTAATACTGTGAGATTTTCTTTGTTTTAAATATATCCCCAACTCATTAGGATGAATGGATTTGAGGCATATTTGTGTGAGGACATCTTCATATATTCAGTAGTTGATTGTCTAGTAAACAATAAAACCTGTTACTAAATCATTATTACTATATATATGACCTAAAATATATTTGTATATTTATATTTTGTACATTGACATACACTGGTTATTTATATATAAGTAGATGTTATATTTATGGCCCCGTACTGGCCAGCCACCAAACAAAACAAATCAAAAGTGCACATAGACATTTTTAGCTTTATCATGGAATTTGTAATCAATGATCATAACTTCTGTATTTTGGGGCCACCAATAAAAACAGAACAATTCCAAAATGAGGCATCCCCCTTCCTCTGTTAACTTTCTTGTAAAATCCTTCCAGCTTGTAATAAATAGACTTGAGAGCCCTTTCTGGCCCTGGTGGTCTGTGATTCCTGGGTCGATCCTCATGTTTGGCTCCTAATAAACTTCTCTAATAATCTTTTGCCTCAACAGCCTTAATTTTGGTGGACAGAGAAAATCCATCTCCAAAAGAATTTCGTAGAAAGTTCTTCATATATGAAGTTCTTGTTTATATTTCCTAATACCCTCGTGGATAGTAGCTGAACATCTGTCCTTTACTCTTATTGGACAAACCTCTCCAATCCTTGTGACTCTTGGATACAACCAAGGCATGGTGAATGAGCCAGCATCTCCTTACTGAAATAGGCAATTACCTCCTGTGTTGACCTCCACACTGAATGCTCTAATAGGTCTTACCCTGCCCCAGTACTCTCCACCCTGTGAATTCTTCTATCCAGACACTTAAGGCAAACAAATCTCTGAGTCAGAGCAGTTATGGAGCAGAAATTTGTCTTCCAAATTTGCAGAGATATCTAATAAGTTATAGAAAAATATATTTATATGTTTTATTACATTTTATAATGCATAAGTAAGCATATCAGTATATGTCAATGTATAAAATATAAATATATTTTAGGTCATATATATATTGTAACAATGATTTGGTAATAGGTTTTATTGTTTACTTGATAATCAATTTTTGAATACATGAAGATGCCTTCACACAAATACGTCTAAAATCCATCCATTCTAATGAGTGTGAATATGTTTAAAACAAAGAAAACCTCACAGTATTAATAACTACCAAGAGACGTTCCATATGAGATTTTGCTTGATTTTTATACTAGAAAGATTGAAGGCTATGAAATGTTTCCCTTGACCATCTGACAAGATGATATATCTTGTATCTATTAGGTACCACCTTCAGTTGTCGACATAACGTTTTAAATATAGAGTAAAAATATCTGCACTCCAAGAGTCAGGGAGAGAGTGGGTCATGGTGCCCTCAAGGCTGTGGCGGAACTGGGAACACCTCGTCCAGATAGGGTCTGCTGCCATCAGGAGACTAAGTCCCTGTATCCTCCTATTTCTAAAGCATGGGAGTCCTGGGTCCCATTCCTATGGGGCTCTGGCTTGAGGGATGCAGTCTTCATGTTAAAGAGAAACATGAATAAATGCACATTGATGTATTAAGAGCTGATGATGTCTTCATGTGTTATCTCTTTTCACATTTTAATAAAGACCTGGAGACCATCTGTCTAGCTCTTGTAGCTATAACATTGATAGTTAATGATGCACTTTCAGGTTCCAGTAGTGCAGTGAATTAATTTGGATAAAGTGTGTCCTTTTAGCTTGTGCAAATTACGGATACCAGTGGCAGGTGATACTGGCTCATCTCACACTTGTCCTTTCTTTAGCTGCTACGTGCTTCCTCCGTTTCTTCCCCAGAGAATTTCAGGAACCCTCCAGGCTCTGAGTTGGATCTCAAAATCTCCTGAGCCCGGATATCAATCAGAGTGTAAAAGAGGAGACTAGCTTTGAAAACTGACTTAAAAACCAGCCCACAGATATCCAAGGAAACAAGTTTCAAAATAAATATTTCTTATTTTAACATAAATATTGATCTACAGAAAGGTTTTCATTGATTCTTCACCAAACTTCCCCTAAATATTAATATCTTATGTCACCACAGTGTGATGATCAAAACAAGGAAATTAACATTGGTACAGTAGTGTGAACACAACTGTAGACTTTATTTAAATTTCACCAGCTTTTCCACTAATGCCCTTTCCTTTTCCAGGATCCAATGCAGGGTGTCACACAGCATTTAGTTGTCACTTGTCATTAGCCTCCACCAGTCTATGACAGTTCCTTAGTCTCTCCCCATCTTTTGCAATCTCGACAATTTTGAGGAGAATTGATCAGTTGTTTTGTAGAATGTCTCTCAACTTGGGTTTGTCTGGTGTTTTCTCATGATCAGATGGAGCTCAGGAATTTTTGCCAGGAACGTCACAGAAGTGTTGTACTACTCTAAGCACATCATATCAGGGGTACATGGTGTCCATATGTCTTATTGCTGGTAACGTTAACCTCGATCACTTGGTGAAGGTGTGTCTGTTGGATTTCTTTATTGTAAAATTTCTCTTTTCCCTTTGTAATTTGTAAGTATCTAGAGGGAGATACTTTAAAAAATATATTATTTTTATTTATACATATTTATGGTGTACAGAGTTGACTATCAGTATTTGTATACAGTACGTGATGATCAAATAAACATTATTAGCATGTTCATCATTACAAATCATCATTATTTTTTGTGTCCCTTACCCAGTTACCCCCTTTCCCTCTCCCCTCCCCTTTATCATCTGTTCTCTCCTTCTGAAAGTTCAATATTTTATTATAGTCTTTCTTTCTTTCTTTGTTTCTTAGCTCCCACTTAATGAGTGAGAAAATACAGTATTTCTCTTTCTGTGCCTGGTTTATTTCACTTATAATTTTCTCCAAGCTCATCCACGTTGCTGCGAATGGCAGAATTTTTTTTTTTTTATGGTGAGTAGTATTCCATTGTATATATATACCACATTTTCTTATCTAGTCATTTGGTCCTTGTCTACTTTTTATTTTTAAGGATTGTTAGTGGCAGCCCTCTGTGTTGAAATAGTCATTCAATAATGCATGTTTAAAAAAATTCATTCTTCATGTACTTAAGACAATTGATATCATAGGACAGCTCCAAGTCCTGAAGTATGAAACATCAATCAGATAAAATAACACCCATTTGGAGATGTAGTGGCTCACTGAGAACCAGGTTTTAGTTTCAGCAGGAACATGAGGGGAACATTGAGAGAAAGGATGAGGATAGAGGTTTCATTGAATACTGGCCTTGCCTTCCAGAGGGCACAAGGAAGGAGCCTTAAATGACGGGAAGGAGTGAAGTGTGGGGTAAGTGGGGTGTAGGTAAAACAAGGCATGTGTCGAGTCAAAAGGTAAGTAAAGTGTAAGAAATGAATGATGAATTTGGAATTCTGGGCTTTCTATGGCAATTTTTCATAGCTTTATAGAGATATAATTCACATATCATAATATTGATCCATTTAAAGTATGTAGATCAATGGGTTTGCAATATATTCAAAGAGTCATGCAATCAGTAATGCAATCTAATTTTAGAAGATTTTAATGATGCAAGAAGAGACCCAGTACCCATTAGTAGTCATTCCTTATTCTTATTTCTTCTTGCCAGCCTCAGAAGGGCAATAATTTACTTTCGTCTCTATAGATTTGCCCGTTTGGAAAAACTCATGTAAATGAAATCATGCAATATGTGGTTTTTTGTGACTGGCTTTTCTCGCTAAGCATGATGTTTACACGGGTCATCTGTGTTGTAGCATGAGTCAGTGTTATTTTCATGGCTGCTGAATAGTATTCTGTGGGATGGATATGCCACATTTTGCTTATCCGTTCATAAGTTGATGGATATTTGGATTGTTTTCACTTTTTGACTGTTAGGAATAAAGCTGCAATCAACATTTATGTACAATTTTTTTTATGAGGATACCTATTTTCATTTTTCGTGGGTATATGCCTAGTAGTGGAATTAATGGGGTGTATGGTGGATTATAAAAATGAGCAAAAGACGGACTCTTTATACTGACCATACGTTGTTTAAATCATCTCAACAGGCTGGTACCCATCAAAAGCCCACATTGCCAAAATCAAATTCTTATACATTCAGTTGTTTTAAATATAGCCCCAATAAGCAGACTTTTAGTCATTCAGAAGCTACCTGCTTTGCATTCTCTGCAAAACCCTCTCTACCATCTGCTAACCATCAGCCATTGGTACGATAAACTTTGGAGCTAGAAAGGCCTCTAGGATGCAGCTGTCTGCAGAGTTCTCAGATGCAGGGATTCCTTGCTGTGCAGGTGAATGACATTATCTAGACCCACAGCTTCCTGTTGACCTCCCTCTGCCCTTGGAGATCCCTTACTCTTGTCTCCTTCTGGGTGGTAGCCCCAGGCCTTTGCCTTTGGAAAGTCTCAGGCTGGGAGGGACCTCCCTCAGAGCAAACCTGCCAAAGCATCGCCTAAATAGAACTTGTCTGTACTACTGCCATTTGTGGTTACATCATCATCCTGGATCAGCTCTGAAATCGCTTGAACTGGGTACAGTAACTATGCTTAACATTTTGAGGAACTGTAAAATTATTTTCTAAAGCAGCCGCATCGTTTTACAATCCCACAAACAATGTTTGAGGGCTTTGATTTCTATCTTTATCAATATTTGTTATTATCTTTTTAATTCTAGCCATCTTAGTGGCTGTGAAATGGTAACTTATTGTGGTTTTAATTTGTATTTCTCTATTTAATGATGTTTAGCATCTTTCAATGTGCTTGCTGGCCATTTGTTTATCTTCTTTGGAGAAATGTCTGTTCAAATCCTTTGCCCATTTTTATTTATTTATTTATTTTATTTTTATTTTTATTTTTTTAAAAATTTTATTTTGTCGATATACATTGTGGCTGATTATTGCTCCCCATCACCAAAACCTCCCTCCCTTCTCCCTCCCCCCTTCCCCAACAATGTCCTTTCTGTTTGCTTGTCGTATCAACTTCAAGTAATTGTGGTTGTTATATCTTCTCCCCCCCCCCCCGGTTTTTTTTTTTTTTTGTGTGTGTGTGTGTGTGTGTGTGTGTGAATTTATATATTAATTTTTAGCTCCCACCAATAAGTGAGAACATGTGGTATTTCTCTTTCTGTGCCTGACTTATTTCACTTAATATAATCCTCTCAAGGTCCATCCATGTTGTTGCAAATGGCAGTATTTCATTCGTTTTTAAAGCTGAGTAGTATTCCATTGTGTAGATGTACCACATTTTCCGTATCCACTCATCTGATGATGGACATTTGGGCTGGTTCCTACTCTTGGCTATTGTAAAGAGTGCTGCGATGAACATTAGGGAACAGGTATACCTTCGACTTGATGATTTCCATTCCTCTGGGTATATTCCCAACAGTGGGATAGCTGGGTCGTATGGTAGATCTATCTGCAATTGTTTGAGGAACCTCCATACCACTTTCCATAGAGGCTGCACCATTTTGCAGTCCCACCAACAATGTATGAGAGTTCCTTTTTCTCCGCAACCTCACCAGCATTTATCGTTCAGAGTCTTTTGGATTTTGGCCATCCTAACTGGGGTTAGATGGTATCTCAATGTGGTTTTGATTTGCATTTCCCAGATGCTGAGTGATGTTGAGCATTTTTTCATATGTCTGTTGGCCATTTGTATATCTTCCTTAGAGAAATGCCTACTTAGCTCTTTTGCCCATTTTTTAATTGGGTTGCTTGTTTTCTTCTTGTAAAGTTGTTTGAGTTCCTTATATATTCTGGATATTAATCCTTTGTCAGATGTATATTTTGCAAATATTTTCTCCCACTCTGTTGGTTGTCTTTTAAGTCTGTTAATTGTTTCTTTTGCTGTGCAGAAGCTTTTTAGTTTGATATAATCCCATTTGTTTATTTTTCCTTTGGTTGCCCGTGCTTTTGGGGTTGTATTCATGAAGTCTGTGCCCAGTCCTATTTCCTGAAGTGTTTCTCCTATGTTTTCTTTAAGAAGTTTTATTGTTTCAGGGTGTATATTTAAATCCTTAATCCATTTTGAATTGATTTTAGTATACAGTGAGAGGTATGGATCTAGTTTCATTCTCCTGCATATGGATATCCAGTTATCCCAGCACCATTTGTTGAAGACCTTTGCCCATTTTTAAATTGGGTTATATGTCTTTTTTTATTGACTTGTAAAAGTTTTTTTTAATATATTCTGGATACAGGTACCTTATCAGATGTATGATTTGCAAATGTTTTCTTGCATTCTGTGCTTTTTCCTTTCACTTTCTTGATTGTGTTCTACGCAGCACAAAAGGTCTTAATTTTGTTAATGTCCAATTCATTTTTTTTTCTTTTGCTCTTCTGTCTTACCACAGAAACTATTGCCTACCTTAAAGTAATGATGATTTACTCCAATGTTTTCTTCTGTGAGTTTTGCAGTTTTATTCTTTACACTGATGTCTGTGATCCACCTGTGCTAATTTTGGGGTGTGGTGCAAGGTAGAAACTCAAATTCATTCTTTTCCATGTGGATACTTAGTCGACCTAGTGTTGTTTGTTGAAAAGACTATTCTTTCCTCAGGGAATTGTCTGCCTGGCCAACTTTATTTAAAATAAATTTACCATAAATGGAAAAATTTATTTATGGCTCTTGTTTCTGTTCATTGTTTTATATGTCTATTCTTATACTGTTACCATTCTGTGTTGATTACTGTATTCTTGTAGCAAAGTTTGAGATCAGAAAGTGTGACTCCTCCAACTTTGTTCTTTTTTGATTGTTTTGGCTCTTCCGGTTCCCATTGAATTCCATATGAATTTTAGGATTACTTGTATATGTCTACAAGAAAAAAAAAGGCAGCTGGGATTTTGATAACAATTGCTTTGAATCTGTAGACCAACTTGAAGACTGTATTAGGTCATATTTACAGGGATCAGTGGCTATTACTTTAGCATGTCTTTTGCTTAATTTTTTTTTTTTTTTTTGCAACTGGCTAGTATGGGGAACAGAACCTTTGTCCTTGATAGAGCTAAATGGCCTGCCCAGCAGGTCCTTTGAGAAGTCAAAATTCAACTCATAACAGGACTATTGCTATCATATCAATATTATCCCATAAATATGGGATGTCTTTCAATTTATTAGATAATCCTTTATTACTTTCACCAACGTTTTGTATTTTCAGTGTACAAGTCTTGCACTTTTAAAGAAAACTTTATTCCTAAGTATTTTATTCTTTTTGATGCTACTGTAAATTGAATTTTCTTAATTTAATTTTCAGATTGTTGCTAAAGTTTAGAAGAACAATTTATTTTTGTACATTTATCTTGTATCCTTCCACATTGCTGCACTCATTTATTAGTTCTAATAATTTTTTTCATGGATTTTTAGGATTTTCTGTATACAAGGTCACATCTTTTGCAAACAGACATAGGTTTACCTCTTCCTTTCCAATCACATGACTTTTATTTGTTTATTTTTTTCCTGTCTTAAGTATTTGGCTAGAACTTCAAATGCAATGTTGAACAGAAGTGGTTATAGTGGATATCCTTGCCTTCTTTCTTATCTTTGGAGACAGGCATTCAATCTTTCACCATAAAGTAAAATGTTAGCTGTGGGTTATTTTGGTAGATGCATTTTATTAGATTGAGGAAATTTCCCTTTATTTCTATTTTGTGGACTGTTTCTGTCATGAAAGTGTGTTGAATTTTGTCTAAGGCTTTTTCTGCTTCTGTTGAGATGATCCTGTGAAAAGTTTTTGTCCTTTACTTTACTAATATGACAAATTACATTGATGGCTTCTTAAATATTAAAACCAACCTCACATTTCTGGGATAATTCCAGTTAGTTATTATTGACTTAAAAGAAACTGAGGCTGAACATAAAATAGACTGAACCCAAAGCATAGGATTTATTGAGTCAATATGACGACTGCAACCAGGAAATGCATAGGACAGGTCGCTCTGAGAGATCTGCTCTGATGAAAGCCAGCAGAGCTTAGCATTTTATAATCACAAGAAGGGGGAAGGATCCAAGGAAAGAGAGAGAACAACAACCCCACCTAATTACTTCATCGGGTTTTCTGTTGGTAGAACATGACATACAGATTTGGGATTGTTAGGTTACATCCTACATACAAGAAGCATCTTAGGTTATTTTATAGGTTTCTGGCCACTATGTCTGCTTCTAAGTAACCATGGTCTTATGATAATGTTTTCTGGGACACGTCAATGTGATTGCTGACTTATCCCAGATCTCACAAGGCACTATAATTTAGCTGACCTGGTCAGAGCAGATTTTTTTGGTTATCAGTAATAGTGTATAAATTCTTTTATATATCGCTGGATTCAGTTTGATGTTGAGGAATTTTGAGGTTACATTTGTAAGGAAACTTGGTCTATAGTTTTTATTTGTTGTGATGTCTTTGTTTTGTTTGGAAATTAGGATGATACCAGCCTCCTAGAATTAGTTAAGAAGTATTCCCTCCTCTTCCATTTTTTGGAGAGTTTGTGAAGAGTTGTCATGAATTCTTTAAATGTTCTGGAGAATTCGCCAGTGGAGTCATCTGGGCTTGGGCATTTCTTTCTGGAAATTTTAAAAATTATTAACATAATCTCTTTACTTATAAATCTATTCTAGTTACATATTTCTTCTTGAGTCAGTTTCAGTATTTTGTGTCTTCCAGAAATTTGTCCATTTCATCTCTGTTCATTATTATTATTATTATTATTATTTTTATATTTTATTTATTTATTTATTTATTAACTTTTATTTTGTCGATATACATTGTGGCTGATTATTGCTCCCCATCACCAAAACCTCCCTCCCTTCTCCCTCCCCCCCTCCCCCCCAACAATGTCCTTTCTGTTTGCTTGTCGTATCAACTTCAAGTAGTTGTGGTTGTTATATCTTCTCCCCCCCCCCCCGGTTTTTTTTTTTTTTTTTTTGTGTGTGTGTGTGAATTTATATATTAATTTTTAGCTCCCACCAATAAGTGAGAACATGTGGTATTTCTCTTTCTGTGCCTGACTTGTTTCACTTAATATAATTCTCTCGAGGTCCATCCATGTTGTTGCAAATGGCGGTATTTCATTCGTTTTTATAGCTGAGTAGTATTCCATTGTGTAGATGTACCACATTTTCCGTATCCACTCATCTGATGATGGACATTTGGGCTGGTTCCAACTCTTGGCTATTGTAAAGAGTGCTGCGATGAACATTGGGGAACAGGTATACCTTCGACTTGATGATTTCCATTCCTCTGGGTATATTCCCAACAGTGGGATAGCTGGGTCGTATGGTAGATCTATCTGCAATTGTTTGAGGAACCTCCATACCATTTTCCATAGAGGCTGCACCATTTTGCAGTCCCACCAACAATGTAGGAGAGTTCCTTTTTCTCCGCAACCTCGCCAGCATTTATCGTTCAGAGTCTTTTGGATTTTAGCCATCCTAACTGGGGTTAGATGGTATCTCAATGTGGTTTTGATTTGCATTTCCCGGATGCTGAGTGATGTTGAGCATTTTTTCATATGTCTGTTGGTCATTTGTATATCTTCCTTAGAGAAATGCCTACTTAGCTCTTTTGCCCATTTTTTAATTGGGTTGCTTGTTTTCTTCTTGTAAAGTTGTTTGAGTTCCTTATATATTCTAGATATTAATCCTTTGTCAGATGTATATTTTGCAAATATTTTCTCCCACTCTGTTGGTTGTCTTTTAACTCTGTTAATTGTTTCTTTTGCTGTGCAGAAGCTTTTTAGTTTGATATATTCCCATTTGTTTATTTTTCCTTTGGTTGCCCGTGCTTTTGGGGTAGTATTCATGAACTCTGTGCCCAGTCCTATTTCCTGAAGTGTTTCTCCTATGTTTTCTTTAAGAAGTTTTATTGTTTCAGGGTGTATATTTAAATCCTTAATCCATTTTGAGTTGATTTTAGTATACGGTGAGAGGTATGGATCTAGTTTCATTCTCCTGCATATGGATATCCAGTTATCCCAGCACCATTTGCTGAAGAGGCAGTCCCTTCCCCAGTGAATAGGCTTGGTGCCTTTGTCAAAGATCAGATGGAAGTAAGTGTGTGGGTTGATTTCTGGATTCTCTATTCTATTCCATTGGTCAGTGTGTCTGTTTTTATGCCAGTACCATACTGTTTTGGTTATTATAGCTTTGTACTATAGCTTAAAGTCAGGTAGTGTTATGCCTCCAGCTTTATTTTTTTTGCTCAGCATTGCTTTGGCTATGCGTGGTCTTTTATTGTTCCATATAAATGACTGGATAGTTTTTTCCATTTCTGAGAAAAATGTCTTTGGAATTTTGATGGGGATTGCATTGAATTTGTATATCACTTTGGGTAGTATGGACATTTTCACTATGTTGATTCTTCCAATCCAAGAGCATGGGATATCTTTCCATCTTCTTGTATCCTCTCTAATTTCTCTCAGCAGTGGTTTGTAGTTCTCATTATAGAGATTTTTCACCTCCTTGGTTAACTCAATTCCTAAGTATTTTATTTTTTTGGTGGCTATTGTAAATGGGCAGGCTTTCTTGATTTCTCCTTCTGCATGTTCACTATTGGAGAAAAGAAATGCTAGTGATTTTTGTGTGTTGATTTTGTATCCTGATACTGTGCTGAAATCATTTATCAATTCCAACAGTTTTTTTGTAGAGGTTTTAGGCTGTTCGATATATAGGATCATGTCATCTGCAAACAGGGACAGTTTGACTTCATCTTTTTCAATCTGGATGCCCTTTATTTCCTTCTCTTCTCTGATTGCTCTGGCTAGTACTTCCAACACTATGCTGAATAGGAGTGGTGAGAGTGGGCATCCTTGTCTAGTTCCTGTTCTTAAAGGAAAAGCTTTCAGCTTTTCCCCATTCAGGATGATATTGGCAGTGGGTTTGGCATATATGGCTTTAATTATGTTGAGATATTTTCCCTGTATACCTAACTTATAGAGGGTCTTTGTCATGAATGAGTGCTGAACTTTATCAAATGCTTTTTCAGCATCTATAGAGATGATCATATGGTCCTTGTGTTTTAGTTTATTAATATGGTGTATCACATTTATTGATTTGCATATGTTGAACCAACCTTGCATCCCTGGGATGAATCCCACTTGATCGTGATGAATAATTTTACGTACGTGTTGCTGTATTCTGTTTGCTAGTATTTTAGTGAGGATTTTTGCATCTATATTCATCAAGGATATAGGCCTGTAGTTTTCTTTTTTGGTTATATCTTTACCTGGTTTTGGTATCAGGATGATGTTTGCTTCATAGAATGAGTTTGGGAGATTTGCATCCGTTTCAATCTTTTGGAATAGTTTGTAAGAATTGGTGTCAATTCCTCTTTGAATGTTTGGTAAAATTCTGCTGTGAATCCATCTGGTCCTGGGCTTTTCTTTGTTGGGAGCCTTCTGATAACAGCTTCAATCTCCTTTATTGTTATTGGTCTGTTCAAATTTTCTACATCTTCACGGTTCAGTTTTGGGAGCTTGTGTGTGTCCAGAAATTTATCCATTTCCTCCAGATTTTCAAATTTGTTGGCGTATAGTTGCTTATAGTAGTCTCGAATGATTCCTTGTATTTCAGATGAATCAGTTGTAATATCGCCTTTTTCATTTCTAATTTTGGTTATTTGAGTCTTCTCTCTTCTTTTTTTTGTTAGCCATGCTAATGGTTTGTCAATTTTATTTATCTTTTCAAAAAACCAACTTTTTGATTCGTTGATCTTTTGAATTGTTTTTTGGTTTTCAATTTCATTCAGTTCTGCTCTGATCTTAATGATTTCTTTCCGTCTGCTAACTTTAGGTTTGGATTGTTCTTGTTTTTCTAGTTCTTTAAGGTGAAGTGTTAGGTTGTTCACTTGCCATCTTTCCATTCTTCTGAAGTGAGCGTTTAATGTGATAAATTTTCCCCTCAATACTGCTCTTGCAGTATCCCACAGGTTTTGGTATGATGTATCATTGTTTTCATTAGTTTCAATAAATTTTTTGATTTCCTGCTTGATTTCTTCTTGGACCCATATATCATTAAGTAGAATGCTGTTTAATTTCCATGTGTTTGTATAGTTTCCAGAGTTTCATTTGTTATTAATTTCTAGTTTTAATCCATTGTGGTCTGAGAAGATACATGGGATAATTCCAATTTTTTTGAATTTATTGAGACTTGATTTGTGACCTAATATGTGATCTATCCTGGAGAATGATCCATGTGCTGCTGAGAAGAATGAATATTCTGAGGTTGTTGGGTGAAATGTTCTGTAGATATCTGCCAATTCCAATTGGTCTAGAGTCTTGTTTAGATCTTTTGTTTCTCTACTGATTTTTTGCCTAGATGATCTGTCTAATATTGACAGTGGGGTGTTCAGGTCCCCTGCTATTATGGTATTAGTGTCTATTTCCTTCTTTAGGTCTAATAGCATTTGTTTTATAAATCTGGCTGCTCCAACATTGGGTGCGTACATATTTATGATTGTTATGTCTTCTTGATGGATCAGTCCTTTTATCATTAAGTAGTGTCCCTCATTGTCTTTTTTTATGGTTTTTAGTTTAAAGTCTACTTTGTCAGATATAAGAATAGCTACTCCAGCTCGTTTTTCTTTTCTGTTTGCATGGTAAATCTTTTTCCATCCTTTCACTCTTAGTCTGTGTGAATCTTTATGGGTGAGGTGGGTCTCTTGTAGGCAGAATATAGTTGGGTCCTCCTTTTTGATCCAGTCAGCCAATCTGTGTCTTTTGATTGGGGAATTTAAGCCTTTTACATTAAGAGTTGTTATTGAAAGGTGTTGATTTATTCCTAGCATTTTATTGGTTGTTTGGTAGTCTTAGGTGTCTTTTGTTCCCTGCTTTCTGATTTACTGTTTGGTTTCTGTGTTTGTTGGTTCCTTAGGTTGTAGATAGTGTTTTTGTTTGCTTGTTTTCTCTTCATGGATGCCATTTTTATTATACTAGTGGGTATTGATTTTTCTTGGGTTTTTATGGCAGTGGTAGTTATTTTTCAGGATCCTAACCCAATACTCCCTTGAGAATTTCTTGTAAGGGTGGTCGTGTGGTAGTGAACTCCCGCAGTTTTTGTTTGTCTGAGAAATATACTATTTGCCCTTCATTTCGGAAGGATAGCCTTGCAGGGTAGAGTATTCTTGGCTGGCAATCTTTGTCTTTTAGTATTTTGAAAATATCATCCCATTCTTTTCCAGCTTTTAGGGTTTGTGATGAGAAGTCTGATGTTAGCCTGATTGGGGCTCCCTTATAGGTGATTTGACGTTTCTCTCTTGCAGCTTTTAAGATTCTCTCTTTGTCTCTGAGTTTTGCCAATTTGACTATGACATGTCTTGGCGAAGGCCTTTTTGGGTTGAATATGTTTGGAGATCATTGAGCTTCCTGGATCTGAAGATCTGTGACTTTTCCTATATCTGGGAAGTTTTCTGCCACTATTTTGTTGAATATGTTTTCAATGGAATCTCCATTTTCCTCCCCTTCTGGAATACCCATGACTCGGATATTTGAGTGCTTGAGGTTGTCTGATATCTCTCTCAGATTTTCTTCAATGTCCTTGATTCTTTTTTCTTTCTTCTTGTCTGCTTGTGTTATTTCAAACAGCCCATCTTCAAGTTCAGAGGTTCTCTCTTCAACTTCGACAAGCCTGCTGGTTAAACTCTCCGTTGTGTTTTTTATTTCGCTGAATAACTTCTTCAGTTCAGCAAGTTCTGCTACATTTTTTTTCAGGACATTGATTTCCTTGTACATTTCCTCTTTCAGATCCTGTATACTTTTCCTCATTTCATTATGATGTCTAGCTGAGTTTTCTTGTATCTCATTCAGTTTCCTTAGAATTATCACTCGAAATTCCTTGTCAGTCATTTCAAGGGCTTCTTGTTCTATAGGATTTAGAGTTTGAAATTTATTAACTTTTGGTGGTGTACTTTCTTGATTTTTTGTATTTCTAGTATCTTTTTTTTGGTGTTTATTCATTGTGGCAGGGGGTTTCACAGACCACCGGTTTGAGACTAATGACTAACTAGGATGTTGCTGTGGTTGCCAATTTCGTATGGCTCCCTCCGTGACTGCTCAGTTGGCCTCTAGTGCCTTGTGTGTGTGGTTGCCTCGGGTCTTGGGCTTCTCCGGGGAGCCACCTTTCTGGTCAGCTTGGACTCTGCTGGGCTGGTGGATCACGTACCACAGGGTGTGTGATCTCTGTTGAGCTTTCACTTCTTGTGCAGGACTTCTCCCTGTTCCGTGTGCTCTGGCCCAGGCTGTTAGATCGTGCAGTGGCGCCCCCACCGGGTGTGTGGTTTCTGTCAAGTCTCCGCCTCCCAGGTCGCACGTCTCCCCCCTCTGTGCGCACTGTGCTGGGCTGGGGTGTGTCTTCTGAGCCCCTCTTCTATCAGCTGGGCCTTCAAGACCCTGCTTGGCACTGCCTCGCCCAGGAAGTCTACCAGGTTTCTGCTAGGCACAGACGACCGGTCTCTCTGGGTGCCTTTGTAGCACTGTGTAGATCTTTCTCGGGGCTTGTTCACCTTTGTATCCCCCTGGCATAGACCGAATCTAGCGCCCACCTGCAGTCTGCTCTCCGGCAGGTTCAAGTGGACCTGGGAACTCTCCTACCACACTATTCCCAACCAGAAATTGGTTAGGCCTTTTTCCAAACTGGTGGCTGCAGAGATGGTATCTGCCTCCCAGTAACAGGAAGTTTACTGGGGGCCGGAGTCCAGGGTGTGGTGGAGTGACAGTTGGCCCGCCCGTACTTCCTTGCCCTCCCGACACTGGCTGGGGACTCCCCCCGCCACCAACCCGCCAGAGAACTACGGAGGGAGTGGGAGGGGAGGCCAGCCCGCAGGCTCCTGAAAGCCCCGCGCCAGGCCAAGCAAGTGGGAGGGCTCAGTGATGGCCGAGCCGGGTGGGGCTGCGAGCACCTGGGAAAATGGAGGCACCCCCGGGGCGGTTAGTGGCCTGGTGGTGCAGGCGGGAGCCGGGTGGGCATCAGCCCCCCGAACAGAGCTGGGCCAGGGGTCACTCACAGGGTTGTGCCAGGTCGGGCGCTCACTCTCTGCCTCTGGTTTGCCGCCTTCCCCGTTCTCGGCCGCTGCCGCCTTGGGCTGTTCAGTCGCGGCGTGGCTCGGGCGCTCCCAGGAATCTTCTTTAATGCTGGCCTGAAACCTCGAATCCTGAATAGGGCAGCTGGCCGCCGTCAGTGCGGCCCCGGCCTCCGGGATCCTGTCTGCATCCACAGCAGCCCTGGCACCGTGTTCCCTGTTTAGAGACTCGCTTTTGCAGCTAAGAAACAGTTCTTTTCCTGCTCCACACTTCAAAGCTGTTGCCTGTAAATGAGGCAGTCTCTCCTGCCGGGGGCAAAGTGGCGTTGAGCCCCCACGACCAGCCACCAGCAGCGGTCCTCCCTTAAGAGATGGCGAGAGGAAGGTCCACAAGTTTCCCGGCTGCCTGAGGCCCAGTCGCCACCTTTTCCACCTCAGCTACTCCGTGCCAACCGCCTCAGCCACCGCCATCTTGAAAAACCTCTGTTTATTATTTAAAAAAATTTTTTTTCTTTCCAGTCCTCAGACTTAATTATGTCTCTGGCCTATCCTCAAGTTTGCTGGTTCTTTTTTCTGCCAGATCAATTTTTTTTTTATTTAGCCTCCCTAGTGATTTTTTCCCCCCTTTTTTTAACAGCCTATGAGATAGAATTCATATACCATAAAATTTACAAATTTAAAGTGTACAATCTGGTGGTTTTCAGTATAGTCACAGAGTTGTGAAACCATCACCACAATACAATTTTGGAACATTTTCATCACCACCCAAAGAAACTCCATACTCATTAACAGTCATCCCTATTCCTTTCCACCCCATTTCACCCCCAGCCCCTGGTAATCACTAATTTATTTTAATTACTGTAATTTTCAACTCCAGAGGTTCTGTGCATGTCTCATAATTTTTTTCTGAAACGTGGACATTTTAGATAACATATTGTAAGAATTCTAGTGTCAGCTTACCCCCACCCTGCCAGAGTTTATTTTTGTTGCTGGGTGTTTATTGTTCTTATTTTTATTGTTGCTACTTATTTGGTTATAGACTTTCCTGAACTAACTTTGAATTCCCTGCAATGTGCAATGTGAGTTCCTGTTAGATTTTTTTTTTTTAAGTTCCTGTATTTTTTTTATGCCTGACTTCCCTTGGAGTAACTTCTGAGTCAGTATGATTTAGTGGTCAGCCGATGATTTGTCAGAAGATTTTCTTAAATATCTTGACTGTTTGTCTTACGCCCTTTTCCAAGGCATTGTATGTGAGAAGGCAAACCTTCAAATTTCAGGCAGTTTACAGACAATTTTAGCTCTCAATTCCTGCTTTCTCAGGACTTCAAGGTCAACCAGGGGTGGTTGTAGGCTTTTCCTTTCCCAAGTCTTTCCCGGACATGCACACAGCCTTGCACATACAAACATCCTTTTAGATCCCCAGAAATATGTTGGAGCTTTTAAAAATTCCCTTGTTTTCTAGGAGCTCCTTTAAAACTCATGGCCAGGCTCTTGTTTGCACCAACTGACATCACAGCTTAAGGCAGCTGCACTGTTATCGTTGGTGAATTGCTGTTGTTTTGGTAATGCCCTGGGAATAGGGCCTTTTTATTTCTGCTGAGCTGGGCTCTGAGTTAGGACAAACAGCTACAACACCCAGGGAATAGAGCTTTTCTAGGTAGCTGGAAGTTTGGACAAAATATTGTCTATGCTGTGAAAATGCTGCCTTTTTTTTTTTTATTTTGAGCTTCAGAAGTGGTCATTCTTTTTGGTTGGTTGTGAGACTGTTGGCTTTTCATGAGGCTACTATGCCTCTGAGCTGGGGAGAGAGGGGTAATGGGAATAGACACATGTTAAATGTCAACAGACCCCACTGTCTTACTAAGGTTCAGTGGTTTCTCTTGCATAGATGCTTTTCAGTTTGTTCTGTGGCTTTGTTTAATTTTAGGATTTCTGAAAGGGTTGATCTTAATTGTTTTGTTCTTTCATTGGTTTTGGAAGAGACATGTCCACGGAGGTGTGCACTCCCCCATACTAGAAGCTGATCCTTTCTATGATAATTGATCCAGGCAGACAAAAATGACATTAGGAGGTTAGTCTCAATAAACTCAAGGCCAAAAAAAAAAAAAAAAAAAGAAAAGAAAAGAAAATGGTGAAGAGGTTGCAAGTGTCAATGGGATGGAGAGAGATGTTCCCAAAGGCAGGAACAGTCCTGGAGCCTCCATCTGACTCCAGCTGATGAAAATATGGAGTCTTGCAGATGAAATTATCTCCAAGATAACCGTAAAAGGAGGAGTGATGTTTATTTACATGGTTTAAGAGACCTTGGATTTTTGAGGGCTTTCTAGGTCAATCTACCAAGCCCACCTTCAATTTGGAGCGATGAAGGGATGAAATAGACAGATGCCTGCAATGTCCTACTCAGTATGATACTAATCCAGTGTTTAATAAATCGGATGATGTAGCACTCAGGAAGAAAATTTCCAACTGGCAGAGATTGGTGTTTTCCTGGTTTTTGATAAAGGCCCCTCTGCTTTGATCTCCACTCACATGTATGAAGAAAGCTGGGATTGGTAGAAAGGGGTTACATTTGGGAACCAGGTGAGTTGTCTGAAAAAATGAGTGACCAGAAATATAGTATTGGCTAAGAGTACATTCCTCCCCCCCCCCCCCCCCATAATCAGGGAAGCTCTACTGGAAATATTTGACTGCCGTTAATTATATTTTGTGTTGGTGGAATCTTGTGTGGAAAAGGCAGATGACTTCCTTAGGGCCAGGAAGACCTCCTTTAAAACTTAGGAAGTGGATAAAGACAGTCTTAAGTCATGGAGGGTCTTAAGATTGATTATGCTGAAGCAGGTTCCTCTTTGCCTTGTTTTAAACTCATCCAAGCCTAGGGCACTCTCTGCTCTGCCACATTTTCCCTTCTCCACCCCATATTGTGAATGTGGATTCAATTATAATTATGCTATGGAATTTGGAGGCATAGGTCAAGTTTACCATGGTATATAAAATATTTTATCTATGTAGGGATAATGAAAAATGGGAGCCTTTATTCTATAGGACATCTTTCATCTTCTTGGGAAAGTCTCAATGAAATTTTTGCAAAATTAATGGCCAGTGAGATTATAAAGCTCTGTGGCTGCGTCATCTTTGCTTTTAAGTAGAGGGAAAAGTTACTGTAAGAAGCTGAGAAGGCTTCAGGTTTGACATAAAAAATAAAAATAAAAAATAGAACAATGAGACCTTTAGAAGGCAACACAGAGTCTCAGGAAGAAAAGGTGTTTTACTTTTGCAGACTATTCAGAAATAGTGATAAACAGAAAGAGAAGGGTGGTGTAGCATAAGAAACAAATTACCTTTCTTTTGGTGGAGGATTTGGACTGTCTGCTTGAAAGGGATAGAAGAATAACAGAGGTAAATTAAATACCATAGGCATTTCCCTAGAATAGAGAAATGCATGTTTATGCTGCTATGGAAATAACACAAATTATCCATGTCCTGGAAAATTAAAAGATGAAGGGAAGACAAGGCAAGGAGCACACGAATAAGGACATCTTAGCCTTAATTGTGACCCTGAAGCTGATGCTTCTGACGTATCTATTCCTGCAGTTCAGTATAGTTCGGGTATCTGTTGAAGGTGACTCTGTCTGGATCAAACATGGGGACCAAGGAGAAACTCTCCTTAAGATGCAGCATTCACAGGCTTGCAGAAAACCAGAGTGGGAGTCTGGGTGAGCAGGACACAAATGCCTGGGTGAGGATCCTGGCTGAGATATGCTGAAATATGAGGAAATGAGTTTGATGAAGGATATGGGTTGAATTGTGTTCTCCCAAAAGATATATGGAAATTCTGATCTTCAGTACCATGGAATGTGACCTTATTAGGTAGGATATAGAGTTGTTGCAGGTGTAATTAGTTAAAATGAGATGAAACTGGAGTAGGATGAGCCCTTAATCTAATGTCACTAGTGTCCTTTTAAGAAGAGGAGGGACACACAGAGAGAAGATGGCTTTGTGATGACCGAGTTTAGAGCAATGCATCTACAGGATCAGTCAAGGATTTCTAGCAAGCATCAGGAGCTAGAGAAGGCAAGGAAAGATTCTCCCCTAGAGGTTTCGAGGGACCATGGCTTTGGCAGCATCTTGGTTTCAGACTTTTAACCTCCAGAGAAGACAGTACCTTTCTGTTGTTGTAAGCCACCTAGTTTGTGGTAGTTTGTTACAGCAGTCCTGGGAAACCGATACAGGGAGTACTCAGCCAATCTCTGTGACAATGCATTTTGCTTTTCCTTTGGCAACATGTTCTAGAAGCTATTTAAACACAGGTGATAGACAGTGGAAGCAGGAAGCTTGTGACAGCTGTAGATCTGCAGCTTTGGAGAGGTCCTCACATCCCTACTTCCCAGACACATGCAGGGCCACCTGTCAAGTTCTCCCATAACCTGTTGCTCCTGGAAGGGCACGTGAGACTCAAGTAAGGCTTGCTGGGGTGCAGAAAGCTGTTACTGCAGAATATGGTGCTTTGACATGCTGGAATAAAGAAGCAGCCTCAAGGTCTCTCTGACCTCCCTGGCCCCTTCCTGTCTCTCTATCCTCTCTCACTCTCCAAAGCACAGAATGAAGTTATTCTTTCATCTGCCTGAAGTCCTTTCCCTGAGTTTTCATTAACTTGACTCATATCACAGGAAGGAAGATTGGAGTCTGTCAACAGCCCTGGGCAAATTATGTTGTAGAATTTGTCCCAGGCCTGTTCTCCAGTCCACGGAGTCTTCTAAAAATCATTGACTCCTACATCCCTATGTTCCCTTTCTCCATGAATAGGGGTATATAAGCATCTGTACCCCACTGGAAATGGGGCACTACGCTCTTGTGATTCCTCCGTGCATTTTCCCTTCCAAGCATGTTAAAATAATACCGTTTGTTATGCCTTTTCTCCATATTAATCTCTGTTTATTAGTTGACTTTTCAGAGAACTCTTAGGGGGTTAAAGGGGGAAGTCTTCCCTTGGTCCTAGGCTCTTCTGGGATGCATCTTCTCTCCACGTTCATGATCATGCAGAGTCCTGTGTGTGGAGAATTACAAAACCAGTACGATAAGAACAGAGGCTGTAACCTCTGCATGTATTTAGCAAGTACAGGTGACACTGAAAACCAAGGTGAAAACAGAAGCCTATAATGCCCTGTAATGTCCTCATGAGAGTCCCTGCTCAGGAATCTCATAATAGTGAGTGAGACACCCAGGTGCCCTTTGCTCAGGAAGATTGTTGTCAAAACAATTTGAAAGATAAATCTCTATTCAAATGGAAAAGATAATAACTCACCAAAACCATACAGTGAAGTGACAAATTCTTTAAATAAAAAAAAATTTTTTTACTCACTTTTTTTTGTACAGTTGTTTTCCTTTCTTTCTGATCTCTATATTTAAAATTTTAAAACTTAAGATTACTTGTTGAATTATGCATGTCCCCTTCCTATAAACCTACTATTATGCATATGATTTTGACCAACTGCTTTATAAAATGGAGAAATCTCATCGTGTCATTTAGCAACCACTGAATATTGGTCTATATTAATAAGGAATTGTTTATGAGTTAGTCTTTTCTGGGAAATTCTTTTCAACAATATGAACTTTATGATAACAACATTAGTCGGGTAATACAAAATTCAATGTCTTTATCACGAGAAATGTTAGATTATTAGTAAAATGCATTTAACCCTTAAGATTTTTTATCCAGTAGAATCTTCTATACAGAGAACAAAAATCAAATTTGTGTACCGTATTTTTTTCATTTCTGTGAAACCCTCTGATAATTTCCTGTGATTTGCAAAATGGGATCTAATTTTAGTATTAGAGGTATACTGGACGAATAAAGGAAAGATATTAAAAACTAGTCAGTCTTTTATTTTTGTTTTAATTATCCAAATGGGAGCTTGAGCTCCTAACACTTCATTTAGAAATAATAATTATTTTAAAATTATTGTTAGAAATAATAAACTGTAATAATTCCAGTAATTCTAGAAGTGGGTGCGTACAATATTAGCAGATAATTCCAGAGGCCAGTTGGCCATGTGGCTGGTTCCCTGGATTTCCTGTGTTGCACAGGCACACCCCATGATCCCCGCTCTTCTGGAGTAAATATTGGGGTGCCCTGTTCTTCCCTGTGGGGGTGGCGTGGGTGATTAGATACTGCCCTGTTTTACAGGCTTCAGTTTTAGTGGGACATTATAAAATAAGTCTTTGTTCCCTTCTACTTCCTTCTGAGAACTTTTCAAAACCAAGTAAGTAAGATGGAAGCATAAAAAAAGAAATGAGCTGGAAGAATAATTAATGGAAAAAAATTGGTCAGGAAAGGAAGGAAATAGATCCATATCATTTGTAAAACTCTGCCATTAATCCAGTGAGTTCCATAGACTTAATGCCATGAAAAATTTCCTGCGTGTTCTGTTACTATTTAAGACAAATTTCTAATATATTTAAAAGATGTGGTGCTAACATTCTGAAAAAATATGCATACATATGAATGTTTATGTGTGTTGGATAATTAGCATTAAGATTCGTCTATATTTTTAGGTTGGCATTTAATAGTTCATGTATTTTCTTCTTCTAATGTTTGAGTTTATTTTGTCACCAAACTTTTTATTTTCTTACTTCCTCCCACAAAATGGTTGAAAAAATTCTGGAGAAACAAAAAGTGCTTTTGTTTTTCATTTCTCCAAAGCATTTAGCACAAAGTAGTCTACGTGGCAGTCTTTAATGTCTTTGCTAAATTAATGATATGTTTGCAACCTAGCAGGCTTTAAATAAATGTTTTTTGAATTGCATCAGAATGCTGCAGGGTTCTAGATAATATGGAAACTGGCTTATCTCTGTCCTACTTTCTTAGCTGTGATATTGGCAGTGTAAACTGAAATATGCCTTTGTTATTAAAATTGTAATGAACACTTTATTCCGGTCTTAGTAACACTATTCAGGGAGAAAATACCCAATTTTAAATAGTCCCCCTGGACTTTCATCTTGACCAAGTCACCTTTCATTATTTCATTACAATTGAATGGCTTTAAATGTTTGAATTTATGCCCCTTACCATGAACAAAAATTATTTCCAGAGTTGTTTTCTCCCAGACTTAACTCTTTGTGCAATGAGAAATTTATCTACTCAAGGCCCGTGGAATGTTTTACTACATTCCCTCAACTTGGAAGGCTTGTTCTGTTTTTATATGTGATAATAAATCATTTAAGAAAAAAATTGCCCCTTTAATGTCAGAATGCATTAACTATAATGGAGATTTTTCTCTAGTTCAGAGCGGGATGTTGGTTATAAGAAAAAGTGCACCAGACCTTATATGCATCAATTTATTCTTTGTCAGAAACCAGTGCTCAGAGTATGCCTCTATAGGTCTTTCATTGTATCTCTACAAAATGTCCAACTCAAATAAATTCCCAACAGGAGAACTATGAGGTCCATACCACAAGAAAAACTGTAAGAATGTTAAGTGTTTATTGTGCTTCTCCTAGATAAAGTAGCATTACTGAATTAATAATGCAAAAGTATACTATTATATATTTTAAATTTTATATTATATAGTATATATATATATATGCAAAATTCGGTTTCAAAAGAATACTCTTATACTATTATGCTGTTATACTTTTGCAACCGAACTAATGACTTCATAGAGAGAGGCATTCATTATATAAAAATGTATAAAATTATAGAATTTTTGAGTTAGGCTATCCCTTGGCATTCGTCTAGTGTAAGCCCATCATTTTAGTAGACAGGGAAAAATGGCTGAGCTCAAACTACTCAGCTACTGCATTCCGCCCAGTGCAATTGGTGGTGGCACGCATAGTGGGAGTACAGCTTATGCTGAATGAATAAGTACTTCAGTGGCTTTCTTTGGGACGAGGAAGAGGTTTAAGGAAAAGGTGAAGTACCTACCTAGACCCAGATGTCTAGTACTTTTGTAAGTGAAGGTGTTGCAGAGATGGGAAGGAGTGATTTAGAACTCTCTCTGTAGATGTGGGCTGCTGTGACAGAATACCGTAAACTGGGTAGCTTATAATCAGCAGAAATTATTTCCCACAGTCTTGGAAACTGGACGATCCAAATCAGGGTACCCGCTCTGACTAGCTGCCTGGGGAAGACCTATTCCTGGGTTCATAGAGGGCACGTTCTTGCTCTGTCTTCCAATGGCAGAAGGGCCCAGGAATCTCTCGTAGGCTTCTTTTAAGGGCACTAATCCCTCCCAAGAAAAGCCAAATGTAAAAGAGTTATTACTTTAAAAAAGAACTAAATCTAGCTTTCTTTTGAAATATCAGGCTTTCGTACAATGAGATCCCAATTTAGGCTGTGTGTTGCAGTGTAAATAAGCATCACCAGATTATAAAATGCATTTTAACTGCAGGTATTTTTAGATTTGAATCTAAGGCATTACTTATAGGGCATATCATGTGAGATAATAAATAGTTCTTTCTTCTGCATTTTGGGCTCCTTTCAGATTAGAAAGACGACTGTGTGCATGCAAGACTGAGAATATATAGCCACATTGGATTATTAAGTCATGATTATTCATGCTGGTTATTTATGCAAACCAGGATGGTGCTGGCTTTTTAAACCATGTGGCATCTCTTGAGAAGGCTGCTGGTGAGGAGTTATCCATTGAAAGCTGTCTGGACTTAGCCTCCAGACCTCGGGAGCTGGCCGTATCAACCTGCTGTCAACTTCTCAATCATTTCCTTGACCACTGCCTGATTTACGGTGTGTGATCCTTTTTCAGTTTTGCATGGCACCTGGTTCTTGAAAGCTTTTTCAGATATGTAATGAATGTGATATGGCTTATTATCACAAAACAAAAACAAACAAATAGAAAAACAGGTGGCTGCACATGTAGACCATTAGCATATCAGCAAATGGCAAAACATAATTTTGGGGGGGCTAATCCCCTCCCCAAAGCCCTACTTCCTAACAACATTACATTGATGACGAGCTGTCAACATGTGAATTTTGGGAGGACACAATATGCAAAACATAACAAGAACCAAAAGGAAAATACAAGACAAGCTATTATGAAAGCAGAACAGAGAGAGAGAGAGAGAGAGAGCAGAAAGCTTCCCTGAAAGAACAGAGAAGGCATTTTGCTTGGTATATGAAGGAAGTTGAAAGAAGTTTCTGTTTGTGGTAAAAGGCATTGCTGTTGGTTCAACCAGATGAAAGAAACAAAGATGTCTGGTTTGTGCTGCTACAACAGGATACAATTACTGAGTAATTTATAAAGAAAAGTAACTTATTTCTCATAGTTCTGGAGGCTGGGAAGTCCAAGATCAAGGCGCTGGTAGGTTCAGTGTCTGGTTCCAAGATGGTGCCTTGTTGCTGTGCCTTCCAGTGAGGAGAAATGCTGTGTCTTGACATGGCAGAAGATAGAAGAGAGAGAACCGACTCCTGCAAGCCCTTTCTATAGTGGCATTAATCCATTCATGAAGGCAGAGACCTCATAACCTAAACACCTCCCAAAAGGCTCCACTTCCTAATTTTGTTGCATTGGGAATTAAGTTTCTAGCACATACATTTTGGGAAAATCATTCAGACCATAGCAAAAAGAGAATTGAATTTGGAAAATTATATTCACATGGAAGGTTAAAAATCCTCCACTTTCAGCAAAAGTAAAAGAGTTACTTTTTTTTTTAAAAGGAATTAAATCTTGCTTTCTCTTAAAATATCAGTCTTTTGTACAACGAGATCCCATTTTTAAAGGTATTTTTCAGGTGTGTGTGTGTATGTGTGTGTGCTTATTCTGGGTATTAAATTCTTGACTGAAATTGTAAGTCATGACTGACAAATGAAAAACCTCTTAGGTACTGGCATGGCATAGGTTGGTGTGGCTCTGTATTAGTCCATTTCTATTGTTTATAACAAAAATATCTGGAACTGGGTGATTTATTGCTTACAGTTTCAGAGGCTGGGAAGTCCACAGTCCAGGGAACACATCTGGTGAGGTGACTCTACAGCAATGCAGGGTGTCACATGGCGAGAGTGGAGGAGCAGAGAGAGAGAGAGAGAGAGAGAGAGAGAGAGACTCTCATGTGCTCTCCTTTTAAAAGAGAGAGAGAGAGAGAGAGAGAGAGAGACTCTCATGTGCTCTCCTTTTAAAATCCTCAGAACCACTCCCATGACCACCATTATTAATCCATCCACTGTGGTGTGGTCCTCCAATCTCATCACCTCTTTACAGCCCCACCTTTCAATTACCATAATAGGCTTTCCCACCATCCCAACAGTCACAGTGGGGCGGGGGGATATTCAACCCACGGCAGGCTGGGGGCAAACGTGCTGTGATGTATCTACCCCACTTTCAGATATAAATCCCCAAAGAACTGCTCATCCACGTCCATAAAGAACCACGCACGAGTTGCAGAATTGTGTGTGGTAGCAGGGAGAGGAGACTAGATCTCGGAACATGGTTCTGAGTGAGAAATAAATAAGAGAAATGGAATGAGAGATATAAAATTTGCACAAGTCAAACACACATAGTGTTAACATATGTCACACATTTAATTGAACATCTTAAACATTTTAGGCAGTTACCTCTGTCTGGGAAGGTTTTGGATATGTGCATGAATTAAAAATAAATGCACGAACAAAAAACACTTTAAGGCAAGAAGTACATCTGGCAAGAGTAAGTCACGATTGTCTGCAATGAATTGAGGACTATGGTTTATTCCAACGTTTGTATCTGAGGTCAAAAGACAGAACAGAAGGGAGAAGGGAAGAGGGAAGGAGAGAAGATGGTAAGAAAAAGGAAGGAAGTTTTCCAATAACACATGGATGGATTCTCTGACCACAGAACAAGATGAATGAAAAGACACTGGACATGCCCTGTGAACTTTCACAGTTTACTGAACGGTTAATAAGAAGGTTATCAATATTCATTGTCTTTGCTCCCTTGTCCTTGCCTGCCTGTCATCCTTCACATAAAATAAACTGCAAATAATCCTCTTTCAGTCATTAAGGGTGGGGGAAAGGAAAACATACAAAGGAGATATGTGAGCTGAAGTTTGAGCCGTTCCTTTAGGTGAAGTGGGTTTTGTGGCTTGCTGATTAATCTCCTACAGGTGCTGCCACATTTTCCAATCCAGTGACAACTTTGTTTAACATTTGTCACTTGTTATGCCTAAAGAGCATGCTCACCCTATTAGAGAACATGCCTGTGTACAGCTCAGAAGTCAAAAAACAGAAAAACAGATCTCGGTTTATTGAGTAGAATTAAAAACACGAAAGTGTAGACTTGCAATCTCTGACCACACAAGATGAAATACGGTGGAGAAAATTATTTGCAAGATTCAGATAGAAAATGAAATGAGGGGTGTAGTGGCCTGAATTTTTCTTCCCCTTCCCCAGCAGAGGACTCTCTGCAGAGTCCTGCTCTGGGCATGGCTTTGGCTGAAGGGAGCTGCCTCTCCAGGGAGACCCCTCCCCAGAGCAGCCTGCATCCAACAGCCTGGTCCTGTGAGGCCCTTGTCCCCATGTGTCAGGGGAGAACAACTTTGAAGAGAAGTCAACTTTGAAGAGAAGTCCGCTCATCTACTGAGGCCTTTGTGGAGCCCTGCATCCCAGTTCAACCTCCTCCCCTGCCCAATCTCTCCCTCCCAGGCTGATCCTGGGAGCCCATTCCAAGAAAGCTCCTATACCTGACTCTCCAAGGACTCCATTTCCCTGGGGGAAACCAGAGCTAAAACAATAATAAAATAATTTCCCAATGAAGAAAGAGAAATACTTGAGATGATCCGGTGTCCTGTCATCAACACTGCTACACTGACTTCAGTTCTGTAAAATAATGATCACAACCATAACAAGGATACTGCTAGTGTGAAAGAGTGCAACTTTGGGTCAGGTGCCATATTAAACAATGGAACTGTGGGGACTGGTAGGACATGGCCCTTGGCCTGAGAATCCTGGGATGAGTGAAATTCCTGGATAATTATTTAACCTCAAATTTCTTTTCTATCCATGTATGCATGTCTTTGATATGCTTTAGTCATAAGAACATTGAGACAGTCAGTAAATCCCTGAAATATATATATATATATATATATATATATATATATATATATATATATATATATTTTAAAATTTTATTATGTTGATATACATTGTGGCTGATTATTGTTGCCCATCATGGGAGGTTTTGGTGAATATACTAGTAGGTTTACAGGCATCTGCTAAAGGCTGGAATCAGTGGAGAAGGTAATATGAAAAATAATATTTATATTCTCTGGAGTGGATAATCCAGCATTTATTTATTTTTGTTCTGCCAGTCACGATATGCTCTTAAATTACTTTTCATGCAGCAAGCTTCCATCAGCTTCAGCTGCTAAGACACAGGCAAACTCTTCCAGGGAGCAAAATGTGGATTAGGGATGAATAATTCAGAGGCGATCAAGGTTGAAATGTTTCCATCAGGTTTTCTTCCTAAAACTTTGCATTTTGGATGTGTTGCATTTTGTAAGGACAGAGAATTTCAGTGACTTCCTTAAGATTTCTGGAGAGGATTTTTCAAAAAATTAATTAACTTAAAAAAAAATTTAACCATGTACAATGTAGTTGATTTTCGTGTCCCTTTGCCAATTCCCGGGAGAGGATTTGTTAATGAAAGCATCTCTAAAGATAAAGAGGACCTTAAGGAATCTGAACAAGGGAATTGGTGGTACAACAGGGTCAGGAGGAGTCTCTGAAATGCCAGAGAGTGTGGCGGTGCCTCAGAGGACCCCACTGTCCACAGGAACCAGGCTACCAAAGGATGCAGGCCCTCAGGAGTGAAGGGTTGGGTCACCCCACCAGGCAAGAAGTGCTTGCTGAGAACACAGAGAGCATTTCAATGAATAGCAGAAAAAAAAATAGCAACTTTATAAATACCCTGATCCCACGTCCAGCTCTCAGATGAGGCCCTGGAGTAGTTTTGAGTATTTATTCCTTCTTGTACTATGAATATATTTGCATATATTCATTTTTTTCTTTTCTTCCTTCCTGTTTTCTTATTATCTAACATGAGATGTGTTAAGAGGGATTAAGCCTATGTCTGAGTGTTTAAGATGCAGGGGAGCACAGCGGGGTGATAAGAGCAGTAAACATTAGCCAGGGATGGGCAAAGGGCATGTTTCCAGGGGATGATCCTGTGTTTGGTTGTACGAAGGGTAGATGTGTCCTGTCAGGTGGCAGAACGATGTTGCTGATATGGCTGATGTCTTTATTTGGAAGATAAACATGGTTAAAAGACATGTGCATGGACGCCCTGTTAACAAGGAAGGGATTGAGGGGGATTGTGCTGGGTCACCTTGGCCAAGACTGGGGATGACTTTTCCTAGAAGCCCATCCTCTGTAGGTTCCCGGAGCAGAGGGGCAGAAAGAAAGGGAAGATGTAGTCGCTTCTCTCAGAGGATGGACATAGGCAGGGACACTGATGGGCAGGTTCAGCAGGGGCTGGCAGATCCCAGCACCGTACCCCATGCTCGTAGCAGCTTCCCCAAGACTGTGGCCCTACTCACCAACTGCAGTCCCCTGGCCACCCCCAGATACATGTCGGTGGGCTCTAGAGACAGCGGCCACACAGAGGTGGTAGCTTCCTCTAGACCTCTCAAGGAGCTTCCCTTCCCTGTCCCTCCTGGGTAGCCAGAAAGGCTTGGTGTCTTAGTCTGCCCAGGCTGCT
Source organism: Cynocephalus volans (assembly GCF_027409185.1). Classification (NCBI taxonomy): domain Eukaryota; kingdom Metazoa; phylum Chordata; class Mammalia; order Dermoptera; family Cynocephalidae; genus Cynocephalus; species Cynocephalus volans. The sequence continues at coordinate 12,037,191 of NC_084477.1, read as the reverse complement.
GTGACAAAATGCAGAAACAGCAGAAACATCCCCTGAAAACTAGATTATTAAGTCATACCAGTGCTTCCAATGGACTGATTAGTGAGAGTTACTCTAATGTCCCAGCTCCCACTTCCAGGCTTGAACTTCCACAGCTTTTTCTACCTTTGTGTAATGTCTGATTCCTATAATAAATCCCTTATTCTGGGAAAACTCATAGGAGCTCCACTATGGGTTAAATGTGTCCCCCCCAAAATTCATGTATGGGAAACATGACTCCCATTGTAACATGTTTAGAGGGTGGAAAATCTGGTTACAGTGTTTGACAGGTGGGGCCTTTAAGAGGTGATTAGATTGTGAAGACTGTACCCTTGTGAATGGATTGACCCATTCATAGAGTAATGGGCAAGGTTCTGATGGCTTTGTAAGGAGAGCTGGTGAGCAGGTGAGCTGCCTCTTGCTCAGTCCACTCTTGCCATATGATAACCTGAGTTGCTATAAAGAGTCACTCCACCAAGAAGGTCCTCACCAGATGCACACCCTGGACTGTGGACTTATCAGCCTCCAAAACCATAAGAAATAAATTTCATTTCTTTGCAGATTACCTAGTTTTAGGTATTCTGTTATAAGCAATGCAAATGGACTAACTGATAAAAGCAGGTGGGATCACAAGAAACATGGATACTTTTAGGACAAACAGAAGGTGAGCTGGACAGGAGAGTAGCAGTGAAATGGTTGGAAATCTGTTTGCAATTTCCAGAGTGCAGCTGGATGAGAGAGAAGCTTGAAAGAAGCAGCAGATATTAGATTTGTGCCAGAGGCAAATCAGAAATCGCTATTGGCCCCTTAGCAAGGAAAATGACAGGAGGGAATCTGTGAAATTGTAGTTCAGTGAATTTCTCTTCCATGTTTGAAAAACTGGAAAAATGTTTGATAAAAAAGTTAGGAGATGTTCACAAAAGTCACTGATTATTTTTTGGAAGAGAAATATTCAAAATAATGTGTTAAATTGATATAGACATTAGAAATTTTATGGAAAGTCCTCCTACTCACTGTCCGATGCAACATACTCTTTTTTCATAGAGAATGCAAGAGTTTAGAAACGTAAAACCAAGGCTTGATAAATGATCCTTTTTTTTTTTCTAGACAGAGAAATAGAAGAGTTGGGTTTCTTAGGAGTAAATGCTAAAATAGCCATTTTTAATTTTTATAAATGGTAAATAACAAATCATGCACAAATATGACACTGTAGCAATGTTTCTTGAGTGTAGTCACTGAATATGTCCTGTGAGAATTTGTTTTAAAAAAAGGTATGTGGAGAAAGCGATGTGTTATATTTCACTTTTGGAAATTCATGAATGCACATTAGATATTAGTGTATAAAAGGCCCTGAGAAGGTGTGCAGAGCAGAAACGTGTTCATTTTGTCCAACCCAGTGTTTTTTAAGCATTAAAATGCATACTTTATTCCATACAACACTTAACTAGGTGTCACTTACACTTGAGGACAAGATGGCCCATAAGATTGAGTCATGGTAAAACATTTACCATAAAAAAGGCAGTCTGATTTTATACATTTCAAGGCATCGCTAGACAAATGTATAACAATGTGGAAATATGGGCATTACTCCTACATGTTACATAAAATCAAGAGGAAATATCAATCAACTCTAGAAAATAGTAAATTCACTTGTCCCCAAAATATGGGCATATAATAGTTACAACAGAATAGGGAATGATTTCTAAAATGTAATTTTGTTTTATGTTACTCTGCTATTCCATAAGGCCTAACGTTTTCTCCAGACTTTTTTTTTTATAGTACAGTCACTGATTAGCAACACAGCAATGGTTCCTCTCTCTAAATAGCCATCATGAGTCAAATTGGACACCCTCTCCCCTGGGCACAGATCTGCATAGAAAAGTACACAAGCTTTGGACTCGGACTTGTGAGCTTTAATTATTTTTCTCTTTCTGGTATATTAGGAAATTGCATGCACTTTAGTCTGTCAAAATGCTTGTATTCTGACAGCAACGTGTTACTGCTATTACATAGTACAGTGGACACCAGAACTTTAAGGTAGGAGGTAAGTTATTAACTTAAACAGCAGCAATGCAGAGTGAATTAGGAAACTTTCTGTTGTCCTGGGTACCCATGACCTCCACAACCTATCAGAGGACACATTTCAATTGCCAAAGGCTTTCCCACTCAGTCTGATATTTCTGGATTCCTATGAAAAAGAAACGTATTCAGAACATGGAAGAGTTGCTTACGGAAAGGAAACCCCTGAAAAAGAGTAAGAGAGGAAATAAATTAAGAACTTATGTCGAACACTCTTTAATTGTAATTAACTGTATTTCCATATCTTCAAAGTAATACAAAACAGAGTCACTTACAGAAGTGGTCCAGATTACTTAAATACCAGATACATTTTTAGTCTTCTATGTAAGTGTTTGGAATTCACTTATGTTTATGTGAAATGAAGGTATTAATACTTTTCTATAGCACTAACTGCAAACCGGGAAGACTAACACCAATCAAGGCACAGTTTTCCCAAAGCTGCGGCATGAGAAGGCTATACACAGTTGATTCCATACACATGACTGGGTTTTTTTGCTATAGCAAATCCAAGTGGAATAAGGGATGGAGATGTGTTTCTTGAAGGGAAGGACACATTTAGTTTCCGGCCCCTTTTGTTGTATCACATACTTCTCCTGCATGGTCTGATGTCCATAAGATTGGGTCATCTCTAAGCCCTGCATGATGAGATCACTGACATTGTATGAGTCTTCGTTCAGTGGATCAAGTTCTGTGACAGCTTCATCAAAAGCCATTTTAGACAGTGTGCAGTTGAGCTCTTGGTGATTAAGGATTTCACAGTTAAATTCAGAAAAGAGCTAGCCCCAGACAGATTGGGTGGGTGGGTTACATATCTTTCATATATATATCAAATGCATCTTGGTAAGCTGTTTGGGAATTATTTAGGATAATGTTTTTGATCATTGTCACATGCAATTTCAGCAAGGTACAGAAATGATCTCCCTTCATCTGCAGATTGAAGACTTTCCTCTCTGAATCAGCATATCCAACAATCCCAGGACCAGGACATATCCAACAATACATACATATCCAACAATCCCCGGACCAGGACCAGGGTGCAGACAGATCTCAGTTTAGACTCTACTTTCTCCTGATAGTCCTTAATCAGTGGCCACTTGTTAGTTTCTGCTTGATGCTCCAGGTGCACCTGCAGCACCAGCTCCCCGACCAGCGGGGGTCTTCTCAGGTGGGGCAGTGGTTGGCTCTGGTCAGCATGGGGCCTTAGCCAAGCACCCTCCTGTCTCTAACCCAGTGTTTAAAAAACATTTTGAAAACTGTTTCACGAGTCTTCCAGATAGTAAGAAGCCAACTTGGGAAGGAGATAGAGGTTTGAAAGAAGGTAGAAAATGTGTATGAGCAAGTATAAAAATTGGTAAATAAATTTTACCGAGTTCCCATTGAATTGCTTAGGTATGAAAATAATACAATGTATGTGAGCATATATATTCAGAGTATTCACCCAATATATTTTGTATATACAGTGTAAATATTGAATTATTGTACGTGTATATATACACACATATACATACATACATTTTATGCATATATATATGCATAAAATATACACACACACAAATAATGAAGGGCTGTGAGTCATGACCCAGGAAAGAAATTTTAAATTATTCCCAGAATCATCTCAAAATACAAGGAATTTTATAGCAAAAAATTGAACAAAATGTGTGACATCACTAGTAAGCCCACTGAAAACAATCCAAAACAAAATGACTTACTTCTAAGAGTAAAGTTGGAAGCGTTCTGGAATGTTCTGTGCACTTACTATTAATTGAGCAAATACTATGTGCTAAGCAGTCTTCTAGGTAGGCAATGGAACAGTAAGCGAAACAGAACAAATCTTTGTTCTCCTGGAGTTCATATTCTAGTGAGAAGAGAGGAAACAAGACAAGCAAAGACGTGATACATAAGGTGGTGATTATGTGCCCGAGACAGCCTCGATGCTGACTTCAGCTGGGTTCAACTGCAGACATGTTTCTTCCTGACTCTAGGCCCCTGACCTCCCTTTTCTTAGAGCATTTACTTTTAAAACCTTGTTTAATTTGTAAATTATTTATTTGCCCCTTTGGGATGCCAATCTTTGTAAAAGCCTCTTGCCAGTTTTGCAGCCCAGGACTGTCTTTCTCAAAGACCTGGGAGCCATCCCTTTGAAATGTAATCAACAAGGAAAATAGTGCTTCTCTCTTTCAGTCTCCATGGGAAGGTAGGAGCCTAACCTCCTTGAGTTGGGTGCCTTGTTCGCAGTTGTAAAACTACCTCCTGCCCCAAGGATATGAGAAAGTTTACTTTTCCTTTGGGCAAAGCCAATCAGCAAACACAGATGGCCTGAGATGTCCCACCCCAGCCATGAGCAATTCACTGCCCTCTGTTTCAGTGGAGCTGAGTATCCAGACCTGGGCTGTACTTTCTTCCCTGTTGCTGGCAAGAGCACTGGAATAAAATGAATTTTTGTTTGCTCAACTTGTCAGTGTGATTTTTCTCTAACAAGTGGAGGGTAAGCAGTAAGACAGTTTGGTAGGCTGGGGATGTGTTGTGTTATAAAATGCGCTCAGAATGAAAACCTTGGACGTGTGCATCACTCGATGAGAAAATTACATGTGAGGGAGTGAGCTGTGCAGATCTCTAGTGGCAAGCATTTTAAAATCAAGGAACAGTCTCTGCAGGCTGAGGTAGCACTGTAAATTGTGGAAGCTTCCAGAATCACAAGGGAGTGGCTTGTGTCAAACCCCCTGACAAATAGAGCTGGGAAAGGCCATTATGCAATCTGCCATTATTTTTCCTTTAAATCCCTTTGTCTTCTTATACCTCCCTGAATATGCACATCGTTTACATTGGCATCCACATTCCCATTGCAATGCCCTATTCCTGAATAAATATCCTTTTCTTTGAGAGAGGCTCTCTCTGTTTGTTATTGAGGTTGATGAAATGAAGTGCTGTGACAAGGCCACCATGGAAGGACAGAGACGGTGGTAGAAATTTGAGTAATGGTCTCAGAATCACCCAGCTAGGAAATGGTTGTCTGAGTTTGAATTTCCCTGAAAACAAAGCGTGAGACAAGAACTTGTGTGCGGGTGGGTTATTTGGGAAATGATGAAACCCAGCAGGCAGGGGACAGAAAGGGAAGGAAAAAGGAAAAACCAACACCAGGGATATCACTGAGCTTGTGGGCCATGAGGTCAAGTCTACCAGGACTCCTTGAGACCTCCAGGATACCTCCCAGAATTGACTGCCAGGGGATGTGAGGGACCCTCATGCTGCCCCAATCCCACTCCCCATGCATTCAAGGTTGCCTCTGGGAGGGGTCACCCTCTCACTTCTGAGCTTCTCATCCATGTGACACTAGAGCTCTTTGTTGCTGTCCGTGGTGTCTGGAGAATTCCAAGGTAGAAAATGAAGATTCTTAGCACCATGAGATCCAGTGAAATTAAGCAATCCTGACCTATGAAAGAACTAGCCTTTGAACCCAGATTGGGATGCCCAGGCCCCTGGGTCTGAGGTTCCACATCTGCCAGAAGCCTGTTCCTGGGTTCACTTTCACCTTTAGCCTGCACGTCACACCTCTGTTTAGTCTCATTCTGCTTCCTGATGGGGGCAGAATGATGGATCCCAATGAGTGAGTCTGGCTGAGGTCTCTTATGATGGATCCCAATGAGTGAGTCTGGCTGAGGTCTCTTATGATGGATCCCAATGAGTGAGTCTGGCTGAGGTCTCTTATGATGGATCCCAATGAGTGAGTCTGGCTGAGGTCTCTTAACTCACCTCCAAGTGAGCTGCACTGACTCTACCTGAATGCTGGGATTTGAGGGGGAACCATGCAAACTTGGGGATCACACGGAGGGACTGTGTGTTGGAAAGAGCTCCCACAATGGATTTGAGATCTGTTCTGATTCTCGCTGGGTATCACCTAGCCTCAGTTTTCTCACCAGTAAATGACCTGCATGACCCCTTCTGACGCCAATGTTCTGTACTCCTATGGGACTCGTGATGGGGGCCCAATCCTAAAAATACACCTTTGTAGTGACACGAAGAAAACTCCCAAGGTTTAAACCAAAGTGGAACTTTGCGAGTACTGTCTGCTCTGTGGATACCACATTCCTAAGGTAATCCCTGAACAATCAGGCAAATTATTCCCTATTGTTTCCGCAAATTCACCTTGTTGAAATCCAAGGCTGTAATAGCTTCAGCTTTCTGTTTTGTGATTGTAACAAAAAGCCATTGAGATGATGCCAGAGTTTTTAAATGCTGGTGATAATCAGTATTTGGGTACACATTTGATTTAGTTGGAGCCAATATTTTGCCTTAAGAAAACAATTCAAACCTCCAGGCTGAAAACAAAAGGATAGAAAAAAAATTCCTCCTTCCTTTGTCTATCTTACTCAGCTATTTAATCTCTGCAATTGTTTCTGTGTATCTGAATGTTTTTCTGTTTTATCAGGAACTAGAGGTTACAATGGCAAAACAGGATAAGATTTTCATCAAGGTTATCGTGCCATTTTGTCATTACATTCTAGAGAGAACTGAAGCAAGATTATACAACATGGCTTTTAGTATATTGGCACGGTAATGATTATAATATATTATTTTTAGTGAACACTCAAAGCCAAGATGTTGTCATCATGCTAGTAGGTTAAATCTGTGGGCTATTGAGTACGAAGTGCATTACACTAAAAGCTTTGAGGAATGTTAATTTTTTTGGTTTAATTTCTAAAAGACAGCCTGGGCATTTCCTTGACAGGAAAGATTGCTAAGTTCAGTCAACCAAGAAACAATTATGGATGGTTTAAAATGCAGAGGAAAGAGGGATCAATGATCTTTTTTATTATTCCTCCTGGTTCTTCACTGAGTGCCCATCAGGATTCACAAGTTAGTTCCCGTTGCATGAAGGGGGCTTTGTCTACCCTTGTAATTGACGCCTTTGTCCATTGCTTTTCCCACCAAAACTTTGTGTGAAAACCTGCTCAACAACACAGCCTGTCAGAACCAGCATAAAATTGTAATTAACTGTCATGTATTGGTAGACACTGGAGGGGAGAGAATCGTGTTTACCTTAAAGTATTTAAAGCTTTCAGAAGGTAGGCAGTGTGACTTCCACTGTAAAGATGGGGCAGAGTAATGGTCTGTCCAGAATGACTTTGTTTCTGGTGCCACGTGGCCCTTTGGAGAAAAGTAGGAGGGGGACCTTTCTCTGGAACTGGCCTTAAAGTATTATAAAACTTGATAATCTGAGTATATTACCAACTGCCTACTTTTGACCATGGGTAAATTACTTAATCAGCCTATGTTTGATGCATTTATCAGAACTGTAAAATAGAGTAAAAGGTATTTTTCTCATCACCTTAACACAGGTTTTTTGTTAGTTAGTTTGTTTTTTTTTTGTAGATAGAATGCAACCACAGATGGTGAGACCCCAAATGCACTAAATAAGCATAAGACACCTTTGTAGCCGTGCATGTAGAAGTCATCCTACAAACCAAAGCTTGTCTGCATGACATCCCAAGAGCCCGCTGACACACTGCAATGGGACCCATTTAGAGAAGCTTTTTCTTAAGTAATGCAACCCGACTGAGGAAAACTGTTCAACTAAAGAAACAAAAATTGTTTGTTCTAAATTTCTACTATGTTCATGCATTGGGGGTTGTGAGATCATAGATTCTGATATTTACAGGTGAAAGGAATATTGGAGATTAATATAAAAGAAAAATTAATTAATGGCCATTCTGAGCCTCCCTGATGTCCTAAGGATGGGTCAGGTGCCCTTTCCTTGATCTTACTTAGCATTTTATAATTGCCCTAATTAAAGCACTTAGCAGGTTATCTTGTAAATACTCATGTGCTTGTATGTCTCTTTGTTGGTTCTCGGAGGCTAACTTGAGGGAAAGAGAACACGATTTGATTGCAATTAAGTGTATCCTATCTGACAGAATCGAGTTCGTAATTTAAAAAGAGAGAAGGAAATTAGATTTCTTGAACACCTGGATATGTGACTGAGGTTGAGTCCACCGCATGTGGTGAATAATGTGGGATTTCTAAAAATCCCCACGTGTGGCATTGTCTGAAATTAAACACAGCCCAAGACTAGAGTTGGTGCCAAGCCACTCTGGGCAGTAACCTTGACCCAGCAGGCAGGGGCTTCCAGAACTTGCTCATGATCTGCTCTCCCTTACCCAGGAAACTTTTAAGAGCTAATCTGCTGCTCTGGGCTGTGAGGAAAAGAGGCCCGTCTGGCCATCCCATTCTGATATTTCTTCTGCTTTCACCATCATGGGCTGGGAGAAGTCTGGGTGTTGCTAGCTTCCAGGGAAATACTTTGTGCTCTTTGCTCCATGAGCTCTGAGATTTTCTGGAATTTCTATGTCTGTCTTTCTTCCATGCTGGGAGATATGAGCACAACCCAGGAAGAAACTGTTACCTGCCCAGTATCCATTCCCCCTTCTTCCTTTTTAACAGGACAGTGATTATTTGGGAAAATAATCGATACATTGTTTCTTAGCTCCCCCCACCCTGAACCTGATAGCTAGGACTGGCCAATGAGATATAAATAGAAGTCCTGGGGTGGGGCTTGTGGGGAAGTAAGTAAGCAACTGACTTACCTGGGAGGTTTTCCCTCTTTGTTGCTTACCTTTTTTACTCTTACTTGGAATGCAGCGATGATGCCCGGAATGCCAGCAGCCGTCTTGTGACTATGGGGTAAACTTGAGGGTAGAAGCAGAGGATGAAGCATGACAGAAAAGGATAGAAGCAACCTTGGCTCCAGATGGCATAGTGCACCAGCCCTGACGCCCGGTGCTGCTTACCACTCGTCTTTTTTTTACATGAAAGAGTAAGCTCCTATTCATTAAGTCACTTTACCCTGGTCTCTATTTCTTGTAGGCAAACAGAGGTGCTTTTCCTGTGTTCCACATCAGGGCTAGGCCAAGACAGACTGAGCAGAAGTTAGGACTGGAATTAGAAGATCTCCTATCTAATAAGAAAATTGCTCTGTTGGACATAGGCATCCCTGAAGTCTGGTGGCCAGGCTTTGTGCTTCCTCTTTCATACATTGCTGGAATCAGAGAGGTCTCCCTCTTTCATTTCTTTCCTTCTTTCTCTATCTGGTCCACATTGATGGAAATGGACTGAAAAATACCTTAATGTACAAATACATTTTCTGCAGAATTCCATCCAAGCCCTCAATGGGTCACTGACATAACATTGCATCATTAATCAGAATCCTTCTGTTCAAGTTGGAACATTTACATTTGGATTAAGTCCTGAGTGCTTGGGATTCCCCCAGGGACTCCACTTACTTCTGGATGACCAGGATGGCTCTGCCCAGAAAAGAGAGTCTACATCTAACCCGGGAAAATCCAGTTTTCACCCTTATCCTCTTGGAAGCAAATGCTGGCAATTTAACAATAATTGTTTCATCTTCTTTTAACTGGACAGGCTTCAGAAATAATAAAACCCCGTCTCAGGGCACACCTCCAAACAAATCTCTCTGGTGGCATTGAGATCTAAGACTTTTTATTAGGATAACAATGGTAACTGGGAATAATTGTATGCATTGGTAGATAACGCTGATTTAAAACGATTAAACACCACTTCAATTTTTTTGTGATGAATATAGTTACATCCCATTAAAGGAGAATGGAAAAATTCTTTAATTTGTGTGGGTGTGAATACATACCCCTGACTGTGACTTCCCTGCAGCACAAAAACTCTCCCCCACGAACCCATCTCCCACAGGCGTTTTATTCAAGGAACTGTTCTTATACCTCTGCCCTATGAAGTGTAATCTCTTCATAAAAAAGGAATATTTTCTCTGATGTCAGCCAAGGTCTAAGAGGTAGAAGATTATGCCACAGAAAAGGATGAGAATTAATTTCACCACTAACAATACAGAAGGAGCATTTTGTTTGATACACTGAGAAAATTAAAAACTATGTTCACTGAACCTGGATACCATGAAATCTGCATCACATTAGAATAATAAACATATGATCTCAATGATAAGTAGGAGGTACGAAAAAAACTAACTTGTGCTTTCTAACTTGCATTGAACACAGGAGAGCAGGGTGATGAGAAACAATAACGCTGACAAAATTAACCTGTTGGCCAAGTTCCCTGTTTTTCAGTGAAACCCAGGGTGCTGTTAACATTTAATTTAAAAGTAATTATAACTATTAAATATCTCTGAAGCAAGGAACTTACCTCAGACATGTTCAAAACGACTATGGAGAAAGGAAAGAAACTAATATTCATTTGGTTTCTTTTGTGTGCCAGGTTTTTTCCCTTAGTCATTCTACTTAATTTCCCCAGGAATTCTGCAAAGGAGACATGCTGGACACTATCATGCACTGGAGTAGACTGAAGCTCATTTAGAAAGACTCACCAAGTTCAAATTGCTGGTGAGTGGATGGGTTGATGATAAAACTAGCTCTTCTCACCATTATGTGGTGGTGTGTTGTTTCCCATCATGAAGGACCATTAATGTGTAAAATCAAATAGATTTACAAGATGACATGAATTCTGCTGGGCTAAAACAAATGCATAATCCAAGAAAGCAGAAGCAAAATCAATGCATGTTGGAGTCTTTCCTACTCTAAGTAAGCGGTTGACTCTGGGTAGAGCACAGACTTAGAGAACACCAGCACAGGACGCGGTGGCCTCCTTCCGTCAGCTGGAGATAGCAGTGACAATTCCTCACAAGTCACAGAAGCAGGGAAGGCCACAGATGAGAGACTATAACTTCCGAAGTGAATCCTCTTTGGCTATAACTTTCCAAACTGAGTTTGCATGTGTATTTGTCAGTGATCTCCAGAGAAACAACCAATAGGATAGACCAACCAGCACAACCAACCAACCAAACCAACACACACCCCCCCCCACACACACACACACACAGGGAGAGAAAGAGAGAGAGAGAGAGAGATTTATTATAAGAAATTGGCTCATGTGATTGCAGAGGCTAAGTCCCATGATCTGCAGGTAGAAACAGCAAGCTGAAGACCCAGGAGGACTGATGGTATAGTTCTAGTTCAAGTCCAAAGACTTGAGACCCAAGAGAACCCATGGTATAAGTTCCAGTCCAAAGGCCAGTGGGCTCAAGATGCAGGAAGAGACAATGTTTTAGCGTAAGTAGGAATGCAGGAAAACAAACAAACAAACAAACAACCCCCACCCCCCCATGTCACAGCTCCAAGGCAATCATATGGGAGAAATTGTCCCTTCTCAGGGCGAGGGTCAAGCTTTAGTTCTATTTGTGTCTTCAACTGATTGGATGAGGCCCACCTACATCAGAGAGAGCTATCTGCTTTACTCAGTCTATTGATTTAAATGTTAAACACATCCAAACACACCCTTGCAATCACAACCAGAGTAATGTTTGACCACATATCTAGGCACCGTGGCCTAAAGGTGACAAATAAAATTAACCATCACTCCGATGTGTTGGAGTTTATGTTGAGGTTAACACTAGACAGGACACAAGAAGGTTAGCTTTGAGTTTCTCTTTACTAGTTACCAGCCATGGGCTTTAGACAATTTATGTTCTAATGAGAACACTAAAGAATGAAATGAGATTATGTATAACATTTATTTACTAAAGTAAAAGGCACTTTTTCAAAAGATATATTACAATCAGGGTGGAAATACAGCCATGTACTGCCTAACAACGCTTTGGTCAATGACATCCCAGAGGCCGGTGGTTTCACAAGATTAGAAAGTAGCTAAAAAATTCCTATTGCCTTGTGGTTGTCACAACTCCCTAACACAATTACTTTATTTTTAGAGTAGCCTAGGTGTACAGTGTTTATAATGTCTGCAGTGGTGTACACTAATGTCCTTAGCCTTTACCCTCACTACTCACTGACCGACTCACCCAGAGCAACTTCCAGTCCTGCAGACTCCATTCAGGTTAAGTGCCCTATATAAATGTACTGTTTTCTATCTTTTATACCATATTTTTACTGTACCTTTCCTACGTTTAGATATGTTTAGATACACATATATTTACCATAGGGTTACAATTGCCTGCAGTATTCAGTACACTAACATGCTGTGCAGGTTTATAGCCCAGGAGCCCCAGACGACACCATCTAGCCTAGCTAGGCATAAGGCTGCACCATCTAGATATGAGTAAGTACACGCCATGACGTTCGCACAAAGAAATTGTCCAATGATGCATTTCTTAGAATGTATCCCCATCAATGCATGACTGTAGTTTGAAAGCATGAATATTTCAGAGGGTGGACAATTAGCAGTTTGTAATCCAGGGAGTGTTAGCAACCCATCCTGGCTGCTAAGGAAGCCCTGGTCTTAGAGGACATTAAGTCACTTTCTGGGTGTCTCCTCAGGGCATCTCATGAGCACGGCTGGAGGGTGACAAGCAGAGAGGAGTAAGGCTTTGCATCTGCCAAGTGTTCCATTTCTTGAGTAAGGAGAAGAGCAACCCGAGAGCTGAGGACAGGAGGCATGATTATTGCATGATCCAGGCAGAGCGGTTGTTTTACACAGTCTCATAGGAAGTTTCTCGGCTTCCGGATCATTCAAAGAGGTGGAGGAAATAGAAATTGCACTCACACGTGGCAGCAAATGGCACTGTAGGGTTGTGGAAATGAAAAGGCCAGACAAGAGGGCTTTGCAGGCCATTGAATTATTCTTACAGTTCTTTTGTACATCAAAGGAGCTGAAGTTCAATGTGAACTTAATTACTTTTTGGTTGTTGTCAGGGTGAATGTGTTTTGATACATACTAATATTTTCCAGCAGACATATTCCCCCTTTGAAGGGAGAGATTCTTTAATGCTGCTTATATCTAGATATAATCATTCAGGCTATTCAAGCATATGCTTTCAGAGGGTCAGGTTCAGAGGGAGATACAATTTGTTAAATGTACCTAGTGCATTTTATCAAGCATAAAAACTCAGGCATTCCCTTAGGCACCTTTATGAATATTTGTTTTGAGACCCCTTTCCAGTAAGATGCCTGACTTTCACCTCAGTAGATTTGGGTTCTAAGTTTAAGTTTCAGGGGACTTATGTTTTGCCATTTATGGGTTTTCATAGGAGTGGTAAGGGGTGGGTGGAGTAGGTAGGTCTGGCTCTGGGTGTCATCTGAGATGACCCACTTTCCTTCCATGTTAGCAACTACCTGTTTGCTTTTTTCATTTCAGGAATATTCTGGAAATCACTCTTAACAGTTCAGAGAGATATTTCTTATTCTCAAAGTTGCAGTTTTCTAACCTTTCTCTTCTATGTTTGTTCATTTAGGTAGTTTCTCGTATTTTAAAATTACAAATAATGCTGCAATGAATGGCCTTCTGCATGTGTACTTTGTGTTGTTGAAGGTATAATTTCAGTGCAAATTCTTGGAGGAAGAATTGGGTCTCCTTGGAGAAATGCCTGACTCTGGGACTAGAACAGAGAAGGTATGAGATAAACTGAATATCATGTGGCAGAAAGGAAGAAAGTACTTCAAAAGTGGTGGAGCATGACAAAAAGACACAGGAGCAAGCTTGAATGAGTTTCCACTGGCAATTCTGGAACAATTTGAGCATCACAGTAAATAAGGGTCTAAGGGTAAATGTGCATGTACATTTGTTTGATATTGACAAGTGTCCCCCACAGAGGATGCCTGTCCTGAAGTCCCATTTCAGCCACCCATGGAGCGCCCAGCTCTACACCTTTGAACAGAATCAAGATCTTGAATTTTTGCCAGGCTGAGGGTGAGAAATAGTATCTCAGTGTAGTTTTAATTTGCATATCTCCTATTATAAATGAATTTGACCACCTTTTCTTATGTCTGAGGGCCATTGTGACATAGCTTTGGTTAATTATTTCACTTGTTTCCCATTTTTCTTTAGAAAGTGTGTTCTTTATTCTCTTAATTGTCAAATATCCTTATGTGTATAGTAGGGATATGAGACATTTGACTGTCATCGATTGTACATATATTTGCAATTATATTGCAAATGCTTTTTCCAGTCTGTGATTTGTCTTTTAACCTTGCTTATTTTTTTTTGTAGTTGTTGTTTTTATTGTTTTGCCAAACAAAAGTTTTGAAAAACTTTTATATAATCAATTTATCAATCTTTCCTGGTTTTTTATTTGGATTTTCTGTTATAGTTAGAAAACTTTACCCTGCTCTCAGGTTATATACGAATTCATTCATGTTTTCTTCTAGAGCTTATGTAGTTGCATTTAGCTATCGGTGACTTAAAATGGGATTTCTTTTTCTCTGTTGCTATTCGTGTGTTTGGTTTACATTCCCGTTCACTCCATTTTCTGGCATCCTGCATTTGTGGGGACATTCTGCTTTTCCCTCTTATCTTAGCATGTTTTTAGTCTCCTTTCGGTGCTGAGATTGGTTCATGGTTTATAGACAGAGTATGAAGCGTTGATCTTCACCATTTTGCAATTTAGGATTTAGAACAGAGCAGCCAGTATTATCCAGTGGAACTACGATGTGAGCCAATGTGTATTTTTAAACTTCCTGGTAGCCACATTAAAAAAAAGCTAAAGAAAACAGGCAAAATTCATCTTATTATTTTTTTTTAAATTTTAACTTCTCAATATACATTGTAGTTGATTTTCGTGACCCTTTACCCATTCCTTTTCCCCCCTCTCCCATCCTCCCCAAATCAAATCTGTTCTCTTGTTTTAACAACTTCAAGGAATTGTTGTGATTACTGTGTCTTCTTCCCCCCCACCCTTTATTTGTTGGTGTGTTTGTTTGTTTGTTTATTAATTAATTTATTTATTTTTAGCTCCCACAAGTAGTGAGAACATGTGGTATTTCTCTTTCTGTGCCTGACTTGTTTTACTTAATATAATTTTCTCTAAGTCCATCCATGTTGTTGTGAATGGTAGTATTTCATTCTTTTTTACAACAGAGTAGTATTCCATTGTGTAGATACACCACATTTTCCTTATCCACTCATCTGATGATGGACATTTGAGCTGGTTCCAGCTCTTGGCTATTGTAAATAGAGCTGCAATAAACATGGGAGTGCAGGTATCCCTTTGGCATGATGATTTCCATTCCTCTGGGTATATTCCCAGCAGTGGAATAGCTGGGTCATATGGTAGATCTATCTGTAATTGTTTGAGGATGGCTAAAATCCAAAAGACTGAGAATGATAAGTGCTGACGAGGTTGTGGAGAAAAAGGAACTCTCATACACTGTTGGTGGGACTGCAAAATGGTGCAGCCTTTGTGGAAAATGGCATGGAGGTTCCTCAAAATTAATCTTAATAATGTATTTTACTTAACTCAGTAAATCCAAAAGGTTATTACTTCAACATGCACTTAATATACAACTTTTTATAAAGTATTTTACATTTTTTCTATATTAAGTCTTCAAAATTATATCTCACACTCCCAACACACCTAAATTAATTAATTATTTAAGTTGAACAATGATTTATTTATTTATTTGTTTAAATTTTTTTAAACAATTGAAACATAATTGATTGTACACATCTGTGAGGTACAGCATTGAATACCAATACCTATGTCAATGCATTTTTATTTAAACTAGGCATATTCAAGTGCCAGTAGTGACATGTAGCCAATGGCTAACATACTGGATGATACAGGACTAGGTAATCCTGCTCTTCCTCATGGATGATACTTATGAATCAGTGTGGTATATCTAGCATCAAGAATTTGAGAGACCTGATCCAGAAGGAGGATTTTAAATGATGGCTGCTCAGTTCTGTGACTTGTTAGAAATTGCTGGATGAGACAACTGAAGGCAATTATGAGCAAAGATTATCTACATAGGTTCCTTTCTTGTATCCCTTGTAAATGTTCTTAGAAGCCTTGCCATGCTGTAAGCAGTATGCACAACTAGAAGATGTGACAGTTTACATGTGAACACATCCATGATAGTGGAAAGCTTACTTCATTAATCTTTGGATGTTGGCAGCTTCATTAGTAAATTACTAAGATTCCATAGACCATATTGAGTTTTGTTACCCTGTTGACTTCAGGGAGGTCATGGTTGCTCTAGAGGCATCCTAATTTTGTGAAAAGGTAGAGTCATGGTTCAAGCAATCTCTACATTTTTAGAGAAATGACTGGGTCCTGTGCTGTTTGTGGGTGAATTTTAGAACATCTACTTCAAAAACGGCAACCAATCACTCTTCAATGAAATATCAAGCCTATAGAATGAAGGTTATTTGCTGGCATTGAGCAATGTTTTTTCCATGGTCACCCCATTGTCCAGGACAAACTTGGAAAATGGACCATGGGTTATAAAACTGTTGCAATATAGGATATCACTGATCAGAAGGCAGAAGAAACATAAAGATTTGTTGATTAAAAACAAACAAACAACAACAGCAACTCTAAAAGATATTGTAAGGCTCACAGAGTGTTTTTAATCTTGTATCCAAACCTTCTGAAATGGTAAAAGCTAAGAACCCCAGAAAAGCTGCACATAAGCACGTTTACACAATTTTTGCTTGCAATTTTGGGGCTGACTGAAGCCACGTGTTTATGAACCTCAGTGGAGGAGGGAACCCTGGTCGAATATTGTGTCCTACTCAGAGAAAAATGGAGTTATTTTTACCCTGTTGGGCTAAGAATTCAAGTCAGAGATAGCAAGCATCTATGGTCAGAAAGAGACATCTGTATTTGTGGCATTTAGGGAAGTAAAAATCAGAATTTTCAGGCTGTGAGTCATCCTTACTTATTAAAAGCCCCTTGTGGCCAACTCTATGAGAAGGCTGTGAAAGAAGAGCAACATGTATTTATCCTCAAGGACGAAAAGAGAGAATTTGAAAACATTGTCTATATAACCCAATGTGCCTTGCTACTATGTAAAAGTACAAATTCAGAACAACATCATTTTTAAACACTAAGGGAATATATATTAAACGGTGTATATTGATAGAGCTTACAATGGTCTTACTTCTGATTTTCCATAAATATATTTATTATCTGTGATTGTAAATTCGCTATGACATTTTGCTAGAGGGGCCACAGTTTAAGCTCACTGGCCTTCTTTTCCTGCTTTTGCAGAAAAGTTGCTTGAGGAGTGAGCAGCTGTAGGCAAGCTGTCCAGTTTCTGAGGCTCTGTCCCAAAAAGGATGCTATGTCTGTGGGCTAAGATATTCTGGGAATAAAAGCCTACTGGCTTTGGCTGAAACAACATCACTGCTGCCTGCAGCCTGTGCCCTGCAGATCATCAAACACGAGCCCTGTGCTGCAAAGAAAAGCACTGGGCTTCATTTTTGGACAGCTATGGATTCTAGAAAGTTGGTCTGCTGGGTCATTGGTGCTGAGCATAAAGTGAAAATATTTTTTTATTTACTCCTGGAACTTTAAATACAAATAACAACCACCTTTGTATTTGGACCCTGCCCCAGGGCTCCCAGACAATCCCACCTCTAGCTGAAGTAACCTGGCTTGCTTTGTGTCTTCAAACAATGGCCATTTCCCAGTGGGGACATGGAACACACATACCTTTTGTCAGAGCCTGGAACTGAAAAAAAACTGTTTGTGTAGAGGAGATGTTGTTTGGTGACATGAGGAACAAGACAGAGGAAATGCAATGAAGAGACACAGTTCAATCCAGGCTCGCCATGACTAGACCTTGAGGAAGTCTTTACATCATCAATGCACAGATATATTATCAGGGTGAGTAAATAAATAAAAGTGTATTGGAAGTCTTTACATCGTCAATACACAGATATGTTATCAGGGTGAATAAGTAAATAAAAGTGTATTGAATGGTGACTAACAACAGTAAATATTAGGTGAATTAGAACACTTCTGGCAATTTCTCTTTTTTCCATTCTATTGAACCATTAGAACAAAAAGCGTCAATATGGCAGTAAGATAAGGCAATAAAAGGGGACCTTCATTTAGAGCTGCCTGGGAGTGATGGATGGAAACAATCCAGCGAGGGGGTCTTTCCAGACTGTTTGCCTCCCAGCCTTGTGCTATTTCTCTTGCTCACTCCGGGCTGCATTTGCCAGGGTAGCAGCAACCACCACCAGCAGCAGAAACAAGCCACAGTGATGCTCAGGGTAGAAATGTTAGCAGCAGGGCTGCCACTGAGAGTCAGGCTAAGGAAGAGACCACGGCCACAAGCCATGGCTGGGGCAGGAGTACAGAGTCTCTGTCAAAAGAGTGAAAAGGGACAGGAGCCAGATGTCCAGCATCCTGCTCTGTGAGCTGCTGCCTCAGATGAGATTGAAGGGGCCGGGGGTGGGACACAGGTATGATTCTTGTGCAGTGACACCAACCGTTCTGCAAGCCTGGAGTGACGCTTGTGATTCTTTTTAATAAAAGTGCAAGTGTGCCTCTGTGGGTTGCAGTTGAAGGTGACATGTGATTAGAAAGCCTCAGGATCTTTCCCTGCACTGCATTTTGCTAGGTAGATGTTGCCTGCCTGCCTGGTGCTGGGCTGCTTCTGCAAGGGGGTCTGGGCTAGGGAGATTTCAGTGGTAGGGAAAGGAACGGATACTGTCCTATTCATTGCAGCCTTTTTTTTCTTGTCTGTCTTGCTCCTGCTCTCCTTTTCTTCCTGATCAGAGAAATTCATAATTTTAAATACACTAGTACCAGCCAAAGTAATAACTCTGCAAATGTGCTCCTCAACCAGGAAAGCTAAATATTAATATTTTTGCATTAGGGTAATAGCTTTTCATGAGGGCTTGCTCTGCATATGGCACTATACTCCATACAGCTTATTTATATGCAATATGTCATTTAACCCACACACAACTCTATTGCTATAAGATATTATCCTGGCAATTTCTACAGTCGAGGAGGAGGATTAAACGTGACATAGTCCATCAGAGGCAGAGCTGGGGATTGGAGCTCCAGCTGCCTCTGTGGCTCTTGCAGCTCACAACTACCCTAACTGACTTCATTCCACTCAAATGCCTCCTGGGGTCTCCCATGTCAGCAAACAACCGCCTGGAGCAAAGCCGTGCTGGAGCTAATTAGTTCGAGCCCTGCCTCACAGCAGGCAGCAGAATTCAGTGACTGCTCTGTTTCTCCCTCATATTCAATCTCACCCCCTGAATGCATTGAGCATCCTTTGAGCCTGTTCTCTGTTCCATTTTGTGCAACTTCAGTGCAGAAAGTCCTGGCCATGCCCTCTTCCCCGTGCATGCATTTGGGCTTTCCTTTAGGCTCTATTTTGCAGGACTTGACCCCTGCAGACCTCCTGCCCAGCTCTCTCACTTGGGTACTGGACTGGTCTTATATACACGATCCTATTTGCTCTTTGGCAGTTGTTAGTCTACTTGACATCCACCCCACTTCAAAGATCTCATCTATTTTCTTCAAGCATGGCTCAGACCCTTCAACTTATCCTTAGAAATAACCTCTTCTCTATTTTTCTTTTTTGATAGTGATGGTGTCTTTTTAAGAGAAGCTAATGTTTCTTATGCAACCACTGACATTATTATTTCATAGTAAAAAGGTTTTGGGGTGGTCCACTAATGAGGGGGCATTTAGCTCTTGAACATAAAACACAATGTGTGGACCTCTTGCATTTTTATTTTTCAGAAGCATTCCTGATGGATTCCTTGTTTTACCACTTAATCTCTTATACGGTCTTGGGTAAGTTGCTGACCATCTCTAAGTCTGTTTCTCTGATATAAAATGATAGAAAAAAAATCCTACCACACAGGGATCTCACGAAAATAAAATAACTTATATAAAGCACTAGCACAGAGTCTCACACATCAGTCATAAACAAACAAACAAACAACTGCTGCCAGCATTAATATTAGATTACAGAATTTCAGCTTTCTCTTTTTCTTATCATCAACAGCTTCCCAGTCCCAACCTCAATCTATTACAAATATGTAATGAAACAGAACCTGCATATGAGTCTTGTTCAGAAAATGGTAAATTGTTAAGCTGAATATCAGCTTTCATCATGAACCATGGTACACTAATCGTTTAGACTCGGACCCAGAGGAAGGTAAAAAATATATATCTGTGTAAACTTTCCATCTTAAGTCAGAATCTCTCCATATAAGTAATAAAATTTCATTTTCTTCTACTGTGTGGGCATATGAGTGGGAGATGAATGTTTTCAAATTTCCATCATCTTAATTGGCTTATGAAGAGTATTTGCAAAAAAGTAAATCTTCAAAGATTCTAGACTAGCATATAGCTCAAGTTAAAATTTTAAGAAGGGAGAGAGGAAGACATTGAAAATGGTCCGGGGTGATTTAAAGTCACAGTTGTTTTGGTCTATGAGTAGTTTTTAAACAAGGCTTACTTTTTAGATAAAGGAAATAAACTTAAGGAAAGATGATTCTTAAGATAGATGGCTTCTATATGGATACAGATAAATAGAGAGGTAAATATGTAGATAAATATAGATCCCCTATAAGGTAGGACCCTACCATAGGACTCTTAGCATATTAGCTGCTATTCCATGTTTTTCTTTTTAAAAAACTAAATACAATTTTATTTTTCTCCAAAAATAAAAATTGAAGATAGGCAAGCCAGGACTTGTAGTGTCAGGAATTCCCATTCCTTATATCTTATTACTCTGCCAGCCACAGCCATGACTTTTCCCCCATGAGCAAGATAGCTCCAGGTAAGCTGCTAGTCCATGTGATGTGCTAGAGTTGCATTTAAGTCTGTAATGTTTGTTTCATCCTTTTCCTGACTTTGAACATTCTAATTCTGCCCTATCCTAGTCCTGCAGGGAATATGTAGCATAATGAACTTGAAAGAGGCAAGAGTAGTCTGTTTTCAGTGCTAGTACACACAAATTTGGTGCATATCCTTGTATGTGTTTCTTCAACTCTCAGTTTAATTTTTGATTGGAAATATTAACACCTATGCAGCTCTATTTTACAGAGTTAGCTGGTGACTGGCCATTTATGGACACTCTTCTTAAACTGGGTCACGTTGACAACTCTACGTCTTACCTTCCTGAATCAGTCTTTCTCTCTTTTCCTCTCTTACTGTCCAGGCATCTTACACTTCTTCCTGCCCCCATGGCCTCAGTCATGTATTTCCTTTTTCTGGAATGCCTTTCAATTTCCTGTCTATTTATCCAAATCTCATCCTTCTTTCAAGACCTACTGCAAATCCTAGCTCTGCAATAATATCATTACCTCCCTGAAATTCCTACAGCATTTGACACCTGAATCATACAATTCAAGTCAATTGAAAAGCCCCTGCTCATCACGCTTGCTCTAAGCTTCTTGCCTGTTTGACTCTGTATTAGGCTGATCATGCATTATGCATCCACTGGTGATTATATGGGGAACTTGCAATGTATTTTCTCCATAGATGAATACAATGTTTAATCTGTCCGCCTACATGATCTACTCAAGAGTAGGGACTATGCCATGTATCTGTATAGCAGTGCATATGCTGGTTCCTTCAGGATTTCTTTTGCTTGGCAGGCTGGTAGCTATCAAGTCTTTGGGTGGGTTATTTTTCCCCCCACGTCAATAAAGTACGACAGGGCTCTGATCGACTTTTATTTATGGCCTAATTATCCTTGATAGTCCAGTCTCTCAGAAACACCTCTGGGACCTCTAGCACACCTCTGAGAAGTGTCTACCATACATTATATAGGTTATGACCGACTGAGCAAGATTGATTTTACCCCTGCCACTAACTAGCTCTGGAACCCTGGGCAAATTGCTTAACTTCCCCAAGCCTCATTCCTTCAGCTGTAAAATGGGAACATTAATTGTGTCAATCTCAGAGGACTGGTTGCAAGCCTTAAGTGAGGGGTGCTGTGGGAAATAAAGGAGGTGGCACGTGAAACTGCAAGTGGGTGCTGTAGATATGTGAGCTCATGAGAGAGGCTAAAAGAAGTTAATATAAATGGAGCCACACAGACAGCAGGTGCAGAGCGGGGACTTGAATCTAGACCTCTGACTCTAGATTCTGGGCTTTTCACCTCCATACACTCAATATAAGTGTGATTCATACCTGGAGAGCATCAGAAATGTTATGTTCTACTCCCTGAAGCAGAAAATATAAATTTCCTCCCAAGCAAAACAAAACATTAATATTTAATCACCTTCTGGATCTCTCCAAGAGGTGAAGAGAACAGATCTTTCTTTGCTTTTTTAAGTATAAATAAGGCCACAGAACCCCTTCATAGGAAGGCTGTGAGATTGCTGCTGAAGACTCCACCTGGCTCTTTTTTTGTTTTGTTTTTTATTGGTTATGAATATTCATGAGATACAGAGCTGATTGGCACTCCTCATGACCAAGATATGAGGGCCAGATCCATACTGGCAGCATGCCCATTACTACAAATTGCGTTTGTGCCCCATGTCCCCCACCCAATTGTCCCCAACCTCCCTCCCCCTCTCCCTTCCCCCCCACCCCACTTTGTATCCCAAGGAATGTTCTCTCTCTCTGCAAGTCCCATGCACCACTGTGGTCTGTCTTTCCTTCCTTCTCTCTCTGTTAGCTCCCACTTATGAGTGAGGACATGAGGTATTTATCCCTCTGTGCTTTGCTTATTTCACTCAACATAAGTTTCTCCAGGCTCTTGCCTGGCAGCAACTTGGCCTCCCTTTGGGTGGAAGTGTTCCACTTACCATGCAAGCAATGTAAACCTCACAAGGCAACCCCTGTGTGCCACAAAGGTGAGCATAGCTCTGGTGTTCTTTGAGCCAGG
Organism: Cynocephalus volans; assembly: GCF_027409185.1. Taxonomy (NCBI): domain Eukaryota; kingdom Metazoa; phylum Chordata; class Mammalia; order Dermoptera; family Cynocephalidae; genus Cynocephalus; species Cynocephalus volans. Next base: position 12,014,491 of record NC_084477.1, on the reverse strand, counting down.
CAGGTGCTGAAGATCTAATTCTGATTCTGTCAGAAGTAGCCCTGTTCTCCCCACTTTAGAAGTGAGATCTTTCTAGGGCTAGCTTGCAGAGATTCAACAGTAATGCTGGATCCTGGGTCAAGTTTGAAAACAGGGTCCCGACTGGGCATGCAGCAGGTGTGCTCACCAGAGACCCCCTGGATGCTTGGAAGGTGGATGACACACAGACACAGCCACCCACTTTAGCCCCTCAAGCAAGTTTGCCTTTTGTAAATCCCTTAACAATTTCAGGGGGGAAAAATAAAAAGCTCAGGAATTTAAAAAAGAGTGTTGACAATAAAAATCTTGCACCCGATCAACTTGAGAGACCTGTACACCTCGGTTTGTCCATGCCAAGCACTGGCCTGGTGCTCCAGGGAAAAGAGTGTCGAGTCGTCTCACTCTGTGCTCTGCACAATCCTCGTGATTAGAAGCTGGAGCAATTCTGACTTTACCATTAAAGGCTGCTCACAAACAAACATTTGAAATAAGTGTCTTCAGTATCCCTCTATCTCCAGTTATAGGATCTTCTCTGTTTTTATTTTTCCTCCTTATCTCCCCACTTTACTCCTTCTCATGGGCACCCAGTGGGCTCCTGATGAGCTGAGAAACTCTGGCCTCTACCTTCCCCTCCTGGCACCACATTTTACTTGCTCTGCTCCCTAGAAGCATTGCTTTCCGCTGCAAAAGTGAAAAGCCAGGAAAGATTTGTTGACATGTTAGCCGAGGGTTTTACATTCTTATCTGTGAGCAATTGTTGCTGGATTTGCTGAAACCAAATCAACGGAGGAGAGATATTTTGAGGCACAGAGGATAGAGGATGTCTCTCTTCAAAGGTAGTCCACAACTTCCAAAAGTGTCAGGGGAGGTGGCTTTCCAGGACCATCTCTAGGGAGAGAAAGAAGCCCAGTGAAGCCCAAATCTATCCCCAATGGCTGGGTTCTCTCTTTGCAATGCCTCCTTCCACCACACCTGGCCCTAGGGATACACTGCCCACTCTAAACCACTCTTCTGGTGCTAATTTAGCACAGTGATGGCAAGCTAACATTTTCAAAAGGGAACACCACTCATAAGGGATAACAATAAACAAATCAACAAATTCAGAAAATATAAATAGAATGTAAATAGTCCCTTTTCCAAAACATAGGATTCTTGTACCAAGGTGACTCTATGCAATTTCCAAAGGGCTGATATTAACTGGCAGGCACCTTGTTGGGTGGGGCAGATGTGTTAGTCTCTTCTTAGCCCACCCTTCCTGCCTCCTAAGTGCCCCATGCTGAAGGAATGGGCTTAGGCCACCATGTTTGTACCAGGTGACCCTTCTCTCTTCTGGACTTCCTTAAATGACTGGACCAAGGATGAACCAAGATGCAAGCTGAACTAACTAGGATGCCTCTGGGGAAAATCTGAGTCAGAAATAGGAATTAAAGCCAGTTGGTATCGAGCACTGAAGTCATATGGCCATGAGGAGTTGGGATCAGTGTTGGCATCTTGAAAAGTGAAAGCCATAAACAAATCCATGTTAGATGGAACAGCTTTAACTATATAGCTAACATTTACTGGGTGCTTATTATTTGCTGTGTCTTATTATAAATGCTGTGAATATCTTATTTAGCCTTATGACAACAAATTTCACCTTCATAACAATATTGCAGAGTAGATATTATTATTGTCTCCATTGAATAGACGTGCAGACTGAGGCTCAGAAATGTCAAATTATTTTCCTAATTTGCAATTTATTGCAAAATAAATTTCCAAATTATTTTCCCCACACTCAAAAAAGTGGGCAATTAGGATTTCAAGCCCAAGTTTTTTCATTGAAAAGAGAACTCCTGTTTCCTCTGTACTCTATTCCTACTCTCAGTAGTTCACTTCTGCACCAGATATGTGGGACTTTTCCTACACCAAGCAACTCTACAGTTCTCTGTGGATACCAACTGGATGTCCTACAGTTTAACTCAATTCTGACACTGTCTATATGGAGACAGCATCAGATGCCACAGTTGAAGGACTCAGTCCCATGAGATTGCCCCTCCCTCCTTCAGATGCCAATTACAAGTCCAGGTTGCCACCATGCTTCTGACTGATCAGCGATCGATAAGCTGGGGTTCCCATGATCCTCTTCTCTGGTTTGTTAATTTCCTCGAGCTGCTCACTCAACTCCAAGATGCACTTGCCTTGGTAGATGACCAGTTTATTATAGAAAGAAACACTCAGTACCAGTCACATGGAAGAAACACATTGGGTAAGGTGTGGGGAAGGGGTGCAGAGCATACATGCCCTCTCTGGGCACACCACCCTCCGCATCCCCACGTTTTTACCAACCCAGATACTTACGGTTGATTAAATCATCAGCTAGCAGTAATCACATGGTTGGTTTTCCTGCCAACCAGCCCTCATCCTTAGGGACTTTCCAAAAGTCACCTCATTAAAATAAACTCAAGAGTCGTTGAAAGCGGCTTGTTATGAGTAACAAAAGATGCTCTTTTCACCTTTCTTGCTCTGAGGAAATTACAAGGGTTTTGGGAGCACTGGTCAGAAACCAGGGATATATTATATCACATTTGGGTTCCAGAGAGACTTCTAGAATCTTCTAGACTAGGTTGCCCTTCTGAGCAGGGGCTAAGAACCTTAATGGACTTAATAGAATGATAACAGAGACATGCAACGAGGGATAGGAAAAAGCTTGGTTTAAGAAAATCTGTTAGGCGTCTGTGGTAATTGCTCAGATCAGCAAGGATGGGGGTCTGGATCTGCCTGTTACAGTGAGGGCAGAGAGGCTGGCACAATGAATGAGTTTAATGGGAACACAGTGGAGGACTTTCTGTAGGACGGTAACAGGATTTGCTCATGTAAGCAGACCAGGAGACTATGACAGAAATGTGTGTGTTTTGGCTGGGGTCTGGGAGGTGTAACATTCGGAATATATTCTGAAAGGGGACCCGACAGAACTTGGTGGTGGATTGGATGTTGGGGTGGGGGGCGGGCAGCAAAAACAAGGAGGCTGAGCAAAATCTAGGCTGGCTGTCAGATTTCTGAGGCAAGCAGCTGATTGAATGGTAGTGCCCATTCATTGATTCAAGGAAGCAGTTTTGGGGGGTTAAAACCAAGAGCTCTCTTGTGCCTATTAGATATCTAAGCAGTGGGCAGTTGGATACACCAGCTGGGGAAATACATGTAGAAGTCTTGGGAATAGGGTGGAAAGTTGAAGTCCAGGAGGTGGATGAGTCCTGAGTTTAGATGCAGATTCTTTTTTTTTTTTTCTTTATTTGTTTATTTCGGCAGCTGGCCAGTATGGGGATCCGAACCCTTGACCTTGGTTTTACCAGCAGCATGCTCTAACCAAGTGAGTTAAGTAGCCAGATGCTAGATGCAGATTCTACCAGAACAGAGACTAGATTTATCCCTGGATCACTCAAGCATTTAGAAGTCACGGAAGGAAGTAGCTAGAAGGGCAGTTTCTGAAAGTCAAACAAGAGAAAATTAGGAAACGAAGTGCTAGAGAAAAATGGTTTAATCTCAGGCTAAGTTTAATGTATTCAATGATGACAAACTAACAGATGATGAGCGTGGCACCCTCTTTCATGATTACTGCAGTGTAACAATGCGTTGTCTCACAGAGAGGTTTTGGTAGCTGCCAAATCACACCAAGAAGGCAGCAGGCAGCTTCCTGGTGTGGTCGCCTTCCTGGAACATGCTCGAAATCTGGACCCCCTTTGCCTCACATGGGATTCTCCAGCAAGGGAGAGAGGGAGAAAAGAAATAAATGTCTCTTGAGGGCCAACCACATGCTAGGCATTATGCTATGTGATTTATGTATTTTATCTCATTTTTACCCTCTTAACAATCCCACGAGGGAGATGTTACCAAACTACATCTGCAGGTTAGGAATGCTATGTTCAGAGAAGCTAAGCAAATTATTCAAGGTCAAAAGCTTGCTAGTTGCAGATCAGGTGTTAATACCCATCACCCTGATGCCTGTCCCAGTTTTATTTCCACCACGTCATGTTATCTCTTTAATGTACTTATCTCATAAGAACCATTTTCTAATATTTTTGCCTTGATGTGGGAGAGAGAGAGATAAAATCTTTCATTTATTAATCATGCAGTATGGAGTTTTGTTTTCTCATCCAACTCATAGCTCAGGAGGCTTTCATATCCCTAGAATAGGGCCTTTGGGACTGGGATAATTTAATGAGTGAGTTATATAAAAATATACCTAGTTTAGAGCAGGCTTGAGTCTCATTTTAATTATTTCAGCTAAAACATTGCAGCACTGTGGAGCTGTCACCATAAAATGCAGTCTTTGCCACTTCAATGTAGGATTTGCCTCTCACCAGAGCATTTTGACAGGGGTAAGTCTATTTTAAAGAAACCAACCTAAATTTTTAACAAAGCCACAGTGTTCTAAGGGAAATTGTTAATTTGAAAACTGAAGTTCATCTTGAAAAACTCTGAAAGATATTTCATAAATTCTCATGAAACAGAAATTGGAAACCTCCTAAGGGAACTGTGAAATGAGATTTCCTTTTGCAACAAAGTGTCAAGTGGTATCAAAGATTGTATTATATTGCACTCCTGGTGCTAGAGAAATAATATCATCTCTGGTCATAGGAAGAATGTGGGGACTGGTGATTGTGTTAATTTCATTCATTTATGTAACTCTCTGAAATTCAGAAAGCCTAGAATAGAGCCAGGAAATCATCTAAGAAATTTGTTCCAATTTAGACATCATCTCAGAAAGCACGAAGACATTGTTTCAGAAGTGCCTGGGTTGTTGGAATCCCAGAGGGGAGAAGATAAATTGGATGCAGAACTTTGATTAGATGGTATATCCAGTTCCAAAATAGCAGGGCCCTATCAGATTTTTTCACTGTCTTATGTCCTTGGCACACAGTAGGAATTCAATAAATAGTTGTTGAGTGAGTGATGAGGGAAGGCAGTTCTTTTGAGTAAACACATTAACATGCCTGAAAATAAATCCACGTAAAATAGAGAAACGTGGCTTTTTCAACCTGATAGAAATAAATGGCAAGACTAGGGTTTCAAGTTCTTTAGCATGTGTCTTGGCTGTTTGGGCACCTCAAGAGAATGTGAGCTTCAAGCTGTTTGTCTACTGCAGTCTCCTGCTTAAGGTCATGTTTCTGGTGATCATGAGTATAAAGAAGGAAGAATTGGAGAAAGAACACGGAAATAGAATAATTTTCAGGTTCTGAATACAAATGACATGAAAGACCTAAAGAGAACCTAGATCATCTGACAGCACCTTTTCCTCTATAAACAGAATGTACTTTATCAGAGAGATTAATCGACTGAAATTGTACCTAGAAATGTTGCAAAATAAAATAAAAATCTATTGAAGATTAAAGATTCTAAGTAATTCCATTTAACATTTAAAATCCAAATCCAAGTTGTTTCTAGACCGGTTAAATATACCTTCTTAAGATTAAAAAAAAAAAAATACTTAGCAAAGTTAAATGGGAATCATTCTAAATTTATACTTAAGGATGTCATATCTACTTGCTCATTCTGCAAAGGTCCAGGCATGAATAATGACCTAAGTGGATAATAACAGAAACGATGCTGTGAAACATTTCAAAATTAAATTACCCTTCAGGAGAAGATAATTTTATTTATCTTTGCATTTCCAACCCCCCCTCCCAAAGACTAGGTGCTATCAGTTGCCTTCTTACTCTTTAAATGTCACTAATTTTATTTGTTATCACTGGCTTAAAAATCACTGGGAGACAATATAAAGCATTGATGACTATCTGCTCTCTCTACTGTTGGAAATCACTCCCTCGGTTTACCTGAGTGACCATTGCAGCTGGTGCTGCAGATGCAGGAGAAAGTTTGCTTTCTGCACAATCATGAAGGACGTTGCTTTGACAGTCACCACTTCTGTATTATTAGTCTTTCATTTCTCCTTGGAACAATCTTTTGTTCCCTTGAATTCTCAAGATCTGTTTCATTGGATATAGTGTCTATACACCTTATTCTTTCCTAATTAACAGCAATCCTAGAGGAGTTATTACATGGAATTAGTATAAACAGTTTGCCTGCCTGGAAAAATTGCATTGTAGCAAGGTTCTCTCAAAACCAAGGTGAAATAATCAAATAGTGTTATTGCAGTGACTGTGTAAACTGCTCTCTTTTCGGTCATTCTTTAAAATTCAGTCACAGTATGAACAAAACCCATGTTCTTTGGGCTCCCTTTGGCAGCAGAAAAGATGGATCAGAATTGTTTTTATTAAAAAAAAATAATGAGGTGTCATGATGGACAGGTATAGAATTGGGGAGATATTTTAGAGCAGGAAGGGTTACCCAGAACTTCTCAGGCAGCTCTTTGGCAAAGAAATCCATTAAGATGGATGGAAACGTGAGTGAATAAATCTATACTTTCATTTTAAAATTCACTTCACACACTGGTGACAGAGGGTGACAGGTTGAGGTCCCACAAGAAAATTCATCAACAGCACCAACTTGCCTTCCTCTCACCAACATGCCACATTGTACGTCTGCTCTTAGAAGAAAAAAAATACTGGAATAGATGATTCTTTGAAGCCAAATGTTTAAAGTTCAGGTGTTTCAGCGGAAAAAAAAAAAAATCCAATTTCTGGCCAAGGTTTCACTCTCCAAAAGCGCAATGAGGTGTCAGAACCTTTATTTCCTTAGTTCAGGTTGACCCTGGGAAACAATCCAGCCAATTATTTTCATATTCTCTCAACTGTCACCAGGGAGACGTGTGGTCTCCCTTTACATGTGGTCTCTAGACGGATACAACTTTGACCTGTATGTAGTTCAAGACCTTCTCTTTTGTTTCTTTTGCTAGTGCCTGTTCCATGTTGCTGACCCTCAGGGACCCCGGAAGCCAGCTAGTCTTCCTGCATTTGATATCAAGGTAGTTAAATTGTTCCTAAAAGATTCTGTTGGCCAGATACATTTCTATTTCTCTATCCTATGCTATATTTCATCAAATCTAAGGGAGACTTTTTTTTTTTCAATTTGTATCCTCTCTGAAATTGAGGCATATTTTACAAACAGTGGTATCTGAGATTTGGTGGGAAATGATATCTCATTTTATATGTGTTCCTTAGGTTGAACTTATTTCAGTTACAATATTCATCTTAATGTCTTAACTTTATGTTCTTCAAATTTAGAACTCCCTTTGTTGATTCAATGGTTAAACTTGACTGCATGTTTATTGCCTCCTATTAATAAATGTGAAAAATTTCATTTTTTAAAACAATGTGTTTAAAAACTACATTAACGTTATTGGTCGGTATGTTTTTTGCATAGGGTGGAGCAAGTGATTTTGGCATGCTGGGGTCATAGTCATGTTTCTCTTGTCTCAAGGCCCAAATTTAGAAATTCCTCCAACAAATGTCCAATGATGGTTAGAGGTAGACATGCAGACCCGAATAAAATTTTAGGGATTTGGTGTCACCTGGATATGTTCTATATAGTGCAGGTTATACGCACCAAATTAGGATAATCCTGCGTATACAAGGACTGCACCATGAATAAATGTGAATATTGGTAAAGACTCCTTTGAGCCCTTTTCCTATGAGCACTGCAAACTTTCAGTACTAATGATTTTGTATTTTGCATTACAACCACCCCCTGCCACACACACACTAAGAGACTCTAACAAACACTAGCACGATTTCTAACAGTTCAAGGTGCAGTCCCTGACATGACCCAGACACACCTGACCACCCTCCTTAAAGTTCTTGCTTGAGAAAGCTTAATGCTGCCAAAAGAATATACTATTTGCTCCAGTCAAAACCTGACTACAGGCCTCTGATCTTGTTCATTTTACAGCATTTACTCTGGCAAACTTGCAGTTATGAATGCTTTCTCTGTCTCTTTAAGATGTAAATCTACAACCAAGAAATGTCTTTCTCAAAGACTTGGGAGCCATCCCTTTGAAATGTAATTATAAACCAACCAACAACCCCCCCCCCCAAAAAAAAAACAGGGCCCCATCTCCCAGTCTGTGTGGCAGGGTAGGAGCCTAATTCTGATGATCACCAGTTTGCAAATATTTATGCCCCATGGCTAACTCCCCCACAGTACCCTTCAGTACTTTTCCTTTAGCACACCCAGAGTTTTAAAAGCCTTGTTTTTTTATTTTAGTGGAGTTGAGATTAGTTTCCACTGAAGTCTCTCTCTGCCCTACTGCAGAATAATAAAAATACTCGCTGTTTTGAGCAAGTATTCAGCAAACCATTTGTTCTAGACTGTATACGTGTCTAGATCTCCTGATTAATGGATAAATTTCTGTGTAATGTGTTTAGCAAAAGAGTTTACGTTCTAAGTGGATTTATCCTTAAAGCACTGAAAAACAAGTTTCATTTAAAAAAATTTTTTTGTCTTCTTTTTCCAGTTTTATTGAGGTATAATGGATAAAAATTATACATATTCAAGGAGTACAATATGATGTTTTGATATATGTGTACATTGTTGTCAAATGATTACTACACAATCAAGCTAATTGACTTGGTATCCATCACCTTTCTTGGGGGGTGTGGTGAGAGTGTGCTCTATTCTTTTCAAAGGGATGTTACACACGTTAGTTCATGTTACCCTCACCCATTACATTGAGAGACACATGACCATGCCCAGCTCACAGATGAGCAAAGTGCACGGTAGGAGATGCTGTGCGCTTTGCCCATGTTCATCTGCCATTTGGAATAAAGCTTGCACTCTCAGTACTTGACCTTATGTCAGAATGCCCAGGAACAGCACCACTCAGATGCCCCAGATATTGCTTGTCTCAGACAGCAAAAGTGGCCAAAGAGGATGTCAGCCTATATAGGCCAAGGTAGTATTCTTTAAAAAGAAATCCCCATTATTTTAATTAGTTAGTACTTAAACATCATTGGAGGGTGCTTTCCTATTTCAGATTACCAAAGTTAATAGATATACAGTCATTATTCAGTCTAGACGAAAATACGTTTATTCAAGCCTAGCTCAGACTTCCTACCTTTGCATTTCCTTTCCTTACTCAAATTGAAATTGAGGTTGGTTTTTAAAAAATTCAATATATGCTCCCAAGTGTGTTTCTTACTATTCCTCTTAGGGCCTGGAATCTCTGCTGTGCAAAAGGAGGATGCAGAAGATGGACTATAACATAGTTATGATTGTTGCCAAAACTGAAAAAATAAAAAACAAAACAAAAAACCAAAAAAACATGATCTTGCTCCTGGAACAGACAGTGCTATTTTTGCCTGTTAAAAAGAAAAAAAAAAAAAAAAAAAAAAAGGCATAAAATAAAGCAAACTAATATTTATTAGGAAGTTTGCTTAAATTTGTGGAACTTGGCAGCTTTGAATTTTTGAGTAATTTGTTTACAGCATCAGTTTTGGTGAAATGGGGCAAAAAACCTCATGCTATTTATTGTATTTACTCATGTTGACACAGTGTGACCCATTATGTCTCATCTACAGAAGTGACCCATTATTGATAACCTTCTCTTTTTATTAGTAAAATAGTGTTTTGTTTGTTTGTTTGTTTGTTTTTTAAATTATAGTGTGTTTGTGTAATCAAGGCTCTTTCCACATGTACTTAGTGTGCTCGGCTTAGCTGCATCTAATGAGTGCCTGTGGCTGTATTAGTCAGGGTTCTCCAGAGAAACACAATCAGTAGGACAGACAGAAACATATGAGAGAAGATTTGTTATGAGAACTTACTTACATGATTATGGAGGTTGAGAAGGCCCACGATATGCCATCTATGAGCTGGAGAACCAGGAAGCTGGTGATGTAATCACTCAGAGTCTGAAGGCCTGAGAACCAGGAGCTTGGATGTCTGAGGGCAGGAGGACAGGGATGTACCTGCTCAAGAAGAGAGAGAAAGCATTCACCCTTTCTCCACTATTTGTTCAAGCTGGGCCCCAGCAGATTGGATGACACCACCCACATTGGTGAAGACAGGTCTTCTTTACTCAGTGCACTGATTCAGACACTAATGTCTTCTGGAAACAGCCTCACAGACACACCCAGAAATGATGTGTAACCAGCTATCTGGGTATCCCTTAGCCCAGTCAAGTTGACACCTAAAATTAACCATCACAGTGGCTAACTACAGTCAATATGAGTGAAATATTCAACCCATCACTTTTTGGGAATCTCTGACTTGGCCTTCTGAGTGCTTTGTCATGCTACAAGCACCTCTGTTTGTGCCATCAAGGGGCGTGTTCCTCAGAAAGGGAACTCATATTTTTTTGAGGTAGCCCATGAATTTCAGAGTTGTTGTGATCCTAGATAGCCAATCAGGTCAAAGGATATGAAAGCATGTCACAGTCACAAAATCATGGGCAAATGAGTGAAATGAGCTGTGGGCATTAGAATTTCTGATGCTTCACTTAGTTACTAAATCTACTGTCTCCATAGATTCTCTGCCTTTAACTCACATTTTATCACATTCCTTACATTTTTCAGCCCTGGTATGCAAATAGGTACTGTGATTCCTTGCTACTGGTCTAAGTGGAATCCCAAAAGGATTTAGATATAAAACAGTTTTAAATTTCAGGGGAGAAATTAATAAAATCCATTAATTTACCAAAATTATACTAAGTCTCCTTTCTTATAATTTATTTATATGGAATTTCTTTATACCACCCAGGACAATAAAATGTTAGTTGAAGGGCCAAAAATAACTAGTAGGATAAAAATAATTAACTAGAGAGGGTAAGGGCATAGAGATAAGGAAGAGAGAAACCACATAATAATTTAAACACTATGGCTTTACATGGAAGAGTCTACTGTCCAATAATATTTAAGTTGAAAAGCAGGGCTTTTCAGTCTTTTTATGTCTATGTACTAATAAAAGACATGCAAATGGACAGATTACATGCACAATGAGCATGAAAAACTTCTATTAATATTAAGGGCTAATATCTACCCTCAATTAACATATGTAGTTCCCTAAGGAAATAATGTGCCAATCTTTGCCCTCAGATAATCAGTTCAATTTTATGGATAAATATCTAAAGACACAGTTTGAGTCTTTATTTAAACTTTAATTGGAAAGGTATAATAGGTAAAAATTTTTTAAAGTTAAAAAGTTATTAAAAATCAAACGCTTCAGCTTTTGCTAACAGAATTTTGAATGTAGAGCTATTGAATTTATTACATCTACAGGATGATATGCCAACATATGAACCTGGAATGCTGAGCTTTAAATATATGAAGATAGAATAATTAGCTTCAGTGAATCATCCCTAGAGTACCATTCCCAAAATATTAAAGTATTCTTGGTATCTTTTCAAGATACTGTTATAGTGAAATGAGTATGGTGAGGTGGAAACAGAGTGAGGCCAGGTGCAAGGTGTAAATTTAAATATGAAACCAACCTTAATTGCTCATGTTGATATGAAACATTCTGGAAAATGTATTTGTCCTTGAAAAAATAACTTATGTAGATAGCTGGGATCGAAAAATTCTAAATCTCTTTCAAATATGCCTGAGTTTGAAATATTCTTTGAATATCTGAGTTTTCTAGCATACATTATTTATGGTATGATTAATAATTTATTATGTCTATAAATATTACTCATCCTGAATGAAGACTTTATTCTACCAGAATATTGCTTACATTTGAAGCATTGAAAGATAGCAATTAAACAGTGATGTGCTATGATATAATCAGAATGTCCACATAGAAATTCAGTCTTCCAATAATTCTATCTACATGGCAAAACTAAGTAACAGAATATTAAAAAAATAATTAGATAATGACTGATGCTTAAGTTTTCATTTTAGCATTATTTATCTTTAAATATAATATAAATAAAAGGCCCTTATTACCTAAATTCTCATAATATATATATATTATGTACATATATATGTGTACCATTTTGATCAACAGAAATCATCTTTAAAATTTGGTTATTCTAATTTTCTTGTTCTATAGGAATAATCAGATGTTTCCCATGGAAAAAAGATTTTTTCTTTTCACTTATCTTTCCTGCTAAGAAGTTCTTGAAATGGGACTTTGAGAATTTCTTTTCCTGAATGTTTAAAGACAGATGCTGTTAAATTAGAAATCATTTTAAAATACATGCAAACACAGTTGTACGGATAATATAAAAGTATTCTTTTTGCATTGCAATATATCTTTTACTAGGGGAAAGTGATCAGGTATTTGTAAAAACTCACAACAGAAGAAAACCATGCAATAGATCTGAGGTAGGAAAGTTACCCTAGAGTAACCGATGTTCTATTAATCAGAAGTCTTATCCTATTGTGCCAGGGATGGATTGCATCACTAAATGATATGTGCCTCTGTGACTAGCACAACAGTGCTGGGTGAGTGGCATTGAAATGGCTCTTTTTTATTTCCATCCCATAATCTAATCTGGGAATGAGAAAAATGTGTCCATCCGTCATGGTCTAGTCTATTCATTAGACATAATTTTCTGGGAGAACCTTTATTCAATCCATACTTACAATCCCAGTACTTATGACACGAGTCACAACCCCCTCCTTTTTCTGCATTGAAAGCAAATGTTACTGATGTCTACCGTTCTTAAATAATTCACACTAAGATCTATTTGTAGCTTTTAACAGAAAAATAAGCACATTTACGAGAACACAAGAAAATATATAATGCTTTCTTGTCATTTGGAATCCTGAACACTGACTAATTTCTGTATCAGCACAGGTGGGCTAAGCGCAATAACAAACAACTACTAAATCTCACAGGTTTAATAATGAAAAATAACAAAATGCTTACTGTTTTTTCAAGTTTTAGTCCAGTGTGAATCGGTGGGGGGAACTCTGTTCTATGCAGTTTCAAGGGATCCTTTTTACCTTGGGACACTTCTGTCTTTACCACAGAGCCCCTAAGTTTGCTGCAGAGGTGAGAGAGGACAGGAAATAGAGAATTTTGGTGAGACAGACCCAGACGGACACACCTCCCTGCTGCTTACTTGCCATCGTCTAGCATTTAGTCACGTGGCCATCCTGTTTGCAAGCAGAGCCAAACATGGAGTGTAACTATGCAGCAAAAAGGAGAAGGGGAAATATGTTGGGCAAACATTTAACCGGTTTCTGCCCTCCAATCATCAATCCTATCTTTCATTCTTCTTCCCACACACAGAACACAAGCACCACGTCCTTACAGGAAACAGACCATACTGGCACCCGTCCTCTCACCCAGATCAAATTGGCACGTGGCAGAGCTCTCTCCATCAGCCTCACACGTGGCTCTTGATGCATGGGGTAAGAGCAAAAAATTAAGGTAGCAGTTGCTATCCCCCTGCACCCCCATCCCCTCAACAGTGGGCAAAAGCAGGTGTAGGACAATTGGAATAAAAACTCTCATTCCAAAGCAGCAGCTCTGGTCCTCAGGCCTGCTGGAATCCTGTGACCCTAGGAAGTGGCCCTGGTCCGTGAGGGCATCATTTTGATTGGGCACTTCTTCAGGAGGATCGATCTTGTTTTCTTTTCTTTTCGTTTCACTGTTGTTTTGCTGTTCTTGTTGTTGCGTGTTTGTTTTCTGTTTTGTTTTGCTGTGGCTCCTGGCTCTTTCATCTGGGAGTGGGGAGAGGTTTTTTTCTTGTCAATCATCATCTTTGGCCACGTGTGAAGCAGGCATCGGAGAGCGTCTCCTCTTGGGGGCTGTACAGATTTTGGAGCTTAGTTTCCATTTGTAGAAGGTTGGAGCCTAAGAGTTGTTTTAACTTTTGAACAGTCTAAGATTTTTTTTTTTCCCAGATGCAGCTTTCTGGCTTCCTTTCAAATGTAATTCCCTGAAGAAACTTAGAAAGCATCTTACCTATCTGCTTTCAGCCAATTAATATCAGAAACATAATGTTCTTTCCTGGACCCAGAGCTCTGATCAGCTGGCCTCCCTATATTCCCTTCTCTTTCCCTCTCTTCCATCCCTTTCCCCTTCTCTCTTTCCCTTCATTCCACCTTTCTTGGCTCTCCCTTTTTTCCTCTCTCTCTCTTTCTCTATCCCACCCCTTCTCTCCCTTCTCTTGTCTGTTTTCTTACCCACATGCACCATTCTGTAAATAGAATAGCAGCTCCCTATGGGCTAATTAGTCCTGAACAGGAGGCCCATGTGCTTAACCTTATCTTCTCTTGTGTCATTTAATTCAGCAGAGAAGCTTTACTGGGCCTTTGCCTCAGAAAGTCTTTGAAAATTTCATCCCTTACTGTTGGAAATTCAGAAGCAGTTAGCTTTTTTAATCCTGCAAATCTCCCAATTCTGGACTTGCATTTTCTTTATTTCTCTGTTATTTCTGCTTGTAAATGGCCTGATACTTTTCCTGCACTTATCTTTTTCTAGTAATACTTAGTGAAACACAGCCAAGAGTAGGACTCATGTCATGTGATCTCCCTCCTGAGTTGTCTCAGATGATACTTTTACTGAACGTTTGACAATGCATAACACAGGTCACCATTGTTCCAGCCTCCAAAACCGATTTCGTTCCTACTCGTAACCTGCATCTTCCCCATCCACTAAGCCATGATTACATATTTATGCTGTTAAGACAGTACTTCCTTCAAGAGAATTGGAGCATTTGGGCATAGGATCTCTCCATGGCCAATTAATTTTGTCCCAGAAAAAATAATAAAACCGGTCTCAACACCCTCCTTTGAAGCAGTCACCCTGTTGTGGGCAAGACTCCTTTTCTGCCTGCCCCCAGAGTGGGTTTTCCAGAAATGCATACACTTCTGAAAACAAAACAACAACAACAAAAAGACAGCTAGAGAACCAAAATCTTTCTAGCACAATCTGAAATTTCTTTAAGCAGCATTACCTAGAGTGGAGAATAAAGGGAAAAATCTTTGTGATGGATCTCTTTCATTTGGCATTTAAAATCTTCTCTTCACTGATTATCTTAAAAAAGACTATTAAGTCTAGCCCAGAGAAGAGAATTACACTCGATTGTGTCCAGGTCTTAAAGCACATAGATATATTTAAAAAGAGAAAGGAAGAAAAGAAGAAAAGAAAAGAAACAAAGTATAAATTTCTTTTCTTACAAGGTCCTATTTCTTGAACGAGCTGAGAACTGAACTATTTAAATACAGTAGGAGATGAAATTTTCTTGGGAGAAAAGGTACAGACATTGTTACTTAACAATTAGCACATAATTTGGTTAGAACAGAAGGCAGGAAGAGGACCCCTGAGGAGAAACTGGAGTTTACAGAAACGCATACATTCTGAAAGCAAAACAATACAAAAAAAACCAAAAAAAAAAACAAGTAGAGAGAGTGCCAAAATCTTTGTAGTGCAATCCAATTTTTTAAAAACAACATTACCTAGAGTAGAGACTAAAAGGGCAGTAGAAAATTCTTAGCTGGAGCTGGAACAAACCTGCTCATGGACTGCTCTCATAACTGGTCTGGTTTTGGGGCTGTCAGGGTCTTTCAATACTGTGGGCAGAGCATGAGAATGAAAAGGAATTGATAAGGGATCTTGATCCAGGTGAGCAGTTACCATGGATGAGTCACAGATGAGGGTCTCAGCACTGAGACAGAGCATGGCACCAGCCACTCTCAGAACTCCAGGGCAGTGCTGTCAGGATGTTCCAGTGGGAAATCTGGTGCAAGGCTGTGGACCCTAGGAAGAGGGCATGATGTATCAGAATATCAGTAATTGATTCTGACGCTCGAAAGTTGACATAAACTCACACATTCTACAAACCACTAACCACAGACTCTGTCTCTCTTACTTCTGAAGTCCCTTTTTTCAAACAGAGTCATCTCTCAGTGTCCCCAAGGGATTGCTTCCAGGACCACTGGTAAATTGTTGTATCTGCACATGCTCAAGTCCCTGGTGTTCAGTGGCTTAGTATTTGCATAGAACCTATGTACATCCTCCCTACTGGCAAGCTAACCAGTCAGTCTGTAGGTTTACATACATTCACTGACTGCTGGGTTAGAGACAAAAACAGTTTATCCATCATGGAAAATGCAGCAGCTGGAGCAATGTCTTGTGTCAGTTCACTGAGCTGCAGTCCCCACACGGTGATAAGTGGAAGACCAGATGGGACCTGCATATGCAGTGGGGTGCATTACAGAAGAGGAGCCTGGAGCTTTGGAGATGCTGATCTTATGTAGGAATGCTGGTGACTGGCCCATTCTTCCCTACAGGGAGAGAAAGCACTCACCTTTATTCTGGAATGGAAGCAAAACTTCTCTGGGCACAGTGTGGGGGGCTTTACTGTCCTGGAATGACTTCTGGGAGGGAGACGTTCTCCATTTGTATCATAAGGGTCAAGAACTAACTTCCCTCTAATACAGAGGGAGGGACTATCTCTCCCTTCCAAGATTGTCCTTTTTCTCCAAAGACCTGGACCATACAGAAACATGAGTGTGTCAATTGGTGTATCATCTTCTCTCCTAAACCACCTATTTTATTGAGGGTGTTTCAGTAACTGAATTCAACATCATGACTACCTGGAAATTTCATGCTTTTAGATTTTAGGCTTCTTCTTTAGAATAATCAAACAGGAAAGTAAGCAAATCCAACTTCAGCAAATTAGGACAATGCTTTGCAAACTTTTTTTGAGCATTTACCTGATTGGTTAAAAATATATTTGAGCATGCAGCCTTGATACATGTATTTTTGAAATTATGAGCACTTATATATTACAGAAATTATAAAACCTCAAAAAATAAAATTAAAAGGATGAGATAAAAATGATTGCAAACAGAAGTTTTAATTTTTTTTTCACATGCCACAATAGATCATCCTGTACGTGCCACTTTAGAGGCCACTGACATAGACTTATTAGGACTTAGATAGTGTATTAGTCAGTGATTCTCCCCCAAAAGAACCAATAGGATGTGTATATATACACAAGGGGGTGTTTGTGGAAAAATAGAATTAAAAGGGAATATGAATCTTTCTATGAACTTTTGGAAGTATGCTTGCGTGCGTGCGTGCGTGTGTGTGTGTGCGCGTGCACGCGCGTGTGCATGAGTGTGTGTGTAGAGAAAGAGAGATTTATTACAAGAAATTGGTTCATGTGATTATGGAAACTTACAAGTCCCCAGCTCTGCAGTAGCTAGCTGGAGACCCAGAAGAGCTGATGATGTAGTTCCAGTCTGGAGGCTGGCAGGCTCCAGACTCAGGCAGAGCCAATGTTTCAGTTTAATGCTAAAGACAGGAAAAAAGCCAATGTCCAGTTCAAAGGCAGTCAGTCAGGAAGAATTCTCTTGTCCTTAGAGGAGGGTCAAACACTTTGCTCTATGCAGATCTTCAACTGATTAGATGAGGCCCACCCACATTATGGAGGATAATCTTTACTCAGTCTACTGATTTAAATGTTTGTCTTGTCCAAAAACACCCTCACAGAAACACCCAGAATAATGTTCGACCAAATTACTGGGCACCCTGTGGCCCAGTCAAGTTGACATTTAAAATGAATGATCACTGATAGATTCTTTTTAACCTTTTAATATAAAGAAATCTAAAACATGTAAAATTAGATGGCATAATAATATTATGAACACCTATGTTCCCATTCTCAGCCTCAACAATAATGAAATCATAAGCAATCTTGTTTCATTACTCTTTGCCATTTCTCACTCCCTAAGTAATTTGAGGCAAATTACAGATGTCACTTCATTTAATTTGAAGTTGAATGATTACCTCAAGAATTAACTTTGTGCACTCTCTCTTTCAGTAAACTGTGATTCTGGATTCCCTACTCACCATTTGAGAGCAGCTCAATGAGGAAAAAAAATATCTCAAGGAAAAAAAAATAGTGAAGGAAATTTAGTGAAAAAATAATTGCCTTCTAACTATAATGCATGAAGCCAAAAGAAGTATGAGCTGAAGTTTAAAAAATAAAAGTGTGAGCCACAAAACCAAAAGCTGAAATACCAATGTGAATGACTGGGATAATGAATTGAGTTCCAAAAAATTAAAATTATATAGCAGAATTAAATATGCTTTATCCAAGCACATTTGTTAAGTGTATGTGTTAAGCATATCTTCACTGAACCTGGGAAAATGAAATCACTGATAACGAGAAGAAATTTAAAGACCCATAAAAGTTTTTGAGATTCTACAGAGGAAAATGTTCAGGAGATGAATCTATGAGTGGCATGATTAAAAACAGAGAGGGTTAAAAATGGAGATCCCAAGTCATGGTAAATGGTGTTTCTAAGGGAGGATTCAGATTAGTTAATCTGAATCAAATGAGGAATTGATTCAAATCAATCATTCAATCATTCAAATAAGGAATAATCAAAGATAACTGAAGAAAATGTTCTGGAATTAAAAAATTACTGGAATATGTTTATCAATGACTCAGCCTCAGTATACCAAAAAGGAATCAATAAAAAAAGATCCATAATTAGAGCCATTCAAGGAACGTTTTTTTTTTTCCTTACAAGGATAACAAAGAAAAAATATGCATAAAGAAAAGCAAGTTACTTATACGTAGTAAAATCAGACTGCCCTCTAAATTTTTCTTTCTAAAATTCCAGAAAAAAATGAAATAGAGTTCATAGAGTATTGAAGGAAGAAATTTGAGATCCAAAGATTACTAGCAATAATATATTACATATTATTATTACTTAGTAGTAATAATAATAATAATAATAATAATAATAATAATAATAATAATAATAATAATAATATATTAACTCAAGATGTAGGAAGACTGGTCTAATCACCATGGGAAGAAATTAAGAAAATGAAAAAAATCTAAATTAATTTAAACAAATGGTGGCACCAGATGGCTTTATTAGAATTTCTTTTTCAAACTTTCACGATAATTTCCATGCTATATAAACTATTTCAGAGGGTATAAAAATAAATCTTCCCAATCTTTTGTTTAAGCTAGCATAATTCTTATTTTGAAAGCTGATGAAACTATTACCTGAAAATGTTATTGAAAAATATTATGAACATATATGTTGACAACCTACATAAAAGTCTAACAAACAGAACTGAATTTTATAGCATAAAGAATGATCCACTACAACTGAGTAAACTGATCATATTATAATAATAGAGTAATGCATTAGTTTGCTAAGGCTGCCATAACAGACTGGGTAGCTTAAACACCAGAAGTTTGTTGTCTCACAATTCTGGAGGCAAGAGGTCTGAGATTAAGACACTGGAAGGTTTAATTTCCCCTGTGGCCTTTCTCCTTGGCTTGTAGATGGTGCCTTGTGATTTTCCTCACATGGTCATCTCTCTGTGTGTGACTATATCTTAATCTCTTCTTCTTATAAGGACACCAGTCAGATTGGATTAGAACCCACTTTCATGACCTCATTTTACCTTAATTACCTCTGTAAAGACCTTGTCTATGAATCCAGTTACATTCTGAGATACTGGAGGTTAGGACTTCAATGTACGAATGTGGGGAGATGGGCCAAAGTTAGCCCATAACAAGTAATAATAAATGTTTGCTGAATATTATGTTTTTTGAGTCTCATGATGTGTATGAGTTAGTGCAGAATCATAGGTATAACAAAATAGACAAAATGCCTATATAATTCACACTCAAATGGAAGGGGCGAAAATTCTAGCTGGTGGACCTATTCCTTAGATAGAAATATTTAAAAATTACATTGCTTTGCTTCGCGTGTCTCCTGTCACACTGTGTGATCTTGAATGTGTCCCTTTCTATATAATTTTGCTCATCTGTGTCATATGACCAGGATGTAAACAACTGAGCAGTGGGAAGTTAGGTGTATTAGAGAGACTGAAGAGGGATTAGAAAACTATATGATTTTTGTCCCATCTTCGATATTTACTGGGTTTGTGACCTGATTGAAGAATCACTGTCTGATGCACAATATATACAAGATTTAAAAAACAAAAACAGAAATTTTTTAAAAACTCCTTAGGTTCAAAAAGGGTAGGGAGGAAGAAAGATTTTGTGAATGATGAAGTGTCATATAAGAAGGCATGTATTACACTGGAAACTGTGAAAGAGGCACTTTTTATTTATTGTGAGTAATTTAAAAATTATTGTAAAGGCTATAAGACAATGATATGAAAAGTTTGGAAAAATAATATAAAAATACCCCTAATATCTATGCACTTTTTCTCTTTTTTTTTCTTCATTTTTTAATGTTTCCCTTGCATGTTTCTAATCATGGATTCCCCAAATTTAAGTAAAAGTTAAGTCACAACTTATGGGTAAATATGTGCCATTTTAATATTTAGCCTGCTGTTTTAAAGCAACTATTTTTTGTATGTGTTGAAATTTATATTAGACTTTATAACAGATTAATGACAGCATTAATGACTCCTGAATGAAACTTTTAAGAGCTTCAGGGAAGTGACTACCGGGTCAATTACTGCTTTGGTAATTTAATAACATCCGGGCCAATATCCCACTACATAACTAATTGCTTTATGGTCAAGACCTCTGACTTCACCGTTCATGTAAGAGTTTCTCTCTTTCAGCTGAAAGCTCTTCTTGACAACTAAATTGTATTCTCCTGTAATTAAACCTTATCGTGAATGCCACACTGGAACTGACCATCTCTCCTTTTTAATGGGTCAGGGTTTCAAATTCATTGAATTTTTCCATTCCAGAAGTGCACCCTTCTGTTCAGCAATCATCTGTTGAGTATTCACTCTGTGTCACCACTCCCCAGGGGCATAGTGGGACTGTCCCATCTCTGCCAGCTGTCTGTGATATCTGCAATGCCACCTGCAATTACTTTGTCTGACTTGTCAAGATGGACTGTGATTGTCAGTGTAGCAAGAAAGCTTGGCTGAGTTGGGGGAACAGTACTTGGAAAACAGAAAGGAACAGAGAAAGCAGGGCAGAGATGGAATCTCAGAACTGGGAGAGATACTCCACGGCACATCTTATTTTATGGGTAAAGACACTGAGAAGACAATAAATTAAGTGACTTGCAAGAGGCATTGTAGCTTAGTGGATGTCTTAGTCCATTTGGGTTGCTATAACAAAATACCTTAAGTTGGGTAATTATAAATAGCAGAAATGTATTTCCTACAATTCTGGAGGCTGGGAAGTCCAAGATGAAAGCACCAGCAGATTCAGTGTCTGGTGATGTCTACTCTGCTTCAAAGATGGCACTTTCTTTTTGCATCCTCACATAGTGGAAGGGACAGAAGGGCAAGAGGGGACATTCAGCCTCTCTAAAGCCTTTTTTATAAAGGTACCAACCCCATTCATGAAGGTGGAGCCCTCATGACATAATCACCTCCTAATGGCCGCACCTTCTAATACTGTCCCATTGGGAATAAAGTTTCAGCATGAATTTTGGAGAGGCACAAACATTTAAACCATGGCAATGGTTAAGAGTATGACCTCTGGCCCAACCCTGGCTCAGCCACTTACAATCATTAGCAGTAACTTGCAAGTTATTAGACTTCTCTGTGCTCCAGTTTTCCCATCCGCAGTACAAGGCTAATAAGAAGCATGTATTTCATAGTGTTATATGAAGATGAATTGAGTTAACATTTTCAAAGTATTTAGAACAGTGTCTGTCACACCACTAAGTACTCCTACCTTACGTGTTTCTTAAGTAATTTGGTGAATGTGTCTGTCCATTTCTGTTGCTTATAACAAAAATTCCCGAAACTGGGTAATTTGCAAGAAAATGAAATATATTGCTTACAGGTTTGGAGGCTGGGAAGTCCAAAGTCCAGGGAACACATCTGATGAGGGTTTTCTTTGGTGGTGGCTTTATAGCAAGGCTGGGGGCTCACATGGCAGAAAATGGTAGATCAGAGAGAGAGACTCTTATGTGCTCTCCTTTTAAAAGCCCTCAGAACCATGCCCATGACCACCTTTATTAATTCATTCACTGCTGCAGGATCTTATAATCCAATCACCTCTTCAACCCCCCCCTTTCCATTACCATGATAGGATTTCCCACCCTCTTAATATTGTCACAGTGGGGGTCAAGCCTCCAACACATTCAACTTTGGGGAAATGCAATTCAATCAGTAATACTGAATGAGTCAAGATTAGAACCAAAGCCACAGGATGTTTCTGGTCCTTCTATCACTACAATTCCTTAATGAAACAGAAGTCAGAGAAGCAACAGAAATAAACAGTCCAGAAATCCCAAAGGGTGAGTGGAT
Source organism: Cynocephalus volans (assembly GCF_027409185.1). Taxonomy (NCBI): domain Eukaryota; kingdom Metazoa; phylum Chordata; class Mammalia; order Dermoptera; family Cynocephalidae; genus Cynocephalus; species Cynocephalus volans. The sequence goes on along the minus strand of NC_084477.1, from coordinate 11,992,417 downwards.
GGGGGATGAGGGCAGGAGTCATTGTCAGCATAAATGAGAACTAAAAGAGGCACAGGTAAGCTGTCCCTGACAGAGGCAGACCCAGTGCCCTGGCCGTCCTCTGGACCAAGTGCCACCTGGTCGTCTTGCAACCTCAGCCACAGGGCTTCCTCCCTGTGGAACATTCTGGGAAGCAATCATGTGGCCAGTCCATGTCATCAGATCTTGCACTGAGAAGGAAAGGGCTGGAGAAAAGTGAGGTTGTCGAGGATGTTGCTGACATACCTAGAACACGGAGGAGGAAGGCTGAGAAGTTTGGGATATATTAAAACAACGTCAAATAGGATGCTCACTTCTGGAACTTCTCAGAACTTTTAATTTATGAATACACGTTGCAAATATCCAAAAGAGAGGCATAATAAACATGGTTTCCCAAACATATTTGACCACAAAACCCTTTTAAAGTTGAGTATCTTGTGATAAAGAGAACATGTTTTGGAAATGCTGCCAGTGCAATCAATATATCCTCTCTAAATGTAATAGTTTATTTTCAAATTCCTAAAATTCTATTCAGACATGACCTGAACAAAACGTGGATTAGATTGCCACAACTACATAATAAAGGTTAATGTAAAATAATTTATTTATAAGGAGAGTCCCCAACATCGTTAAAATAAGAGTCACACTGTGGAAGATTTTCTCGTTATCTGCTGTACTTTTACAGGATTTACGAACTTTTCATGCCTAACCACTATTAATAAAATGAGTCAAATACCAATTTTTCTCTGCAAAGTTGTAGATAGTTTTATTTATTTGTGCAGTCTATAAACCTCTACGTTCTAAATAATGTGCCCCTTAGAGTAAAAATCTGAGTCTGATTGATGTTTTAATAGTACACTTGAGGAACTTTGATTTTGCAAACAATTCTGTTTTCAGATATGATTCATTCAAAGTAGGTCTATTTGACAGAATCCTGAAGAAAAATTGATGTTACTCATAGAAAAGTGAATTACAAAGATGTAACTTACTATAAAATTGTATTTTTAATATAAGTTTTCTCTTCAGTTTAATTTTTATTATCTTCTAAAGAATCTACTCTATATCCATAGAAAATTAATAATATAGTATTTGTAAATTTTTATTTATATGTTTATTTTATACCAGTATTTTCAACCCAGAAATTACTCATAATAATTTTTTTAAACAATTGTGTTGAATGTGAGGAGGTAAGATTTTTCCTCTTTGTTGATGGGTGGAAATGTAAATGTTATAGATTTGTGGAATACAATTTGACAAAATATGTAAAAAGCTAAAAATAACATATACTTTTGTCTCAGTAATAGCTAACATTAAAAAATACTTAAACATCTATTATTAGGAGGCAGACTCAATGAATTTCAGAACATTTGTTCATTGGAATGGTAGACATTGTAGTTTGAGGTACTACATAGTTATTTAAATAATTATGTGGATTGTATATATTTACATGTAAAGCTGTTAAAATCTTTACAAAATATTACTAAACAATAAAATTAAGATCAGTATATGTAAACACGAACACATACATACACAAAATAGTGATGGTGGTTAACTAAGCCTGCTTGGATTTTTGCTTTGTGTACCTTTTGCAATTTTCTGCAATCAACTTTGATTACTTACGTGAAGACCAAATGAATACATAAATATTTTTAGAAAGAAAAAATCCTCTCATAAAATTGCACATTTGATAGCCCTTTGCAGGTAAGGTCACTAAAGATTTGTGGTTTTGGTCCATAATTAGAGATATTTTCTTTTTATAATCCTAGATCGACTTTTCTTATAGCAGTTCTTGTGCTTTATAAAAAGTGTAACCATAAACTGTTCACCTGCCTAAGCTTTTATATCCCCTGAACTGCGAATGGTTCCATTTTTCTTTCATTCCACGTAATACATGATTTGTTGATGTCATGGCTGCAGAATCAAATTTAAAGGAGAAACCTTTGATGAAGAGTAGGTTAAGATCTCAAGCTAAGTGCTGGAACTTTCTTTTTGGCACTCATTTTTGCTGGTCTCCCAAGAATATTGATTCTTTTCCACATCTTATAAGTTTCCAAATGTAGAGAATGTGATCCTACCATATGACATGGCATTTGGCTCCTGGCCCACTATAAACACACAAAAGGTGTTTTAAAATAATTCCATACTCAGTAGCCTCTGGATAGATGAGTCCACATGTTAAGGTGACCGGGGATCTTATCAGCCCCAGAGAAGTCTCTTCTGAAGGGTGGAATTCCTTTGGTGGCCATGGTCTTCCTATAGACAAAAGGCTTCAGAGGACAAAGGACTTTGAGGAGAGCTGGGAAATGTATACTAGTTAGAGCTCCTTTAATTGCAAGTGGTATAACTCAAGGAAACCACGTCAAGCACAAATGCCTAGTGGCAGAATATGTTGCCTGATGGAACTAGGAAGTCCAGTCATGATCACACTTCAGTTATGGTTAGTCTGACTGGCTCAAATGACATCTCTAATGTTCTCTGTCTCTCTACCCATCTCTGGGCTTGGGTTGCTTCTTTCTCTAGGTGTCATTCTGTCACAAATCAAAAGGACTTCCTCCAGGTGGCCAAGACTAGAAGCCTCAGCTTAGAAAATGCAACGAAAATGGAAACTCTTTTCCCAAAGATCTATCTATCAATTTCAGAATGTTATTGGTCCTACCTGGGTACCTGGTGCCTTATCCACACCCTTAGGACAATCAATATTGTCTATCAAATGTTTGGCCCAGCTATGTCACTTTCCCATCACTGTGGCTGTAGAGAGGTAGGAAATACCAGCTTTAATGCCCAGCACCTAGAACATTGCTGACACATTGTAGGTGGTCACGAGTATTAATGGAATGAATGCTCACTACATAAGGGGAAAGGAGAAATGAATTGGCACATATGTGTCAGGCACTACACCAAAACTTATACACAGTTAACTTTCCTTATTTCTTTCTTTATTACACTCATTTTAGAGATAAGCAACGTGAAGTTCAGAGCATTATCTTGCTCCTAGTACACTGGTAATGAGTGAAAGAAATGAGTTTTTAATCATTAAATTTGGTTCTTCATAGGCTTTATTCCCTGCTTTCTATTGAGGTTTTTCCAGTTCATAAGTTCAATGACAATATATTATGACAACTCTCATATTCATTTCTCTAGAAATTTCTATCTCCTGATTTCCATCTCCTTATAACCATCTGACTTGTGGACATTTCCACTATGACATCCCTCAGGCACCTTAATTTGAGGTTTTTAAAAATTTTCTCATTCTGCTTAATTTTACCTTCTCCTAAGAACCATTATCATGATGCATGATGCATGGACACCTTTGGCAAATGTAGTTTCTAAAGTCAGAAACTTGGGAATAATCCTGATTTCCTCCTCACCATTAATAGCTGTGCATAATGCTTCACTACATCAAATCAATTCTATCTCATGAACATCTTACAAACCCGTCCTTTTTTTTTGGCCCCATCAATGTTTCCTTAGTTGTATTACCATATATGTCACCTAGATTTACCTCATATAATAAAATCTTCAGATTTTGCAATAAAAAAAAAAAAGTCTGTTAGGTCCATCTGGTTCTAGATGGATTTCTTGTTGATTTTCTGTCTCAATGACCTGTCCATTGCTGAGAGTGTGGTGTTGAAGTCTCCAACTATTATTGTGTTGGTGTCTCTCTCTCCCTTTCAATCTGGTATTTGCTTTATATGTCTGGATGTTCCAGTGTTCAGTACATATATATTTATAATTGTTGTTTCTTCTTTCTGTATTGATCTCTTTATCATTACATAGTGCCCTTATTTGCCTCTTAGTACAAATTTTGATTTAAAACCTATTTTACCTGATACAAGTATAGCTACACCTGCTTGCTTTTTTTTCCCATTTGCATGGAATATCTTTTTCAATTCCTTCACTTTCACTCTATGTGTGTCTTTGTAGATAAGCTGTGTTTCTTGTAGGCAGCATATGAGTGGGTCATTTAACAAAAATCCATTCAGTCAGTCTACGTCTTTTAATTGGGGCATTTAATCCATTTACATTCAAGGACACTCTCTGAGAAATACATCATTAGGTGACTTTGTCCTTGTGCAAGTGTCATAGAGTTTACTTACACAAACCTAGATGGCATAGCCTACTACATGGCTCAGCTCTAAGGTATAGGCATTATAATCTTATGGGACCACCATTGTATAGGTGATCCATTGTTGACCAAAATGTCATTATGTGGTGTGTGACTAATGATATCAGTTTTCATTTCGTGATCTTTTCTCCTTTGATTTTTTTGTGCATATTATAAGTGTCAATGTTAGCTTATATCAATAATACCATAATTTAAAAAAAAACAATTTGAAGTAATTATCAAATAGAGGTCAGGGCTTATATGCATTTTAAATTTGCTTAAAGGAACTTATATTTTACTTGACATGTATTGGTTGTACATATTTATGGGGTACACAGTTATATTTCAATACATGTATACAATGTATGATGATCAATTCAGGGGAATTAGCATATTCATCATCACGATATTTGTCATTTCATTGTGATGAGATCATTTGAGATCCTCTCTTCTAGCTATTTGAGAAGATACAATAAATTATTATTAATTACAGATGCCTAGCACTACTGTATACCGAGAAGGGGGTTAATGGTTATATCTTTTTTAAAAAAAAATATTTTATTTTATTTTATTTATTTTATATTTTATTTTTTTAAATTTTATTTTGTCGATAAACATTGTGGCTGATTATTGCTCCCCATACCAAAACCTCCCTCCCTTCTCCCTCCCCCCTCCCCCCAACAATGTCCTTTCTGTTTGCTTGTCGATTCAACTTCAAGTAATTGTGGTTGTTATATCTTCTCCCCCCCCCCCCGTTTTGTGTGTGTGTGTGTGTGTGTGTGTGTGTGTGTGTGTGTGTGTGTGTGAATCTATATATTAATTTTTAGCTCCCACCAATAAGTGAGAACATGTGGTATTTCTCTTTCTGTGCCTGACTTGTTTCACTTAATATAATTCTCTCGAGGACCATCCATGTTGTTGCAAATGGCAGTATTTCATTCGTTTTTATAGCTGAGTAGTATTCCATTGTGTAGATGTACCACATTTTCTGTATCCACTCATCTGATGATGGACATTTGGGCTGGTTCCAACTCTTGGCTATTGTAAAGAGTGCTGCGATGAACATTGGGGAACAGGTATACCTTCGACTTGATGATTTCCATTCCTCTGGGTATATTCCCAACAGTGGGATAGCTGGGTCGTATGGTAGATCTATCTGCAATTGTTTGAGGAACCTCCATACCATTTTCCATAGAGGCTGCACCATTTTGCAGTCCCACCAACAATGTATGAGAGTTCCTTTTTCTCCGCAACCTCGCCAGCATTTATAGTTCAGAGTCTTTTGGATTTTAGCCATCGTAACTGGGGTTAGATGGTATCTCAGTGTGGTTTTGATTTGCATTTCCCGGATGCTGAGTGATGTTGAGCATTTTTTCATATGTCTGTTGGCCATTTGTATATCTTCCTTAGAGAAATGCCTACTTAGCTCTTTTGCCCATTTTTTAATTGGGTTGCTTGTTTTCTTCTTGTAAAGTTGTTTGAGTTCCTTGTATATTCTGGATATTAATCCTTTGTCAGATGTATATTTTGCAAATATTTTCTCCCACTCTGTTGGTTGTCTTTTAACTCTGTTAATTGTTTCTTTTGCTGTGCAGAAGCTTTTTAGTTTGATATGATACAACATATTAATAAACTCAAAGACAAGGACCATATGATCATCTCTATAGATGTTGAAAAAGCATTTGATAAAGTTCAGCACTCATTCATGACAAAGACCCTCTATAAGTTAGGTATAGAGGGAAAGTATCTCAACATAATTAAAGCCATATATGCCAAACCCACTGCCAATATCATCCTGAATGGGGAAAAGCTGAAAGCTTTTCCTTTAAGAACAGGAACTAGACAAGGATGCCCACTCTCACCACTCCTATTCAACATAGTGTTGGATGTACTAGCCAGAGCAATCAGAGAAGAGAAGGAAATAAAGGGCATCCAGATTGGAAAAGATGAAGTCAAACTGTCCCTGTTTGCAGATGACATGATCCTATATATCGAACAGCCTAAAACCTCTACAAAAAAACTTAAGTTTGGGGATAAAAAAAGACCAGTCTCCTGAAGGTCCTCTCACTGAATATTTCTGATGCCTATGAATGTGACTGAGAACAAGTGAATGCATTGCTTAATGATCATACAACACATTTATATATTTGGGCACTGGACTAGATGACTTGACTTGGTGGTGATTCAATTACTGGACATAAAAATTAAATAGAAATGATCGATTTTGCTTGCCAATTCTCCAACTTTGGGGAAGCATGCATGACATAGAAGTCATCTAACAGTCCTGTTTCAATTCGCCATAAAAATGGCAGGGGCGGTCATCCCTGGAACTTAACCTGTGAGAACCTCTGCTCAGTGGAATATATTATATTGACATCTCATTTACTTGGGTTTCACATCAGTCTTTTCAAGGCCTCAGTTCCAATCTCTTCTTGTCTTAAAACACTCTTTGGGGTGGGGCTGTTTTTATTTAAACATAATTTCTTGCTCCAGTTTATTGTATAATCACTCAAAATTTTCATAACTAGCCAATCTGATATCTTGACAAGCTTAGTATTAAAACAATTAACCATGATTTGGCGAAGTGTTTTGATGATTTTTCAAATCTTAGGGATAGATTGGCTTTCTAACAAGATGTGAAAAATCTCCCATGAGTGTCTTAACTTCCCTGTTAATTTTGGCATAACTTAAACTGCCTTCCTTCTACCTGAGGAAAAGAAGTCATCTGTTTTTATTCCAATCCACAGAACTATTTTTGAGCCTGCAATCAAGCCTGCCGAAGATCATGTTTAAATAAGTGGTTGTTTTGGAGTTTAACTAACAATAAACGTTATAGGCTCTGTTCCTATTTTTGACAATCTAATTAGGGAAAAACGGTCATTTTATGTTGTGTACATCTCTTTGAATTGCAATATTGATGTAAATTTAGTTTCTTTTTCAATTGGCACATGAGATGAATAAAATGAGTTAAATATCTGGACTGTTACCACTGTGAGGAAATAGACTGATGCATAACATCCTCTGTGTGTGTTTGTGTGTGTGTGTGAGTGTGTGTGTGTGTGTGTGCACATTTTAACCAGCAATGAGTTCTTGGTGTCACAGAAATGCAGAGCTTGGATAGATAAAATTCAAAAAGGAGTAACTTGTTTATGAGCAAGATTTGGTTCCAACTAGATCTTAGCTTGGTATCCTACAACATTTCCAAAGAAGAAATCAAAAAACTGCCAAAGAAAAAAGACAAGAGTTTTGTTAAGAAAAATCTATGAATTCTTCTTTGATTCTGTACTTTGAATTCAAGGTCACCAGAAACTGCACACTTTCATTTATATGACTATGATTGAGTCATGTGGTTTTAGGTGAACTCATAGCTGATAAATCTGTAGTTGTGTATGGAAGGAAGTTGAAGATTTCTGGGTCACATTCTGAACTTATGGAGATAAATATCATAGAGGAAGAAAACTCTTTTTCTAAACATTCCTCAGTCTAGATCAATTTATGGCTTAATTTAGTTCATTTCTCACATTCTCATAAACTACGAGATTATTTTTCTATTTTTAGTAAATTTATGAAGTTTTTTTAACCATCATCACAACCCAGTTTTAGAAAATTTCTATCATCCCCTGGATTCTCTTGTTACCAATCATAGACAGTCTCCACTTGCACCTCCAAAGATAAGCAACCACAAATCTCTGTTTCTCTATAAATTTGTCATTCCTATAGTGAAAATGTCCATACTACCCAAAGTGATATACAAATTCAATGCAATCCCCATCAAAATTCCAAAGACATTTTTTCTCAGAAATGGAAAGAACTATCCAGACATTTATATGGAATAATAAAAGACCACACATAGCCAAAGCAATGCTGAGCAAAAAAAAATAAAGCTGGAGGCATAACACTACCTGACTTTAAGCTATAGTACAAAGCTATAATAACCAAAACAGTATGGTACTGGCATAAAAACAGACACACTGACCAATGGAATAGAATAGAGAATCCAGAAATCAACCCACACACTTACTGCCATCTGATCTTTGACAAAGGCACCAAGCCTATTCACTGGGGAAGGGACTGCCTCTTCAGCAAATGGTGCTGGGATAACTGGATATCCATATGCAGGAGAATGAAACTAGACCCATACCTCTCACCATATACTAAAATCAACTCAAAATGGATTAAGGATTTAAATATAGACCCTGAAACAATAAAACTTCTTAAAGAAAACATAGGAGAAACACTTCAGGAAATAGGACTGGACACAGACTTCGTGAATATGACCCCAAAAGCACAGGCAACCAAAGGAAAAATAAACAAATGGGATTATATCAAACTAAAAAGCTTCTGCACAGCAAAAGAAACAATTAACAGAGTTAAAAGACAACCAACAGAGTGGGAGAAAATATTTGCAAAATATACATCTGACAAAGGATTAATATCCAGAATATACAAGGAACTCAAACAACTTTACAAGAAGAAAACAAGCAACCCAATTAAAAAATGGGCAAAAGAGCTAAGTAGGCATTTCTCTAAGGAAGATATACAAATGGCCAACAGACATATGAAAAAATGCTCAACATCACTCAGCATCCGGGAAATGCAAATCAAAACCACACTGAGATACCATCTCACCCCAGTTAAGAAGGCTAAAATCCAAAAGACTCTGAACGATAAATGCTGGCGAGGTTGCGGAGAAAAAGGAACTCTCATACATTGTTGGTGGGACTGCAAAATGGTGCAGCCTCTATGGAAAATGGTATGGAGGTTCCTCAAACAATTGCAGATAGATCTACCATACGACCCAGCTATCCCACTGTTGGGAATATACCCAGAGGAATGGAAATCATCAAGTCGAAGGTATACCTGTTCCCCAATGTTCATCGCAGCACTCTTTACAATAGCCAAGAGTTGGAACCAGCCCAAATGTCCATCATCAGATGAGTGGATACGGAAAATGTGGTACATCTACACAATGGAATACTACTCAGCTATAAAAACGAATGAAATACTGCCATTTGCAACAACATGAGAGAATTATATTAAGTGAAACGAGTCAGGCACAGAAATAGAAATACCACATGTTCTCACTTATTGGTGGGAGCTAAAAATTAATATATAAACTCACACACACACACACATACACACACACACACACACAAAACCGGGGGGGCGGAAGAAGATATAACAACCACAATTACTTGAAGTTGAATCGACAAGCAAACAGAGGGGACATCGGTGGGGGGAGGGAGGAGGGAGGGAGGTTTTGGTGATGGGGAGCAATAATCAGCCACAATGTATATCGACAAAATAAAATTAAAAAAAGAAAAAAGAAAAATAAAGAGATGTTGGAAATTAAAGAAAATAATAATAAATTTGTCATTCGTTGATATTTTATGTAAATGAACTACACAATATTTAGTTTAGGCAGCTGGCTTCTTTTACTTAGCATAATGTTTTTGAAATTTATAGTATGTTATCTATAGTTAATTCTTATAATGCTGAATCGTATTCCTTTGTACAAATATGTCACCTTTTGTTTACCAATTTCCCAGTTGATGGATGGTTTTTAATTTTTGGCTATTATGAACAATGCTGCTATGAACAATCACATACTCATCTTTGAGTGTATGTAAGTTTTTATTTCTCTTGGGTGTATTCCTAGGAGTGGAGTTTCTGGGGGGCACAGTAAGTTTATGTTTAATTATTTAAGAAACTGCCAAATATTTTTCACCATGGTTGTAGCATTTTACAGTCTCAACATCAATGCATGAGGATTCTAGTTTATCCACATCCTGTCAACACTGAGTGTTATCTTTTTTTAAATATAGTCATTATAATGGGTACTTAGCAGTATTGTGTCAGAATAAAATTTGCATTTCTCTGTTGACTAATAATATTGAGCATCTTTTGATGTACTTATTAAAGATTTGTATGTCTTTTTTGTGAAATGATTATTCAGATCTTTTGCCCGTTTTTAAATTTTGCTATTTTCTTATTATTTTGCTGTGTGAGTTCTTTGTATATTCTAGACACAAGTCCTTTATCAAATGCATCACTTTGCAAATATGTTCTTACAGTCTGTGGCTTCTCTTTTCATTTTGTTAATGATGTCTTTTGAAGTGACAAAGGTTTTAATTTGTTAAAGTCCAATTTATCACTTTTTTCTTTTGTAAGTCATGCTTTTAGTGCTATATCTTTGTTTAACCCAAGGTCATGAAATTTTCTGTTTTCCTGCAAAATTTTAGTTTCATTCGTAAAGATTTAGATCTATGATCCATTTTGAGTTAATCCAAAAAATTATTACTTATTAATTTTTAAATGGACAAATAAAAATTATATACATATTTTTGGTGCACATCATTATGGTTTGATATATGTATATACCATGGAATGGTTAAATCAAGCTAATTCACAAATCCACTATCTTACTGTTTTTTTTTTTTTTTGGTGGTAATATTTAAAATCTACTCTCAGCAATTCTCAAGTGTACAATACATCATTATTAATTACAGTCAGCATATTGTACAATAGATCTCCTGAACTCATTTCTCTTGTTTAACTGAAATTTTGTATCCTTTGACCTAACATTTCCCCAATACCCTTGCTACTTCCCTGCAAGATAATCACTGTTCTATTCTCTGCCTCTATGAGTTAGACATTTTTAGATTCCACATATAATTGAGATCGTTTGGTAGTTGTCTTTCTCTGCTTAGCTTATTTTCACTTAGAATAATGCTCTCTAAGCTACTAAGAAAAATTATATACCAAAAAAATTGGATAATCTAAGTGAAGAGGATTCATTCTTAGAAACATACAAAAATTCCTGGGAACATACAAAGATCTGTCAACATGATCTTATATGTAGAAAATCCTAAAGACTCCACCAAAAAATTGTTAGAACTGAGAGGCAAAAGTTGCAGACACAAAATGAAATTACGAAAACCAATAGTGTTTCATACAGGAACAATGAACTGTCTGAAGAAGGAATTACGAAAACAATCCCATTTGTAATAGCATCAAGAAAAACATACTTAGGAGTAAATTTAACCAAGAAAATGAAAGATCTCTGTACTGAAAACTATAGAACATTGTCGAAAGAAATTAAAGATGACAGATAAATTTAATGATATCCTGTGTTCATGAATTGGAAGAATTAATGTTATTAAAAGGTCCACACTCCCCAAAGTTATCCACAGAGTCAACACGATCCCTATCAGAATTCCAATGCCCCTCTTCACAGAAATAGAAAAAACAATCCTAAAATTTGTATAGGACAACAAAAGACTCTGAATAGCCCAAACAGTCTTGACCTCCAATAGCAGTGCTGGAGGCATAGCACTATCAGACTTTAAAATATGTTACAAAGCTATCTATAGTAATCAAAACAACATGGTACTGGCATGAAAACAGACACATCGACCAATGGATTGCGATAGACAGCTTAGAAATGAATTCATGCATCTATGGTCAATTGATTTTTGACAAACATGTCAACAATACGCATTGGGGAAAAGACAGTCTGTTTAATAAATGACGTTGCGAAAACAGAATATCCACGTACAGAAGAATAAAAACTAACCCTCATCTCACCCCCTATTAAGAACAATCTCAAAATGGAATAAAGCCTTAAACATAAGACCGAAAACTATAAAACTACTGCAAGAAAACATAGGAGAAAAGCTCCATGACATTGGTTTGGGCAGAGCTTTCTTGGATATGACACCAAAAGTACAAGCAATGAAAGCAAAAATAGACAAATAGGATTGTGTCAAACTAAAAAGCTTATGTACAACAAAGAAAACAATTAATAGACTGAAGAGACCACCTAAGGATTGGGAGAAAATATTTGCAAGTCATGCATCAGATAAAGGGCTGATATGCAAAATATACAAAAACCTCAAACTATTCAGTAGCAAGAAAACAAATATCGAACCTTATCAAAAAATGGGCAAAGAGCTTGAATAGATATTTCTCAAAAGAAGACATACAAATGGCTAACAGTGATATAAAAAACATGGTCAGTATCTCTAACCATGAGAGAAATGCAAATTAAAACCACAATGAGATATCCACTCACACCAGATAGGTTGGCTATTATCAAAAAGATGAAAGAAAAAAAATGTTGGTGAGGATGTGGGGAAAATATCCACTGTTGGTAGTATTTTAAGTTAGTACAGTCATTTTGGATAACAGTATGGAAGTTCCTCAAAAACTAAAAATAAAATTACCATATGATCTAGCAACAGTTTTCTGTTTTTTCTATCTAGTAAAATGATCATTGCTTTTGTTTTTTGGGGGTTTATTTATTGATTTTTTCTGGTGTTATATATTTCGTCTTTTGCGTATTACATTAGTTTATTTTCTGTGTTAAAACGGTTTTGTGTTTATGAGTTAAATCCCAGTAGGTCACGGTGTATAACCCTTTTTATGTGTTGCTGGATTTGATGTGCTGATATTTTGTAACTCTATGTTCATGGGGGATATTTTGTGTGGTTTATTTGTTATGTTTTTGTTTGGCTTTGCTGTCAAAGTAATCCTGGTTTCAGAGATTAAGTGTGAAAGTGTTCCTTTCCCCCCTATTTTCTGAAAGTATTTGCAAAGCATTGATATTGTTTTTATTTTACATATTTGATAGAATTCACTATTGAAGCCACCTGGGCCTGGGATTTTCACTGTGGGGAATGTTTTTAGTTACTAATTCAATGTTTTTATTTGTTATAGGTCTATTCACATTTCTAAATTCTTTATTAAGTTAATTTCAGTAATTTGTGTATTTCTAATAATTTTTTCATTACCTCTAGAGTATCTATTTGTTGGCATAAAGTTTTTCCTAATATTGCCTAAATCCTTTTCATTTCTGGAAGTTCACTAAAAATGTCATACCTGACGTTGTAAATTTGTTTCTTGTCTCTCTATTTTTCCTTCATCAGTTTAACTAAAGTTTCACCGATTTTGTTTTTCTTTTCAAAAAACCAACTTCTGGTTTCATTCATTTTCCTTAATTCCTTTTCTGATTTCCATTTCATTGATTTCTGCCTTTATTACTTCCTTCCTTCTGCTTACTTTGGGATTAGTTTTCTCTTCCTTTGTTAGTTTCTTAAGGTGGAATCTTATATTATTGATTTGAGACCTTTTTCTTTTCTGATGTTGGCTTTTAAATCTATAAATTTCTCTTCAATCACTGCTTTAGCTGTGTTTCATAAATTTTATATTGTGTTTTCATTGAAAGTGAGTTTAAAATATTTTTCTAATCTTTCTCATGATTTATTTTTTGGCCCATGGGTTCTTTAGAAGTGTGCTGTTTATATTGTAAACATTTATTTGATGGTTTCTCAGATTTTATTATGTTATTGATTTCCAATTTAGTTCTGTTGTTGGAAAACATATTTTATATGATTTCAATTTTTAAAAATCTATTGAGACTTGCTTTATGGCCTGGAGAATTTTCCATGTGCACTTGAAAATAATTTTTATTCTGTGGTCATTGGGTAGAGTGCTCTATCTGTGTCAGGTTGTTTAAGTCATCATGATTTTCTGCCAAGCTTTATTTGTTATTGAGAGTCAGATATTAAAACTTTGGTTATTAATTTTGCATTATCTCTTTCTACTTTTTATTCTGTTCATTTTTGCTTCATGTGTTTTGGTGCTGTTGTTAGATGTGTACTTATTTATAATTGCATATTGTGCTAATCTATTGATCCATCATTATGAAATGTCCCCTTTGTTGTAATATTTCTCATCTTAAAATTTCTTTGTCTAATAACCACTACAGCTGTCTTTTGGTTACTGTTTGCATGACGTATCTTTTTCCATTCTTTTATTTTCAAACAATTTGAGTACTATATCAGCTCTGGATACTATTTTTTTTTTTCCACTAGAAGTTGTTATTGTTGCTGCTTGTTCGTTTGGTAATTTGTCTGGGCTAAATTGATTTGTTTTTCACCAGGATGTATGACTTCACTTCTTAAACTTATTTTATATTTAAGCTTGACTCCCTAGGAGTTACCACCGTGTATACTTACCTTAAACATCACCTAATAACTGGACAGAGGTTGTTCTCAAATGCCTCCAGCCAGTAAGGCTTCTGTCCTTTGTTAATGGATTTATGTGTGGGCAGGAGAGACCATTAAAAGTGCAGTCTATTTTCAAGTACACCCAGCATTTACTTTCCCTTTGGGCTCTTTGGTGTCTTCTCTGCTCATGTGTGTAGCCTTAGGGTTAGCAGGAGTATGTGGATAGTTTGGTCTGTCTTAGTTCTCCACCAGGTAGGGAGCTTCATCCAGGCATAGGATTGCCTCAACCAAGACTAAAACCTCAGGATAGTAGAATCATTGGCCGTTCTTGCTGACTCACTGTCAAGATCGTCATTTTCACTGACACACTTTAGGCATAGACATTTTTTGCCACTCTAAATTAAGTGAGCCCTTTCTGATCACTGTTGGCAAAGCTGCTGGTCCTATGGCCTGCTCTGCTCTGGTAGAATCTCCATGTTCACTGAGCTGGGGTTGGATGGGAGCAGGTCCAGGCAAGAATTCCACTGTTCATACCTGAAGTTCACCAATTCTGCAAGTACAGGCTCTTTTCAGATTGTTATAGGTCTTTGATATATTTCCATAGCATCAACATGGTGATTTTTGTTCATTTTTCTCAGCTTTACAATTGCTATTTGGGGACAGGATTTGTGACTTCCTTATTCAGCCATTGCCAGAAGTTAGAATATTGTTCTTAAATTTGGAAGGTAAAACATGGATAAGAAAAGGGCAGAATTTTCTCCTTCTCTAACTTCTTAGGCTGTGGTGACATGTCATGTGCCTAGAACAGGGACAATGCTTAACAGAAAGGAAGAAAAGGAATGAAAGGGAAATTTTAAAATGGTGAATTCAAGATTGTGCAACTATTTGAAGTGTAAGTGCATGCAGGATACGAAAGATTCTGCAGATGTACAATTCATGGACCTCTATGTAAATGGCTATGCAAAAGACTCAGGAAAGGGAGAGAGGGGACACTTGCAAGTAATAGTGTTCCTCAGCTGTCACTTGCATGACTAGTCCTTGTCAATAGGAAAAAAGAAAACATCCCAAATGCCTGACTCATACAGGTTTTATATTCCAGGTACAGAAGCTTGTGACCTTGGGTTTCCTATTATGCTTTTCAGTCTGAGTCTTTCTACATCTTTCAAATGGGGATATGATAATATTGATAGAGGTGATGTGGAGCTAAGTCATGTTAAGATAGGCAAAGTATTTTTAAGACCCTGGAATTACAGGTCTCAGGGTTAATACTTCACAGAGGGTGTTATTTCAACTGACATTTTTAGATGCTTCTCATATACTGATAATGCGGATTTGCTTCAATATCTGGAGTAAATGTCTCTAACTCTTGCGGTCAGAAAATAAAATGCTATTTAGTAGAATTAAAGGTAATGCTATCTACATCTGAGGAGTCAACTGGGCAAAAGTCTGCTTCCACGCTCCCCTGATTGTTGGCAGGATTCAGTTGCTTTCAGGTTGCTTCCTGAGTCCCTCAGCTCTTTGCTGTTTGTTTACATCAACAATGTCCAACCTCATAGCCTTCCCAACAGGGCCACTTGCCTCATTAAAATGTGCAAGTCAAGAAGGCAATGGAGAGAGTCTGCTATAAGGTAGAAATCACCATATCATGGAACCTAACCATGAAAGTGACATCTGTTGCTTTTGCAAATCCTGTTGGTTACAAGCAAGTCACAGTCCTGCCCATACTCGAGGACAAGGATAACGTAAAGATACAGAGATCAGGAGGTGGAATCCTTGGAGGACATCTCAGAGTCTGGCCCCTACTGGGGTGCAGGAAGAACTAGAATGGTCATCAACTCTACCTCCACCTTGTGCCTCTGCAACACGTGCAGAGTGTTCGTTGGGCTTTCTGGCAGCTTCTTCTCTCTGCCCTCGACTGCAAAGTCTCACATTCCTGCCCCTCTAGACCTCACTGTCTTGCTGTGCTCCTTTTGTTATTCTCCTGCCATTTGCTAATTCCCAGAGATTCAAATCAAATCCCTATGAAAATGTTTAATGATCTTCTTGGTCTTGCACAGATGGGCCAACGAGCTTCAAGTTTTATGCTTCCATTTGGAGATGTGAGGTTGTCCAGATCTATACTGACCACAGGGTTCCCACTCCTTAGAAAGGGGGAAAGTTCGGCACCAGCATTACTCTTCTCATCTTTTCAGGCTGCTGCTGAGAGAGTGCAGCTTTTCTTCACATGTGTAAATTTAGTAACTGTAGTTTGAATTCTTGCTCGTGCTGGTTGCAGAGCTTGACCATCCTGGCTATACTTTTTGAATCTCCTCGTGGGGGCATCTCTCTTGTTTCAGAGCAGCTGGACATCATCCAAATCACCCAACTTTGATGGGCTCATGGGTGCTGTGCTCAACGAGAGGCTCTCATGACCCTGACTCTTAGAAAAATCCCTAATCCCTGTTCTGGGCTTCTCTGCTAATTTTGTCAAGAGCCTCCTGTCAACAGATCCTGACTTTCCCGTCTTCAGGGTCTTCCCCAGGCAGGCATGC
The DNA here is from genome assembly GCF_027409185.1 of Cynocephalus volans. Taxonomy (NCBI): domain Eukaryota; kingdom Metazoa; phylum Chordata; class Mammalia; order Dermoptera; family Cynocephalidae; genus Cynocephalus; species Cynocephalus volans. The sequence goes on along the minus strand of NC_084477.1, from coordinate 11,975,753 downwards.
ATATATTAGGTATGCACTAAGTTGAAGAAATTAAGATTTGTCATCAGTGCATTTGACAAAGGTATAGCACTAATAATCAGATCATCTCTTGTGACTGTAAGACATACGTTAATGTTCACTGATTTGTTTCCAGTCGAAATATATTTGCTTCACCCTACTAAATCTTTAGGTTGGCAGAGGAAACAGATATTTTTGAAAATATGAAAATAATTTTTAAAGACAAAATTCAGTCTTCGATATTTATTATTTTTTACAATTAAATGTTGATTATTCAATTATTCACTAAATACAAATAGCTGCACCAACTGATGTGGGTAACACAAAGGGATCATAGCTACAGTCCTGTTCTTAAGAAGGACACAATTGGTTGCATGGTAAAAACGAGATAGGAGGTGCTCAATTTCCCTGGGTTCAGGTTTCAGGACATGCCTCTGGGTTTCAAACAACTCCCCCAGGTCTCAATCCCCTCCTTTAGGCCTTCCCCTAGAGGAGAGTTATTGTTGCTTGTTGTACCAAATGGTGAAATTGAGACCACAAAGGACTGGCTTATGCAGATCCAGGGCTGGGCGTGCTCAGTAGAAAGGGGCTATATGACCCTAGTAGTTGAGCATACGCAGTAAAGTGGTGTATCCTTTGAATGACCTTCCACTAGAGGTACTAAAGAGCATTGAATATTCTTGACTATATCTGGTGCACATGACAGGAGATGACCAATGAACATGTTCCAAGAAGAGACCAACTGAGCATGTGCAAGACTATGTTACATCACAGAGAACCACCCCCTTAATCGAATATTCATTAGACCCCATGAATATGTATTAGATACTGAAACTCTCAAAGCTGAATCCTGGCAGAAGGTGGATGTGTTGCTCACTTTCCTAGATTCAGCCCATACTCTGCCTGTTGAATACGTACTTCTTTCTTTTCTTGTCATAGTTACTTTTAGCAGGTGGCTGCTTGCTCTCTTGAGCCAGCCTGTGTTCTGTACTAAACTTTGTGTGCATTTCTTACTTTTGCATTAAACTTGACGTGGGCCCTGCTTAGTCTCTGGAGCTATGCCACACTCTCTCTGTGGAATCTGTATCTCTTATTCATTATCTTAAACCTGTCCTCACTTTCTACTGTGACTCTGCTCTTGAATTCTTTCCTGTGGCCGAGTCAAGAAACTGGTAACAGGATGGGTGAGTTGAAGCCTGCTATCAGGCCTCCATGACTCTTCCTCTGGCATCAAAAACATACGCTCACAAAAAGTACCGGGTTCAGAAAGTTCAGCCCACAGGGAGGCTTGGCCCTCTCTCTCAGTCCTGCATACCCACTGTGACACCCTGTCTCTGATTAGACTTTAAGCTCCTTGAGGACGTGGGCTGTATCTATTCTATGTTTTTCCCTAGAGTTGAATTCAGTAGATCCTTTCAGAAAGTAGAAGAATGTTTTGATGTAACTCCTAGATTGAGCATTTTTGCAGAGGAAAAAGTAACTACAGACAAAGGTTAGGGTGAGGGGGTCATGTGGTCTTTCCCTTTCCAACATCATCTCGCAGCCTAACCAATGCAAAAGCAATCTGCTCTGGAAATAGCTTCTTGGCTTTCACAGTGGGTGCACAGTGCCCCATTGCCTTTTTTTCAGCAGAAAGCTGAATTACAATTTCCATTCACAAAAATCATATGTAGAATGTATGTTACTGATAATTTAAAATGGGACTCGAATAGATGACAGTGTCTGTGAAAGGGACTTTAGACAGAGAACAGCCATCTTTGGGGTAACTAAGACCAAACAGAAAATAACAGTTAGCTATTAACTGGGGAACTAATAATCATCAATTCCTGATGTTAGTAGAGGAAATAAGAAACTGCCCGTATGGCTGAAACTACCCTGAGATGAAATCATGATCCAAAAGGAGCCTTCTGAAAGGCTTATTTCTGTTTACCTCCCATTACAGCCTCTTATACTGATTTTCTTTAGATATTGTGCACCGACATAAGGATTGAAACCAAATTTTCTTTTGTTTTTTACCTCCCTAAGTCAACTGCAAACAGAGAAAATCCAAGAGAAAGGCAAAGCACCCTAATTGATTAACTCACCTCCTTGTTTAAAGGAAAATTGCATCCACGTTAGTAGAGGTCCAAGTCAGGTACTTTTATGTTCCAGTGATGTTTGACTGAGGTTATTGTCTTTGAGCTGTCCCTAGGAGATAAGGACTCCAACCCCAAAAGAATATCAATGGCTGGAAGCTGACCAGTCCATCAACTACAGACTCCATGGTGCCAAAGCACCCAGTGCATCCTGAGACCCTGACATCTGACTCAGACCCTCTGCTGATCCCACAGCCAGCTTCTCCCCTGTTTCCTGTAGGACAAAACCTTTACCTCACCTTCCCACCTCTTTCCCTTTGTAAACCCCAAACAGGCATCAGAAGGTGGGATGATTTTAGCCTGGTTATCTGAATAAACCTTCAATCCTTGCCCCACCTTTTGGACTTTCGAGTCATTTGTTTAGTGCCAAAGGGCAAGACAAGCCTGGTCTGCAGGGACATCTCCATTATTGCTGGTAGACTTGGTGGGTCTTTTCTTGTCCTCAGGAACAGGCAACCAACCCTCTTCTCTTTGGAAGCTATTTGACGTGTCAGTATCTCCAGCGTCCAGTTCCATCCAATCAGCCATTCAGTCTGAAGGTATCTAATGGCCAAATTTAGATATTTTTTTAGAGAAGCCAAAGCATGTCTCCATCCCTTTGTAGATGCTTATCCTTGAGGTGTGAACCTCCTCTCTTTGCTGATAGTGGTCAAGTCAGAGCCAGTGATAGCCTGGTACAGATGTCCTTAAGCCCAGACAGTGTGTGCAGAGGGACACGAGAGATGTCATACAAACACTGTCCCCTCTAACCTTTGCGTTCCTGAGCTGCAAAGGGAGAATAGAGCTGATTGCTCATGAAAAGCTATGAAATAACATGAAGACAAGTGCTTTTTGGTGAACCCCTTATAAGGGAAGAAACATTTGGAAGGGCCAAGTAATTAAAGAAGGAAAACAGCAGCATTTAATAAAGAGAAACTGTTCCCAGCACTGTTTCATGTGGATTTTCCTATCTCCAGTGTTTCTTTTAGAGACTGGGGTTCCCTGGTTGAGGAATGATATCCCTTTTGGGAGACCAAGAATTAGGCATCTCAACAAGAAAGTCAAATGGATTTTTTTTCTCTAAATTGAAATTCCTTTATTAGGAAGCAGTACATTTCAATGTGTCTTTCTCTGAATTAATTTTCACTTTCCCAAAACATGTGCAGGTGTCTGAATCAGACTGAGAGAAAGCAGATTTGGGAGAAAATAATTACCTGGAGCCTATATGCACTTAATCTCATCTCTGGCGATACCTGCAGAAGCCATGTGATGAAATTGTTTCTCAGACCCGAAATGAAAAGGTTATGAGCAGTGAAAATCCTTGATTTGATTTTTTGTGGTCTTATCTCTCTCTCTTTCTCTCTCTTTTTTTGCACAACAATAGAACTTCAGTTATCAAAGGGCTTTCAATTTTGAAAAGACAACTGCTTTGTAAAAGTGAAACATTGCTGTTGCAAATAAGCATTAAAATGCTAAGCATCAGCTGCCACTTGCCAGAGGGAATAAATATGTAATTGTTTCCTTCAGAAGCCTTGCTGGTTAGAATACTGGCCAAGAGAACACCTGAGATGGGTGGCATTAGAGATAATCAATTTAATGTGTGTGGTTAAGTCTGTATTGTTGAATACGGGGGGGGGAAAAAAAACCCTAAATCATATTTGAAATCCATTGCTACATGATCAACTAAAAGTTGAATTAGACAATCTAGACATCAGCAATATTAAGAGAAAGTTAATCTTCTGACTCTTTCTAATTTTACCAGGCACATTTCTACCAACATGTTTTCTGCTATTTTTCAATGGCTCGGTACATCCTGTGTTAACAGAATGTAGGACAAAAAAATCCTTGATCATGAAACCAGTGTTCATTTCCGATTTTACTTTAAGAAAATTAGCAACTGAACACGATATTAGTCTCTCTCCTTGTGGCTTGTTATTTACGGTGAGTGAATCATTCAACTATGACTGAATTGCCGAAATATTCCAAGAATTTGTAGAACATTTAGCAGGTGTATTGCAGATGAACTGAGCATTCTACTTTGATAGTTTAAAAAGGTGATTTATGAAACAAGGTTTAAACTCCTTAGTATCTAGCTTAATATCCCCAGTGGTATAGCTCATGTGTGAGACCAAACTGGTAGTTCTCCATACATTGAATTACTTTCCCCCCACGGGCTATTTGCTCCTGTGGTCCGTCTCTTTCCAGAATACCCTACGCAGTATTTGCATTCTCAAAGATTAATACTTTAAAGCTTAGCATTTCTCTCCACCCCTTCACAAAGTAGCCCCATCTTTTTATGGCCAGGTTTTGTAGATCTCTACCTCAGTCCCTTAGCATCTTGTACTTGTCCTAATTAGAGAGCCCCAGTGCAGCTATATGTAAACTTTATTTCCTCAACTATAAAGTTGTTCTTTTGAAAAACAGCAATCATAGCTTGCTCATCGTTTTATCCTATGGCCTGACACCTAACTACAAAAATAGGTACTCAATATATTATATATGTGTTGAAACAAAGAAGGAATAAATGAGAGTTTGAGCACCTTAAAACTCAGTCATGGAGGGTCAAGCAGTTACATTTCTTTGGTTGAAATTGTCATCAGGACACCCCAAGGTAAAACTATAAAGGAATGTCAAAGTGTTATTTATGTATTTATTTTCCTTTAAGCTATGTGTGTTTATAGGAATTGAAGTTTGGATGCCAATAACCAGCTCTATGGCCTCTGTCAAAAGGACAAACATGGTGTTTGCTTATGGAAAATAAAGGTCCATGCCACCTTTGTAAAGAGAGAGCAAACACCATCACCCAAGCAACCATTAGTTGGGGACAGCTATGTTTACCTGTAGGGAACAAAGATTGGTATGTGAGGGACACCTATTGTCAAGGCAACCAGCAGTGCCAGCTCAAGGAGAGAGGGACAGTGCATGCCCCAACTGGTTGCACCTGTACCAGAGACACTTGCCCAACTCAGCTTAAAAAAACCTAAGCTTAATACCACTTCCGGGAGCACGTGGCTTGCCAGAGCGTGGGCTGGCACCTCTCCATTTCCTGATCATGGCATAAAGCCCTTTTCTGCTGCACCGAACTCAGTTTCATATCATTGGTACCAGCACAGTTCTGAGTACCCAGGCAGTGAACTTCCAAGTAGCTGCCATCAGAAGGGACGTTCCATCTACCCTGTCCCTGGGTGTCACTCATGATCAGTCCCAGGAGAGAGAAGCCACTAGGGTTCAGAGAAGCTCAGCTGCCCACCGCTATGATCAGAGTGCTGGGACCTATAACATGAGGTGTGTGGGTTGGAAAATTGTCTCAGCAGATAGTAGCAACAGCTGCCGGAGACCCCTTCCTCAAAGCCTATTAGATCCAAGGGATGAAGGGAGAAATTTGATGTGGATTTTTTTCTATTACATTTGAATGTACTTTTTTGAAAAGTGAGTGTAGGGGATGGAATTCAGAAGTTTAAATATTTAAATGTCTTTTTGAACAAATTCTTCCTCCAGTCTTCTTTCTGCTTCCCTGCAATGCTTTCTTCATTTCTGTATGAGCAGAATTATCACTGAGGTGTGGAATAAAAGTGGAAAGAGGTCTACTTATTTTAGCTCATACTTTCTAATTTCCATTTTGTGCATAATTTGTCAGATATATATGTTACATGTGTATTCAGAATATGAAAACGTGCATATGAGGCATTGAATTGCTTTTTTACATTACAGCTATGCGATCAAAAAAAATGGAGACTGCTGTTCTGAAGAATTTAATGCTATTACATTTTAAAGCTATTAATAATTTCTAAAATAAATATTAATAGCAATAACAGAACCTTGTAACATGGCAAACTAGAGGTTATGGTGTAAAACTATAAAATATTAAAAATAAATATTTTATATTATGTATTTTATATATCAATAAATATGCTAAGATTTTTGTTGTAAAATAAACCAAGGTTTATTTTTCTGTCTTAAGGACCAGACCGGATTTCGTTGTGATAGTAGTCTGTTAAAATATATACAGTTTTATTTTTATTTTCTTCAACAGTTCCCTTCTTTTCCTCTTGAAAAAAAATTCTCAAATATTACTTTGTGATTGATGTTAGTAATAACACCTAATTAGAGAGTAGCTTTCTTCAAGCAAATTCATTAAAAATAGAATCTTCTGAATGATTCCATTTATTTAAAAGTGTTATGTGTAATTTTTTTTTTTTCTTCTTACATGTAACTTTCAAGGAGACAGGACATGTTTGCTTGGCATATATCCCCAAGCTCCATCTTCCAATTCAATAACCACAGCCTTGAAGAATTTAAAAGAAAAAAAATCCATGCTATTTCTAGACCTATAATATTGCATTCCGTGATTTGAAATAATTAAAACAAAAGTGAAATCTTCGAAGTGAAGGTGTTTGTTGGAAAAGCCAAATACATAGTACTTTCCTGAGAAATAAAAAGAAAATAGAGAAACAAACAAGACTGTGTTTCCTTGATGAAAAATCGCACAAAGCATGAGAGCGTGAGAGATGGAGTCAGTCCGTGGTGTTACATCTTAGTGCACCAAAATCTCATTTTCTGTAACTCTTTCATTTCATTTTCTCGAGTACTGAATTGGCTGAGTGGATGATGGGACCTGGACACAGTTCGGGAGGTTTTCCTTTCTCCCAGCCTCAGGCATTTGCAGAATAGCTTTAATTACCTCTCGCCCTGTTTCTCTCTCACTCCTTATTTGGGGAGGGAATCGGCAGGACCAGCTCAGCCCTTTCCTAGGTCTTTTTTTTGGATCTGCCTGCCTGAAAAGCAGGGGCAATCTGACTGTGGTGGACCGATTGCAAGATTGACCTAGTTCTCTGCTTGTCCCTGTATCTGAGCTCCAGAGGTGGAAACTAATTTTGTCTTACTTAGGTTAGCAGAATTCAGTAGAAGTGAGAGTATGCTTGTGTTTTCTTGGCTCTCTCTGAACTGTAAGAACAAGCCCAGACTAGCCTTCTGTAGGAATAGAGAACTACTCTTGCAGCAGAAGGAAGTTGTCTCAACTAAGGGTACCCTAAACCAGGTAGCCCCCATCTCGATGACCTGCCAGCTAATCCTGGATGCCTGAGTGAACCCAGCCAAAGTCAGCAGAACCTCTAGGCCAACTCATAGACTTGCGAGCATAGATAAATGTTTACTGTGTAGGCCACTGTGACTTTGTGGTTATTTGTAACACAGCATTAATTAGCCAATGGAAAAACTGATACACCTGATTTTCCTAGGGGTAAGCATAGGGCAGGTTCTGCTCCCATAAAGGAGAAATGTCCTTGCCCAGCACTTCTATGATGGGATGATTATCTTTATTCAGAGATGAGGTATCAGAAAGTCCTTTTGACTGTAGATCGAAAGTCCTATTTTCTAGTCAGTTGATGAGGAACAAGGTTGACATTTTGGTCTGTACTTATGTGTCTCCTGCATCTTTTCTGAATTGACTCCAAACTCAGGAATAGCACAAAAGATGTGATAAATTGATGCCCTAACACTCATGCTCAGCTAAAAATTGTGGAAAAAGAATTTTACATTAAGTGTGGAATTTATAGAACGTGTATTCATGTGATAGCATTACAAAATCTATGGGAATTACTATCATACATTATTACAATTGGTTACCATTACTAAAATGTGGTTGCCTGTTCCGATGGTATACTAGCATGAAAAATAATTTGGTGGCATACAACAGAATCATTAATGAATACTTGGCTAATTTATATACTAGTGATTGTGTATTAGCAAGGGCTGGTGAACTTGTCATGCAGAAAGCTGCCATGCTTATTTGTATATCTACCCCTGGCAATCTAAAAAAATCAGAAATACTTCAAGGAATAAGAATTACAGTAAATCACACATTGTTTCATATTTATTTTTCAGGCCAATTGTTAGTACAAAAAGGGATTTGTCAGAGATAGGATATAACTCGATCATTCTTTATTCAATTGTGCAGCATGTATTTATTAAGAATCTGTTATGGGCCAGGCTACTACTCTTATTGTCAGTGCAAGGAACACAACAGTGACCTGGATAAAGTCACTGTCTTCATGGAACTTAGATTCTGGTGGGATATACAGACAATAAACAAATAAATCTGTAAGTAAACTGTATTACCAGGCTGGGATCAATAATAAAAGGACAGAAACAAACTGGGAAAAGGATGGAATGTGATGGAAGGGGAGGCTACTTTAGGTAGGGTGGTCAGAGCAGGCCTCTGGGGAGGAACCCAGATTCAAGCAGAGACCAGAGTGAAGTAGAAATGTGAATGTAAACCTTCCAAATGTTTGGGGGAAGTGCACTCCAGACACAGAGGAAGCAAGTGTAAAAAAGGTAATAATCGTGTATGTAGAAATGGTTTTCTTCTTACAAGCTCCAATGGTTTTCTGCATGATATGTCTGATTCTTTAAAAGGAATGACACAGAGATTGGAAGCAACATGGTGGCATGAGAAATAGAAGGAGAAACTGGGAAAGGACAACTGGGAATTCATTCAGAAAAGGGCATATCAAATCGTCCCAGAGGAAAGGGGTTAGCTGTAGATGTGTTCATCCGCAAATCAGTGGCAAAGAATATTTATTGCTTGGAGCTATTCATTGAGCAGAATTGTGATTGAGTGGTTGTATATGGTGGAATAAAACCTGACTGCTGATTGCAGATTAGCTCTATGCTAAAGTTGATACGTCCCTTCAATAAAGTTGAGCTGTTATTTAAGACTATCAAGGACCATTTTGTAGCCTAACATGATCTACTCAGTTTTGTCAGCTCAGATATAGTCTCTATATTAGTGAACAAACCCATACTAATAAGTGAATAAAATAACTCATCAATGATCCTCCTTAGTTAACATTAGAATAATGACTCTAACCTAAATGTGCTCACCTTTTCTTTACCTGGTGTAGTGGGTTGAATAGTGTCATCCAAAAATTCATGTGCACTCAGGGCATGTGAACGTGACCTTATTGAAAACAGGGTCTTTACAGATGTCACCAACATAAAGTTGAGGTTCTATTGGACTAAGATGGATGCTAAATCCAATGGCTGTTGTCTTTATAAGGAAGACTGGGGGAGGCAGAGATACACAGGCACATGTGAAGATGGATCTAGAGATTGGAGTAATTCATTCACAAGCCAAGAAACTCCAAAAACTGCAGGCAACTTCCAGCAGCTGGGAGAGAGGCATGGAAGGGAGATCGCCCTTCAGGTCTCTAGAGGCAGCACGGCCTTGCTGACACTTTGATGTTGGTCTTTGAGACTCCAGAACTGTGGGAGAATAAATTTCTGTTGTATTAAGCCACCAGCAGCCTTAGGAAACTCTCACACTAGGAAAACTAGTTTTCTCAGGGAAACTCATCCTTCTGGCTGAGAGTAGCCATACTTGGTTGATGGTTTCCAGAGCATTAGTACGTGGTAAAAAATGCACTCAAAGTTAAAATATAGTACTTCTTGGAAGAAGTAGAAAACATTGCAGGACTTATAGTATTCTAGGGTCATCATGAAGAATATACAATTTTATACATTTCATAGATTTTCTTAATTTAGGTTGCTTCACTGCAGATGAGTTGAAAGGGTAAGATAAAATAAAAAGTGTCCTTCTATAGAGCAATAAAGATTAGTAGTTTGGGAGGTTTATCTGTTCAACGAAAGCTTATTGTTAACCATAGTCACCCTACTGTGTGTTGGAACACTATAAATAATTCCTCTTGCACAGCTGTAACTTTGTACCCATTGACCAACCTCTCCCCATCTTGCCCTCCCCCACCCCCTCCCAGCCTCTGGCAACTACAACTCTACTCCCTATTTCTGTAAGATCGACTTTTTTAGATCCCACAAATGAGTGAGATCATGTGGTATTTGTCAATCTATGCCTGGCTCACTTCTCTTAACATTATGACCTCCAGGTCCATCCATGTTACTGCAAATGACATGATTTTTTCTTCTTTTTTAAAAATTCCCGAATAGTATTTCACTGCATATCTCAAAATAGCAAGAAGAGAGGATTTTAAATGTTCTTACCACTAAGAAGTGATAATTATCTGAGGCGATGAATATATGAATTACCCTTACTTGACTGTGTACAATCACTGAAATGTCACACTGTACCCCATAAATATGTACAATTATAATGTGTCAGTGAAAAAAAATGATAATAATTTTTTAAAAAGCTTATAGAGTGCCAGGCACAGTGTTAGGTGCCAAGGTAAACAGTTAAACATTTCCGAGTTCAACCTTTGCTGATAATCTTTGATATATTTTGAAAATTCCCTTGAAGACGATTTGTAGTTGTTTGGATCAGTGCAAGGAGTCTGTAATGTTTGTAGATTTCATCTTACCACCCCTCTTTCCCTCATTCTGCACAGATAATTAAGGAATAAAGTGGGGTGCTCATGAATATCCTTCCTCAAGAATGTCAATGCTAAATTTTAACTCAAGTGTTGCGACCCACATGTTAAAGGAATCATAAGGGTGAAAAAGAAAGGGAAATTTTGGTCAAAGCCAGAGGGTAATTCATGCTACAGTGTATGTCAGACAATGCCAGGTGAGAATATTAAAGTGCTTCAGTTAAGTCAAAGCTTTGACGAATATTCAGAGTTTTCTGTTGACTTTATAGCCTGAACTAACAATATAGTCCATTTGTCATTGTCAGTGCATAAGGCTGCATCTGAAAATGTCAATAGCAACAGGGAAAACAATTCTCTGCATAAAAAGTTATGTCTTCCAGCAATAAATCCAGTGCCTTTACATTTTCAACTCCTTCTCCCTGAATGCTTTTCAGAATACTTCAGCTGCAGAGAGCATGTGTGGTACGTACCAGGTTTAGAGAGGGGCTTACATTTTACTGTGACTCAGGAAGCTTTGCTCTGTCTTGTAAAAATGCAAGAAGGAAGAAATGGTCATGAGCTCTCAGGCATCCAGTACTACTCAATGACTACCGACTCGCACAGGCAGTCGTTGAATGAATGAGCAAGACACTGCAGACATCATAACCATTGGGTGGAAACGGTAAAGGACCTAGGATGTCTCAACTCCAAGGAAGGAAGCTGTGAAGGAGCTTAGTACCAAGGCAAATGGCAGACTGTCATGCAAAGTGGGACTTGGTAGAAAGATTAGGCTTGAAATGCTTAAACTTTATGTTCCTCAGTGACCTCATCTTTAGTTTAAGGATAATGATATTGACACTGCAGGATTCCATGACTACGGGAGCCTAGCTCACGTAGCTGTCGGGTCAATGGCAGCCACCATTGCTTCAATACTTCTTGTGTATGACGAGTTCATTAAGGCTGAGTATATTAATCCATTTCTGTTGCTTATAACAGAATACCCCAAACTGGGTAATTTGTAAATAAACGATATTTATTGCTTACAGTTTTGGAGGCTGGAAAGTCCACAGTCCAGGGGACGCATCTGGTGAGGGCCTTGGTGGTGGCTCTGCGGCTATGCAGTGTATCACATGGCTAATGGGCTGAGCAAGCGAGAGCTAACCTGCTCTCTCACTGTCCTTATAAAGCCATCAGAACGATGCCCATTACCACCCATTAAACCATCAACTTCTTCCTCCATGAATGGATCAATCCTTTCCAAAGGGTACAGTCCCCACAATCTATTCACTTCTTTAATGCCCCACCTTTCAATGACCATAAGAGGATCCCCACCCTCTTAACACCATCACAGTGGGGATTAATTTTCTAATACCTGGAACTTTGGTGGACATAGTTCAATCCATAGCAGTAAGGGCCATGCATTGTTAATTTTTATATTCCATTGAGCAGCTAGTTCAATGCTTGACACATAATGGGAATTCAATACATTTGTTGAATTAAAATGCAATATATATGATTTAGTTTAGACATAAAAGAAACTTTTCTTATTAGATATGTTCTGCACATTTCTGGACCAGCTTATCCTGGAGGAGGGTAGAATCTTCTTTTTAAGTTTTTATAAATAGGAGGTTCAGATGTGTTTGGATGCTTAGGTGTAGACATAGAGATGTTTAATAGTCTTAATTTATTTATATTAATGTATTTTGGAAAAGAAAACCCAAAAAACAAACCAACAAACAAAAACCTCTCTAGTCTTTAAAACTGCGGGAAGGGGGACCGTGATAGGGATCCTTTTTTCTATTCTAGAGAATTAAGGCTGAAGCAGTTGTATTCTGTGGGTAGGCACATTCTGAATGTGGCTTTCTTCTTGCTCTAAATAAATAGTCTAGGGGATGTCAAAATTTGACCTGCTCAACTTTTGCCAGGCTGCAGGTATTATTTCAGATTTTGAATAGATTCATGTTTACCCTTGGGTCTAAAATCCCAAGTAAAACAGAATCTCCAGTTGTTAAGTCTATGTCCCTATAGATAATAATTGGTCCAATGAAAATATGTATAAAGGGCTAATTCTCATGTCTTTTCAATGAGTTTTCCCAAATTTCTGACTTATCCCTTCCCAAACCCAAGCATCCACAAAACAGAGAGCGGAGGTTTTAATTCACAGCAGTCATTTCTGCAATTCTGCCTTTATTCAGGTCAGTGGCTGAGCTCCCACTGTTTTGCTTTCTAATTCTGTATGTTTACAAGCTCTTTATTTATTTATCTTTTTCCTGCTTACCTCTTTGATTGCTCTGAACAAGATAAAATGGATTCCCTTGCATGCCAGCATAGTATGCTGCAATTTTCATCGCTGTAAATTCCTTTCCCCCTTTCTTTTTACATTTGTTGATAATCATTCCTCTTAACTAAACATTGCAATTAGCATTTCGTGTCTCTTCACAGCGGTTTTCCCTCTAGTTATCTGAGAAAACCGTAAGAAAAAGCTTGTGCTTTTCTTCAAGTGATTTTTGTCTTTGGATTTCTAGTTTTAATTGTTTTTTCTCATTTGCTGCTCTTTAGAAATATTTCTACGTTCATGCAATGCAGTTTTCAATAGTTTTTTATGAACAGAATTGTTTTTCAGTATTAGTTTTGCTTCTAGTTTTTGGTTCTTTTTTTTCAGCATATGAAAAAGAAATCTTCTAGAAGATATTAATTTAACAAATTAGTCCAAGGATTTATATTCTGAGGCTTGTAGTCTCTGTTTTGAGGCATAAGATATCCAAAATCCAAACCAGCAAGATAATTTGAGAGCAGGTGTAGCTTACTTAAAGACAATATTAAATTATGAAGCATATATGAAATCGATCATGTATTTAACATGATAATTCATAAAGACCATTCCATATATATATTTAAAAAATGGCTGTGTAGTACAATTGATAGACATAGATTTCAGAGTAAAAGATGTTAGAAATATAACTTACAAAAATAAAAACTACAAAGTTTTCTTGGAAACTTTAAATATTTATTTGATACTTATTTAAGATGTGCTTATTCTTGAAATACTTATTTAAAAAGTTAGGTAAATCAAAGTCAATTAAGAATTTTTGCAATAGGAATTAATGCAGTAAGGTATCCCAAAACAGTGAGAGATCTATTTTGAGCAGACATCTGGTTTTATGCTTAAAGAAATTCATTTTATTCCTTGGTTTACCTGGGAAATGTTACAGATCAGTGAATAACACTATCCCTCAGCTTTTCCAGTTTTGCATGGCAGTTCATGAGTATTAATCACCTTACTTCGTCTTTGCCCTGTAATGCAAGTTACCAGAGGTCAGACAGCAGAGAAGGTGTACCAGCGCCCAGTGGAGTGTGGAACTTAATCACCATCTAACAACTCACAAGACCACCCTTTCTTCTGGAAAAATAATACTCCCTGAATCATGTGTACATAGGCTGGGCATTCTAGATTTGCCCTTGGAAATTTGTATGGTCATTTCTACACATATTTCCTCCTTCTATTAGCTGCCACCCATCACCTAATTATTTCTTTCTAAGAAGCTTGTGTATCTCATGTGTGATAAAACAAAAAACAAAACAAGAAACTACTTATGAATTTGGTAGAAGAATGCAAGAGCAGTAAAATTAATCATAGAAAAGCAGTAACAAATTTCCCTCCAGGTGACAAATACAAAAACTACCAATTATATGCATAAGATACCAGGTATAGTTTTATGCTTTTGTGCTGTTTGCTTAACTATTATTTTTATTGTTATTTTGTCAGCTCATAGTAAAATTTAAGGACAATATGTAAAATGTTTAAGAACTATTAGGAAAAACCAACATTTATAAAATGACAAATACATAAGGCAAATCACTGATTTAGAAAGTTGGGAAAAACATTTTTAAAAAGACCTAAGCAACCACCTATTTTCAGCCCCTTTTATAAGTATACTATTTTCCAGAAAATTATCCAGCTTCTGATGTAAGATCCATCTAGTATATTATTTCAATTACCACCTTAATAAAAATATACCCCACCTCATTCCTCTAAAACTGATTAAAATGTATAAAAAAATTTAAGGAGAAAAATAAAGAAAATGAAATAAATCTTGAAATACCCCATTTGGATCTGAGAATTATCTGTCTATATTAAGATGCACTGTGTATTCCATCATTACTTACAGTCTGATTTAAAACAACACATACCTATCTCACAGTTTCTGTAGCTCAGATGTCCACGCAAAGCTTAACTGGTTCTCCAGTTCAGTTTTCACCCACCTGCTATTCAAGTGTCATCTGGGGTGCAGTCTCAGCAGAAGCCCGGCTGGGGAAGGTTCATGTTCAGTTTCATTCAGCTTTTGGCAGGATTCATCTGCATGTGGCTGTAAGACTAAGTCCCTGTTTGCTAGCAGTTGGTCAAGAGGAAGCTCTGCAGCCAGAGTCCTCCCCATCTCTGGGGAGACACATGCCCTGTTACAGTTCCTCTTACAACATGGCAGGTTACTCTCTCACAGCCAGCCCGGGTGTCTGGTTAGCATGGTGGGTCTTGTGTATGTACGGTCACATGATCATGAGCATGCACTTATCACTTTTTCCATAAAACATACCACAGTCATGAGAGTGACATTCCAATACTCTTGGCAAATTCTACTGTCCGGAAGCAATGGGTGGGTCCTGCCTACATGCAAGGAGAGGGAATTTCACAAGGTGGGAGGATGGGGTCATACTAGGATCTGCCTGTCATACTATTGTTAACAGAAAAACTTTGGGCACATTAAATTTAACAGAGTATAATTGAGCAAAGAACGATTTGCCAATCAGGCAGCCACCAGCACAAGAAGAAGTTTAGAGTGACTCTGTGGCTGCCACTTGGTCAGCTAAGATTTATAGACAAAGAAGGGGAAAGTGACATACAGAAAACACAAGTGAGGTACAGAAGAGTTGGCTGACTGTAATTAGTTGACACTTGGTTACTTGTTACAAGAGCAGGTTATGGTCTGTTTGCACATCTAATCAGGTTATAGCTCACTATGTCGGAAGAAACCATTAAGGCAAACTTTTTTTTTTTTTTTTAGAGTATGAATCATTGTGCTATATTGATTGCAGAATAATACATTTCTAGAAAGCAGTCATCCTCTTGTCCTTTTCTTTTTTGTGTGGTGCTTGGCTCGAAAGGGGATCTAAATTCTTGATGTGGGTGTTATAACACTGACCTCTAACCAACTGAGATAACTGGCTAGGCCAAACTTAATTTAACACTATTCAAAAAAACAAAAAACAAAAAACAAAAAACATTTGAATTAGAATGACATATCCTAGTCTTAACATTTGTTGTTTTAATCACCAACTTCACTGATGTTGTACAAATTAACTCAACCCATATAAATGACTTGGTAGATTCTTTTAAAATTTAGAGCTTATGTGCAAGGTGTCTTTTCAATACTTATTTTCAAGTTAAATAAATAAGTAAAAAAAGAGATTATCTTTAAATTATAATGCAGAATCTTGGTTTTCCTTAACATTAAGAATATTCTTTCCAATAAAACAATTTGGGTTTGGATAAGAATTTGTTGTTTTTAATGATGTCATTAAATACAGTGACCTATAAACAATCACATTTTCTGGAAATCAAATATTTAAATATAGACAATGCCTACTGAATTCATGTCATGTAATTAACACAGTTTTGATGGTTTAATTATTCAAATAATTTCTATTTTTTCTATTTGTTAGTTATGCTTTCATTTAGTAATAAAATTAATTCTATTTAAGCTCTAAAACTTTTAATAATATTTAAAACTCTAGTGAATTTGTTTCATATTCCAAAAAGTGCAATTTGTGGAAAATAGCTAGCATCTTTAAAAATTAAGTCAAGGAAAATCATTTATAATTCACTTGCATATTTTAAAGGGGTCATCCAAAATCCAAAAATACATGTTTAAAAATGAAAGGTAAAAAGATGTACTTATGTACATGGCTTGCTGTGTTTAGAAGTACAGATTCCATGGTGGGAAATTTAAATTGACATGTGGAATCAACAGAATAGCAATGGTACTTTTGTTTCCTATTGTGAAGTTTGACTGTATATTTAAAAAAGTGCCTGATGACGCTTTTAATGGGTAGTAATATATTAAATTTTTATTATTAATTTGTCTACACCATCTCCAAATTCATTACCTAGTATTTCACCTAAACTTCCTATCCCATAGCAGTATCTGTACTTCTTTTAAAACACTTTTCCATTCCAGTAAACAAAGAAACAAAAACAAAGAAACGAACTGTTAAAACACAAAATTACAAGTCTAGTTTTGTGGATCTTAATTGTGATTCTAGAATCAGGCAGCCATCTGGACCAAAGACAGTTCGAAATGCTCTGCCTCACCACATGTGCAGGTCATATTTATAGCCAGAGAAAAGGGGGTGACCTACAGAAACAGCCTGATTGCCTTATGTGGTCCTGTTTTGGCAGAGCTTAGCTTCTGACTTGCTGGAGGTTCAGCCACTGTTGTTACGAGACTGTATAAGAGGGTACTTCAAAAAGTTCATGGAAAGATTCTATCATCTTTCGATTCTATTTTACCATGAACTTTTAAGTACCTTTGTACTTCTGGGTTAAGTGACAGTCTGTTTACACATCAAACTGGGTTACATTTCACTACATACAGAGCAACCTTTAGGTCAAACTTAAAATATGTATGGAGGCAGCTTTAGGCCAAACTAATTTCAATTTACGAAAACAAATGAATCACATCATCACAATGTCTATGTGTGTCTCGCCTCAGGAGAGAAAAATGATTCTTAAGTGTAATTGCATAAGTTCTGTTTGATATAATCATAGACATTTTAAAATTCATGAACGCTAGGAGTATGAATTGCTGTGTTCCTTGCAGACATTCAAGTGAGTGTGGGGAACATGACACAGTTAAAAATTAGGACTTGATACCTTGTATAATCTGACTATAATGTGTTTGCTTACAGAGATAGAATCCCTTCTCATTGAGGTGACAAATTGGCAATTGTCATAAAAGCAAAAAATAGATTTCATTGTTAACTAATGTATTAGTCTGTGATGATTGTGACTGTATTAACCATCACATGCACTTTTATCGTGTCAAAGAGTTATCTCATTAGTCCATTTTAGTGGCCTCACATCCATTTTTAATCAAATAGCAAGTCTCTAATAAAATTTGGTATTCTCTAAAGCAAAATTGCATCTGAAGTAAAGGAGAAGCAACTTCAAACAGCTGGATCTTTTGACTGGCAGGATACCAGTTTCTGATCTGATAAAAGTACATGCTCACCGTTTAGAGTCCGCTGAGGAAACACCAGTTTTACCTTGCTAAATATCTGAAGTATCACACATTTAATTTAAATAGCTTCACAATGATCATTATGACCTACTTTTATTTTTTAAGACGGTAAAGACATTTGCAAAATTAAATGCAACAAATTTCTGCTTATAAATATCTTAAAAGAGAAATAATTTCTATGTGTAACATATCCTCATATTAAAGTTTTCTAAATTTTACTTGATAAATGAATTATAGCTATTTCTGAAATCAATTTGAAGACTATTTAAAAATAAATGGTTTGGTAACTTTCAAGGCCACATGGATTAAAATATGAATAGAGAACATAAAGGCCATACTGTAAAAATGTGAAACGGTTAGTTGTAATTAACAGCATCTATTTCTGTTTAATGAAAGTCAATACATTTTCTCTCAAGTAGTTAAATACAACTTTGCAATCTTGATCAGACTATTATTTTTTTCTAGGAAAATATATTGCAATAATAAAAGCCTTATGTACATATATAGTTCGTACAGTATGTATTATTGATTTCAATAATACACACTGTTTTGAATATTTGTTATTTTTCTTATAACAAATAATAATACATAGGAAATAATTATTTCCTAATAATGCTTTTCTTTCTTTAATTCTCAATAAAACATCTCCAAATGTCTAACTCCATGTGTATTATAAGTGACGTGAAAAACCATTGACACTTTTTTATGTGTGTATTTGCATGATGACACCCCATGATGGTATTTAGGAACCCTCATTCCCCTAGCAATTTTAGTCTTATGGGTTGGTTGACTCTACCAATGAGTTATTTAATGGGCTAGCTGCTCAGCTGTATAGAAAAGCTGATTTATTGAAGCGAAACATGTAGACAAAATTACACAAATCATAAGTGTGACAGATCGATGGATAATTTTTCACCCAGTGACACACCAATGTGCCAGATAAAAAAAAAAGAAGAGCATTATCAGCAATTACTAAGCGATTCCCAAAATGAGCCGTTGTAGTGATTTCTACCACTTTAGGTTAGTTTTGTCTACTTTTGAAGTTTATAGAACTTCAAATCATACAGTATAAATCTTTTGTGCAAGGTTTCTTTCACTCAAAATCATGTTTGAGGTAATCATTCATATTGTCACCTACAGCAAGGATTTGTTTTCATTACTTTATCAAATTCTATACAATTTATCTATATGATTTACTGCTGACAGATATTTCGGTGGTTTCCAGATTGGAACAATAATGAAAAATACTACTAAGACATTATGTACTGGACTTTTGGTGTTTGTCATATATACGTGTTTCTATTTTTATGTATGCATAGTCTTTGTACCTAAGGGTAAAATTGCTGTATTTTAGGATTTAGATACTATCAAATTTCCAATGCTCTTGTACCAATTGAAACTCCTGCCACCAGTGTATCAGTGTTTCAGTGTCTCATCACCTTTGCCAAGACTTAGTATTATTAGTCTTTATAATTTTAGCCTTTTTGATGTGTGTTTAGTTGTAGATCATGCTTTTGTATGTATTTCTGTAATGACTCACAAGATTGAGCATTTTTTCATGTTTGTTGGCTGTTTTAATATATGTGTTATGAAGAGTCAATTCAAATGTTTTGAATATTTGTTATTTTTCTTATTCAATTTGAGGTTTTTTAAAAAGTATATTCTGGATACGAATCCTCTATAAGGTAAGCCAGCAAATTCTTTTGTTCGGTCAGTGGCTTGTTGAAGTGGATTGAACTGTGTCCCCCCCAAAGTTTAATGTGTGGCGGTTTGGCCCCCACTGTGACAGTGTTAAGAGGGTGGGACACCTTATTATGGTAATTGAAAGGTGGGACCTTTCAATGGCAGAAGTGATTAGATTGTGAGGACCCTGCCTTAGTAAATGGTTTGATGTTGGTCATGGGCATGGTTCTAAGGGCTTTAAAAGAAGAAAGCACAAGAAGATCTCTCTCTTTGCTCTTCCATTTCTGCCACATGAGACCCCTGAATCACTGTCACTACCAACAAGGCCTTCATCAGATGTGTTCCCTGGACTTTAGCTTCCCAGCCTCCAAAACTGTAAGCAATAAATTTCATTTTTAAAAAATAAATTACTCAGTTCAAGGTATTTCATTATAAGCAATAGAAATGGACTAATGTATTTGTCTTCTACCTCTATTAATGTTTTATTTTGATAGAATTTATTTTAATGTTGATTGATTTATTTAAGTTGATTTAGATTATAAGATTAAGGAAAGTTTTAATATTATATCATTAAATATGACATTTGCCATAGGTATGTTGTAGATACTTATTAGTTTAAGGAAATTGCTTTAATCTATTCCCAAATTTTAAAGACCTTATACAAAAATAACTGTGCTACATTTTATAATATCCTTTTTTAGATTTGATAAAAATGTTATAGCATAATAAGAAATGCTATAATAAGATTTCTTCTTTAGTTTGTAAATGCTGTGAATTACATTGTCTAATTATTTTACATGACACTAGCCTGGAATAAACCTCTTATTGTCATGATATATTATTCTTTTTATATATGTTGTTGGATTCAATTTGCAAATATTTTGTTTAGAATTTTGGACCTCTGTTTATGAGAGAAGTTGTCCTATAATTATTCTTTCTTCTAATGTTTTTGTCAAGTTTTTGTATCAAAGTTTGTCCTCCTTAAACAAGTTAGTAGGTAGTTCTTTTTGCACTCTCTGGAAGAGATTTTGCAAGATGAGTGAAAATGTAGTGAAGCCATCTGGGCCTAAGTTTTTCTCTTTGGGAAGGTTTTTAATTATATATGCATTTAATTAGCACACACACCTGTATTTATATTTTCTATTCCCCTTGTGTCAGACTTATTAAGTTGTGTTTTGTCTATTACAAGTTTTGACACATTGCTCCAATATTATTCAGTTCAAAATATTTTATAAATTTTAATGTGATTTTTTTCTTTCACTTATCGAATATACAGAAGTATATGCTTAATTTCCAAACAAGAAGACTTTCTCATAACTTTCTCCCTATTTACAGCTTCATTCTATTGTATGCAATTGAAACCATATTCTAAGACTTAAATCATACAGAGAATTGTTTATGGCCCAGCATATGATGAATTTTGGTAAATGTTCAATGTGCACTTAAAAATAATGTGTATTTTGTCATTCTTGAGTGTAATGTGCTATGTTATTAGTTAGTTCAATTATGTTAATAGTGTTATTAGTATCTTGTGTATCCTTACTGATATTTTTTGTCTGGTTGTTCTGTAAATTATTGAGAAGCGTTTCTTAAAATCTCCAAGGATGATTTTAAATTTATCTATTTTTTCCTTTTAGTTCTAACAAGTCGTACCTTACATATGTTAAGATCATGCTATTAGGAGCATATCTCTTGGTATTTTGACCTATTTGTTATTATGAAACGTCCCTCTTTATTTTTGATGTTTCTTGCTTTAAAGTCTAGGATTTATGATGTTGGTATAGGTTATCATCTTTCTTTTGGCATTTATAGAGTATATATTTATATTTTATAAAATATACATTTTTCACCTCTTTTTCTGCATTTTTTACACACTTCTCCATGAATATTTTCAATAACCAATCTTCCAGTTCACTAAACAAATTAAACAGGGCATCTTCTTGAAAATCAATAAAGAAAAGACAACTTGTTTAGTAGATGTTAATAGGAAAATTAGTTCACTAGATCAAGAAAAATAAAGCTGGCTCTGCCCTTAACATGGACTCTAAATGGATTAAGGATCCAAATTGAAAGATAATTTATAGACCTATTAGGAGATTATGTAAGTAAACATCTGTGTGATCAAGGAAAAAACATGTCTTTAAAAATATAAAACTTCTAAAGCTCAAACAAAAAAGTGAAAAGTTGATAAATCTGATTATATCAAGATAAAGATTTCTGATAGACAAGATTCCATGAACCGAGTTAATTTTTTAAATTGGAGAAAATGTTTTCACTGTCTATATTGGACAAGATACTAATACCTATAATTTTCAAGCCACTCCTCCGATTCATAAGAAAAAGACAGCAACCTTAGTAGAATAATGGGCAAAGGACGTAGCAAGCAATTTGTAGGAGAAAAATTCAAGATCTTTAAGCACACGTTCTAATTTATTAGCAATTAGAGAAATTGGAAACAAAATAATACACAATATATTTGTATACTATTGTATACTCTTAGGTTGATGAAAAAAACTAGTCAGCTTTGTGTTGGCAGCTATGTAGAGTACAGCAAGCCACCATCACTGCCCTGTTGACTGGGACTCACATACTCCATCTGGAGAGGTACAGTCTTTCCAGAGCTCCACTAAATTTATTAGATATACACATATTATGTGACCTAGAAATTCTGCTCTTAGAGACAAGTTCTTGTAAAAATTTCTTATATTTGCCTATAAAAGACATGCACAAAGACATTTCCATAAAAGAAATGGGGAAGTAGGTGGCAATGTAGGATTCTTCCATTGAGGGGTTTGAGAGGAATACCTGGTGAATGCAAACTATGGGATATGCAGGGGTGTGTGGGCTGGTCAGGTGTTTTTGTAAATAAAGTTCACTGCAGCATAGCCAAGCCCATTTGTTTATGTATTGTCTATACAGAGACCATATGACTCACAAACCCTGAACTATTTACTATCCGGCCCCTTCAGCAAAAGTTTGCCAATCCCTTTATCACTCTGAACCTTGCTGCTTATATACTTAGAGTTGACATAAATTATTGAGGATTATTCTCCTGCTTTACATAGTGGGTTAAGAGTGAAGAGAAAGTAAAAGCTAACATTTTTGGAAACTTACGGTGTTGCTAATGTCGCCATTAAGAGGTTAATACATATTATTCTGTTAGATGCTCAAAACTCCATATGATCTATGAAGAAACAGAAACAGAGCAAGATTAAGTGCATTGCCTAAGTTTAAACAGCTGGCATGGTAGAAACAGGGTTAGAATTCAAGCCCTTCAGAAACCGCGCTCTTAACCCCTTCATTAAGATCACATATATTTTTATCGGAGGGGGGGGGATGTTGGATAAGAACATGCAGCAGGTGGTTAAATACCTGCATCATCACCACACAAATCGTGCTACATTCTATCTCTGCTTGGGGCCCAAAAACAATTTGACAGAGAGTATAGTAAGTAACCTCCTTAAACTGTTTTAGTGGGAGCTGTTCCTGGCAAAGGAAAAAGACCCTCTTACTGATACCCTGTCATTTCCTAAGTTGGAGGCAGGGATATACTGAAACAAGAGGGGCTACTGCTGAGGTTCTCTATCACATAGAAAAGCATGGAGGTTACACGTGCTGAATGGCTCAGGCCAGATCCTTCATTTACTAGGAGGAAAATGAAGTCCAAAGAGGTTAAAAGAATTGATGAAATCTTATTGTTAGAGTGGAAAAGATAATATAGAACGGGGTATCCCAATGTCTATCCCACTGAACGAGCGGGGTGGGATGCCCCAGCATGGGATACATTAGGCAATCATCAGATCTTTTCCTTTTTTTCTTCTTTTTGGTATTCTTTCCTATTCAATAGGGTACATCAGTCTCCTTCTACTGTGGGCAAGGTAGACTAAAGTCACTGACCACTAAAGTCACTGACCACTATTCCAGACTTCATAATATCTATTTTTGGGGGAATATACAAACTCATGCTAGTGGCCTGAAACCAGAAACCAGAAATAATTTGGCATTCAATAAATGTATATTCAACATAAATGTATATTCAAAATAAATGTATATTCAAAATATAAAATAAATATAAAATAAATCCTACAGCTTCATAGGAATTGACAAAGCAACTATAGGTCATATCCAATTAGAAATTAATACGGAATCTGAGTTTATAAATACTCTGCCACAAAACAGGTTTAAAATGACTTTCTTTGATGTGCTTGCATGGATACATGGATGGAAAATTGGGCATATCATTCTTTCACTTATTTTCCAAAGTCATTCATGCTGATAATTTCAATTTGTTTTAATTGCTGAGTTAAATTAATTAGTGTTTCTAATGCTTGAATGGGTTGCTAGCATGTAAACACTGGGTAAGGAGATAACTGCATGTCATGGGTTGTTATGTCTTTGTATTTGACATCTACTTAATTCTGTTTTATACACTCCAAAGAGAGCCTTGCAGGTAATACTTCTCTCCAAGTTTCTATGTAAATAAATTACTCCTATGGAATAACATATTTAATGTCATAAGAGCCTAAGAAAATGATTTTAAAAGCTGTTATAATAAAATAAAATTACCCACCCAGGTAATATCTTAAATCCTTAAAAAATTTTTTTAATGTTAATTGGTACTTTCTCCATTTCCTGTATAATTATTTAAAAATTTAGGCTCATTTAGGAGGTAATGGTGGTCTAGTGAAAATATACTGTTGCTCCTGGTAGTGAATTCCTCCAACTTTCTTCCTCTGTATTTATCTTCTCCAGCCACATGGTCCTGGATGTGTGAAGTGGAATCTGGGGGTGCAATATTATTCTGTATAGAAATATAAATAGAGAATCTAAAGGGGAATGGGGTTAGCGAGAAATTGGTAAAGGGACACACACAAAAGATTACATTGCATAATGCTGAATATACTAATGATCCCGATGTGAGCATCACATATTGCACACAGGTATTGATATTCATTGCTGTACCCCATAGATTTATACAATCAATTATGCCTCAATGAATTAAAAAGATAAGAAAGACAACATCTAGACCTTCCTGTATTAGAGATGATTAGTCATTTAGAATGGTACATTGCAGCCCTGTGTAGGAATAAAGAAAATAGTCATAACAATAGGTCCAAGAGGCCAGAGCACTAAAATGAAGGCAAAAGGAAAAAAGTAGAATATTTCTGCAAGCTAACTAACTTTGTAACTTTGGCGAGAGGCTTATTTCTTATGGGCATATTTTTTCGTTTACAAAATAAACATATTAGAAGAGATAATATCTGGGACATCTTTGGCTCTAGAATTCTATGATTCTTAATTGAAAAAAAAAAAAAAAAGAAGTGAACCATTAGAGATTATAGCAGGTGAACTTATACCAAAGAGTAAGTGTCTTACTGATGTTAACTCCCTTTAATCCGATCTTCAACTCATTTGTGTAAACTTTCAAGTAAAACTACGTCGAATTTTCTTTATGCTTTGGTTTGTGGACACTTCTTATAATTGTGTATTTTTCATTTTCATGATATGTAAGGAAAAAAGAGAAAGAAGACGTATTGCTTGTTCTTTGTCCAGTTTTGGGGAGAGATTGCGGTGAACGTATGGAAAAAATCTTAACTAGAAAGCGTACTCCAGGCTCACATATTCCAGCTGATATTCTCTCAGCCTCTTGTGTTCAAGTGTCTCTGAAATGAAAATTAGACATTGGGTATGCATGTAGCAGACTGCAAAACGGTCTCTCCAAAGATGTGAGGTCTTAACCCTGGCACCTGTCTGTTACCTTGTTTGGAAAAAAGGGTCTTTGCAGGTGTGATTAAGGATTTTGAGATGGAGAAATTATCCTGGATAATCTGAGTGGGCTCTAAATGGCATCACAAGTGTCAGAGGCTCGATTTTACAAGACATGAGGAAAAGGCAATGTGAAGACAGAGGCTGAGATTAGACAGACATGGCCCACAAGAAATGCCAACCCACGAGCAGCTGAAAGAAGTGAGACAGATTTTCCCCCAGCTCCTCCAGAAGGAGCATGTGGAAAAGGAGCAGAGAGTTTTAAGATGGGAGTGATGTGACACAAGACAAAGAATGCTGGAAGTTTCCAGAACTGCAAGAAGCAAGGAAGAGCTTCTTTCCTCGAGCTCTGGAGAGAGTGAAGAACTGCTAACCTCTGGATTTCAGCCCAGGGATACTGACGTCATTCCTCTGCCTCCCAGAATTATGAGATAAATTTCCATTGGTTTAGACAAACACATTTGTGCTCATTTGTTGCAACAGCCATAAGAAACTAACACAGTGTATAAAAAAAAAAACAAGTGATTCAAAAAGGTTAGACAGAGAGTACATGCTGAGGCACAACTACATTTGTGATAATTTCTTGCAACAGACATAAGAGAGTGACAGTGCATATAAAAAAGGAGTGATTCAAAAAGGTTAGATAGAGAGTAAATGCTGAGATATGATGGCACCCAGAGCACACTTCAATCCCCACATCTATGCTAGGATGACCAGAGCTCCAAGGACTATCTCAAGGGAGGAAGCAAGGACCTGGATAGTCCAGAATGATCCTTTCTAATTAGAGAAGTACTGTCAGTTTTGTTTCTGAAGTGTCCCAGTAATTCAGAAAACTCTGTAGAGTGTGAAAGCTGGTTATACAAATTGGGTCATTTTTCTCATAACCAAACTAAATGAGAGTTGAGGGGCCAAGGGGAAAAAGCACTTGGTGTGCACAGCTCCTGCTCCAAGAATCTTCTGCAAGCCCAGCTGCTAAAGCACTTGCTGTACCGTAAGATCAGGTTTATGTAGTAGCTGCTGAAACAACCTGCCATGATTCTAAGACTAGTTTTACCTACCACCGTCACTTACCAATGAGAGCCTGCCAACTTCCCAAAACTTCACTAGTGCCAGTGAGCTTTCTTTCAAAACAATGCATGGCATTTCTCAGCCCTTTCTTTGTTCTTTAGACGTATGGGAGACCACCCCAGTCTGTGTGCATACCCCAGATTGCAACCTCGTTTTTCCCAAACAAAATGTTTTCCTTAGAGATTTGTCTCTATATTTTTATTTGACTTTAACAAGAGTCACATGCTTCCAGAGTTGCGATCTACAGTGTAATAATTTATGAGGATTGTGGGGAAGTAGGGTTCTGAAGACCAGACTGGAAAGCTTTTATTTCACTATGTTTTTAGAAACCAGAGTTGTACCCAAATTCTTAAAAAATTATCAGAATAGATTTGCTAAATTTCTTTATGTGTCAGGGACTACATGAAATGTAGACACATAAATTTAGTTTGGCAGAATCAAGTTTTCTATTCATTTACAAGCAGCGGCAACTAATCTAAATGAAGACATAGAAATAATCATTTCCTGGTGTGATAGAGACTGTTGGTTATTTACCCAAAACAAAACAAAACAAATTAATTTCTTCTTCCTGTGGATATGGATAGATTTCTTCAACTGAAATTAGGGGTGAGACGTAACTCCTGTCATTGAGCTCTATCCAATAGAATGTGTCCTTCCCAGAGCCACAGGTGGACGAGATGCAGATCTCTAAGTCATCATTTGGAGAAAAACTTCTGATGACAAAGAACACCTGTGTCAGACTATCATAAGGCAATAAACTTCTATTGTAGTAATCCATACACATATTTTAGGGTTACGAGTATTTGCTGCTGCAGTCTTGCCTACTCTATTTCATACAGAACTAGGCATCTTGTAATAAGATGCTGCCCTCACAATACCAATGTGAGACATTGGCATATTTTTTAGATAACTGAGAGGGTGGAAAGGGATATCACACCCTAAACATTTGATGAAGCGTGGTCCGATATTTAGTGAAACAGTCACCTCTACTAACTCACAAGGCAGCCTGCCTGCGTGCTTGTAGCTCCAGGAGAAGTGGTTGGAAAGTGTGATAGTATTGACTTTTACCCTCTGTTTTTAGTAAGGTATTTCATGTAAATTGAGGCCAGGCAATAGTCTGCAGGCTTGAGGACAGATATGGCAGAGAAAATAGAGATTAGAGGTATGTGGGTACTTATACAGTCGGAAAACTGAGTTGTTTTGATTCCCCAACAGTGGGAGTTAAGGTTGCTTTCCTTTTATCCTTGCCTATGTTTCAGATGGCTTTGAGGGAGCTGCCATTAATGCAAGAGCTGGACACACAGAGATAGGCCAAAAAAATCTGAAAAATAAAGGAGACGTACTATCTATTTCTAGAAAGGTAATTTGATTATGGGTAATGGCACTTGGAACTGATTAGAAGCACACAGGAAATCTCCTAAACTTGAGAGGGAATTATACCACCAAAGAGATCACGAGCCTAGCTTTAAAGCCTTATAGCTGCTCAAGCCTTAAAATAACCTTTAGACCTTTGTATTTGTACAAGCTCACCTGGAGACATTGTGAAAATGCAGATTTCTCTCTTCTACCACTAAGTATTCTAAGTGGCATGTAGAAAAATGCCCCTTTCCTCACCCCCAAAATGGCCACATTCTAATACTCAAAACTGTGAACATGTAACATTATTATTTCTTTGTGCTGAAAACATTCGAAATTCTCTCTTCTACCTATTTTGAAATATGCAGTACAATATTTTTAATCATCGTCCCCCTACTGTGCAATAGAACGCCAGAATTTATTCCTCCTATTTAACTGTAACCTTGTACCCAATGGCCAACCTCTCCACATCTTTTCTTTCAACCCTTCCCAGCCTCTGGTAACCAGTATTCTACTCTCTAGTTCTATGAGGTCAATTTGTTTAGATTTCACACATGAGGGAGATCATGGGGTATTTGTCTACCTGTGCCTGGCTTATTTCAACTAACACAATGTCCTTCCAGACTCGTCTATGTTGCCACAAATGACAGAATTTCATTCTTAGTTATGACTGAATAGTATCCCATTGTATATAGAAACCACGTTTTCTTTACCCATTCATTTGGTGATGACACTTGGCTTGATTCTGTGTCTTGGCTTTTGTGAATAATGCTGCAGTAAATATGGGAGTGCAGATATCTCTTTGATATACTGATTTCCTTTCCTTTGTACATATACCCAATAGTGAGATTGCTGAATCATACAGTAGTTCTATTTTTAATATTTTAAGGAAGCTTCATACTATTTTACATAATGGCTATATTCAATTACATTCCCACCAACAGTGAATAAAAGTTTCCTTTTCTCTGCATCCTCACCAGCATTTGTTAGTTTTTTGTCTTTTTCATAATAGCCATTGCAATTGGGGTAAGATGCTATCTCATTCTGGTTTTAATTTGCATTTCCCTGATAATTTGTGATGTTAGGCATTTTTTCATATACCTGTTGGCCATTTGTACGTCTTCTTTTGAGAAATGTACTCATTTTTCAAGACCTGGTTTAGGTACCACACCCTCCATGAAAATTTCCCAAATTCCATTTATTTGAAAGACCAATACTCCCTTGGCACTAGTCAATTGGCTCTCAATTATTCTTGCTTCCATAATAGTTGCTTGTAGAATTTCCTTATTTCCTTTAATGAGTTGTAACCTCTTTTTGGTTTTTGGACAAACCCCAGTCTTAATTATTTTTAAATCCACTAATGGCTTGCACAAAAAGCTCGATAAATATTTGTGGAGTAAATTAATTGTTGGGTGAGTAAACGTATGAATAATTTAATGAAGGATGAAATTTTGTACCAGCAGCCAGTTTTTATGATTCTGAAATGTCATAAGGCATTGTAGCTGCAGGTATCCAGTATGTGGATACATTGTACATGTGTGGATATGGATTTGTACATATATCTCCACATCTACATCTATATCTATATTAGTATACATCCATGTATGTCTACGGATTTACACATATGTAATTATAAAGAAACATTAAGGAAGTTCACATTTTTCAAAACACATTTTAGAACTTATTTATTAAGTATTCCTTAAATATTGCACACAAGTAATTTACTGATTTTAATAAAATTTATTTTGACAACAGTCTATAAATATGAATACATACTTAAAAGTTTATTCCTTTTTACATGGTCTCTTTTAAACCCTTACGTAAAGAATCACACCAAAGACACCAACATTGAGGACACATTCTGCCCTGTGTCCCTGTTTTCTCATTTGTCTTGATTAGGAGAATAGGGCTTATTTATTAATCGCTTTTTTCTCCATTTGTAAATATACAAATGGACATGGAAAATGCAGCATGTGTAGAGGTAATGATGAGTCAATGAAGCAAAATATGTAGCCCATTACAGCAGGAATAGTCCGAGGGCTAATGCAGTCCTGGTGTAATAAATATCTGGAGAGCACTGTTTCGTGTCACAGCAAATGGAAAGTTCCTTTTCTATAGCTGGGCTTGGAGCCTTGTTTATCTCCTTTGCCAATTTGCCATTCAATTTACTACGTAGTGATTGTCCAAGACAAGGAAAAACAGAAAATCTTCCACTGAGCAATGCCACTGTCACCTAGCACTTCCCAGGGAGAAAATAGGATCAGAAGAGGTTATTAAAATGATGTAGCCTTGTTATACATGGGTAGAATTTTGGGGGGCTCCATGGTGTGAGTAGCTGCACAAAACCTCAGGCTTTGCCCCTAGCAGAGTGATTTGTATGTATGTTGACTCACTTTCCTGAGTGCTGTGTCCTAATTCTCCCCGCCTGCTTGAAAACAGATAGCCTAAATCAACGAAATGGGTTATTAGAGCAAATCTGCACTGTAATTAAGTAAAGCATGAAACACTGAAATAGAAAACTGATCAAGTTCATCCTTACTTTGGATTGCTATTTCACAGAAATGCAAAGCATCTTTACAACCTTTAATAAGGAGAACTGTAAACTGTTAGCTGTTTTCCACCAAATCTCCTAGGGAATGAAACATTTTGTAACCCAGAAGCCATTTGCATGCTTTGCCAATCCAATCCAAAAACCAGGGCTTCAATCCTTCAGGAAGCATCTATTAGCATTATAAATTAGCTTGGCTCTCCATTTATGTGTTGATTTGTTTGTATTTTTGCCTCTCTCTTTATTTTGAGAAGCAACTTGAAACAGTGTGCGATATAAACACACATATGGAAGTTAAAAATAAAGACTGAAGGTGAGAAAATATTGAGAAAGAAAATATAATTAAAAAATTTTTCCTTCTTGGAAGAAGGGGCAGAATGAGGATTGGGGGCGGGGGTGGCTCAGGTACCTTGGGAGCAAATGGGATCTGGCAGGATATGAACACAGAGTGTTGTAAGAGAGACTGCTAGCAATATTCACACGTTTTCTTAATTTTCTCCTTGCTCTGTCTTAGTATTTAATTAATTCTTTTAACAGAAATATCCATCATGCCTACGCATGGTGAACCAAGAGGACAAGCCAAAATGACAGGATGAGACAGAAATGTCTAGACATCACTCTCTTTCTATCTCTAGGGCCTATTTCCAGATTTCCATATACATTGCCAGAGGCCACATTCCCCTATAAAGAGAAAGACTCAACCCAAGAGATGGTAACAGAAGGTTATTAGCTCTGAGCTTCCTAAATCAACACATAGAAACAAGGCTTGCTAGAGTTTTCTTATCTGATAAATGCAAACCTGTTCTTGACATAGCATTCTACAGGGATTTGCATTTTATTTTCTTTACTTTATGAAAAGGATTCTAAATATGAAAATTGGCAACATTTCCCATAGGAGGTTTGCAGGACATGCAAAGTTCTATGATTTTTTTTTTTTTTAAGCTTAATAAAGTCTAGGGTCACAGTATTAAATTATAATTTGCTGATCTCTGCTCTGTGATGATTGGATACATCTTAGACCACCTGGGCCTAGAGGCAGGTGTATTTAGCAGGTCCTTTAAACTTTCTCCAGCATTAATTATCTCAGCAATACTTTGAGTTAACATTTTTGTAAGACTCAGAAGAAATAAATTAGGAAATAAAAAATGTTGTTATTATAATAAAGGATACACGTAAAAAGGCATTACAGAAAGTGGGAGGAAGATAGAGAGTTGGGAAACAGGTTCTAAGAATAATTACATTTAAATTTCTTATTGTCACGTGATATCCCTTTCTCCAAGTCTGCTATATTTTTCCGGGAAGTCTTCCTGGTATGGCATGCTGTAAGAAAGATCAGCAATACAATATCATTAGTTTACCTTCAAAACTCTATGGACAGTATAGATTTTTGATAAGGGTTGCTTATTCCTAAGCGGATACTTCCACATTATATTGGCTCTTTCCCTCAACATTTCTCCAAATCCCATTTAGATGAATATTCTTTCCTAGATTCCTTGAAATAGCTGCGTTAAAATTCAACACCCCAACATATCCAGAGCCTCTATGAGATGACCATATATAAAATCAATTAAAAAGGTAATTAATACAATTTCACAATGAAGACTATGTCTTAAGTTTTTATTTCTTCAAGACTGTAAATATTGAAGTGATCCTATAATAACAATCATTTGGTGAGGCCCAGATATTACGTTTTTGAAATAGCATGCAGTTGATGGCAGTATTTCACACGAGGTATCTAAAAAGAAAATCAAAATTTTTGTCAGAGTTGATTCTCCCATCAGCAGTTCCCCTAATACGTTTAGTTGGTTTTCCCTGATGGTAGTGAGCAGTAGGATATCAATTTCATGCTAATTTTGACTTTGATTCCTTATACCATGAATTTATTCATCAGCAGTGACATGCCCTGAACTTCACAGGAAAGCCAAAGATCTCTAGAGATTGACTTAATTAAGTCAATGGAAAGGGAAGTATGTAAAGCTCAGTTTTAAATGGTAGAAAACTCATGATTAACCCCACTTATTATAGAGGTTCCTAATATCCTAGTTTTTACTTTGGAGGATGATTGCAAAATGCATTATTGAAAAAAGTTGAATTAATTGCTACTTCTTTGCAAAATCCTCCCAGCAAAGAGGAATATTTACAGACGTTGTCATCAGTGGCCACAATAAACAGATTTTTTTCTTTTGTTCCTTTTTTTTTTTTACCCCCAGTGGACAATTCCATATGATTCATGTGTGGGCTTCAGGTTTGAAAAGTTTGGATATAGCTCTGCGTGTGTGACGTAACGAACTTAACCGTGTCCAAGGAGAGGTGTGGCCTTTGTTCTTGGCTTTGGGAGGTGATCTCTAAGCCCTGGGAGCGTCATTTCTGATATGAATGTAACAATGTGATTTGGGGGGGCTGGCCATCCCAGGCATTCTAACAATGTGATCTGGGGTGGGGACTTCGGGTCACACAGTAGTATCAGCTTGACCTCTAGAGGGGCTGGAGACTGGATCGGTCACATGGGCAGTCAGCCATGCCTACAGGTGAGGCGCCAGCTAGAACTCAGCACCACAGCCTGGGCGAGCTTCCCTGGTTGGCAGTACTCAGTGCTTATTGTCACATTTTAATGTAATGTTGTTCATGACTCCACTCGGAGAAGACAACTGGAATCTCTGCATTGGGAACCTTCCTGGACTCTGCCCTATACCCCTCTTCCTTTGGCTGATTTGAATCAGTATCCTTTAGCTGTCAGACGCTGTAACCATGGGTGTGACAGCTTCTGGGAGCCATCTATTACTTAACAACATCTGTGTCCATGGATACATAACTTGACTCTTAAAATAAGCTATGGTTTGGGCTGGGATAGGTATTGTAGAAACGCTTCTATTCCTGTCTCAGCAAGGATGTCATAGAGTAAAGATTAAGAGTAATGGCTTTGAGAACTCACTAAAATTTTTGAGCCTGTGACTTCCCCAGTTTCATGTTATAGTTTCTTTTTGATGGTTATCAAGGAAAGGTGTCAAAGTCAGCATATCTGTCTCTGCAACTAGGCCTGCAAGAGACCAGCCATTGAGGGGAGAAGATGGGTGGCCAAGGCCTTGCCCTTGCAGGGATCTGAGTATGCACATGGCTTGAGGACATTGCACCCAACGGTCCCTGCAGCATCATTCCACACGTATTCAAGCGTATTATAGCTTCTCAGGTAATTTAAACCTAATTGTCAATTAGATAAGGGATCTGTATACTTCTCCCATGCAGAGATATATACTTTAAGAACTAAAATGCCTTCCCTTGCAAAAATGAATTCTGAGGTTCCAGACAATGTAATTTCAGGCAGATGGGAAGAGATACTTGTGGGCTTTTTACTGCCAAATATACTTTGATCTTCTCCTTCTAGGTATATAGTAGGTTTGTATTTCCTGGCTCTATTGTGTTTAGGGGGTAACTAGATCTAGGCTCACACGTTGAGTAGCAGAGCTGTGCGTCACTTCTTGGCCTGAGAATTTAATTACTAATGTGGAAACATCCAGAACTCTCTCTACCTCTTAGGCACTGGCTAAGGGAGGTAATGATAGTATCTGGCTAGTGGTGCTGCTGCAAGGATTAAATGATCACAATGTCCGTAGAGTGGTTAACATAGAGTTCAACACATATTGATTACCTGATAAATACTGGTTATTAATGTGTCACAATTTGATATGACAGCAACTCTTTTTGGATCAGCTCTCACAAAAAAATTTATACCACATATCTAATCATGTGTTTACAATGAATTCATTTTCCACCATGAAATGATTAGTACACTTTTAAATATTAATATTGGGCTATATAATTTTTGTGCAGTATTAAGAAGAATATCCACAGTTATCTGTAAAGGCCATCAAAAAACTTGTCACATTTCCAGCTACCCATATGTGTGGGGCCAGATTTTTTTTCCACACGTACTCACTAAAACAACCTATTGCAACAGCTTGAATGGAAGCAGAAATGAGAATCCAGTTGCATTCTATTAAGCCAGAAACTAAAGAAATTTTCAAAAATATAAAGCAATGCTACTCTTTGTGCTATTTTTTCTTGTTTTAAATATATAATTATTTTTGTAAAATTTTTGTTATTTTGTAAAAATATAATTATTTTGTATGTTAGCACGTTATGTGTCTTTTCCAAATAAATTAATACATAAATATTTCTTAAATATGTCAACTTAAATTTAAAATACAGTAAATACTCATACATATCACTCACATAAACAGAATCTCTTTGGGATTCTCAGTAATATTTCAGAGTGTAAATGTGTTCCGGGGCCACAAAGTTTGAGAAGCATTGACCTGGAATGTCCCTTCCCCATCTATTCATTTATTTGATGCATGCCCGATGCCCACAAGTGCATTTTATATTTCCACGCATGTGTTCCTTACTGGAATAATATTCCTACACTTTTGTACCCTAATGGATTCTTTTGATCTTTAAAGACTCAACCAAAACTTGTCTTCTCAGATTCTCCCCTATTTTTTTAAATCATAATTATTTGTACAAATTTCTATCCTAGAACTTGTTGCATTTAATAATCAGTTTGCCTGTCTAATGCTTCACTAGACTGTGAGATCTTAAATGGCAGGCACCCTCCTTTGGTCATTGATGTATCATTAATATATCAGCACATAGAAAAAGATCCAGACCGTCATAAGTACTTCCCATACATTTTATCTTAAAGGACTGAATCTTTAGGTGTCAGAGCTCTATGTTCTTTTGTTATCCTGTCACGGAGCACAGCAAACTCGGTGCCAGGCTCACATCCAGGCTCCAAAGGTAAACCAATCACAGAAGGAGCAATACCATATTCCTGCTCTAGGAATTCTGGCGCTCTCCAGAGCTTTCCAGCATTTCTCAGGTGTCTGCAATAAGCAACATCTACTTTCCACTGATGGCTTTTACCCTGAAATTACAACAAACGAGTTATTCTGGACTATTCAGACCAGTGAATGAAAACAGACGTTATCCTGAAATACTCACAACCATTAATGGAAAGATAACCGCCAACTGGCATTAACTGCTGGAAGCAATCCAGCCGCACGGCACGGGGGCTTTTCTAAAACTTTTCTAATTGGATGAAAGTGGGAACATTTCTCAAGATTAATAAGGGTGTCAAATAGTGGCCAGCTGGCAGCCCCAGGGTCACACCAAGCTTAATCACACCACATGTGAGTACCAGGCACAGTTAAGCAGCAGCCTGGAGACTTTGCCTCCTGCGAGGCAGCGACTCTTCCTGGATGCCAAGCCCACCTTCACCTGTCCTCCCTGACCACTGCCTAAGGCTGGAACAGAGAGCAAATAGCAACCCTTTTCTGCAGAAAGGCTTATCCAGAAAAAGCAAATATTACTTACACCACAAGCCCATCTGACATCTTCCATGTGGTTCCCATCTGCTTTGGATATTCATACTGGACAGTTTTCAAGTGACAGCAGATGTCCCAGCCAGAAAAAAAAAAAAAAAAAAAAGCTGAAAAATATGTCATTACCTAGCTAATTTTATGGTTCCAGAAGCCAGAAACTGAATTGCTTTGGGTCATCACCTGGTTCTTTGATTTAAAACCAGCTCTCTTTCAAAAGGAATGGTACTTGCTTAGCCACCTACAGTTGATTATATGAAAACATTCTTAAATGTAAGTATTTAGAGGAAGATGTTGCTTTGGATTTTGGGTCTTTAAATAAGCTTAGGAGAAAATTCTTCAGATCCATAAAAATCCTGTATCATGACGAAAGAAGGCAGCGTCAAATGTAAAAGACCCTAACTTTGAATTATTTAGCATGGCTCATGCCTAGTGAACAACTGTGCAAAAATATCTTCTTTCTGTTTGTTTATATTTATTCACCCTTAGTCAATCAATATCTTTCATTTGTGTTCTGTTCAAAGGAAAAGAGAACCATCAATAAATAAAGCTGATTTATCCCCCCCCTTTTTTTGCATTAGGGTGAGCCATTTAGGTACAACACAGCAATAGACCCCAAACCTTCTGGGGAAGCATGCACGAAACAAAAACTTTTTAACATGAAGCAGGTGAACTCTTGAACATTGTGCTTCCCAATAACCAGTTGTAATAACCTGATGTCAGATGGGCACTGCTGAATAACTCAGGAGACATTGGAAATAATCTATTGTTTTGCTATGGGCTTGTAATCTGGGAAGCAGCAGACCACCATACTCACTATGAACATAAAGAAAATACAGAAGACAGAGGGAAAGACACAAGCCCAAGGAAGGAATGAGCATAGCTCATATCACTTGGTAGATACAAAATCGATCGTCTTAAGTTGCAAATTCTATCAAGCCCACAATATTCTAGGTTGGATAATTTAGTTGCAACATGGCGGCAGATCCCAAATCTACCTGAGAGTGCGCATGTGTAGACAAAATCTGCTTCAAGTCTAATGAAGATTCTTTTGGCCATGGGGTTAAGGGCCTGTCCCTTTGGAGGGATGGTGAATCCCATGAGAGCAGTACCAACCTGCACCCACAGAATGAGGGAAGTTTCGTTCTGAACAGACTGGCTGGTCTGTGTTTTCTTAGATTCTCTGTTTGTCTATTTGGCATCCATTTATTGCAGGGCCAATGATATTAACTATTTTCTGATTTTCTATATTCTTGATGCTGTAGCATTTCAGGGCCTTACACACCCAGAGAGAGAGACCACCCCTCCCTGGGCTAGCTAATTCCTAAAAGTAATAACAACTTGCCTAAGAGCATGTATTTCATAAGCACATCAGCCAACCCTGAGCTCCTAGCCCCAACTACCCCCTTATCTAGCACTCACCAGCATGTTTCCTCTGCCCTGAATCATCATCCCAGGCCAGGTACCAGGTGACTAGAGATCACCCCTATAGCCACACACCTGCTAGAGTTATTCAAACTAGCTTGTCCTAAGCTTTTTACCCATCCTGCTTTCCTTTCCCACCAAAACCCTAATAAAAGCTGTGGCCTAGACTTTCTCCTCTCCTGTCTTCTGTCACCTAATCAAAACCTCATGCTTCCCCTGGGACCCTGTGTGGTGTACGATGGCCCCTTCTCTAGGACCTGTGAGTGTGATAAATTTCTTTATTGTTAAGTTCGTTCTCATTTCCTCGTGTGGCCTCACAGACTTTACTGAACCATATCCAACATTTATATTCTTAGAGCAAGACAAATAATACATGTCCACTTCTGGTGAGCAGAAGGCAACCCTTCCCCCAAAAGAAAAGTTTATGCCCTAATCTCTGGAACCTGTGACTATGTGACCTTACAGAGCAAAATAGATTTAGCAGATATAATTAAGGTCACAGACCTTAAAATGCAGAAATTATTCTGGATTCTCCAGCTGGACCATATTTAAACACACAAGTCCTCAGAAATAGAGAACTTTCCCTGGTTCCCTGGGGTAGAAGATAGGCAGCCAAAGAGGGAGTCACAGAGACCCAAAGCATGAAAAGGACCAACGTGCCCTGGCTCCTCTGAAGATGGACAGGTCAATGGGACGAGGGGTGCAGGTGGCCTTGAGGGGCTGGGCTGGGCTCTCACTTGACAGCTAGCAAGGAAGTGGGGACCTCAGCCCTACAGCCAGAAGGAATTGAATTCTGCCAACCATCTGAATGAGCAATTTGGAGGTGGCCTCTCCTCCAGAGCTCCAGATAAGGGCCCAGGCCAGAGACAGATTTGTTTCATCCCTGTGAGACCCAGAGAAGGGGAGCCAGTCAAATTCTGACCTACGAAATTGTGGCTAATTCATTTGCGCTGTTTCAAGCTCTTAAATTTGCGGTAATTTGTTACAGCAGCAATAGACACCGATTTACCACTCTTAAAGGCAGAAGGCATCCAGAGAAGACAAATACTCTACTTCTCCCAAGAGTCAGGGTTTCTTTGGGAATTAGGCTTTAACTGCTAGATATAAAGATAATATTATTTTCTTTTTGGATACCCCTGTCCACATTTAGGGAGAGAATGACTATGAGATATTAGCGTGGTTGTCTTGCCCAATATTATGGGATCCTATTTCCAAATGATGGGGCAAGAGGTTTCGTGAGATAATAAGACTCTGTTTAGTAAATGAATATAATTTTTGCACCAAGTTATTACTAAGGTTCGGACTCACTGTGAATTTATAAGAGACTAGACTGTGCCCTACCACATGGAGATGGGATATGAGCTGCAAGCTTTGATATTTCTTTGTGCCAGACTCTGCAAACCCATATATCTTCTCTATATGAAAAACTGAAGAAGTAGAATTAGGTGTGAAGATATTAAGTAACAGAAGCGCCAGGGTGGAATTAGGACGCTCAAGGCTGTTCCTGAGCTCTGAGTGGCTGGAGAGAGATGGGACCCAACCAGAGAGTGGGAGGGAACGTGACAGCCTGGTGACACTCTATGAGACTTTTTGGGGGATGGAATGGCATGTGTATATAGATGCCCAAAGATCTACTTTGAAAATCCTTTGTAAACTATTTGTAGGTTTTGGAATGATTTTTTTCCTTCCCTCTTGTTATTAATGGATTTTCCTTTTGAAAATCCCAATCTATTCTTGTGGTGCTAAAGGAAACAAGGAAAAGGAAATTACAGTCTTGCTTGTGTTAAGATTTTATTTTTTATTTTATTTTATTTTTTTGTGGCTGGCTGATACGGGGATCTGAACCCTTGACCTTGGTGTTATAAACTGTACATTAACCAACTGAGCTAGTCAGCCAGCCTTGTGTTAAAATTTTAAAGGGAGGTATCATAGCTCTGAAGGTGTGCTCAATGTATGGTCATCAATATACAGAATCCACAGCATTGGTGGCAATTTGGAAAATTAGATGTGGACACAAAGAATTCAGCAGCTCTGCCCCTTTTCACATCTGCTTTGTCTTAACAAGGCAAGAAGAGCTGTAATAAATAGTAAGGAAGTTACTATAAGAAGGCCAATGGAAAGGATCATTTAAGTGGTCCATTTATATTTGTATCGTATATTCCTAGTTGAAAACATTAGAGGTATCTGGAACATTTCTGCTTCTAGCCATATGGGTTAATAGGGTCTGGATTTATTCTTCTACTGGAATAACTAGAAAAACAAATAAAATATAGGAAACAACAGTTTTCAACCATTGGACAATAGGAAGCACAATCACGTGATGTGCACCCTGGTGGGGTCTTAACCTGCTTCTTGAGCTGCCACAGCACATGGAGGGGCAAAGGACACAGAGCCTGGTGGTTCAGGAGAGGTCAGGGAGGCCACAGTAGTTAGTATTTATGGGGCAAAGTTCCAGAGAGGAAGATAATAATAAGAGTCCAGAGATCTGCAGATCATTGGCTGTGTGCTGATCTGTGCATAGCAGGGAAAGAAACACCAGAAAGAAACAGGCAGGAAAATTTTTGGAGCTCACACTGGGCTGGCAATAATGAGTTCTTACCAACCAAAAGGGGAAAGACCTTGAAATCCATGGGACAGAGAGTAGAGTCTTCAGGTATCACCTGAATAGTGGGTTTAAGTAAACACTAGAATAAATGCTGCTCTGGACCTAATCGAACAAATCTTATAAGGAAGCACTGAAAAGATTAAATTTATCACAGTTAACTATGTGCCAGAACTTATTCCAGTGCTGTTTAAAGAAATGCAACAAAATCTAACACTGAAAAATGTCAAATTAATAATTTCCAACATATAGTTAAAACTTACCAGGCATGTAGAGAAATAGGAAAATATCACCCATAGCCTGGAGAAAATTAATCAGTAGACCCAGAAGTAAAAAAGATAATGGAACTAGGAGACAACAGTGTTAATAGAGTTATTGCACTGATTTGATATAATCAAGGAGGCAGAGGAAAGCATGAACAGATGAGGAGAAAAAGAAATTAAGTGGAATTTATAGAGATGAGAAATACATGATCTGAAATGTAAAAGACACTGAATGAGATTAACAACACATTAGAAGCTCAGAAGAATAGTGAACCTGAAAACATAGCAAGACCAACTATCCCAAATGAAACTCAGAACAACAAAAGAGTGAAAAAAGTGAACCATCCTGTAATGAACTGAGAGATGTCAAGTGGGCAGTCATTCACAAACCTGGACCACCAGCATGAACCAGGGAGGGAAAACAGTTTTAGAAATAATAGTCCCAAATTTACAAAATGTGATGAAAACTATAAAACCACAGATTTGAGAAGCTCAAAAACCCCATGTAGAAAAATAACATCATTAAAATTAAAAAACATCACAATCAAATTTCTAAACATTAGTCATAAAGATCATAAACTAGTCATAGAGTCAAAAAAAAATCTTCTATGTGGCTTCAGAAAAATAGATTAGCTAAAAAGAACAGAGTCAGGAGCTATGCAACCCAGAAGAAAACGAGGTGACATCTTTAAAGTATTGATGGAAAAATATTAACAATAATCATGCACTATTTGCAGTACAGCATTACATAGAAGTTAAAGAGACAACACATTGGTTCAAAAGACAGAGAACAGCATGGGGATGCACACATCGTAAGGCTCCTAAACCATAGGTGACATGGTTTATTATTAATCGAAGGTGGCCTATGATAAATTAAAGATGTAAATTGTAAAGCCCAGAGCAGCTATAAAAAAATAAAACAAGATCTAACTAGTGAGCCAATAGTGGAGGTAAAATAAAATCCCCCCAAATACTGAGTTAATCTAAAGGAAGTCAGGAACAGTGAGAAAATAGAGAAAAATGGGACAAATAGAAAACAAACGGGAATATGATAGATTTAAATCTAACTATATTGATAATTAAATTAAATTTAAATGATTTAATTGCTCTCATTAAGAGATTCAATACAAAAAATAGTTACAACATGTTATCTCCAAGAATCCAATTTAAATATACAGACAAATATAAAGGCTAAAAGTGAATAAAAGTAAGATGATCTAACACGTATGAGTATACACTAGTGAAACAACAACTGGATAGCCACATTGTTATCAGACAGAATAGATTTTTGTTGTATTTTCCTCTAATTTGGTCTTGAGATCTCTGTGGAGACTGCTTGTAAGCTCTAGATCTGTCCTGATGGGGTTCCAGAATTTCGTCATAGAGGTTTATACAGGGTATGTCTCTGCCCTGACAGACAGCCCAGTACTCAAGTGTCTGACCTGTGACCAGGTGTCCCTCTTACAGGAAAGTTGTTCATCCTGGCAGACGCCTTTGAGACTCTTGCACTAGCCATTTCTTAGCAACTCCTCCCCGACTGGGAGGAGACTTAGGTGGGGCTGTGGGTCGGTGAGACACATGAGGCAGCTCAAAAAAGCATATGATGTCACAGAAGTGGTGAATTACTCACAGATCCCAGGGAGCAGAGGGCAGCAAGCCTCACAGGGCCAGCAGGAAGCAGGGAGCCATCCGGGATGCAGGTGCCCAACCAGCAAGAGAGAGAGGGACCTGTGGCCTAAGCCTTGACTGGGATCCAGGGCATTACCCAAGCAAGTTTTCTGCGGGGAGTTCTAATTGGTGGGTTTTCAGCAAGCAGGCAGGAGCTCCATGGGTCAGGCTGTGACTGACAGGAGGTCACTGCCGTTTATCTGTGCAGTCTCATGCAGGATGTAAGGATCAGTGGGCTGAGCCAAGTAGGTTGAATGTAGCTGTCCTATAGACAGGTGGTCACCAGGGAGCAGTTGTATAAGGCAGGTGTCTCGATCGACCACCTTGAGGAACTGGGCGGAGGCAAGAACTTGAAACTGAGTTAAGGGTGACTGAGTCCTGCTTTTGATGTAAGAAAGTCAAACCTATTTTTGAAATGAATGCTGAGGCAATATGCAGATTCATTACAATTTCAGAGCAAGGCATATTACCAGGGATAAAAAGGCACGTTTCCTAAAGATGAAGAGATTGATCAATTCATCAAGAAGATATAACAAATGAGTGCACCTGATAACAGAACTAATCTGATAGACCTGAAGGAAGAAAACAAAAATCTGTGATTATAGTTAGAGATCCAACACTTTTCTCATAATGATAGATAGAATGTAAATAGAAAATTAATAAGGAAAGAGAAGATTTTACAAATGTTAGCAACCATCCTGGTCTAATTTTGGAATAATCTACCCTGAAACCTCAGAATATATATTCTTTTCACGTGCCTTTGGGGATATTTACCAATATAGAATCATTCTGGGCCACAAAAGTCTTAATAGATTTAAAAGAATTAAAATCATACAGAGAATGTTCTCTGACTATTGCAGAATTAAGTTGTAAATAAATAACAGAAAGATACCTAAACACACCTCCCAGGCCAAAAAAAAAAAAAAAAATTATAAAAAAACTCTGAGAAATAAAATTTATTAATTTAATATCGTAAATTCATCGTAAATGCACCATTTAATTTAATGCATTTGTTGTTAGATTTTGTTTGTGACATTTGCATTTATCAAAGTCACAAAGGTACTCTCCTGTTGTTTTTTCTAGATCATTGTACATGCAGGTTTATAATTCATGTGAAATATATTTTCGTGCATAAAGAGGTAGGGGTTAATATTTTTCACTTCTACATGTGTATTCAGTAAACCACTACCATTTATTTAAAAGGACACTCTTTTCCACTGTCCTGCAGTGCTACCTTTGTTACGAAGCCTGTGGCTGTGTATGTGCAAGTCTCTTTCTGGGCTCTATTTAGTTCTATCAGTCTACTTGTCTGTCTTTGCAAAAACAGTAGCCTTTGTTTACTGTAGCTCTATAACAAGTTTAAATATTTGGTAGTATAAGTCCTCCTATTTTTTTTCTTGAAGATTATCATGGCTATTCTTAGGTCTTCTATTTTCTACAAAGATTTTGATGGAGATTGCATTGAATCTTCAAATAAATTTGGAGATATTTGATACCTTTATAATAGTGAAGCTTACAATCCATGAGCATATTATATGTCTCCATTTTGGGGGGATTATCTTATTTTTTTCTTAATAACGTTCTATAGGCTTCTGCATAGAGTTCTTGTATACATATTATTAAATTTATATTTATCTATGTAAAGATTTACGTTGCTATAAATGGCATCATTTCTAAGAGTTCTTTTCAAACTGCTATCAGCTTGTTTATTAAAGTATGATTGATTTTTATATATTGGGTTTGGATTCAGCAACTTTGCTAAAGTCACTTATTTAATATTTTATAGATTATTCTGGATTTTCTCAAAACACAATTGTGTCATCCATAAGTAAAAAGAGTTTATTTG
Organism: Cynocephalus volans; assembly: GCF_027409185.1. Lineage (NCBI taxonomy): Eukaryota > Metazoa > Chordata > Mammalia > Dermoptera > Cynocephalidae > Cynocephalus > Cynocephalus volans. Next base: position 11,932,426 of record NC_084477.1, on the reverse strand, counting down.
TTTTCCAATGTTTTTATCTTTTATTTCTTTTTCTTTCCTATTGCACTGGCTCAAACTTCCTGTATGAAACTGAATATAATAGGGGAGAGCAGGAATCTTTATCTCATTCCCATACTAATTAGGGAAAGATCCCTATTTCACTATTGTATGTTTGTTATAGAGTTTGTAGTAGTTCATCTTTATCGAGTTAAGGAAGATCCTTGCATCCCTAATTGGTTAAGAAAGTTTATTATGAATATGTGTTGAATTTTATCAAATATTTTTCTGCATCTATTAAAATGATTATATAATTTTTGTCCACTTTATTTTTCTGGGTTAAACTCCACTGACTACTCTTGAGTAGCAAATCAATCTCTTGTGCAAGATGAAGAAAAAGACATAATGGTGGAGGAGGAAGAGAAAAGAAAGAGTAGAGTTGGAGATCTGTCTATACATCTACGTATGTTCCTACGGAGAAGTAAAACCACATAGTAGTGACAAATAAAAAAAAAGTCATAGAAAGGCTGAACTGGCATCAGTCTCAGAACCAGTCTTGTTAAATTTTACTTATAATTTAATGATCTTTGTAATTAATGCAGCCCTGATATTGGGATTGCACACATGTTAATGCCATTTTATTTCATAACATTTCATTCGACGTGTATTGATTGAATATATACTGACTGCCAAATCTGTTAAATCTATGATTTCTGCCCAAATAAAACTTTCCTTTAGAAAATATATAATTCAACTGATATGGATTTTGTCCCCCACATTTTATGTGTTAGTACCTTGACCCCCACTGTTACTATTATGACAATTGAAAGGTGGAGCCTTGAAGAGATGATAAGATTCTTAGGACCATGCCGTAGTGAATGGATTAATAATGGTGGTCAGGGGCGTGGTTCTGAGGGCTCTAAAAGGAGAGCACTTGAGAGTCTCTCTCTCTCTCTGCTCCTCCATTTTCTGCCATGTGACACCCTGTTTTGCTGTAAAGTCACCACCAAAGAAGACCCTTACCGGATGTGTTCCCTGGACCTTGGATTTCCCAGCCTCTGAAACTGTGATAAATAAATTTCATTTTCTTTGCAAATCACTCAGTTCCAAGTATTTTGGTATAAGCAACAGAAATGGACTAACACAGCAACTTACATAATCATGCAAGCAAAGGTGAAATTGCAGCTGTGACATGTGCTGCACTGAGGACCACATGGAGCTATCTGAGCCTGTATTGGGGAGTTTGAATTAATGTAGAGTTTAAGAAGGCTTTACAGAGAAAGGGGTACTTGAATTGCAATCTGTAGGATGAGCAGGTGTTAACTAAGTTGATAAAGGAAGGATGAACATTACAGATGCAAGGATACAAATGTCCTTGCAGGGAGAAGACAAAAAGAGAGAGAGGCATTGAAGAAAAATAGTGTGGCTGCATCAGAGTGAGCAAAGTCGCATGGTTTCAGCTAACACTGGTGAGGGGAGTAGAGGCTAGGTCAATCTCATAGGTAAGGGTAAGACATTTTTACGTGCCAAAATGCAGTGTAAAGCCTTTCATGATTTGAGGAGAGATGTATAATCATCAGATTTGTGTTTTAAAAAGATGGTTCTGCTTATACTGTGGTGTAAAGTTTGCAGGGATTTAGACAGTAAAGAAGCTCTTTCTATAGCAGAAGCTACAGAAGATGGGAGCTTAGGCCAGGTGCTGTGCAGATGGGGAGATCTGAATGAATGCCAGAGGGAAATCAGGGACAAAAGCATCAGGACTTGGTGGAGGACTCATGTTGTTGTGAGTTTCTGGCTTGCACAAAGGAGGTTTTTTTCTCGGACACAGGGAACTCTGGAAGAAGTTCAGGTTTAGAGTGAGGAATAATGATAGATTTGGCCTTGGACAGGTTAAACTTGGGATGCTTATGACACTTCAAACAAGGCATGTCAAATATGTAGCTCATTCTATGCGTCTAATGGTCAAAAGGGAGGTCTGGGCTTGGAATAAAAATAAATGTGAGTTATTTGTGTAGAAGTCGTAATTGAAGCTACAGGTGCAGATGAGGTCTTCTACAGAAACCATTTAGAATGAGATGAAAAGAGATTATAGGATCTGGACTTGGGGATCTTCAGTAACTAAAGGTCACTTAGAGAAGTATAAGCCTTCAAAATAGGCAGAGAAGAAATAACCAGAAAAGTTGGAAGAAAAATACAAAAATGTGTTACCAGAGGCCAAAGGGTGGATGTTTGAAAGGCTGAATGATGTTGAAAAGTCAAGTCAGTCCGTAATAGCTGATATTTTTAAGTGATTATTATGTGTCAGACACTGTTTTAAGAATTTTTTTTTTTAAATTAACTCTTTTAAGTCTCACCATTGCTGCATGGCCAGTAGTCTAACTACAGAGCTTTTATGTTTAATCACTAAAGTACAATACTGTGTGGGGTTCTTAGCGACATGTAGTTTTTGGTGGTCTTTGCTAAAGCTGTTTCAGTGGGGCTGATGGATTTAAGGGTCGGTTTAAATGAGTTCAGAAGTAGCCAGAGGCAAACGAATGCAGACAAATAATATAGATAACTTGTGTGGAGAGTGACTGTAAAAGGGTTTAGGAAGATAAGTTAGGGATATTGGAATAGGAGCAGTTATTTTTTATTTGCCTGTTTTTAAACCATTTAGAGCCAGTGGGCTCTGGGCAAGGAGCTGAGTCAGTTTGCCTACTCTCTCCTCCCCCAAAAGTTTACCCTGATGAACTAGAAAAGAAAACAAAACAAAACAGAGAAAAATGTCAGAGCATATGGTGTGTGTGCATATTTAGAGAGAGAAAGAAACAGAGAAGAAAAAAAAAAAAATATGTATATATCCACCCCCCGCCATTGGCCCCTCCATATCTACAATTTTGTATCCACAAATTCAACCAACCTCAGATCAAAAACATTCGAGAAATAGTAAAAAAAAAAAAACCCAATAAAATATAACAACAATAAAATATACAAATTAAAAAATAAAGCATAAAAACTATTCACATATATTTATGTTGTGTTAGGTATTAAATGTAATCTAGAGATGATTAAGGATGTGCACAAGGTTATATGCAAATACTGTACCATTTTATATAAGGGACTTGAGCATTGATGGGTTTTGGTATTGGGTGGGTTTCCAGGAATGAATCCCCTGTGGATATTGAGGAAAGACTATATGTATATGTGTGTGTGTGGTGTATATGTGTGTATATATATAACTTGTTGGACAGTGACTTTGTCCTGGGGCAGGAGTCAACCCAGCACTTCTGTGGTTGGATAAAATGGGGAATTTTGGAAGCATTTATTTCTTCTCTGATCCTGCCTTGCACCAAGTAATGCTGGCTTCCGCATTTTCCGTGAACACCTCTGGTCCAGATGCTCTCTGGAGAAAAGAGAGCACAGTGCAGAAACCCTCATTTTCTCATTGAGGGCAAATGAGAAAACCCAGAAAGTCAGTAGGCAATGACTGCCTTTGGGCAATTGCTTTCTGACTCTGTCCCTCTCCCAACTATAGAATTTTAATCTGTTTTGGGCTACTTGACATGTATCATCTGGGAGATTGTCAGAATGCAGAATCTCAGACCCCACCCAGGTCTTCTGAAGGAAAATCTTAATTTCATCATGGTGCCTTAGGGAGAGATTTTTTCTTTGGTCATTTGTAGCTAGTTGCCTCAAAGCTCAGAGAGTTGGATACCTGAGGCCCAAATGATCCCGTGAGGACTGGCCTGGCCTGTTGATTCATTTAGGGTGAGATGCTGCCCAGATGAGTCATTTCTTGATGGTAGGAGGGTCTGAAAAGCTTTAGAGGCTGGGAAGATGGAAAGAAAGCATAAGGCTGGAAGAAAAACCTGTCATCTGTACCGGGTGACCAGAGTCAATGAAGGGGGCACCTAGTTTACATATGGACAGGAATCAGAACAAGGAGTTGGGCCATGAATAGAGAGAGGAAATATTAATTAAAAACCTAACTCAATAGGATTAAATAATCAGTAGCAATTACTGGCTCAGCTCAGAGGCCAATAACTAAGAAGCATGGAAGGAGGGCACATTTCAGGTGTGGTTTGCTCAGGCTCCAGCTCATATCTCTGGCTCACGGGGCTCTTCTCTTGTTCCCGTGTCATTCATCTTCCAAGTGTAATAAAATAGTTATCGTGGCTCCTGTCTTTGCTACCACGTATTACACCATTCATAAGGACAGTGAGCGGGCCGAGCCCGTGGCGCGCTCGGGAGAGTGCAGTGCTGGGAGCGTGGCGACGCTCCCGCCGTGGGTTCCGATCCTATATAGGACTGGCCGGTGCACTCACTGGCTGAGTGCCAGTCACACAAAAGACAAAAATAAATAAATAAATAAATAAATAAATAAATAAATAAGGACAGTGAGCAGCTGGGTCCCCAAACACCCAGAACAAAGCCTCCCAATTCACTCATTGGGTCAGTGTAGGTGATAGGCCAACTCGAAACTCATTTTTTTGCCAAGGGCAATGGAATGTTCTATTTGGCCTCCCCTAAGTCATGGGCTCCCCATCAGAAAATACGTATTTCTCCTCTACATTATGAAATCTTCTAGAGAAATCTGGGGTTGTCAGGATGCTACAAGGCAATGGACAGGTGGAAGGCCACCAATAGTCTCTGCAGAAGACATGACAAAGAGTTGTCCTCATGGCAGGTCTAGCAAACTAACCCAAATTTTGCATATTCATTATTTGTAGTTTGCCTCCAATCCGTTTGTTTACTTCCTGCCAACATTTTAAATAATGTTGTTCCCCAAAGAAGTTTTATACAATCTTTTATCTTATTTATCATGTTCATCTTCTAAGCACATTGCCTTTTTATGAATAAAGATAAACTTGATTATGAGATGAGTCCAGTCTCAGCTCAGATTCCAACTTTGTGTTGTCTCCACAAACAAGACCCAGCAGTAATTGACACGCTAGATGTTAATTGACATGCTAGATGCAATGTTAAAAGAAGAAATCATAGAGGATGAAATTTGGACAGTGGTCCAAATAGTGGCCATGACTAGCTCATTTCCAACTTTGGTTTTCGGTTTAAATGTTCCTTCTTTAGAGAAATGTTTCCTAATCATCCCATCTAAGAGAAATCTCCTTCTATTATTCTTTATTCCAGTTCTTTACTTGTAAGTTTACACCACTTATCAGTCCTTTTCCTCTAAATCACTTAGTTCCTTTCTTTCCTTTTTTCCTTCCTTCATTCCCTCCTTGATGTGCCCAGACCTTGTCCACAGGTACATTTCCAGCACTCAATACAGTGTCTCCCCCATAGGAGACATTCATCAGTATTTGTGAAGTGAGCACATTGGATTATCTTCTCATGCTTTATTGTCATGCATCCTGCTTGACCACAGCTATGTCAGCAGTGGACCAAGGCTCAGTGGCCTGGCACTGGGACCCATGAGTGTGATGCTTTCTGCATTTTGGTGTAACCAACTGAGCAACTTTCTCTGACATCCATAACTAGCAGCCCCTGGATAATACAGATAACTTCCTCCCAGGGGGGAAATCTTAGGTGAGAAGAGAATGCATAATATCTCACCTCAAGTGTTCACAGTACATAAGAAGATATCATCTCAGAAATTAAAAGGTGACATTTGAATATTAAAAATGCATTTAATGGTGACAGAGCTAAATGTCAAGAAAAAAAAAAAACCCACATGATTATTTCATGCTCTGAAGGTAGGAAATACAGCCAAGATTTAGCAGTCTCGCTCTATCTGATTTTGCTGTTCTTCCTCAGTCATGTCACATTTTATTTTACCATTTTATTAGAACAAATAAATGTGAAATTGCTCTCAACATCTCCCTGACCTTGTTCAGTAGATGAGCACTGCAGAAAAATGCGACCCTGGTTTTCCAGATGAAATGAGCGTATTGGAGCTATTTGTGCAATGGCAGTTCTTTTTAAGAGAATGTGTCACTCTTTATTTCAATGAAAATGAGCTTTATGAGTAATGTTCAAATCCCCAAATGATTAATACCAACAGAGGCAGCTTAACTCCACCTATTTCTTCTTTTACTTATTTGGAGATTTTTAATAGTTAAAAAGAAAATTTTCATTGTAAAATATCTGATCTTTCTCATAATAGCAGAAGGAAACTGAATTCCTCAAGTGTAAAAATATAAATTTGATAGAAATAAAATATTTGGATTGGAGGTAAATGAGCCTGTGATGAGGCATTTTAGTCGTTCTGCCTAAAAGAAATAAGACTATAAAATAAGAACTCTCCTCACATAATAAACTAAAAAAGAGAGTAAAAGGAAGAGTTTTTTCTAATCATTCTAACGTAAGTCATATAAACTAGTTAAATCCTGAATATATCATCGTATTTACTGATGGAAAGTGTCGTATCATAAATCCCTTTACCTTTACTGTTTTGTGTCCTCAGAATTTAGTCCTGATAATACCATCATACCTTACTCATGTTATTAATCAGTGACAGAATAAGCATAAGAAATTGTATCTGTACCAGGGGTCACTTGGATTACAGTTTTTATCTTCTTTGGCCCTTTCAGCCACTGGCAGCACAGAAATTATCCTTTCATTACAAACCAAGACATCGAGAGGCAGGGGTGGTTACAGATGAGCCCTAAATGACACAGAGACACGGGCCACTCAGTGGCAGAGCTAAGATGTGAAGCTGTGAGCTCTGATCCTGGAGTCTGCTTTCCCCCAAGAATTTCTCTAGAATGCTTCTTCCTCTTCCAGATGAAGTCATGTGAGTTGGAAGCAGCCTGGGATGCCCTCCTTCCCCAGGGTCACACTCTGCCTGCCATGCAGACACCGCTATTGTGGCTCTGTCTTTTCGTTCCCCTTTGCCTTTCCCACCTTCCTCTGTCCACTGCCCTGTAGTCTTGGACATCGTTTCCTGGATGTCTGGCTGGATAGTCTCTAGGGGCTGTAGCTGAGCCCCTGTTGCCAGCAGCTGTGTACTCTGTTTCCTTCCATTCTGCACTTGACCACTGCAGCAATCTTTCCATGTTTGTGCTGGACACAAAATAAGTGGTCGGCATGACTTTTCTTTTTGTATTCAGGAAACAGTGACTTATAACACACAGAAAGAAGAGACTTTGTTCTACTGTAAGTAGAATTGTTAGATAACATACAGAATACCCAGGTAAATTTGAACTTCAGATAAAAAACATTTTTTTTTAAATGTAACAGATATTACACAGGACATATTTGCACTAAAAATATATTCATTGTGATACCAGAGGAGAGGGTCTGGGGAGGTTGGGTCACTGAACTTTCGACCCTGTCCCCTACCAGTTTCTTGTCTCTGCCACAGGAAAGAACTCAAGAGCAGAGTCAGAATAGAAAGTGAAAGCAGGTTGAGTATAAAGAATAAAGAATACACACTTCCCAGGCAAAGTGCAGGCTGGCTACAGATAAGCAGCAGCCTCATTTTGCCCTGGCTGCCACGTTTTATAGTTGGCTACTTAACGTTCTCATGCTATCTATGAATATTTAACTAAGGCAATGTTTCCTAGTTATGTAACTGTTATGTAACTCTAGCCTTGTTCCTTTTGGCGCCTATGGAGTGGTCAAATTCCAGCATATACACCAGGTATACTTAAAATATATTCGATGCTCTCTAGTGCCTCCAGTGGAAGGTCATTCAAGAACAGACTCGTTTTTATTGAGCATGCTCAACCACTGAAATTAATCGAACTTGTCTCCTGCTTTCTCAATCTTCCTGTGTTGTGCTTGAAAATAAGTACAACATGCAACAGTAACTCAGGGCCCACAAGAGGGGTCTGAGACATAGGGGAGTGGTTTGAGACTCAGGGAAGTGGGTGAGACCCAGCCTCAGAGAAACTGTGCACCTCCTATCTCAACTGTTTATTTGAAATTTGAATTTAACCATGTATCCTATATTAGTATTTGCTACACTTGGCAACCATAACTATGATATGTCATCTTTCATCTTTCCCACGTCACCTGAGATCTCATTCAATAGTTTTAGTGAAGGAGGATTATATTGATAGGATTGCAATATGTGCAAAAAAATATACACATGAATATTCACAAGTAGCATTTTACATGTCGAAAAAGATATTTACTTCCAATCCAGTGACTATACCTGTCAGAATTCTCCAAGATCACATGTAGAGGCAGAATGCTGCATGACGGATGGGACATTAGCCTGCTTTCCATTAAGAAACTGGGAGTGAGTATGCTGTGGTAGTTGAAAATATCTGCAATAAAATTAAATTATGCCTTTGTACCTCAGTAGATTTCATATTATAAAATTCATGTTATGCTTCATGGCAGCTTTCCTGTTAATATATTAATTTTGAAAAAAATTATTGTGTGCTTAATAGCAATGTCTGACTTTAATAAATAAAATCTAAACAGTATTGCTTGAGTTTCAGACTGTCCTATATTAATTCAACACATTTGTGTAGTGCTTGTCATAGTGTGACCTTGAGGCAGATGTTGTTGTTGATTACAAGGCTGGGGTTTACAAAGTCTTTGTTAAATAAGGTGTCAATAAAATACTTAATTAGATCAGTACATCTTTTCTCTATTCTTTTTTTAAATCTCAATTTTGTGTATATGAGCTCTTCATTTCTGTCTTCCATAGGTATAATTTTCATTCTAACCCATAAAATTGTTTCTTCACTTCTGTAGGATGGTACTTGCTTCTCAATCCTAGTCTGCCTCTTTTATTGTGTGGTTCTGTTCTCTCTTGGGCAGCTTCTAATGTGGCTTTTGCCGGAGTGATGAATTATTCCTTTCCACACATTCATTCATGAGATTCTGCATGAAATGACATATTTACTCATTTCTGTGCTGCACAGATATTTTTAACCATTACAAATTGAAAGTACCATATTTGTTCCTAAAATATATAAGTAACCTTATGGTTATCACCATAAAAAGCCACTGACTAATGTTTTCTCAGAAAATTTATAGATGTGAGTTAACAAGTTGTTCTTCCAAAAATGGGGGAATGTGGTAAATTTACTTACTTATTAATATTTATGTTGTCTCCTTTATTGAATACTTAACAGACTAAAAATAAAGCCACCTTTTCCTTGGCAGTTATAGAATTAATTGCCATCAAATCCCAGAGTTGGGTGGTATCTTAACAGAAATTTGAGTCTGTCAATGACAAAAGCCAGGAAGTCTACTCATTGTTGGTTCCATTAGGGATAAATCATTAGTTCAACTGTATTAGTCAGGATTCCCCAGAGAAACAGAACCAATAAAATGTGTGTATACTATAAATATTTCAGTTAAGGAATCAGCTCATAGTAAGCTTTATTATGGAGGCTCCCCAGTTGTGAGATCTGCAGGGTGAGTTGGCAGGTTGGAGACCCAGGAGAACTGATGTTTCGGTCCAAATCTGAAGGCAGAAGAAAAGCCAATGACCCCGTTCAAAGTCCATTAGACAGAAAAATTTCTCTCTTACTCCGGGAAGGGCCAGTCTTTTTGTTCTGTTTGGGCCTTCCCCTAATTAAATGAGGCCAACCCACATTAAGTAGGACAATTTGCTTTATTCAGTCTACTGTTTCAAATGTTAAATCTTCCAAAACCATCCTCAGAGAAACTCCCAGAATATCATTTGACTGAATATCTGGGTGCACTGCAGCCCAGTCAAGTGGACAAATAAACTTAACTCTCACAAAACCCTCCAGAAGTTCAGCCAAAAATGGCTTCTGAAATCCTTTTAATAATGATAGTCTGGGTGATTTCTTTTGCTGTGTGTCTTTAGTTATAGTGTATTAGAAATATTCAGCTTAATTTTGTGGAATTATACTTTATACACTAAAAGCTAAAACCAAAGCATAGCATGGTAGGTCTTGCCAAATTAATCAACTAAAATGCCAAGAGACTTGGCTGTTGTTTGTTTTTCTCATTGGTGGGTAGGACAGGCTATGAATTAGATATTTGGGTGAAATTACACATTCAGTCTCTTAATAATAGGCCCTAAATTGCAAATAATCAGGGAGTCCATTTGTGAAATAATGCAGTAATAAAATAACATAAGGCATCTTTGGATTAATCGTGTTTTTTATTTTCTGTATTTTATGATGCTTTGATATGTGGGGACTTGCCTACTTGGGATAGACTGCCTCTCCCAGAATTAACAAATTCCTAGAGAGAGCAAACTACTCCTCTGTGAACACAGCTTTCATATGTAAACCAACCAACCCAGAGCCCATACCTCTCATCCACCTCCTTTATCACACTCTCACAGGGCTCTCACACTCTACACCCTGTCTGGTATCTCAGGACCAGGTACTAGACAGCTCAGGCTAGCCCCTATGGTCCAGAGCTCTCTGAAATTATCTCAGTTAGCCCATCCTAAGGCTTCTTACTCTGCCTTGCCTGTTCCTTTCTGCAGAAACCACAATAGAGGCTCTTGCCGTGTTGCCCTCTGGCTTCCCTCTGCCTCCTGACCAGCCCTGGTGTTTCCCATGTGACCCTGTGTGGCACATTATGTTCCCTCCTCTTGGGACCTGTGAGCAATAAACTGTCTTTTCCACGGCAGTCATCTCCTGATCTGTTGGCCTCACCTTACCTGGATAATAATACAATTTACATTTTAGAAAAATCTCACATAATGCTGTGGTTTGAATGTATGCATCCTTCCAAAATTTATAGACTGGAAACTAATACCCAATGCAATATGAGGAGGAGCCTTTAGGGAAGTGATTAACCATGCGTGCTCTGCCCTCATAAATGGGATTAGTGCTTTTAGAAGAGAGGATGAAGGGAGCGTTCTAGTGCCTTTCTCCCTTTTGCCTTACCCTCTTCTGCTGTGTGAGGACGCAACAAGAAGGCACCATCTTAGAAGCAAGGAATGATCCCTTGCCATACACTGAATCTGTCTATACCTTTATTGTGGACTCCCTGGCCTCCAGGACTATGAGAGATAAATTTCTGTTACTTATAAATTACCCAGCCTCAGGTATTTTGTTACAGCAGCAGGAATTGACTAAGACATTTAATAAATTGTGCCTATCCAAAAAGTGTGTATATATGGGTGTGTATCCATACTGCACTTTTACATAAATGTCTCTAGTAATTTGAGTCATATCATATTCTTGGACAGATATAATCTCCTTCTACAGAATTTCCGGAGATATTAAAGGACAGATTCAGAATTTCCAAAACAAACGCATATGAAGGCATTACATTACATAAAATAATACGTGAAGCATTTAGTTAACAATTGGCCTGGGAATCCCTGGGTGACAGCCTCCCAAATCTACTCCACTCTCTCATAGCTTCTGATACCAAATTCCTTTCTTGTGTAGCTTAGGAAAATTGGGACACAAGTCCTTAAATTAGGCCTACGGCTCCCCAATTTTCCCAGAATTCCATTGAGTGCACTTACTTCAGTCTAAGTATCTATCTTCACCCAGGCAAATAATTACCTACATTCCTGAACTGTGCACAAGCTTTGCTATTTAGCCAAAGAAGTCTCTCGGACTTTCAATAAGTTGGGTTTATTTAGAAGGCCAGGGGAAGACAGATTTTGTGGGCCATAAAATAAAAATTTGAGATTCCTCTATAAAAGATAATTTGAAAAAAATACAAATACAATATTAAGTACAGAAGAAGTGAATATTTATTTTTAATAAAAAAAATCCACAGTGTATTGCAAATTCTGAAAAGCTGCCAAATTCTATAAACATAAAATCCAGAAATTAGCGTAATAATTTGAATAAATGCCTAACTCATCTCTCTATGTTTTTTTTCTACATTTCTGGAGTGCATAAATATACTTGGCTTATACATGTGACAGTTATTATGTAATATCACTTTTAGTAGAGAAGATAAAATGATCATTCAGTCATTAGTATTGTTTATTAATTATTTTTTCACCAGAGCGTGTAGAAAAGCTTCATCTTTACAACCCAGTATTGGTAGTGTCATGTTAATTTTTAGGATTGTTGTCAAATTCAGGAAAACAATATCAAGTTTCTTTCATATATAACCAGCAAGAGGTTTCAGGGCATTTCAAGTTTTTGTGCAGAGAATGATCTTTGAATTGTCTACGTTTATTAACCAGTTTGCTACTAATCATTGTAGTTTGCTACCATCATTACAGAGATATATTATGAATTTTATGTTATTTTCCTCAGTCACTATTGAAAATTAAATCTTTCCACTGTATTCATATTGTCATTTCTCTCCATTAGTTGGACTTATGGAATAAATCAAAAGCTTCTGTATTACTTCTGTTCACAATTAATCTCTTCCTTTTATGAATTATTGCTTTTAGTATGACCTAGGAAAAAACGTTTTGATATAATTTGCTTCTTGATGTGACACTATTTTAATTTTATCACTCATTTTTATTACTTTTATTTCATATTGCACTTTTTATTAGAATTTTATCTTTGTTCTTTAATAGATGCATTTAAAGAAAGTAAATATGCATCTTTAATTTCTTTCATTATTTAAAATTGAAATGTCCTGAATGTCTTTCTAAATTGTAGTTTACATGGTGCGTTTTCAATTTCCCCTAAGCTGGATTTCAAAATCACTTGATATATGAGTTGAATTTGGGAAAGAAAGCTTGAGTGGAAAGAGACAGCAGTATTAGTCAATTTCAGAAAATTTTCTTATATTTACAAATTTTACAAAAAATATATGATCATGTAAATGTGTGGCTAATTTCCTTCCCAGGGTCTTTAAAAGTTTGGGGACCTAAGGCTAAGCATCATTATCTTCAAGGAAAAATCTACATGTGAGTGAGGCACAGTATTAAATAATAATTTATACATGGGCAATTAGGTTAAAGAAAAAAATTAATTTAGATGTATTATTTACTTAAATCTTAAAATGTTTCTGAGGGAAGAGGTCACCAGTATTCCACTTGACAGTCTTAAAGGGTCTTAGGCACACAAACTATGTTGGTAGAGATGTGCTGTAGAGGTAAAGGAAGTTGCTAACTGCTGCTATATTAAAAAAAAGAAAACTCAAAAAGGATCAACTACCTAAGAATATAAGAGCTAAAGCCATAAAAATCTTAGGAGGAAAAACATAGGGTTACATCTTCATAACTGTATTTGTAAATGGATTCTTTGATATAATACCAAAAACATGGGAAACAACAGAAAAAAATAGATAATTTTGACTGTAATAATGTGCATAAAAGCACATTATCAAGAAAGTGAAGGGACATTCTACAGAATGGCTAAAAATACTTGCGAATTTTATCTGCTAAGGGTTTAATATCCAGAAGATATAAAGACTCCTAAAAGTGAACAGCAAAAGACCAATTAAAAATAATTTATTATGTGTTTTCAAATGGCTAGAAGAGAGGAGTTCCAATTCTCTCATCACAAAGAAATGATAAATTTTTGCTGTAATGGATATGCTAAGTACTCTGATTTGATTGTCATACATTGCATTCATGTATTGAAATGTAACTCTGTTCCCCATAACAGGTACAATTAGTACATGTCAGTTCAGAAATAAAATTAAAATAAATAGGCAAAAGACTTAATAGAAGTTTCTCCAAAGAAGATATACAAGTGGTCAATAAGCACATGAAAAGATGCTTGACATCCTTAGTCATCAGGGAAATAAAAATCACAGCTACGAGACACCTTTTCACACCTGCTCTGATGGCTATGATTAAAACAAACAAACAAACAAACAAACACTAAAATCAGAAAGTAACAAATGTTGGCAAGGATGTGGACAAATCAGAAATTTACCCACTGTTGGAGAGGGTGTAAAATGGTGCAGTTTCTGTGGAAAACAGTTTGGTGCTTTTTCAAAAAGCTAAACATAGAATTACCATAAGACCCAGTAATGCCACTCATAGGTATATACCCAAAAGAATAGAAAACAGGAACTCAAAGAAGTATTTGTGCACCAATCTTCATTGAGACACTATACACAACAGCCCAAAGGTGGAAAGGACCCTAATGTCCATGAACAATTGAGTAGATAAAATTTAGCATATCCGTACAATAGAACATTATTCAGCCATTAAAAGGAATGAAATTCTAATATGTCACAACCTGGGTTGAAAACTTTATGCTAATGGAAAGAAGCCAGATGCAAAAGGACAAATATTATATGGTTCCACTCATATGAAATATCCATAATAGGAAAATTCTGAAACAGAAAGTAGAATCTAAGTTTGCAGGGACTGGGTGTTAGGGAGAATGGAGAGTTATTGATTAATGGTTAGAGAGTTTCTGTTTGGGGTAAGGAAAAAGTTTTAGACATGGATATTGGTGATGGCTGCATAACATTGGAATGTATTTATTGTCACTGAAATGTACACTTAAAAATGGTTAAAATGGCAAAATTCACATTTTGCCACACTAAAATTATTTTTAAAAGAAAGTTACTTATTAGCAATATATTAGCATGCAAACAGTTCATATACAAATATACTAAAATGTCTCATTTTTTCTTTGAGTTTGAACTAGAGTCAAATAAAGGTCTTCAGAAGCCTAGAAGTGACACATAGAACTTAAGGGATTCTCTCCGGTGGCTTTCCATGGTTGTTAGTCATTAGCTTGTCACTGACTCCCTCAATTCCAAATTTAGCTATTTTCATATGACATCATATTCTTTTTGCTATAATATTCATAATAATTTCAAAGACATGAATCAGATAAGTTTCAAATATCCTTGATATTATTTTTCTACTGTCAAACTATTATTTGATTTGGAGAAAATTATTTGAGTGTTTGAATTCACATCTGATACTGTAATTGATGATTCACTACAGTTTCTTTCTGAAAAAGATAAACAAAACAGGAAATATCTTTCCTTATTTTCCTTTTAGATTGATATACATTTTTAGAGTTAAACTTTGTGTAGTGAGACATGTTTAACATACTTGGGGCATTTACAAAATAATGCAGCCCCAAATAATTTATACACACACCCGAACCCATACCCAAACAATCACTCATTGCTTTGTGTATCAAAGACTTACATGTGGCAGCAATTATTAAATTTGTTTTCTTATTTATTTTGAAAATTGAATTATACTTTTTGTATTTATTATTCAATAAGACTCTGTGTATGTGCACCCCCCAATTCCAATAGAAACACCCTCATTTCCTAGGCTGGGTTAGATACACCATGACAACCTACACATGTTTAAACTTTTCTATTTAAGAGGTTTTAGTTTCATCCCCTTGTCACTAAAATACGTGGAACTTGAGGTCAAGGGTGATATATCTGTTAGGCGTCTTTAAATAACCTAGCGAAAACCTAGCATTAAATAGAAAACACAAATGAAAGCTTGAACCCAGACATCTCAGACTCACTGAAAATATTTCACATCTTTCAAAGACCCTTTTTTTCTATAATTGTTTTCTAGCTTACAAACTTTATAAAATGATACATGTTGTGAGAGATTTATAGTAAGTTTCCTACTTCAGGTATAATGGGGATAACATTATTTGTCTAGTATTTCTCCTGTCTTTGTTCTTTGAGACTTGGTACTGTTACAACCTCAGTACTATTTTTTTTAAAGGGTCACTGGTGATCATGTAAATCTCCTTTTGTTGTAGAATGTCTTACCGTGCAGGATTGCCTCGTGATTATGGCACACATTCGACCTCTGAACATGGGCTATTGGGGTGCGAGAGGGGTTACCTCAATTCTCTTGTTACCAAATTGTGGAAAAAGTTTACATGCACTTGTGGAGTTGTGTTGGGGGTCTCAAAATTGCCCCCAGGTCTGCTGATTCACTAAGAGGACTCACAGGACCACCACACACATAATCATGGCTAAGATCTATTACAGTGAAAGATACGGAACAAAATCAGCAGAGAAGAGGTGAGTGGGGAAAATTCTGGAGGAAACCTGGTGCATGTCCCTGAGCGTCCTCTCCCAGAGGAGCCACAACGAATACCTTACATCTTAAAGCACTGAGTTGTGGCAATGCCTCTGAAATTCATTAGAGACACAGTGTCTAGATTTTTTATCGGGGGGCTGGTCACATAGGCACCCTCGACTGAGCATGCACCATAACTTCCAGATGCAGACTCCTAGACTCCCAGAAAGAGAGCAGAGTTGAGCACAAACCATATTGCTTGCACTAACAATCTAGGCACAGTGAATCATGCTTATTAGTTAAAATGTGGGAACCCTCCTGAAATTCAAGTTCCCAGACATCAGCTGAGGACCAACCTTGAATGCAGGACTTTCTAAGCACTGCTGTTGCAAGGCCTGCGTGTTAGCTCTTCTCTGCCCCGGAGTGCTGTGTGTAACTCTATTCCAGGAGCCCACACAACAAATCAAGAATCAACATCTCCAAATTGGAAGTGAAAGATGCTTTGCAGGTTGGCTTTTCAAGCATATCCTTAAAAATTCTCCAATTTTCTGTTTTCTGTGGAATGTGGATGGCTACACTGAGCAATTGCAAACTTTTTGCAAAAGGACACCTTTTCTTGGTTACATAAACCTTCGTTTGAGAAAGATTTCAGGTATTATATTCCCTCTTACTCTGCCCTATTTTTCTCGTAGTCCTGATCACATTTGATGTGCTATACTTTTTACCTGCTGGTTCATCTGTTTTCTTCAGTTCTGTAACTAGACCAGTGCCTTGCCTCTAGCAGATACTCAATAAATATATATGAGGCTGAATGATTGACAGCAGACAGCACCGGGAAGGTTTACAGTCCCGTGTGATGATGCGTTTCTGCTTTCTTTGCATTATCATCATGATATTTAACACATTTTTAGTTTCTCTGTCGACTTGATATTGAACTATTTTTGAATGCATGATTTTTATGTATTTTTAAAATTCATTTTCTTTTTTTAGTCCTCCAACCTCCCAAGTCATATCAAGAACAATAATGACGTCTAATTTATCATGCCCAAGCATCTCGAATGCAAGAACCTTGTAGTCTCCCATAAATCTCTAGCTATGTACATGTTAAATGTACAAATGCAATTTTGAAAAAAATTTCTCTGTGGCCTTTTGTATTATAAACTTGAAAACCAAGTCCATCAATGTTGACTGGTGTCTTCTCATTTATTATTATATCTCTAGTTTCTAACAAATTGTCAAGGGACACTTAATGACATTTTCTAGAAAGATTGATTTACGAGTGTTGTCTGAGATAGTGGCTTAGCCTTTCCTCTCAGACTGAAGCACTTTTCCTAGCTCAAAAGTCAAAGAAGATGGATGTTAACATGATCTATTCAAACTCAAGAACAGATTGAAATAAGTTTCAGTGAGTGAGATCACTGTGCTTTGGAAGTCATGGAACCACACTCTAATAATAATAATAATAATAATAATAATAATAATAATAATAATAGCAGCAAATACTTGCATAGGGTTCACTATATACTAATTGCTGTTCTAAGTCTTTTACAGAGGTTAACTCCTTTAGTTCTTATAAAGGTAAAGAAGGTATGATTTTTAGGTGTGTATGAAGTAGATATGCTTTTTACCCCCATTTTGCAGATAAGGAGACTGAGGACGAAAGAGTGTAAATAACTTTCTTGCTCAAGGTCACACAATACATTTTCAAATCTGCCTTTAGAATCCACATGGCTATGCTGTGTCTCTTCAATGCATGTGTCAGGATGGCTCAATGGAGCCAGCGTGGTCCTTAAGTCTGGTCAGGCCTCGATGCTTCCATGCCAAGTTAAGGCAGCACCCACCTCTTAGACCTCTGAGGTGTTGTTAATGCAACCTTTGTGACACCACCCACTGGTTCTCAGGCACTGTCACAGCAATGAGCACGGGGGTCACATGGTGCTGATAGTACTATTATTCTCATGCAGATTTTTAAGAACACTGAGGGGAGAAGAGGGAACTGGAAGGAAAGAGGAGCATTCCTGGGTCTCCTGGCCGCATCGACAAAGGGCATGTTTGCAAGCACATACCCACTGAATTTGATTCCTAACAAATGCTTCCTCGTGGGTATGTTTAAGACTTTTTCCCATAAAGCCAGCGTCTCCAAAAGGCCTGAAACATTTACAGGCTGTTTTCATGCAATGACAAAATATCTAAATTAAATGCTAAAATATCTAAAGTTTTTACAAATGGGAAAATTATAACACGTAGTAGCCAATGTGTTAAATACCCTGATATAAACATTGCAACCTGTATAAAGGTACCTAAATATCACATTGTACTCCATAAATAGATACAATGATCATAGGTCAATTAAGAAAAAAGAAAAAGAAAAAAAAATAAATAAAATTCAAAATAGAAATTTAATTGAAGATATAAAAGAAAAAAAAAGTAGTTTTTATCCTTTTTTTTCTATTTGGAAATGTCTTTACTTCTGCTTGGTACAAATTTATTTTGGGT
Organism: Cynocephalus volans; assembly: GCF_027409185.1. Classification (NCBI taxonomy): domain Eukaryota; kingdom Metazoa; phylum Chordata; class Mammalia; order Dermoptera; family Cynocephalidae; genus Cynocephalus; species Cynocephalus volans. Next base: position 11,914,164 of record NC_084477.1, on the reverse strand, counting down.
TTCTTATATATTTCTGAATTTTATAAAAATATTTTGTTCTGTGACACCCTCATATAACACTTGCAATGGAAATAACCATTATCTTCCCAAGTTTCCAATTTTCAGCAGTTATGCCTTGAGTGACAGAATAAATGCCATTAACTTAAAAAACGAAGAATTTTCATAAAAATATGGTGGGTTTCTGCCACCATAATAATTGTGACTGTTACTGAATAAGATAATGCCTACACTTCTCTCCCTTTAAAAATACTATTTTAGAGTAAATTGGAAGAGAGAAATTTTCTATAGGACGAAAACTCCTCAGAACAGTAGAGAAAATTGCCATCCCGTTGACGTGTAATCATAGTCTGCCAAAATCATAGTCTGGATGGCACTATTTATAGCTGGCACAGAAACAAACTCTGCCTAATATTTTCTTCTTATAATATGAAATTGTCATTTCGTGTTATAAAAGAGGTGGTAAGCCTTGTTGATGCATGCAGCTTGTTGATGCATTTTCTCTCTTGTCAGGAGACCTGTTGGCAGCTCAGCAGACCTGTCTATAAGGATCCCCCTTTAAGGTGCTCTGTGTTTATAAAGGAAACTGAACATAACCACGTCTTCCAGCTTCCCAACCACCCATCCAGGGAGAACTCACCAACATCATCTACAGCAGAATTCTTTGAACTAGGGTGGGTCAGTTTCAATGGGTATGTTTCAACTCAACCAAAATGCATTGTTGAAGCAGAAAACCCCGTTTACTGGTGTTATTGTGTGTTCTTTCCGGGATCTAGCTGAGTAATGCACGCAGGTAGAAAACCTGTAACCCTCTTCATGATTGACAAATTCTCTTATCCGTGGCTGTGGCCACAGGAGGAATGAAGCCTCCTGATTCAAGAGAAGGGCATAGGCTGCTGAATCATGCCCCATCTTCTCTGTGAGAGCCATAAATAACAGCTCTGTAAATCCTGGTGATGGCACTACTGGGTGACAGTGGTTAACCTTGGGGCTCTTGATCTGTGCATACAAAGCTCAGGACTATCTGCACACTGCTCCATGCTGGAAAGTGGACTGGTGCTCACGGTTTACCATTGGCATCAAATTATAGTTTGCAATTTCCTTGACACACTCGGAGAAATGGGCACAAACTGAATGCATTTTGATTGCAATATGGTAAATAAAAATATTTTTGGAACAATTATCCCATACCTGTGCCTGCCTTCTCTTATTTAGAAATATGCTTCCATTTTACTGCCTGATTGTTGAAATGATTTTTTAAACATGAGAAAGAAGGTGAATACAGTACTAGGAAAAGTACAGGCTTTAGTGACAGCCAGACCTGGGTTATTCACATGCATTTGTTTGCTAAACAAATATTTATGGCCAGCCTAGTGTGTGCAAGCATTATTTTAAGAGTGGAACAGAGCAGAGGACAAAATAAAGTCTTATTCTATGCATAATTTTGAGAAAATTATCTCCCCTTTATGAGCCTTAATTCTGACATAAAGATAGGATTATAATACATACTATCTAATAGGGGTAATATAAATAATATATTTCTTGATCCCAGTCTATAGTAGGCAACACAAATGTAAGTTAAATAGCATTATTATTTGAATGGTACTAGCCATGTGCTATCTTTATGTTTTGTTATTATTTCTAGCGTACTAGTAATGACAGGGGACAGAAAAGTAAAAAACCACTTAAATGTTACATTAATAAAAATATAAATAATGTATATTTACTTGTCTGATTAGACAGAGCTGGTACAAGTTCAGAAAAACTCATTTAGAAATATTTAGTGTCATTTTAGCAGAAGGTTTTTTTTGGTATTTTAATAGTCAAAACATCACAGTGTACCCCATAAATATATGATGATTATTTGTTAATTAAAAATAGAAATTAAAAGAAAATACACTTTTGATCTTTGTGTGAATAAACGTATGACCCTATGAAGACCTACAAAAGATAATTTTTCTGAGAACTTATTTCTAAGATGTTGAAAATGAAAGCAAAAGTGTTGTAAATTGTTTTTTCTTAGATGGGGGTTGGTTTTCATTCAACACAGGGTATGGTAAGTATGATTAAAAGTACAGAGTGCTTTCATGACTGTTTACAAAAATCCTGTGCTGATTCTGACGTTCAGTTATAACAGTGTTGTAAGATAGCAGGTGGTTTTAAGAACTTGCAAAAAGTCCTGATTGTGCTGATTTCTACATTTGGTTGAAATGTATTGATATTCAACCAAAGATCTTTTTTGGGTATTGACAGAATCTGAGCAAACTGACATCATAGATTAGATTCCAGACTCAGAGAAATGGTAAAAATTCAGGGATTGTACAAATGCTTCAGGGATTGCATCCAGCTTTATTAAAATTATAGATCTCCTGCTAGTTGCAATAGACACAATCTTAGGGTCACATTTTATTTATTCTTGTCCAACTCACTGCTATGATGTAGGGAAACCAGAGGACAAAAATGGATGTAGCAAATTATTTCCTTAAGATTGATGTAAAAGAGTTCACATCTCTTGCTAAGTGAACTTCTGTGTTTTCACCCCCCAAAACTGAGCACATCCTGGGCTGTAGTTGCAGCAGGAATATGAACGGTGTGAATTCAGCAGGAATGTGGTGGCAGTTGTGGGTAAATAGAAAGGGCTGAAGGTAGGGGGTTTGCGAATCAAAGGAGAGGTGATGTGTATTGGCTTCAGAGCTGAAAGCTCCCTCTCGTAGCAGTTTTATGTTTTCCATTATTTCTAATTGAAGCATACTTGATCATAGATATTTTGGGGATACAGTGTTGACTATTGTTATTCGTGTGCAATATGTGATGATCAAATCATTATCATTAGCATATTCATTATTACAGATCGTAATTATTCTTTGTGCCCCTTGCCCAATTTCTCCCTAGCCCCCCTCTCCCTACCCTTTTCCCACCTCTTGTAACCACAGATGTTCCCAGAAGGCATGTTCATAGGCCAGCTGAACTCATTAAAGGGCATCTCTGAAGAATTACAAGTTAACCCTCTTTCTTTCACAGAGAGTTCCTCAATATTGAGCACCAGGCTGACCTAAGACCCCAAGACATGTTTGCGACCTTGACAATTTCTGCCTGCAGCTTTTGGGTCCTGAGGGCTATGACAGGGTGAGCCCCTACACTTCTAGAGACTTCTACATCCTTTTTGCTTGTGCAGGAGTCCTTACTGGAAGTCTGTTTCATCGTGTCTTTTTCCCCCCAGTCTTATTTCACTGGCAAGCAACTTAAGTTTGGGAGAACTGAATTATCAACTCACTGCCACTAACTGCCATTGACTGTAGAAAAGTCACTTATCTGAGCACGAACTGCCTCCACATTGGGAGGGTTGTATGGGATAATCTCTTGAATCTTTTTAAAAGGTGGGGAAGAGAAAACAGAAAATCATTATCCTAATGCTGCATTCTCACAGTATATCAAAATAATTTAGGTGTTAATTCTTTTCCATTCTTTTTGCAGTTAGGAAGAGGATTCTGAGAAGTTAAGTAATTCTATTTGTGAAGTTTCTACTTCATGCCAATCTATTATAAAGCACCATGCAATTATAAATTATTATCTAAAACCATGGGGTGAATTTAGATTTTGTGAAACTTGAAGTGGATAAAATTCGATAAGCAAAGAATACAAAATGACGAACACTAAATTGGGAATAAAAAAAAAGGACATATTTAAAATGAGAGAAGAAATCACAATAAATCACAAGTATTAAATAGCTGGCAATAACCAAAACACCACAAAATCCAAAATAATAACATAAAAATTAAAGTGCTAAACACCATCATCATACTTTTTTCTCCCATTATTAAGCACATTTGATTGCCTCTTGATATGACAATAATTTTATAATATTATTTTAAATAAAGAGAATATAATATTATTTTAAAAGAGAGAATGAAATAATTCTTTTAGCATGGTAAATTGCCTTTTAAAAATTGTTGATGGTTGAGTATTTTTTCATTATGCTTTTGGAAAAAAAATCTTTCATATTTTTTCTTCATGTAGTGTAATTGGAATTGTGTGGAAGTACAAGTTTTTTTTTTTAAACTAGAACTCCTCAAACTGTAAGATTTCAGGATATTAAGATTCTTTTCTCCTGTCATTGTGCTATTATTGTGGTATACTTTATTGTTATTAACAAGCAATTATTTTTTGCTTTTCTTGATTTAAATAATCAAGTATCTTTTAGAACAATTAAAATTTTAAAAGATTATTATACATTTCTTTATTCCTTTTTTGACATTCTTTATTTCTTCGTGTAGATGCAAGTTTGTGACCTGATCATTTTCCATTTGTGCAAAAAAATCCTCTTAACTTTTCATAACAGTAGGTCTGCTGGATATTAATTCCCTCAGTTTTTGGTTGTCTTTGAAAGTTTAATTTTCCTTCATGTTTGAAGACTATTTTCACTGGGTAAATAATTCTGGTTTAAGATTTTTTTTTTCTTTCAGCCCTTTAAAGTGTCCTGTCATCTTGCTTGCACTATATCTGATATATATATATATATATATATATATATATATATATATATATATATATATATATATATATATATATATATATATGTTGCTTGCACTATATCTGAACAATCTGTGGTGGTTTTCCATCCATATTCTTCTGCAGGGGGGTCCCTCTGCTTGCTTTCAAGATTCTTTTTGGTGTGTGTTTGGTTTTCAGCAATTTGAATAGGATATGCTAAGGTGAGATTTTTATTGAGGGCATTTATCTGGCTTAGTGTTCTCTGAGCTCTTTGGATCTGTGGTTTGGTGTATAGGACTAATTTTGAAAAGTAGGAATTATTTCTTCAAGTATTTATCATGCCCTGTTCGCTTTTTATTTCCTTCTGGGATTCCAATGACATGTGTATTAGACCTTCTGGTATTATTTATGGCTTTTGGATGTCTTGGCACTACTGAATCATCTGATAAGCTTGTGGAAGCCATTATTTATCTTTATTAACATGTTTTTTATTTCAAACATTTGAAATTGAATTATTTCCTATAAATTCCACTGAAATTACCTTTCTGATTTTGCATGTTGCTTACTTTTCCCATTTACAGTATTTAACCTATCAATCATAGTTATTTCAAATTCATTGTCTGAGAGTTCTGACATCTGTGTCATACCAGAATCTGGGTCTGATGATTGTTTTGTCTATTCAGATTGTGCTTTTTTTCTTGCATGTGTGCCTCATAATTTTTGTTGAAAGACAGATGTGCATAGAACAGTAGATCTTGAGACAAATTTTTTTTATGCTTAGAGATGAGTGAGCCTTTCTTTCTGCTAAAGCTTTAATATCAGGCTGATGATTATTTGTAAATCAAGTAAATATAACCATTTCATGTTATGCAAAGTCTTCATTTCTTTCTAAGTTTCTCAATATATTCTTAGTTTGAAAATACATCTAATATAATGTCTTTCTTGTTGAACACATTGTACAAACAAAAGCATGTATACAACTTTAGTTCTGGAATACAATAGACACGATCTCCTAACAGTGTAAATATTTTTAAAAGCACAATATGTGTTTGACCAGGGGCTAGGAGTGGGGTGGAATAGAGGGTTATTGTTTAAAGGCTACAAAGTTTCTGTTTGGAAAGATTAAAAAATTTTGGAAATAGGTTCTGGCCAGTTAATTCAGTTGGTTAGAGTGCAGTGTTATAACACCAAAGTCAAGGGTTTTTATCCCCCTACTGCTGGCTGCCAAAAAACAAGTTTTGGGAATAGGTACTGTTGATGGTTGCACAATTCATAAATGTACTTAATGTTACTGAATTGTACACTTAAAAATGGTTAAAATAGCAAATTTTAAGTGATTTTTTATTAAAGTATTTTAAAAATAAATCAGTGTATTTCAGTGTTGTAACATGATAGCCCAATGCTATATCAAGATAGCAAAAGTGGAGATTCCTGGTATTTTTATATAAACACTAGGAATGACAGTACACTTGCATTCAGTTTCACAAGAAATTTATCTCCAGGCCCATGAAGATTCTTTGACAGCTGTCACACTTTGACTGCATAGACAATGAAAGTCTAATTATTGAGCTGCTGGCTAAAACCATACTAAAGAGAAGGGGTTGCCATGGTAGGATGGCCAGCTTGCTGAACAAAACCCAAGTCTTTTAAATTTAGTCATTTCAAGAAAACACAGCTTGTATCAAAATTATGGAGTATCTTACAGAAATGCAGCCATCAGAAGACACACAGATTAGAACTCTGAAGCTCTGAATATGTTTCCACCGGTTTGGTGTGGATATAGAGTCATGCAGCTGTCCGTGGTGCTGAAACTCCACACACACACACACACACACACACACACACACACACACACACACAGTATTACCAATCGACTAAAACCAGAGTTCTCTGCTCTGCACAAATGCTGGTGATGGGTGGCCTGTGTTTTTTGCTGAAGGTCACAGTTGCCACAGCCTTCTAAAATCGCATGAGGCATACTGTCTAAAGCCGATGCCCCTTCCTAGGGTTAACAAAAAAGCCTAGGAGCTTTTAAAACAAACTGTAAAAACCAGAAGCTTCTGGTTTCATTGTCTATTTCAATTTTTCTGCCTTGCAAATGCATGACCTACATAAAATATTGGATGAAGTGTATAAACTATCGAAAGCAGTGACTTCAGTTATATATATATACATATATATAGATATATCATTAGTTTTAAAGTTATTTATGTTTATTTAAACTTTTAGATTGGAATGTTTGCTATTGCTCTGTGTGAAGATACACATCTTTCAGTCAACTACATTTTTAACTCTTCCATAAGCTGATTTGGACTCATTTGGTCAACGTAGCACATTCTGTTCATAGAGAATATAAGCTTTGGGTTATAAGCATAGGCCTGTGGAAAATAAAGCCAGTTAATCTAATTTATGCTTTTGACTGTTCTGTGTCCAGAGAGGAAATCCTTTATGAATTACTTTCAGTTCTTTAGGGGGCAGAACACTTGTTTTAAGAGATGTGACAGAAATAAGAAAGGAATACATGATCCTTATGAAACGTTGACTTGGTTCATGTCTAAAAATGTGATTTGGGAAAAAACACTAAGTCTGTAGCAGTGAGTTGTTCATCAAAAGAAGAGTCCTATCACCACCACCCAGGTTACTAGAAAGTGTTTGCTGCAGTTTGTCTGGAACTTTCTCTGATAATGTGGTAGATTACAGTTTTATCTAATCCACTCCAGTACACATGATTTAAACAAGGGCTACAGACCCAGAGGAGTAGCCATTAGATAGACACTTCTTGGTAAATAATCAGGAACATCCCATCTGTGCTTATCCAGAATCCAGCAACTCAACACACAAATTGGTTTGTTTTTGTTGTATTGACGTTCATCTGCAGCATTTGGAGCTTTAAAATAGTGTAAGGGGTTCTAGTAGAAATAAAAAGTGGCCTAGGGACAATTGTCATTAACGCTAAGCAGGTAACATTCTGGATGGGAGATTCTCTGCAATGTAATTGTTCCTGAGGTTCAGAAATAAAGAAATGTCTAATTTTAGACAAACTTATTCAAGTCAGGTCCTTCTCTACAGTTCAAAACTGAGAATGGATGTAATTAACTAGGCTTTAATCAGCTCTTCCTTGTCCTTGGAGGAAAAAAAACATTCTTCTCAACCTGATCTTTGTTAAGAAAATTCTTTAGCAAAAATCTGGTTATTAAGACACATGTGATATGATGAACTCAGATATTTTCTTTGTTATTGTCTCCAAGTAAAAGATTTTTTTGGTGAGCTGGACAGTAAAAATGATTTTTTAAAAAAAATACGTGTTAGAGAAACATAAGTTTTGTCCTTATATTGGTTCTCTGTAGATATTATTTTTATAGCAACTAAAAAAATACAAACTGTTCGTTATTCAGTGGAGGTGAATGAAGTCATTACTCGTCATACCAGGCCTTAACGAGTGATCACAACACTTATTGAAGTAAAACCAAGGCTGCTGGCTGTTTTTGTCTGTGCTCTGCCCACTTAACAAACTCTTGCCCACCTTCATATTCCATCTGTGTTGGTTTTCTGCTTGGGAGTGTTCCGATCTTCATTATTATCTTTATTTCTTCTGCTGTTGATTTAAGTGTCTGGTTTTAAAAATTATCTTGCATAATTCTTTTTTTGTCTCTCTGATTTTGACTATCATTGTTTTTAAGAATTTCTTACATTTTGAAGACTTTCGCAATTTTCTTTATTTGACTTTAAATTTCTGGTTTCCACTGGCATACTTTCTTTCTGTCATATTTGACTATTTGGATTGATTAATAACTGGAAATATATAAAAATAATCTGTAAGTAAACATACCCAAGAATGATATAAGTATTTTTAAAAATTATTGTTATTTTGTATCGAGGTATGTAATTGTATAACCCAATTGCTCTTATACTACATGCATTGGCCTTTTGGTATGTGAAGATAGATAAACGTGGGGAGAGCTGTAGAAGCAGATATTTTCAGACTGTTTTGCTGCATTCGTTCAATATTTCATGTCATTTCATGTGAACCATCAGACTTTCTCAGGATAAGATATGTCAGGTACTTCTTTATGGAATTTGACATGTTGGTGCACATAAATCATGTGACTTCTTCCATACAGTTTCTGATTGTAGTATTTGTGAGAGGTTTGTGCCCTACAAAGATAAACATTCTTCTAAAGTCTATTTTCCATTATTCTCATCAAAGAAGAAAAAATACAGTACATTTATAATCATATATGTTGTATCATCAAGTTTATTCTTGTTTTAAGAATTTTTCACCGCCTATATGCATTTCAAAACTTGTTTCTCCCCCGTTAGCACATATGACTGGTGACAAGCATCAGAGAACATTTTTATGTCTGCGTGGGCTTCTGGCTCACTACCTTGATGTCCCAGGTGAGTCACCATGACAGGGAGCAGGAATAGTCTTCAGTTGAGTCAAGTAGCAATACATGGGGACACATAAAAATGGCTGTAAACTACCAGTATATATCCCACTAAACCCAAATTAAATGTGTGCACAGCTCAACTTCCCCTCTGCTTGATCCTAGACTATTCTCAACCACCCCAATGCCATTAGTCATGAGAAGAACGAGGCAAGATGATCAATGTGAAGACAGTGGTCTTAACCAAGTTCAGTTAAAATTTATTACTTTGGTAATTTTTGGAAAAGTGTGGCCATGTGAATATATAGATAGAGTTCTCCCACAATTTTGACACGGAACCATGCAAGTGAGAGCCTCTGAGTTTTAAACTACATTTGATCAAGGTAAGCCCACTTTCATTAAAAATATGTACAGACATATTTCTTTTTTGCTTATTAAGAAGCCTGATTGTGGCTGGTATTGAATGCAAGACACCATGATGGGGCAATGGTCATAGCTCTTCTTGTAATAACACTAGTGACTACTCCAGGATTCTATCTGGAATTCTTCCCACACTCATGTCTTTGCCCAGAGCTAGGGAAGGTTTACTGTGCTGTTGTCCTGCTGTCTGGATGCCGTAGCCCCTCCCTCCCTCTCAGCTGTAGGAATTATTTCTGCTTAGTATCTGCAGAGAAGTGTGGAGGGCAGGGTCATGGGGAAACCTGCTCATGTTAGAATTCACAACCGGCAGTAGACCAGGAATCCAGAAAGATAAAGAAAGCATGGTATGTCTCACAGTGGGCCAGCTGGGCTGAGAGCCAAGAAGAGAACTTGCCACTGGAGCAAGGCATCTTCTCAAGCCAGGGTTGCTGGTTTCCTGCTGTGATCACTCTTAGTGGTGGGCAGTTTGCTGTTGCTATCAGGACAAACCATTAACTACACTGGGCCAAAAGCATGTGATTATGGGAGTTAGGCTTTTTTACTTCTTTAAAGTATAATAATCAATAATCACATCAATACGTGGAAGGGGCATAAGGATAATTCCTAAGTTTTTGATTTCTTGCTTTAAGAAATTTATGTGTTTTATATATATATATATATATATACATTTTACACATATATAAAATATATATTTATATATTATATACAAAATAACTTCTTTTAAAATATGTATTTTAAAAAATAGGTAATGCATATTTTCTTTAAAAATTTTTATTGTAAATTGACACTATTATGGGTTGAATCATTTCTCCCCAAAATACAATGTGTTAGAGGCTTGATCCCCATTGCGACAGCGTTAGGAGGGTAGGAAATCCTATTATGATCTTTGAAAGGTGGGACCTTAAAGGGGTTTCATGGTGGTCATGGGTGTGGTTCTGAGGGCTTTAAAAGGCGAGCACATGAGAGTCTGTCTCTCTCTCTGCTCCACCACTGTCTGCCATGTGAGATGCCAGCATTGCTGTAAAGACACCACCAAAGAAGACCCTCCCCGTAAATGGTCCCTGGACTTTGGACGTTCCAGCCTCTGAAGCTGTAAGCAGTAAATTTTATTTTCTTACAAATTACCCAGTTCCAGGTATTTTGTTCTAAGCAATAGAAACAGACAAATATAGACACATTATAGTTCTGTATATTTATGGGCTAAAAGTGATGTTGTGATTTATGAATGCAATGTGGAATAATTAAATTAAGTTAATTAATACATCCATAGCCTCAAATACTTCTTTTCTGTGGTGAAACATTTGAAATGTACTCTTTCAGTGATTTTGAAATGTAGAACACACTACTATTAACTCTATTCATTCTGTGATAGATCTCAAGAAAACCAAAACAAAAAATGTATTCCTCCCGTCTAACCGAGGCTTTGAATCCTTTCACCATTTTCTCCCATTCCCCACCCACTAGCCTCTGTACTGACCATTCTGTCCTTTGCTTCTACGACTTTGTTTTAGAATCCACATATAAGTAAAGAATGCAGTATTTGTCTTTCTGGGCCTGGCTTATTTAATTCACTTAGCATAATGTTCTCTAATTCCACTCATATTGTCACAAATGACAGATTTTATACTTTTTAAAGGCTGAATAATATTCCATTGTATATATAAACCACATTTTCTTCATCAATTTACCGGTTGATGGATACTTAGATTGATTTTATAACTTGGCTGTTATAAATAGTGGTGCAATGAACATGGGTGTGCAGATATCTCTTCGACCTACATATTTCAAATCTTTTGGGTAAATACCCAGAAGTGGGATTGCTGGATCACATGGTAATTTTATTTTTAGATTTTTTAGGAACCTACATACAGTTTTCCATAATGGCTCTACTAATTTATATTTCCACTAACAGTGTACACAGATCCCCTTTTCTCTACATCCTTGCCAACACTTATCTTTGTCTTTTTTGTAATAGCCATTCTGAGAGGTGTAAGATGATTTCTCATTGTAGTTTTAAATTGCATTTCTCTGATTATTAGTGATGTTAAGCATTTTTTCATATAGCCATAGGCCATTTGTATCTTTTTTTGAGAAATGGTTATTAAGGTCTCTTACCCATTTTTAAATCAGATTATTTGTTTTCTTGATACAGAATTGTTTGTATTCCTTACATATATTGGATATTAACCCTTTTAAAAAAATTTTTGACTCTGAGTCTATTTTTTCTGGTTTCTGTATAGCTAACCCTGATCTCATTTGTATTTCTATTTGCATGGAATATCTTTTTCCATCCCTTTGCTTTCAGTTTATGTTTGTCCTAAAAGTGAGGTGAGTCTCTATAGTTGATTTGATTTGTGTGTGTGTGTGTGTGTGTGTGTTTTATCTGTTCACTCACTGTATGTCTTTATATCAGAGAATTTAATTCGTTTACATTCAAAGTAATCAATAATAGGTAAGACCTTACTGCTGCCATTTTGTTGATTGTGTTCTTATATTTTTGTAGGTACTTCGTGTCTTTCTTTCTCTCTTGTTATCTTCCACTAGCATATTTTTGAATAAATATTCTATAGCGCAGTGTTATGCTTTGAATCCTTTCTAATTTTTGTCTTTTTGTGTGTTTACTGCAGATTTTTGCTTTATGATTACTATGAGGCTTACATAAAACATCTTATAAGAGTCGATTTCAAGCTGATAGCTTTTATTGCACACAAATACTTTACACTTTGATTCCTCTTCCTCTACAGTTTGTTTGTTTTTGGCCAGAATTTGCATAATTTTGTAATACATACCCATAGACAGTTTATTTCAGCTGCAGTTGGTATTAACAGTTTTGCCTTTTAACCCTTATACTAGTGATAAGGTTGCTTAACACACCACCATTACAGTCTCAGAGTATTCTGAATTTGGCTCTGTGTTACATAAGAAATGTGATTTTGTAAGTTTTATGTTGTTAATTGGTGGCTATTTGTTTTAGCTTAGAGAACTCCCTTATGCAGGCCTAACAGTGACAAATTCTTGTAGCTTTTGTTTTTCTGGGAAAGTTTTCATTTCTCCCTTATTTGTTTGTTTGTTTGTTTGCTTATCTATTTTTCATTCATTCATTTATTTATTCATTTATTTATTTATTTGAATATATCATTGTCTTCTGTCCTGGCCTGCGGGGATTTTGCTGTGAAATCCACTGATAGCTGTACTGGGACTCCTTTCTATGTGACTCTTTTCTCGCCTATGGGTCTTCTCAGAATTTATTCTTTGTCTTTGATTTTTAAATGATTTGATTATTACATGTCTTAGTGAACTCCTCTTTGGGCTGAATTTCATTGAAGACTTCTGTACTTCCTGTACCTGAATGTTGGCACCTTTGCTCAGATTAGGAAAATTTTCAGCCTTATTTCTCTGAATATGTTTTCTCACCCCTTTTTCTATTTCTTCTTTTGGAATTCCTACATTGCAAAATTTAGGTCTCTTGGTGGTGTCTCATAATTCCCATAGGCTTTTTTCATTATTCTTTTTTCCTTTTTGCTCCTATGAGTTGAAAATTTCAAATTTTCTGTTTGTGAGCTCACTGTTTCTTTCTTCATTTTGGTCTAGCCTGATGCTTTCAGTTGCATTTATCAGTTCATCCTTTACATCCTTTATCTCTGGAATTTCTTTTCTTTTTCTTCTAATTCTTGTTTTTTCTTTGTCAAACTTCTCATTTTGTTCTCATATTGTTTTCCAAATTTTATTTCATTTTTTAAATCTGTATATTATAGTTCATTGAACTTCTTTAAGAGGATTATTTTGAATTATTTGCCTGTCATTTCATAGATCTCTCTTCTTTAGGGTCCATTGCAAAAGATTTGTTAGTATGCTTTGGACATGTCATAATTTCCTGAATCTTTGTAATCCTGTGTTCTTCTATTGTTGACTGTGCATTTGATGAGACAATCACTTCTTCCAGCTTTTACAGGTTTTCTTTAGCGGGGATAGACCTTTATTCTTTAGTCTGGGCTGTGATTCTGTATCACAGATTCTATATCACAGGACCAGCTGGTAGTGACCCTGGGCAGGTAGAGCTTTCCTCCAAGTTCTTTGGATGACTGGGCTTTTGGATTTTCTCTGAGTTCTTATGGGGCAGCTGGCTGGGCTCTGCAATCAGGCTGAGCTGCAGGGTGGGTTCTGGAATTGCTTCTGATTGGGTCAGGCCACCAGGTGCATTCTCTGGCCAAATGTTACTACTATTTGAGTTTAATAATTGGACATGGTTTCTGGAGGGGCCCCAAGGATAGGAGGAGTTGTGGACCTATATGAATGGGATAACTGCTCTGCTTAGTAGAAATACACAATAGAGGTTTGCTTCCCTGCCTAGGTGGGATTTAGGGGTGGGCTTTGAGGTGATGTGAGAACTGTTTAAACTCCTGAGTGTAGAGAACTATCCTTGCTCTTTGCAGAAATTCATGGTGGCAGTCATCTTTCTCACTGGGCAAGGTCTGGGACAAGATTTGAGGCTAGTCCTGGAGGCTGACTCTCCAGGAATTTAAATCAGGTAAAACTTACCACCACGTGTGGGAGCAACTTACTTGGCTTTGTGGTTGGGCTATGCTGTTACTGGCACTGCTGGTCAGATGCCACTTCTGGCAGTGACACAGAGCCACCACCAATATATACGCACTGGTGGCTTTAAGTGCTACTTTTTTGCTTTGTTTCTACCTGACTTCATGTATTCTGGCTGTGCCATTTCCCTTTGTGTTCCCTGTGAGGTGAGACCTGAGTGGGCTTCTTGGGAAGCATCTTGGAATGGTAGAAAAGCTGGGTGTCCGCCTTTGGTTCTCTTTTTCTACTCTAGAAACTGTGGGTCTTGGGGAATCCTCTTTGTGTGGTGCTGGGCTGACTTGGGGAAGGAAAAGGAGACACACAATGAAAATAAGACCATTTCTATTACCTGTTTAATGTGATTTGTATTCCATTCTGCAGGCCACACAGGTGACTCAGGCTTATTCGCAAGTTTTGGAGTTTTCACCAAGGTGTTCTTGTCTATGGATAGTTGCTAGTTGAATGGTCTGTGAAAGATACTAAATCTTGGGACCTCTTTTTCTGCCATCTTTCTGACATCCTCTCTATATTATTTTAAAATACATGGAATCATTTCTTTTAAACTTTTAAGATAAGAATTTATGCATCATATCCGAATTAACATCAATTCTTAATTAATTAAGTCTCCATTACTTATTAAAACTTTCTGTCTTCTTTTGTATGATATAACTTTATTGAGATGGTGCTTAATGCCTTAAATGCTTTACTATCTTTTTAAAAACAAGTGCATTCTATTCTTCACAGTGAACCGCCTTTTCTTTTTTGTCTCCAATGCTCTCCCTCAAATCAACAGAGTCCTTTGCTCCCTGGGGTTTTATTACCAAAGCTATTTACATCTGTGTTTCATGCAAGTGAGTCATAGCAGTTTTAAAGTTTTGGGTGAGGATGCAAGACTTCACATTGCTTATGTAAGTGGACTGTCCCTCTCACCTCCTTTCCACCCTCCCCTTACTGCCCACATTGAATTGAACATCAGGCTACACTTGGCAGATTCTCTGACAGTTTATTTGGCATGGAGAGCTGAGCCTACTTGAAAATTCTTGAAGTGCTTCTCAGAAATGATAAGCTGCAATCCACCTATAATTCGTGAATATACATACTCTTTATTCATCCATGTTTTAAACTATTTCTTCAAAAATCAAAGCATTATGTCTGCATATGTAATTTCCTTTGTGAACCTTAACATGCATGTATGGCTTTAAAAATTCTCACTCATTTGCTATCATTAACGTCTTAATTGTGCATCAGAAATGCAGTTAACTATTCTTGATGTGTCATGAGGTCTTGAGACCAGATAGCTTCAAAATACCTATAAGTTTTCCAGAACAAGAAAAACATTAAAAAAGAAAAGAAAGCTGAGCCCGCTGATTTGCTTTCTGCTTTGTGTTAAAGTGATGATGCATATGTTATTTGAAGGCAATGTTTCTGTGTCTGTCTTTTGATGCATAGCATGTCCTTGGCTGGAGATTATAAAACCAAAAATAAATGGATTATTTTTAGCCATTAGCATGATGGTTAAACCCCTACTAATTTTTCTGACAGTTATTTTTTATTGAAACATCAATGATTACATATATTTTTGGTGTACAGAATTCAATGTCAATACATGTGTACAATACGTGGTGATCAAATCAAGATAATTAGTGTACTCATGTTTACAAAACAGAATCTATCTTCGTGACCCTTAACTAGTTTCCCACCAACCCCCATCCACCTCCCCCTTTCCCACCTCTAATAACCTCAGTTCTCTTCTCTTTTTTTTTTTTTTTGAAAGTTCAATATATTATTGTGATTCATTCTCTGTTTCTTTGTTTCTTGGTTTTCTTACTGTATTTTAGCTCCCACTAATGAGTGAGGACATGAGGTATTTCTCTTTCTGTGCCTGGCTTATTTCACTTAACGTAATTTTCTCTGAGTTCATCCATGTTGCTGCGAATAAACCCCTACTAATTTGATCTTGGGGTGGAGGAGATGAGACGGAGGCCAAAGGAAAATGCGTGGAAGGCTGGAATTAAGGTCATCAACATATATATGCAGAAACATTTAAAATCTCAAATAAATGCCATGTGCATAATTACTGTTCATGTTTTTGTTTTTTGCAGTTTTTTCTTTTTATCTGAATCTGTCTTTAGATGAGTGCAGATATTTTTACCTGGAATTTCTTAGACAATGTGTCCCAGTCATTTTATAAAGGGTCTTTTTCTATAGCAACCTTTAAATCAATATTATTGGAGGGCGATGATGTAATACCACATGGAGCCAGTTGCTAAATGTATCCTTTTAAATTTTTATCATATTCTGGACCAAACATAGAAATTTGGGACATCTGGACAAACATTCAAGGCCTTCCTCTTCCAAGTCATGAATTACTATAATTTTCCAGTCTCACTGCACATATTGCAATGAGTAGTTTAACCTGCTTATTGAACCACTGACCCTGCATGAGTTCCTTAAACTAATCGCATGCAGGATATAGCAGCACTGTGTTAAAATAAGACCTTCCTGAAATAGATATAATTATCACTGTGCTCTGCTCTTAAAAAGTGACAAAACATTATTTTGAGATTTTTCTCTGTGTCCATTTCTTAGAAGATTCCAGTTATAATGGTCCAGTCCTTTCCTAAAATGGCTCACATAAGAGGCATTATAGGAGAATAACAGAGTAGGCAGTCTTATTATCATATAATAAATGTGGGTGTGTCATTATACATCATATAATACAATAAATAATAAATAGATGGAAAAGCACATTTGCAAGGTCACCCAGAAACGTAAAAATATTATTGTTTGCTTCCCCATTTATAACTTTTGACTTTTCATCATATCTTTGGAGTAAGAAAATGACACTAATTTAGTTAGTAGCTGTAATAATTCCTGTTCAAATTCCAAGAATAATTCCAAATCCAAAAATAAGATAAATAATCTCTGGATTGAAGATAAAAAGTGACCTAATAATTTTCACAGAAAACACTTACAACTAACTTGTAATTCTACCCCTAGTCTATCATTTGAGCAATAGGTATAGAAAAAAAAGAAATAATTTTCCTTGAGAGCAATTGACATTTTGCATTAAGCTAATATCTCCAAACCATCCTAGTTACATACAAAATCTTCTCAGTAAATAGTTTGCAGTTAGAGAGAAACAGAGTCAATTTTTTTTTTTTTGTATTTATAAACTATGGTAACAAGTTTACCACTGTGTGGCATTTGAGGGTTTGTACAATGTAGTTCAATTTCATGTTTCTTTCATCTTTACAACTGTACTCTATTAATTGTCTATTGACAGATATTAAAACTTTCACAGATGAGGATCCTGAGAAATGTTGAGTGAATTGCCTAAGATGACATGCAGACACAGTGACTTGGGACGGGGGGTTAAATTTGGTTTTGCTACTTCACCTGATAAAACTGTTGTGTGAATCAGCTCAAATGAAACAATGAGTGCAGAAGAGCATTGGAAAACAAGAAGTTCTAGACAATTTTCTCTTTCCACACTCTTCTCTCCCTTTCATTCCACTGCTGTCATCTTTAAAGCTATGCAAGATCATTTCTCTTTTTCTGTACAGAAACTTTTTTTCCAACCAATTTGCTTCATTCCTGTCTCCTAATAAAAGCATTTTGCATCACAAAGGATGTTTCCCTAAAGAAGAGGAGGCCAGCATTTGCTGCTTGATATGGGTCTGAGCGTGTATGTCTGTCGACTGCTGGGGAGGCAGAGAAAGGGGTTGTAACTCCCTCTTCCCCGGGGGTATGTGACATGAGGCTACAAAGGCCATCTCTGCTGGGCAGTGGGGGAGAGGCCAGTGCAGGGCAGATGGCTGAGCCAGCAGCCACATGTCAGGCAAATCTGCCCATCTCCTGTGGCTGCTTTGTGGGTGTCCTAAGCAGACTGTCTTTACAGTTATTGTGGGAGTACCCCTTGCAGATAGACTTTTTTCACTTAAGTGAACCTCAGTCCAACCAAGTGAATGGCTCTTGGCTGGATGGGGAAAAGGTCTAACTGCTGCACCTTTCCTCAGACATAAGAATAACTGTTACTCATATGCTTTCATTTTGTTTTGTTTGTCTGTGGAGAGTTATATTTTTCAGAAAACATTGCAGAATATAGCTTTATATTTGAGTGACTTTATACCTATTTGATGCATGAGTCAGTTTCCTCTTTGACATCAGGAGAAATTCTCTTGAACTTATAGTTAAAAGGACTGTTTTCAAATCTGACCTGCAAATGACAGGTCTGGTTGTAAATGATAACTTTTACTAGCAGGGACTCGAGTTGAGTAAGCCTCCAATAATTCTAAAAATCATCTACTGTTACCAATATATCATTTATCATTTCCATTTTTTAAAATTGAATTAGTGTAGCATTAGCTTCATATAAGCTTTATGTCTGTTTCAGCATTAGAATCATAGTAATAGCTAATACTTTTATAGCACTTGCTTAGTACTACATGGTAGACCCTTAACCAATCATTTTCTTTGTAATAAGTCATTAAGTCACTTCACTGTCAGCAATTCATGAGGAGAGAATTGTAGTGATCCAGTCCCTTTTACAGAATAGAAAACTAAGGCACAGCCAGTTTAAGTAACTTGTCGAGGGTCACACAGTTCTGAATGAATTGGAAACCAGCAAAGGTCCAAGAATTCTTGACCTTAACCACTATGGTAAACTGCTTTCTGTGTTTGGAGAATTTTCATACTGATAACACATGGGCTAGGAATTTCAAAAGTTAAACACTTGAAGGTAATTTAAACTGCATAATGTGTTATAAAATTCAGTATTGAGCTTTCAGTGAGGGAAAGCTCTTGGACCATTATTTTCATTTAAGTCTTTTTCTGGGACTTCAGATAATATTGTTCTTTCATTTTCTTTTACCACTATTAAAAATCAATACAAATGCCATCACTGTAACATGTGAATGTCTTTGTTTCTACATTTTCTCTTGCAGTGTTTACTCTTGGAATGCTTATGTTTTATATAAATACAATCATAACGTATATGTGGAATTAATACCATAATATAAATCAGTGCTTTCTAACTTTGCATGTCATAAAACATAAAGAAGTTATATTTGTATAACTTAATATAAATATTTCAGCACATCTGTAACCTTTTCGCAGTTTGCTAGTTTGTCTTTCTCAGTACAGATTGGGATACTTTGTTATATATGAATACATTCCCATACATATGCTATACATTTTCCATGATTATTATTTCACACATCAAACATATGCCACATTTGAATTAACATTTACCTTATTGATGAACGTTTTAATTGTTTCCGCTTTTTGAAACACAGAAACAAAGTTTCAGTGGACAGCTGCAGCCATGAATAATTTAACATTTGAAAATTTTTTATAGGGCACAGAGTTATATTTCAATATACATATTAGTGTACAATTTGTGATGATCAAATCAAGGTAATTAGCATATTCATCTTCACAAAACTGTCATTTCTTTGTGATGAGAACATTTGAACTCCTCTCCTCTAGCCCTTTGAGAACCTACGATAAATAATTATTAGTTAGAAATGCTAGCACTACCATACCCTACTAGAACTTATTTTTCCTATCTAGCTATAATTTTGTGTTCATTAACCAGCCTTCCCCTTTTTTCCCCTCTCCTCTCCCCTTCTGCACCTCTAGTAAACACAATTCTACTCTCTATTTCCAAAAGTTTAACTTATTTATTTATTTATTTCAAAGCTCCTACATATGAGTGAAAATATTTGGTATTTATCTTTCTGTGCCTGACTTATTTCACTTAACGTAATGTCTTCTAGACTCATCTATGCTGCTGCAAATGACAGGATTTTATTCTTTTTCATGGCTGATTAATCCATTGTGTACATATACCACATTTTTTTATCCACATTGTGTATATACACCACATTGTGCATATACACCACATTGTGCATATACACCGCACTGTCTTTATCCATTCATGTGTCGATGGACACCTAGTTTGAGCCTGTATCTTGGCTATTATGAATAGTGCTGCAATAAACATGGGGTGCAGATATTTGATATACTAATTTTCTTTCCTTTGGATAAATACTCAGCAGTGGGATTGATGGATCATATGGAAGTTCTATTTTTAGTTTTTTGAGGAACCTCCATACTTTTTTCCATAATGGAGGAACTAATTTACATTCACACCAATAATTTAAGAATTCCCTTTTCTCCACATCCTCATTAGCATTTACTATTTTTTGTCTTTTTGATAATTCTAACTGGGGTGAGATGATGTCTTACTCTGGTTTTGATTTGCATTTCTCTGATGATTAATGATTGTGAGCATTTTTTCATATACCTGTTGGCCATTTGTATGTCTTCTTTAGAGAAATGTCTGTTTAGGTCCTTTTCCCATTTTTAAATCCAATTATTATTAGTAGTATTATTTTGCCATTGAGTTGTTTAAGTTCTTTGTATACTGTGGATACTAACACTTTGTCAGATGAATGGCTTGCAAATATCCTCTCCCATTCTACTGATTGCCACTCCACTCTGATAATTGTTTCTATTGCTGTGCAGAAGATTTTTAGTTTGATGTAATCCGATATGTCTATTTTTGTTTGTTGCCTGTGCTTTAGAAGTCTTCTTCATAAAATTTTTGGTCAGACAGTGCCTTGGAATGTTTCCCCTGTGTTTTCTTCTAGTAGTTTTATAGCTCAGATCTTACATTTAAATCTTTAATCCATTTTGAATTGATTTTGGCATATGGTGAGAGATAGGGGTTTGTTTTCTTTCTTCTGCACATGGATGTCTGGTCCCCCCCCCCAACCATTTATTGAAGAGACTGTCCTTTCCCCAATGTATGTTCTTGGCACCTCGTCAAAAATCAGGTGGCTGTAGATACATGGATTTATTTCTGGGTTCGCTATTCTGTTCCATTCTTATTTTTTTTAAAATGTATTCTCAGAGACAATAACTATTTTGAAATTTTAAGAGTTTGAATTCCCTTATTTTTAAATAACAGAAATCCAAAGAAGCTGGCTTTAAGGATATAGGTGATGATTTTCTTAGTTAACCAAAAACTCTGCTTGTGTTTTCTAAGTTTCATTTTTTTTTTTTTTTCTTTTACCTCTGGCATCTTTTGCACAGACTGTAGTTTGTTGTGGTAGAAAAGAGTACGCAGTAGTTTTAGATATCTCAACACATGCAACTCCCTCCAGAGGAAGAGGTGTTTGTAGTTCCTTGGGGTAGGGGGGTGGGGACCAAAAAAAAAAAAAAAAAAAGAAAAGAAAAGAAAAGGAAGAACTTCTTTCCTTGACTCTCTCAGCAAATGTCTCCTATAGTACACTGACATGAACCCATTCTCAGGCCAATATCTACCTTCAATGGCTTGGATTAAGATGATTTACTTGGTATAAAAATTAGGGAAATAATACCAAATCTCATATATAAAAAAGTTGTTTCTTTGCTCATGAAGTTCAAAATGAATATTACTGATTGTTAGATGTCTTTTCTCCATGTGGTGAATCAGGGGCACGGGATCCATCCATCACATGCTCCAAAATCTTCAACATGTTCTAAAGTAGCCATCAATGTCTGCAGCAAGGGAAAGAAACCCAGGGATGATTGACTGTGTGGGAATAGTTTTCATGGGCCTCTAGGAAGTTCTTTCTGATTCAAGAGACTCAGTACAGCTGTCCTTAATCACAGCTACTTCATGTTCAATTTGCTTGCACAGAGCTATGTGATGCTGGAAAGCAGGATATACAGGGCACTTCAAAAAGTTTGTGGAAAAATAGAATTAAAAGATAGTACAAATATTTACATGAACTTTTTGAAGTACCCTTGTACACACTCACCAGAGCGATTTTCTTTATTATTAACAGATTCCATAGTAAAAAGTATAAGCACACAGAGAAGAAATGCAATATATATATATATATATATAATCAAAGTTTCTGAATAACGGAGTTTCTGAATAACTTTCTGTTTTTTTCAAAGTAAGTAAATCAGTGTTTGCATCTACTAGTCCTGGACTAATTTGGAAAGAAAATACCACTAAACTGCCAAAATAGTATTAAACAATAATAATTAAAATAATATTTTAAAACAATAGTATTTTTCTTTATTGTGGCTTTTTATTTATAGTGAATGCTATAAGTAAATCTTAGATATATCATCTTAATTACAGCAATAGACAAACTTTTAAAGTAGTGAAAACAGCAAATAATTATATAAGGTTACTATAAGATGGATCCTTTTCTAAATGGTGTATATACATTTTTTTCATTTAATCTTCCCATTGACCCATTTAGCCACCATACTGCTACTTATTAATATAGTGACAGTATTTAAAAATCAAAACATATTTAAAATAAATAGAGGATTTATTTTAAGTGTCATTCCTCAAATAGTTTACATTTGCACAATATGCAATTTAATAATGTTAATAAAGTCATGTGTTTTAGGAAAACACAATTACTTTCTTTTAATGGGAAATCAGTTATGTATGTGGAATGCTAATATATGCAATCATTATGTCTATCTGCCTGCAGAGGTTTTAAATTTAGTTGTTAAAGTGCCCAAGAAAAGATCTCTGTGTTGGCAGTGAATTAAGTGAACATTTTTATAAAACATGAAAAGAAAAAAAAAAAAAGTCATGTTTTAATTCCAAAATTATGATTCAATGAGAACAAAATCAGACAAAAAGATGTACATTTTTTATATCCCACCAAAAAAGAAAAAAAAAAAAATTGCCCGAGGGAGGAAAATTATATTTCTTCCATTTTTGATAACATTTAAAGAGTCTCTTAAATGAAGAAAATAGAAATAGAAACATGAAAAATATCAAATTGCTCATGGGGTCAACTGAAGATATCTTGGGAAAAATTATCTGCTTTTGTCTCAATAGACAGGAAGAGTAGGTTTTTTGGGGAAAATTTCTCTATTATAAATGTCACCACTTTTTAAAATGTGGTCTGTGAACCAGCAGTATCAGCATCACCTGGTGCATGTTAGAAATGCACACCACTGGACTCTACTCCAAACCCACTGAGTCAAACTCTGATTTTAAGATCCCCAAGTGATTCATACAAATGTGAAAAGTTGAGAAACACTGATCTAGGCTATAATGGTGTGCTGACTTACCCTCATCCAAATTGTTCTCCATGTAGCTACTAGAGAGATTAACAAACAAATCTGGGATTTATGCACTCACTGCTTAAACATCTTCAGTAGAATTCTGTTGCACTTATAATAAAACCCAAATTTCTTGCCATGGTTTACAAGGTCCTGAGAGATCTAGTACCTTCCTCTCCACCCTCCTCACCCAGAGCACCTGCCTCCTGGATTCATTTTGTTCCATGCACCCTGGACCACGTCAGATTCCTCCAGTGTCCTAAGCTCCTCATACACTCAGAGCCTCACACGTTTCCTCTGCATGAAATGACCTTTCTATTTACTCTTCATTTGACTAAGTCCTGCTCAAGCTCCAGGTCTCTGTTCAAACTTGAGTGCTTTCCTCAGAGAAGTTCTTTCTAAAGTTCCACGACATAGTTCCCTTCCTACTTCTTAGACATTCTCTGTTTCTGTTTTTATCCTTTGTAGCAATTTACCTTTATCCTAATTGCATGTGTGCTTATGTGCACTTACTTGAGCAATGCATGTCTCTTTCAGTAAGCTGTAGGCTCTCCAGGGGAACAAACAATTAAGTTTTGTTCAATATTGAGCATTTACCACTTAGAAAACTACCTGAACATTTGTATTTACTGGGCACACAAAGTTGAAGAAAAAGAAAAACAAATTATTCCATCGTGAATTTAAAAAATGATCTACTCTGTTGCTTCCCTCTTAATCATAGCAATTTCAAACACAAATAGATGGTGTAGAAATGATTAAAACTAAGCCTTAGCTATGAGTTGATTTTATCAGTCTATCCTTTTAGATTTGCTAAACATATCCATGGATTCACAGATACAATAGGACTTTTAAAAGGTCATGGAAAAATGGAATTAGAAGATAAAAATAAAAAATGTAAACTTTGTTTCTCAACAAAACCTCCATCAAGTTCAAGACATTTTTGTAAGCAATGATAACAGCCATTTTTCATCCATCACTGAAGAACTGAGGGTTCTGAGAATTTAAGCATGTCCATGCAGTCTTTTTTATATTAGTAACTGAAGAAAAATGCCTGCCCTTTAAAGGTTAGGATTAAGGAACAAAAAGAAATAAAAAAGGAGCCAAATCAGGACTTTAAGTTGAATGTGTAATGATTTCCCATCAAAACTCTGGCAAAATTGCCCTTATTTGATGCGAGGAATGAATAGGAGCATTGCTGTGGTGGGTAAGGACTCTCTGGTGAAGCTTTCCTGGGCATTTTTCTGCTAAAGCTTTGGCTAACTTTCTCCAAACACTCTCAAATAAGCAGATGTTTTTGTTCTTTGGCCCTCCAGAAAGTCAACAAGTGAAATGCCTTCAGTATCCCCAGAAACTGTTGTCATGACCTTTGCTCTTGACCAGTCAACATTTTCTTCGCTGGAATAGAAAAACTCCACCTGCCCCACCACCATGGTGGTCACTGGTTCAGGAAGGAGCTGTCAATGCCGGCCAAGGCTCATGGGTGGAGGTTTGATGAGGAATCAGATGTTGACATATCCTGGACTAGTGCCCTGACATGGGATATGTCAATTACAAACAGTGAAAGATACTCAGTGTAGAAACCTGGTTAAAAAAATAAAGAAAAGAAAAGAAAAAAAGAGACATAACTAGGTGGTCAGGTGTTTAAGGTTAACCTCCCCACTGGCAGGTCACATCAACTTCTAGGCCCCTGATGAGCAGCCTGGAGAAAAGTGCCTGATTTCTGTGTTTTCCTGACAAGAAAACATGTCCTGATTCTAGTAATGAGGACACCTCAGGTCAGATCCAGGGTTGCCCAATAATATTTAAGATCCATATTCCTTGAAACCGTGATGCTTGAGGAGAATAGAAAGAAACAGGAAATCTTCCAGGCAGGAGAGACCTGACTCTTGAAAACAACTAGATGCAGGGTGTGCCCTGGGACTAGAAAGAAGAAGAGATTTCCTCAAAACAGTTGGGACAACTTGGTGTTTATGGGTTGGAAGACAGTGTGGTACCAGTGATGATTTCCTGACTCAGAGGGTAGTGCAGTGAGGGCTATAGGATGTCGGGTCTATAACTTGCTCCTAAGGTTCAGAAAAAAGCTAGTGATAATAAATTCACACACACACACACACACACACACACACACACACACACACACACACACACGCACGCACGTACACAGAATATGTGTGAGAGACAGGAGTGTTGAGAGCTGGAGAATTCTTTGTACAATCTATTTAAAATATGGTGGTGTTGACTAAGATCTACATGTGCCATTTTGACTTGAAAATCTTGGTCAGGATCAATAGTCATTATGGGATTTCAGCCCAATGTGTATTTTTGCTAGCATTTGCTCTATTCTCTGGAATGCCTTTCCTTATTTCTGATGCAGCTTTTAAATGGAACCTGAAGTCTTCTGGGCATTAGACTATATTTCTCAGAACTGTGACCTGTCAGCCTCCGGCCATTCCCAGTCACACACAGACCAGAATGCGTGTAGTTATTTTCGTGGAGCTGTAAATGGTATATCTATGAATTCATTGCTGGTGATTGCTGCACTAGGGCTGTAACAGAATTGGGGGGGGGGGGGGTGGTTGGAACTGAATGTTGGTGCTGGAAAAAAAACTTGTTGGATGTTGCAGTCCAGCCATGGCAAGCAATTACCCTGATATCACCTGTGCAGTGAGTGGCAGAAACTTGCTCTCTGACTCCCAGTCCAATGCTCCTCAACCCTGCTGCACAGGAATCCTGCTTTTGGCTCACATCCTCTTGTGTGCATAATATAAGAAGTTCCACAAGAGCAGGGATCTTTGTTTTGTTGACTGATGTATCCCGAGTGCACAGAGCAGTGTCTGGCACAAAATAGATGCACAAAAAATGTTTATTGAGTGACTCCATCAGAATTATTCCACATATGCATGTCTAAACCAATCACTTGCAAAGAAAATAGAATTACAGCAATCGGTTTAGACAAGTGATTCCAAAGTGTGCTTCCCAGACCAGCAGCATCAGCATTTCCTGAACTGGTTAGAGATGCACCTTCTTGAACCCCACCTGACACCTATCGAATCAGAGCCTCTGGGTTTGGGGCCCAACCACTTGTGTTAATTTAACAAGCTGTCAGGGTCATTCTGATGCCAACTCAAATTTGAAAACCACTGGTTTCACATGGACCCTGAACAGGTATCTGAGCCAAAGCAGAGGCAAATGGGTAAGCAACAATGCATGCCACCAGTATTTCCCTTTTTTAAAATTTGCAGCTAATAACTATGCCATTTGAGAAGGCAAAGGAGGATATTTTAGCAGGTGCTAAAGCTAGTGCCCCTTTTCCCTTCCCCAGCATATCACACACTACGATGGATCTTCAGACAGTCTGTAGATAAATGGTTTGAAAAGAGATTAAGAATCTTCCCATGAACTCTCTGAAGACCCCTCATGTAACATGCCTGACATCTGTTTCTACTCCATCGGGAGAGAAGGACCACTGTGACCCTGAATTAATCACTTTATGTTTCTGAGCCCATTTTCTCATTTACAGAATGAAAGGATTCCATGATGATTTTTCATGCTTCTTGAAAGTTTGTACTTTGCACCTGTTACTTGGCAGGGCTGCATAAAAACACCCCTATCTGCACTTGACTCCAGATCTTAATCAAAGACACTGGGACACAACCCGGCTCCCTTTTGGAATACAAAATACGTTATGATTCATTTGTTTAAATCTATTCTATTCATACAACACTTAAGTCTTGAGATTCCATCATTGTCGTTTTGCTGTCTGAGGACACCAGTGGTAAAAAAAGAGTCCCCTTTTCTGAAAGAACACCTAGTCTAGTGGGAAATCATATGAGTAAATCAAAGAGTAATGAGAAGGTAAAATTGGCATTATTAGCAAAAAAAAAATCCAAAACAAAACAAACCAAAACAAACATAAATGGAAGTTTACTACAGGGACGTTGGTGCAGAAGAGGGTAAGTTGTTTATTAAGAAATATTAATAATCATCTAGAAGCCTGATATTAAACATTAGAGAAAATGCAGAGAAGATAGAAAATTGTTAAACTTCTAAAATCAAAATGACTTCAAACGGTGTTGAATTGACTTTCCTGCTATGCATTTTGCTCTTTCGGATGTCCCAATTCATTGATTTAAAAGATCTCTGTTTTTTCCCATATTGCACTAATGGAAACAAAACAGCATTGATAAGTGGACTTTAGGTGAACTTACAACTTTGCATCATCATGGTGGTAGTTATTCTGTTATGGAAAAATCAAAGGGCAGGATGCTCAGAGTATCTCCTTGCTCCCAGGCATGATGTTAGAGAGCAGTGGGTTTGATGGAGATCCACAGAAAGTTGCCCAGCTGTTTTCTGCGGCATGGTGCATTGCACATGGTCATCCATATTTTTAAGAATATTTCTTCAGCCAAACAGGTCGTTTTCTTCCTCTAAATTATTCAGAAATATGGAGAAGCCATAGCTACTAGGGAAAAAGGTAGTGGAGATAATTGTAAGTCTGTGTTTATGACTCACTCAGCGACCTCATTCTTTTAGTTATTTTCAGTGTATCAAAAACTTAAGAGTCATCATTCATTTAACTGAATCAAGGATGTACAGTTAAGTAAAATACCTAGCTCATTTGATTTTAGATGAAAGTATGTCAATTCATTGTGGTAACATTCAAGTGATAAGAAATCTGGTTGCCTAATAATAAAATCATGGGAACTAATGGAATATTGTTGTGAATCAGATGCCGTGCCATAAACAGATAAAAATTACATGGGTTCTTGCAGGAAAATAGCTGTGAACCATTGCCAAGATAATATTTACTGGCACAGGGATTGGGAAAAACATGGGACACCAAAGGCAAGAGATTAGAAATAGAAACTTCCACCCTCTCAGAATGAAGTTCCCATTCCTTGGTGAAAGGTTCCCACATGATTTTCACTCTGGCTTATGGGACACAAGCTGACCAGCTGCTGTGGGCAGTAGATCACTGGGTTAGGATTTCTAGGGTGACTAGTGTTGGCAGGACTCTCTGTGGAACAGGAAGCTGACTTTATCTTTTCCTATTTAGATCTATTGTCTGATCCCATGTGGAAGGCTTTCATTATTCTTTCATTTAAAAAATGCTCTACCTTCTAAATGAACTCTAGTGAATTATATCAGATCTAGAAAGACTTCCTGGTGGAAGATCCTGTGTCGGTTCTCTATGGCAGAGGAACTGTGTTCAGATGAAATTTTGATGTGCACGCTCACCTTCCTGGAGAATGCTCTTTGCCAATGCATGACGTTTGCAGGTCCTTATTGATAATGTGGACAACTCTATCAGGGACATACAAGGTATTAATGGCATTGCCAAGGGACTGAAAGTAAGCTCTCACCACTTAATAATTCCTTCAAAAGAATCAGGCAACAGTCACCACGGAGCAATTTATTAACACAGCAAAATTGAGAATACATTTTTAATTCCAATTGTAATGATATTTTGTCTAGAGGACATTGATTTTTTTCCACCATGCTGCTTCTGTAAATGAAAGGGAAACAGAATTATGATTCAAATTACTGGCATCATGAAAAATCTTTGTATTTCTTTTTGTTATTTGGACTGACACCTGGTGAAAAAGATAACCACATGTTATTTAGAAGAGCTCTGCGGGGAGAGGAAAGGCAAAATCCTCATTAACCATCTGTCAAGTATTTAAAATTATAAAGTCATGGGGGGTACAACTTAATATTACTTATAATGCAGGGCCTACTTTAGCCAGGATAAATAACAGATTCTTTTAACACGGAGGAGAGCTGTGAGTTTCTTCTCAAAAGGGCTTTTGAAAGGGTTATAGTTGCAGGTAGTTCAAAAATGTTGACAAGTGAGGTTGACACATCTGGACATTTGAGACCTGTCAAGGCTAACAGATTCAGAACATGACATACTGGCATTGAAGGGAGGTGAAATGTCTTCAATGAATGTGTGGTCTTTTTTCCTCCCTTTTGGTTGGCGGAGCTTTGCACAGGGTAAAAATAAGTATTCTGCATGCATTCTGTTACAGACTGATGCCCTCGCACTGAATGTGATCTGAGTATTGCATTGCAAAATTTCCCACCAGCTCTTTCTATTTCCTATCATACTGTGCTGCATATAGATAGAAGGCCTTAGAAATCTAACCTGGGTTTCCAAGTCCAAGTTCTCCTCTAAAGGGAAGATCTTTTGGGAGATTAATCAATCTGAGTTCTGGCAGGAGGCACAGGGCACATGGACATCAGATTCTGAAGACAACCTAATGAAGGATGGTTTACAGAGGCATGTGCAGGGCTTAGGAAATTAACAGGAGGTTAGTTCCTGTTAATTCCTGTTAAGTTTACCTTCCAGGGCCCCAGAAAATGAAAGCTGGAACTGCATAGAAGTGGCTGTCCTTGTAGGAACATGGGATACAGCCACACCCAGGCCCATAACTCCAGAATAGGGAACTAGCAAGGGAGCAAATACCCAAAACTCTGTCTCCTCCCACATTCTAGGATCTTGCTGGTGCACACCATTGGTTGAGTTTCATCAGAAGCAAGATGGCAAGGTAGTCTGGGTGATGAAATCCAAAGGGGTGTCCCCAAGAGCATGGCGGAAATAGAATTGCAGGGGGATACCACGCACAGCAGATGAGACTGGATGGATGACAGGATGGCAGAAACAACCCAGCCCTCTTTTCAGACATTGTTCTTAAGAGAAGAGCCACCTGGTCAGGACACAGTACACGTCCGCCAAGGCTCTTCTCTCTGGCTTTATATAAAGAGATTCTTTTCACTTCGAAGTTTATAACGTTGACAAAAGAATCCGATGAGAACTAGACCCACATATCTGAAAGGACTACACATACTAGTTATAACAATTGATCTACCTTTCACCTACCCATTCCCTTTCGACCACAAATAAAACAATCTGGGGAGTCTGGGAAAGTATCAAATTATCGTGGAACATAAAAGTGCTTTGAAAGAAACTCAATTAATTGCCAAGGCTAGTTTGGGGAGAGTGGTGAAATGTAAAGGCTCTTGAGTACGCATGGAGTCCAAGGCTTCTCATTAGTGAGATGAGATTCAGGCTGATTTGCAGACAAAGTCAGATTTCCTCCAGTTGACGGGCCGGTGGTTGCTTAAATAATACTCCTGGCCAGGTCAGGACTAGCTCAGCACCAGGGAAAGATTAAGCCTGGAGGTGAAAAATCATCAGTTACTATCACTGTTCAGCTGGTTGAGATGTACAACTATCAATAGTCTTTAGTAACTTGCAAGCAGCTAGAATAACTCTTTTTATACAGTGTAAGTATCATCTAAGGCAGGAAGAAGAGGGTTTACAGTAAATCAGTCCTTGTGATATTCTCCATTCAAAGCATTCAAACTTCTTAAGCATATTTGAGTAAACTTTCTTATACTGACCTCTGAGGATAAAATAAAAGACAGCAGTTTCATTAATATACCTCAGTGACAATGGCAGGTGTACCTAGACTACACTTGCAGCGTTTTAATAATTTCTTCTTGGAGAGTTAAGATAGCAATATTTCAATTTTAAAATTATATTCTGTATTAGAATAATTAAGTCAGGACGTGCAGCATAGAATAACCGATATTACAATTTAATTAAAATATTAGTGTTCCTTATTTAACAAACTATGACAAATCCAACTGAAATTAATTATACTAACAATGAAACACTGCTGATGTGAGTTCCGCCTTCCTGTGCTCTAAATTAGATCAGACAGGACAAAACAACTCTTTTGTTTTATAAAGGAAAAGATGTAAATGACTTAATTGAAAAAGAGTTACAGGATGTTTAACAGTGTGCATTTCTAGTTTATTGAAATTGATTAGTGGATAAATAATAAAAGTTGAATGGGATTTTGTAGCTTACAATAGCATCTTTTTTTCCAGGCACATGTTCAATATCCAGATTGTCTAGTGAAATGCTTATTTGTTTAGAATCATTACATATATTGATGCTATTTGCATTTTTATTAATTGATATATCATATAGTTCACTAAATCTGTATTTTATGTAGTTAGTTTACCTATTCTTGGATAACTGAAGATACCTCCATATTATTAACATATATTCAAAAACTCTAAAAATTTTAACATTTCAAAAGACATATTTTGCCACCTATCCTCTTTGAGAATAGGAGGTTATATCAAATCACACATTTTCCTGATTCGAAAGCATGTTGTAAATCAATACAAGAAAGCAAATGCTTTCAGTTTAAAATGCATGTATCAATTAGAAAAAAATATTTTTGTTTTTATTTGTAAAATGTTGCATCCACTATGGAAAAGAGTTTGACAGCTTCTCAAAAAGTTAAACATAGGACTACCATGTGATCCGGTAATTCAACTGAGGTATATATCCAAAAGCATTGAAAACAAGGAATTGAGTAGGTATCTACACCAATGTTCATATAGCATCAGTCACAATAGCCAAAAGGTTGAAACAACCCAAGAGTCCATCAACAGATGAATGCATACATTAAATGTGGTATATATACACAATAGAATACTATTCAGCCATAAAAAGAAACAAAATTTTGTATATGTTACAACATAGATGGACCCGTAAAACATTATGCTTAGTGAAATAAGCCAGACACAGAAGGACATATATTGTATGATCCCGCTTATATAAGGTACCTAGAATAAGCAAATTCATAGAGAAAGAAAGCAGAATAGAGATTTCCAGAGGCTGTGGGGAGGGGAGAGAGGGGAAATATTGTTTAAGGGGTAGTTTATGCGGGGATAATGGAAAAGTTTTGAGTATAGATAGTGGTTATGGGTATACAGCACTGTGAATGTAATTAATGCCACTGAATTGTGCACTTGCAAATAATTAAAATAATCAATATTATGTTATATCTAATCTGCCATAATGAAAATAAATAAACAAGAAACAAAAATTCCAATCAATTTACTTTAACAAATATTTGTTCAGGCTGCAGGCAGAGTGGCATTCTGTGCAAGATTATGGAGTTCCATTGCTGGTAGTTCAGAGTCTTTTTGACCTTGAATCATCTTTTTTGTTCTCTTTCACTCAATTCTGTGGGTGGTCAGGCACTCCATTGGCTGTATTATGAACGAGATTGAAATATTAATTTCCTACCTCAGTGCCATGAACGTTCAGATGCTTCTATAGTATTTTGTGATTTACCCATTGCATTAGTCTGTTTCTGTTGCTTATAACAAAATACACGGAACTGGGTAATATAGAAAGAAAACAAAATTTATTGCTTACAGTTTCTGAGGCTGGGAAGTCCAAAGTCTATCTGGTGGTGGCAACAGTGACCCAGGGGCCTCACATTGCAAGACAGTGGAAGCAGAGAGAGCAGAGAAAGAGAGAAAGAATCTTCTCTTCTTTTAAAGCCCTCAGAACCACGCCCATGACCACCATTTTTAATCCATTCACTACCTCACGGTTGTACAATCCAATCACCTTTTCAAGTCTTCATAATACGATTTCCTACCCCCTTAACAGTCACAGGGGGGCCAAGTTTCCAATACATAAAACTTGGGGGACACAATTCAAGCTTCAATAAAGTTTGGGGGGACATAATTCAATCCACTACACTCCTATTATGTTAGTACAGGTGTCACCTTCTTACAAATCAAAGCAGTGGTAGGTAGAAAGATAGTCCCCCAAAGATGCCCTAATCCCCAGAAAATGAATATGTTTGTGAATATGTTATAATACTTAGCAGGGGTGAGTTAAGGTTGCAGATAAAATTGAGGTTGATAATCAGCTTACCTTAATATAAGATTGCACTGGATGTCCCAGGTGGTCCAGTGTAATCACAGGGGGCTTCAAATGCCAGAAAGATTGTATCATGAGCAAGGCTTCATAGGCCATTGCCGGCTTTGAAGATGGATGGAGGCCCTGACACAAGGATTGCAGGCAGCTTTCAGAAGCAAGGAAACAGATTTGCCCCTAGGGTCTCTAGAAGGAATGCATCCTTGCAACAATCTGGATGTTAGCCCAGCGAGACTCATTTTAGACTTCACACCTCCCAAACTGTAAGATAATAAATTCATGTTGTTTTGAGCCACTACGTTTGTGGTACTTTGTTCCAGCAGCAATTGTAAACTCATATAGAATAAAAGCATGGAGACCCAGACTATATTTCTCGCCTTTACTCTTTAAGGTTCTTCTCTCTGTGGTGATATACAACCGCCTTGAGGATTAACTACACTAGGAGTTTTCAATCTTGGCACTGTTAACATTTTTGGCTGGGTAATTTTTAGCTATGGGAGTTGTCCTGTGCATTGTAGGATGTTTAGTAGAATTCCTGGCCTCTACGCACAAGATTTCAGTAGCTTATCTCCTCTAAGTGTGACATCAAAAATGTCTCCAGATGTTGCCAAATGTTCCTGCTGTGCAAATATACCCCCCAGATGAGAATTCCTGAACTAGACACCAAGTCTGCTGGTGGGGTTGAGCGTAGGAGGTGGGCTTTGGCACCTGCTTATTTTACAAACTTGGGCACAGAGCTTTAGTCCTGAGTCCCTGAACCTAATGATTCAGAGGCACAGCTGCACAAGTCCAGTGTCAAGGCTACAGAAGCCAGGCAAATGATGACAGCCCCAGCTGCAGACCTTGAGAAAGGCCTACGCTTTCCCTCTTACAAATGGCTCGCAGGACCAAACGCCAGCTCTAAGGATGCTGGCAGGCCTCTCACATATGTGCAGTCACTGAGCATTGAGAATTCACTTTCCCTTATGTTATTTAATCCTTTTAGAGATAAAGCTGTTGGATGGCCTATTTGGCCTTCCCCAAATTCAGCATCTTAACTGTCCTAAAAGCCTTTGTGTTCAAAAAGCCATCCTGGGATTTGCAGGCCATGCTCACAAGCTGCAGCTCAGCCAAAGGCAGGTCGTCTCCTGTCATTGCCACGTTGCCAAATTTAATCCATTAAATGTAAACGCTAATTGCCTTATTTCATTAGCTATGTTCACATGTGCCAAGGGGTCAAGCTCACTCCTGAAACAACCGTATATTAAATACAACTCTATGAATTGGAGAAGCAATTTAATTTTAAGAAGAAATGGTAACCGTGTTTGAAGCTTGATTTAGAATTTTCATCTCTGCAAAGAGAGTGGGAGTCAGCAAAGCAGGCACGGAGGGGAAAGCAGATGTTTCTTTTCCTGTAATCCCTTTGTCCTCTAAATAGCCAAGCATTTTGCAAATAACTGACTTGATGCCAGGGTTAAGAATCTCTCTGAGAGTGAAGGGGGATTGTTAGTGGTCCTTCGTAAACCCACTGGGCAGCATGTGATCTTCTACTGTCCTTTCCTTGAGGTTCCACTTTCTTTGTTCCCTCTTCCCAAGCCTTAGGACTCTGCCCGTTGGGAGGAAAGAGATCTGGCACTCATTTGTATTTTCACTGTGGAAGCAAAGAAATGCCTCCTGTAGCACAGCATTTTATAGAGGCTGCATCTCCTTTGCTTCTCTCCACAATCCCATGGGCACACTTAGGGTGCACAAGGCCACACGTCACATGTCAGCGTGGAACTGCAGAGGGCCTCTGGCATGCACTCAGAACCTATGTCTTCTCTCACTTCTGCTCCTTGCAGGCTTTTGACTTTGAGCAACTCGGATCCTGCCTGATTCCTCAGTGTGGGATGGAATGTCATCTGGGCTGCAGGGGGGTGGGGGTGGTGGGGCACCGGTCATGTCTGTGTCCTGTACTCTGTGATGTCTCATTACTGAAATGGCACAACAGGACCAGCACCCAGCTCTTCTGCTATTTAGCTGATTTTCCCTTTTGCTACCTGTGGTAGGCAGAATAATGGCTCCTCAAAGATGTCCATATCCTGATCTCTGGAACCTGCGAATATGTTATCTTACATGGTGGATTAAGCAAGGATTCTCCAGAGACACAGGATCAGTAGGATCCATCTATCCATTTATCTATCTATTTCCATCAATTTGTAAGATTTATGTGGAAATGGGCTCATGCAATTATGGAAGCCAAGAAGTTTCACCATCTATGGTCTGCAAGCTGGAGACCGAGGAAAGCCTGTGGTATAACTCAGTCTGAATCCAAAGGCCTGAAAACCAGGGGAGGACCAGCTGGCTTAACTCCCAGAGTCAGAAGGTCCAAGAACCAGCAGCTCCAATGTCTGAGCGCAGGAGCAGATGACCGTCCCAGCTCAAAGGGAGAGAGAAAGCATCTACCCTTCCTCTGTCTTTATGATGTATCCAGGCCCTCAATGAATTGGATGATAACCTGCCCACAGTGGGGAGGATCGATCTTCTTTTCTCAGTCCACTGATGCAAATGCTACCATCTTCCAGAAACAGCCTCACAGACACACCAGGAAATAATGTCTTCTCACCTCTCTGGGCATCCCTTAGCCCAGCGAAGTTGACAGATAACATTAACCATCTCCTATAACTAAAGGAATTTTGCAGATGTGATGGTGTGAATGATCTTGAGACAGGGAGATGATCTTTGAGTTATTCAGGTGAATCCGATGTCATCGCAAGAGTCACTATAAAAGGGAGGCAGGAGGGTCAGAGTCAGATGGAGAAGGTCTAAGGATAGAAACAGAGGTCAGAAAGGAGAGAGGATGCTACATTGTTGGCTTTAAAGAGGGAGGAACTGGCCAGGAAGCTAGGAATGTAGGTGGCTGCAAAAAGCAAGGAAATAGATTCTCTCCCAGGACCTGCAGAAGAAATGCAGCCCTACAGACACCTTGATTTTAGCCCCAGTGAAACTGATTTTGAACTTCTGGTCTTCAGAAATGTGAGATAATAAATTCTTGTGTTTTGAGCCACTAAATTTGTGGTAATTTGTTCTAGCAGCCATAGGAAATGAAGACACTAGCCCAGTCTCCACAGCAACGTTTCAGGATATTGCTATTATTTTTGCTGATTCTTGTTATATATCCTCTATATAGTAGGTGCTAGAAGAAATACCACCTTTAAATAGCCTTGATTTTCTGCTATCTCTACAGTCATTACATGAGGAGGCTGACAAGGACCCTAGTGGTCTCAGTTAATGAGAAGATTTATTTGGTTAATTCAACCGGGAAACAACAGAGAATAGACATGATAAAAATAATTATAGATACTGGAGACAGAACAGAAAAGGCGATATTGAAGTCTTAGCTCTTTTAAGTGCAAACCATCTGATAGGAGATGATACTAGAATTAGAGGAAACTCACTTGGCGATGTAATTATTTTTCCTTGCAAATTGTTTGCACAGATGATAATCAAGGTCAAAATGTCCATTTTAACTTTGGCAAACTTTGCTCACTAAAAATCCTTGAAATTCTTACATTATTCGAAACATGCTTGACGGAGACATGAAGAGGATCTCATGACACCTTCCTTTTATAGTTAATTCCCAAGAAACAAAATCATTGTAGAGCAAATCATTTTACCTTAAAATTGACATAACAAAATTAATTGCTTTAAAGCAATGGAAGGATGACTGAGTGGGAGACTTGAGTGTATTTTGACTAAAGAGTAAGCCCACGTAGGTTAAATATAGCTTCTTTATTTAAAAAAGGAATTTCATAAGTAGTTGAGCTTCTAGAAATTTTAGAGAAACTTGCTGGGAGAGTGAGATAGGACGATTACAATGGTATCAGCATCTTTTGTGCTTTTTAATGATTTTTTTTTTTCAAGCTTAAAGTTTCATTTAGTTTTTTGGAAACACCTGTGAAAGTACAATTTCTTTTATATACTCCCACTTCCCCCCAGTCCCTTTTGGGACTCAGAATAGCAACATGATGAAGGAAATGTGCTGAGTATTTTACTGAATGACCCTCGGCAGCAAAGTTGAATATTGGAGGTTCTGAAAACCAGTTGGTTCTCGAGTGAGGGAGTGTGGGGTGGACTGTCACTCTGCCACCTTTGAACTGTGCATGCTCGGGCAAATCTCTTCACCCCACTAAGTCTTCATTTTCTCATATTTTGAAGAGGACAGTAACACCAATGCCTCCCTTCCAGGTTTCTAGTGAGGATTACGTGTGATGGTGGATGTAACCCCTTAGTCTACAATTAGGCGCAGGAAAGTCTCATGCCCCAGGAACGTCCCATCAGGAGAGAGTTTCTGAGCACTTCTCCATGACAGCATTGTTGATGCTGTGGGACATGATCTCGGTCCACCAAAGAGCTCTTAGGCTATCTCGAGAAGCTAGACAGATGGAAAGTGAAACAGTGATAAAGATCAGTGTTATGGCAAGCCGAAAATGGGGAAAGTAACCATGCGTGCAAGATGTCTAGTTTTTGGAGATAATGTGGTCAGGAGATAATTCAAACTTGCTGTCACAGTTTCTCTAGTCTGATTTTCTGTTGTGCTCCAGTGCTATTCACAGCAATGGAATCCATGTTCCCTTGTTCTGTTTTTCTTGACGCATCCTTAAGGCCGCCTGAAATGATCTTATTCTCTACTCTTAAAATATTTTACAGTCATCTCTTTTTTTTCCTAACAGAGCATAATTAGATGAAGTCTGCTTTCTTTACCTTCTTTCTAATTTTAATTTTAATTAATTTATTTATTTTATCATTACATAATATAATCATTTTTTGTGGCCCTTTGCCAATATCTCCCTAACCCTCCTCTCTGTCCCCCTTTCCCACCTCTAGTGGCCTCAGTTCCATTCTCTCTTATTAAGAATTCAAGGAATTATTGTGATTGCTGTCTCTTTCCTTCCTTCCTTCCTCCTTCCTTCCTTCCTTCTCTTTCCTTCTTTCTTTCTTTCTTTCTTTCTTTCTTTCTTTCTTTCTTTCTTTCTTTCTTTCTTTCTTTCTTTCTTTCTTTCTTTCTTTCTTTCTTTCTTCTCTCTCTCTCTCTCTCTCTCTCTCTCTCTCTCTTTCTTTCTTTCTTTCTTTCCGTTTTTTTTTCAGCTCCCACTTATGATTAGAGATCGTATTTCTCTTTCTGTGCCTGGCTTATTTCACTTCACATAATTTTTCTCTAAGCTCATCCATGTGGCTGTGAATGGCAGAATTTCATTCTTTTTTATGGCTAAGTAGTATTCCATTGTGTGTATATATCCAGTCATCTGTCAATTTTATGTTGGTTCCAACTTTGGCTATTGTAAATAGAGCTGTGATGAACATGGGAGTGCAGATGTTCTGAGACAAACGTGTGTTTATTTATTTTAATGCTTCACAAATTAGGATGCCTTCAATCAATGCTAGACACTTTAAATGTGTTCCCTGGACTTCAGACTTCCCAGCCTCTGAAACTGTAAGCAATAAATTTTGTTTTCTTATAAATCACGCAGTTATCAGCAGCAGAAATGGACTAATGCAATACTTTAATATCTCCTATAATAAAAAACAATAACATTCACAAAGATCACTTCCTTGGCTCCTTCCTCCTCTCTAACTACCACCCACCTTTCTCTTATCACTCAAATTTCTTCAAAAAGAATCCCGTTTCCATGTGCCTTGTCTCCTGGCAGGATGCTAACTGATACATCCCCTGACAAGCCTTCTGTGGAAGGAAGAACGTGGGTGCAGAAACTCAGGTTGGATACTAAGGTCTTATATTTATATCTGTCACAATGGTGACAGAGAATAAAAACGCTGATGGACACATTGCAGAAGTGAAAATTCTGAAATCTGAAATTGACTGTGGATGCATCAGCCTGTGATGGCATGAATGATACTGATTTTCATACAAAGCCCATTCTGAAATTATCACCTCTTCTCCTACATCAGCAGATTCCACCTCTTCTACTGGATCATTGACCAGTTTCATTGCTCCTCCTATCTTAACAAACAAGCAAAACAATAACACAAAACCTTTTCTCGACCTTGCCTTCCTTAATTCCCACTCCAGACTCTAATACCATTTAAAACTTGTCGAAGGAGTCTCCTCTGCCTTAGCTTCCTAATTCTACTTTCTCTCTTCCTTCCCTTTCAACAGAGCTTCCATCTCCCCTGACAAGTTTCCCTTGAGTGTCACCAGTGACATCAAATGGTGACAGATACAATGGTCACTTCTCTGTTTTTATTTTATCAACAATGATCTCTTGACTTCTCAGATACCATAAAGTCCTGGTTTTTCTGCTTTCCACCATTTGTTTCTTATCTGACACCTTTGACTGACCTTCTCTCCTATATAAGTGCTCAATTCTGGGGTGCCTAGAACTTTATCATGATCTTAGGGCTTCTTCTCTATGCTAATTACACTTCCTTCCTAGGTGATCTCGTCCAATCACAAGGCTTTAGGTACTTTTTATATAGACATCTCCCAAATCTATGTCTCCAGCCAAGACCACTTCCCCGATCTCCAGACCCCTATCTCAACTGCTAACACTGATATATTTATTTCACTACCCAATATGCATCTCTAATTTACAATGGCCAGAGAGGAATTTTTAACCAATCCCCAGAGATCCTCTCTTCCTCTGGTCTTCTTCATGCCAGTAATTGGCATCACTGTCCACCAAGGTGGCCAGTCCAGATGAATGAAGCTTAATTCATCCCATTTTCTCACTCCTGCATTCAATCTATCAGCGAGTCATGCTAACTCCTGTTACTTGTAGCTTTGAAACATTTTCTGAATTCAATTGCTTCTCACCATTTTCATCACTATCATCCAAGGCAGAGCCGTGTTGTGAGTAGGCTAGGTTATCTCAAAAGCATCCTAACTGGTCTTTCTGCTCCCACTTTTGCAGCCCTGGTCCTTAACCAGTTATTGTGTATAAATGTAGGACAGGTCAAGTTACTCCTTGGTTACTCCTGTCATACTTAGTGTCTAATTTCCTTAACCTGCTGATAGACGTCCTCTATCAGCAGAAAAAAAGAGAAGGGCCCTCGTTTTCTCTCTTGCCTCAATTCTGCCTACTTTTCCTCTCACTACCCTTTGGAAATACCACATCTTGATATATAACAGGATCATCCGACCAGCAAGTCTTTAGCTGCAGTTGCTGCTTCTGCCAAAGCCCTTTTCACCTTAGACTACTTCTTGCTTTCTAGACTCTAGGTCCAATGCCATCTTGGCAGAGAGTAATTTTGCAATAACTAATTACTGACTAATATTAATGACTAATGATTACAGTTTTCTAATAATATTACTAGTGATACATAGTTTCAGGTCCTAAATTTAGGTCTTTAATCCATTTTGAGTTGATTTTTGTGTATGGTGTGAGGTAGGGGTCTAGTTTCAATCTTCTGCATGTGGATATCCAGTTTTCCCAGTACCATTTGTTGAAGAGGCTGTCCTTTCTCCATTGCATATTTTTGGCACCTTTGTTGAAAACCACTCAGCAAATTAGGCATATAAGGAATGCACCTCAAAACAATAAAGGCCATATACAAAACACACAGCTAATATTATACTGAATGGACCAAACATGGAGGCTTTTTCTCTAAGACCTGAAACAAGACAAGGATGGCCACTTTCCCCACTCTTATCAGCATAGTGCTAGACATTTTAGCTAGTGCAATAAGGTAAGAAAAAGCAATAAAGGGAATCGAAATAGGAAAGGAGGAAGTCAAACTATCCCTATTTGCAGATGACATGGTCATATACATAGAAAACCCTAAAGACTCCACCAAAAAGTTACTAGAACTAATAAATGTATTTAGTAAAGTGGCAGGATACAAAATCAATACCCTTCCTATATGCCAACAATGAAGTAGCTGAAGAAGAAATAAAGAAAATAATCACAGTTTCAATAGCTAACAAGAAAATGAAATACATAGGAGTAAATCTAACAAAGGAGGTGAAAGACCTCTACAATGAAAACTGCAAAACATTGGTGAAAAATAAAATCAAAGGGGACACAAATAAATGGAAAAATATCCCATGTTCATGGGTCAGAAGAATTAACACCATCAAAATGTCAATATCACCCTAAGCAATGACATTCTTCACAGAAATAGAAAAAACAATCTTAAAATTTGTGTGGAACCACAAAATACCCCATATAGTAAAAGCAATTTTGAACAAAAATAACATAGTTGGAGGCATCACACTTCCTGACTTCAAAACATACTATAAAGCTATAGTAACCAAAACAGCCTGGTAATGGAGTAAAAACAAACAAGTTGATCAATAGAATAGAATAGAGAGCCCCAAAATAAATCCATGCACTTACAGCCAACTAATTTTCAAAACCAGTTTTTATTTTTCCTCATGTTCTCACTTCAATCTATATTTTAGAACTTCCATTATTTTTTTCATTTTGTCTCTGACATTGATTGTAATTTCCTTACCTATATAAGTGGATGATATATATTGCTTATTTTGACAATAAAATTGTACCTTTTAATAGCTAAGAAAATATTTTCATGGAAATCCTTTAATATTTCTGCTGGAATAAATGTATTCATTTAAACAAATGAAATAAAGTGAAACAAATAAATGGTAGACTTATCTCTTCTTAAGCTTACTTTAGTGCATACATGTCATTCTGGACCTTCTGCTTCTCTATGTCTTCATGCTATTTTCCATTGTCCAACGTGCTGCTCTTTTGCAAGTTTAATAAGTGACATACTGAGAAAAGAATTGCTTCTTGTTGGCAAGGCTAGTAAAAGTCATTCTAGAAGAATACTGAGGCATTTGCACAAAAAGAACTTTCTTAGATTACTAGAGGATTTCATTTATCATAGTATCTCTGTCCTCCAATATCATGAGTACCAGAACTGACTTTGATTTAATCCTCTCTTTCAAATACTCAGGTCATTGCAGAGCTAAACTCCTGTAAGAGAAATGGATATCACTGTAATTGAACAGCTAAATTGGCAGAGCATAAGACATGGGATAAATTAGGAAACAATTGATGGTAAGAACTATCTTTTCCCTGACACCAGAAGCACAGCCCACAGAC
Organism: Cynocephalus volans; assembly: GCF_027409185.1. Classification (NCBI taxonomy): domain Eukaryota; kingdom Metazoa; phylum Chordata; class Mammalia; order Dermoptera; family Cynocephalidae; genus Cynocephalus; species Cynocephalus volans. Next base: position 11,872,399 of record NC_084477.1, on the reverse strand, counting down.
AGCCAACTAAATTAAACATTTCACCAATCCATTAACAATTGTACAATTACACTTTAAGGTTTATTTTTCCAACACCTCACTTAAAGTACAGTATTAGGGAAGTGAATATACATACATACATATATATATTTAATATATGTGTGTGTATTTTAATATATATACATATACATACATATATACATATGTGCATATATTTTAATCTGACAGCTTGTATCTAAATGCAAGATTTAACAAATTAAGCCAAGTCATAGAAAGAGTATTTATGATACACTAGATAAGGGTATACACGCTGCTTTTTATATACCACATTAATAAAATGTGGTCTTCTGACCATTCCAGAGTTAAAATCAAGTTTGAATCTGGGTGATTTTTAGGTAGGGCATGCATTCTAGAACTCTGCAGTCCCCACTATTCCACAATGTTTTATACCTACAGGTTTCATTCATGTACCTTCCCTGTCTGAGCCCAATGTTGTTTGAGTACATTACTACCTGTTGTAAATAATTCAAATCTTCACTGAGTAATTCAAAGCCCCAACTGTTGCTTCTTTGGTGGCAATTGCTATTGCCGCAGATCCTCACTTAATTCTTCTGAGGTGTAATTTTAACAACCAGAAGAGGAGAGCAAAGTATTACATACCAGAGGGTGGTTTCGAAATAAAAGGTCCTGGGCAGAGAAAAAAAGTAAAAATAGGAAAAGTTTCCTTTCCTTCTTTTAACTCTTCTAAAGCAAACATGACAAAATAAATTCACCTTTCCCCCGATGAAAAGGTATGTAGTATAGTTAAACACCCCCAGAGAAAATATAAAGTATCTGAAAGATACTTCCTATATACTTATCTGTTTCTAAGTCCTAGGTACCATCCTTAACCTGAGCCTATAAACACAAGCAAGACACTTATTCATTGAGTCATCCTTTAGTCATTTAACACATATCTATTTGCCATGAATAAATAGGTTTGTGGGTAAAGCAGGAGGGAAAGACCAGAAATGGACCCTACTTTTAGAAATACACAGTCTAGTTAGTCAACTGTATGTAAGTGAAATAAACACATGCAATGAAACAAAAATTATGGTTCTGCCAAGCTATAGCTCTCAAGCAGTGCATGGTGCTGTGAAAGCTTATAAAAGGGAGATTTGACTCATAAGTCAGCAAAGACTTCCTCGAGAAGCTGATATCTGAGCTGAGATTTCAAGGATGGATTGGCATGAAGTAGATAAATCTAGGCATTTAGATGAATAGACATCGGAAGGTCAGGATAAGAATTTGGGTCCCTAACCTTCGATTAATGGGAAATAATTGCTAGAATTTCAACAAAGGCAACAGTAGAGTTTATTATTTTATTTCCAAAAAGAACATTGGCCAAACTGTGGAGAATGAGCCAGAATGTGTGCAGCTAGACTGGTTAAAATAATATAGATTTGGTGTATGTCACAGATGGCTGTTGCATGGACTTTGGTAGAGGTAATAGAAGTGAGTATTTAGAAGATAAAATTTGTATGGTTTTGTATGGTATGAAAATGAAAAGGGTGAGTGAGAGGAAAATGTCAAGAATGACAGCTGGTTTCTGACTTTTTCAGTGGGAGCTTTTGCTTCTGTTCTTTGAGATGGGCAATGCTGGAGTAGGACCAGGATTTTTCTTGCACGGAGGTTGAGCTCATAGATGTGTTATTTCGGACATGTCTAAATACATTCTCAAAGATCACAGTCTTTTGAGGAACGTAGACAAATAAACTACGTTTACAGTAAAATGCTGGGGGTGTTGCAGGAGAGGTGTGTACAGAAGAGACAAGGGTTATCGGGACCTGGAAAAAGCCTCAAAGTGAAAGCACCACCTGATCTAGAATTTGAAGGGTATGTTGCTATTGCAGATTGCTGGATGGATACATGGGGATAGGATCAAGGGTGAAAAAGAAGTCTTAGAGGCAGTGAAAAGAGTAGAGGCATGCAAGTACTTGGTGTGTTTAAAAATTAGGAAACATTCCATGTTATCTAAAGGAGTTTTGAAAGAATAGCAGTATATGAAGCTAGCAAGGTAGGTTTCAATGAGATATCTAATGTGGTGACCGTGTGATCCATTATTTAAATCAGCACTCTTTTTAGAGTGAAAGGGAAAGCGATCAGTAATTATAACAAAACAGTTGGTGTGAATGGAGACTGTCCGGGGACAACTGGGATGTAAGTTACCCTGTATTCTGCAAAGCACCTCAGTCTCACCGTCCATGGGGACCTGTCAGTGATCACAATCTTCTAAGAAGGCCAGGGAAATAGTCCCATGAAGATATAGAAAGGTCACCATGGGACCTCTGTGGAGGTGGATACAGAACTTGCTTAGTCTTTTTGAGATCTAAATTATTGTTTTACAAGTAAATCTTTTCTTTTTTTTACCATTTGGCTAGTAAATAGTTTTCTGGTTTCTACTTATTTTGATGAAATAAAATTGAAACTCTTGCTTAAAGTGGCAGGATTATTTATAAAGGTTTTTAACGATTAGGAAAAGATGAGTATGTAAATTTGAGTACATCTTAGACATCTGGAGAGGACAACATAATTTTAACTCACCGTAGGTTTCTATAGCCTTCTATCATTCTCCATTTAAGTCCAGGCTAATTTTTTGTCTAGTCCTTCAAAACCGCCTTTTGTGCATCTCGAGGGCAAGGCTCTCTAAGTCTTGCATACCTTTGGTCCTTCCCCCTGTCCCCCATGATCAGTCTTGTATACCATAGCATATTACTGAGGTGCTTTTGCTCTGTGTGTCAGCTAGAAGCTGGGAGGAGAGGGAAGGCTGATAAGCAGAAAAAGAAATCTGAATCAGGACCTGATAATTCGGGATGAGTGAGTAGATGCATTCCATTCTCACAACACAGAGGCGTGGATCAAGAGCCCACCAAAGTAACAAATATTTAGGAATTTCTGTACCTTTTATATGGAGTTTATGTGGCGCTAAGATCAGAAGCTGGGGGAATTCGTGCTGCAGTAAAGGCATGGTTGGATTGGCATGTGTGTTACTCTCAGATTCCACCCTGACAGTTAGAAGGTTGGCATGCATTCATAATTCCTCAGATTCTCCAACTTCATTCTACCTCAGTGTCCTTCACTCATGGTGCCTTCAAGGACCTTGGCCAACTTCACGGCTGCTCCATGAAAACTCCCCTCCTAATCCCCCCCAACTCTTTCCTTGCACTACTCTGCTCTTTATGCCTATCTCTGCCCCCCATCCTTCTCTGTTCTTCCTCTACCAGCTGCCATGTCTATCTCTAACCCCAAGCAACACCTCTTCTTGGCGGTAGTCATTTTAAAAATCATTCAGCAGCATTTCCACGCCATGCCGTGCAATGGCTACTTGATTTCTTTTTACTCCTCTCAAAGGTTATAACTGTACTTTCTCATTATTTCAGTAAGTAAGGTTGTTCATATCTTTTCCATTTGTTTTTTCCATGTTTTCAGAAAAGCCTTGGCTTCTCGCCTGACTGAAGTGAGAATCGTCACGATAAAAAACGACAACGTAGATTCTGCTCAAGTTGGAGAGGAGGAAACATATGGGTGGCTGACAACGCACATATTTTACTCCCATCATGACCACACTTGAGAAGCCAATTCTCTCAACTGTGGACACTGGTGTTATAAAAGGTAAACCAATTCTCTCTGAAATCAGTTTGGGAAAATAGTTTAAGCAAATATCGTCAGTGAACAGATATTTTCAGCAGACTGTTTGGTTTTTAAAAAAATACTCTTTTGATTATTCCTCTAGACAAAGCAGAATCACTAATAAGTTTTTGAAGGTCTGATCTGCTAAGGAAACAAGCATGTAGGTGTTTGGTGCACAGTTCTGTATTGGTCCCTTGGGATTCTTAGTTTCTATCTCTGGACTTTTTCCCCCACTCCTTTGAAAAGCCTTACCAACTTTTACTTACTTGCTTGCTTACTTAATTAATTTTTTTACTGCAGAGGAGAGGTTCCTTAAAAAAAAAAAAGGTAAATTTTATTGTGTATTTTTAATGTATTCAATGTGATGTTATGGGTTGCATATAGATAGTAAAATGGTTAGTACAGTAGCCCCCCCCCGCACTGTTTTGCTTTCCATGGATTCAGTTACCCATAGTCAATCACGGTTGATGGAAAATTCCAGAAATAAACAATTCATAAGTTTTAAACTGCATGCTGTTCTGAGTAGCTTGATGAAATCTCTCACACTCCTGCTCCATTCTGCCCAGAATGTGACTCATCTTTTTGCCGAGTGGATCCGCACTGTCTATGTTCCCCACCTGTGAGTCACTTAGCAGCTGTCTTGGGTATCAGATTGACTGTTGAAGTGTCACAGTGCTTGTGATCAAGTGACCCTTATTTGACTTCACAGTGGCCCCAAAGCACAAGCGTAGTGATGCTGGTAATTGGGATATGCCAAAGAGAGGCCATAAAGTGCTTCCTTTAAGTGAAAATGTGAAACTTCTCGACTTAATAAGGAAAGAGAAAAATCACATGCTGAGGTTGCTAAGATCTATGGTAAGAACGAATCTTCCATCCATGACATTATGAAGAGGACTAATAAATTCATGCTAGTTTTGCTGTCTCACCTTAGACTGAAAAAGTTACAGCCACACAACATGATAAGTGCTTACTTATAATGGAAAAGGCATTAAATTTGTTGATGGAAGGTATTGTGGGGAAAATAGAGTGATCTAGTCAGGCTCCCTTGACATTTCTTGTAAACAAGTTGTGTGTGGGTGGAGTTAGTGCACGTGTGCACCCATGTATCTTTATAGTTAATTGCTATTGTGTGTTCTTCAGTTTGTGAAGCAGACTGGCCAGCAGAGCTTGAGTCTAAAAATAGAACATGTTTACTCTGCTGGCAGCTGCTCAGTTTTTCTTTGGACTTTGCCAGTAGCAGTTGAGTTTCTGAGTTTCTCCTGTGGACTGCTTAACCCTTAGCATATGTGTGCTGAATAAAGACTGTTCCTTCTTCAACCAAGGTTCCAAGGACCTTTTTGCCAGTTACCTAGCTCATAGACCTGTGTGAAGGGGTGTGAACGGTTTGTGACCCAGTTTGTGAACAGGCTAGAGGCGTCTGTGAGCAACAGACCCTAGCCCTAGCTCTACAATTGGCATAGTCAGCAGGATTCTGAGCAGGTACAGGAGCCAAGAAGCCCTTGGAGAAGGAGGAAATGTGGCTATTTTTGAACATGTTGTGCCCCGTAGCCACTTTCCTATTGACTGGGATCTGGTTGCTGCTCACCTTAATGCAAGGCAGCATAGACCAGGCACTGAAGCAGAAAGCCCCTTGGCAGGGGGAGGAAATGTGGCTGTCTTTGAGCGTGTGGTGCCCAGTGGCCACTTTTCTGCTGACTGGAGCCTGGCTGCTGCTTGCTCTGCTGCAAAGTGATCGAGAGCTGAAGAAAGCAGAGTTGTTGGAAGCATGGACAATTATCCTGGAGGATGATGTGCAGTGACTAGAAGATACAAAGCGAAAAGGAGAGTTGTTGGAAGCACGGATAGATGTCCTGGAGGATGACATGCAGTGACTGGCCACTCCAGCTTCTCACACCAGGGAGGACAATGAACCCAGTGGTGAGTTGAGGGAGACTGTGCGTCCTCAAGCATGACCTGTCATGCACCAGAAAGTGAAATGCGAGCAGCCTATGGGACCGGGAGACAACCAGTGGGCAATCCACAGGTGACCCAATTTACCACCTCAAGCATGACCTGTCATGCACCAGAAAGTGAAATGCGAGCAGCCTATAGGACCAGGTAGACAACCAGTGGGCAATCCACAGGTGACCCAATTTACCACCTATGTCCCACATATCCAGGTTGAGTTAGTTGACTTGGGGAGACAGTTGTGGCAGAAATGGGGGAGCCCCTGGCTCCTTGGCTGTTGTGGCTATGGGACCTAGGGGTGGATAGTGTGATATGCTCTGGTGAGGAGACGGAAAAATTAGCCTCCATCACCATGCACCCGTCCCTGAGGCAGTGGCTGCAGAATAGCCGCAGCTATGCACAAGGGCCAGGTAATCACTCCTTAATGGAATGGGTGAATGCAGCTGCCTGAACTGTGTGGGCAAATGCTGAAGAACTGCCCAAGATTGTTAGTAAATGACAAATGTATGCTGAGTTGGTTCAAATAATTTGAGAGCTGGGGATGCAGCAGTCCATGTTTAATGTGAACACTTGTGGCCCAGATGATGAAAATTTTACAGGCAGCATGAGAGACATAGTGCTACAAAATGCCCCTTCAATGTCCTTTGGGTCACTGATGGCCATACTGGCCCCATACATTGGTTGTCCTCTACATGAGATAACGACCATGATAGCCAGCCTGGGTGAAGGAGAGGAGACAAGCAAAAAGGGGTCCGAAAGGTGGCTAAGTCCAAACACCCAAGAAATGCTCGGGATTTTATCCCAAAGGGACCAAGCAAGACTAGCCGTAAGCAGATGTGGCTTGACTTGCCTGCAGCAGGGGTCGATAAAAAGAAAATTGACCAGCAGCCAAATGCAGTTCTGTTTGCCTTGTGGCAGCAATTGCAAACTGAACAACATTTTACTAAATGTCCAGAAACAGGTAGCAAGGTGTTTTCTGTGGATTTAAAGGATTTTTTGATTGCTCCTGAGGAGGCGGATGAAATGTTCCATTTCAATTAGGGAACAGGCCAAGGTGCTTGTCTTTTGGGGGCAGGTGAGGACCAGAGGCCTCATGTTGAATTGGCAATAATGAAGCTGATGCTCTGGCTAAGGTAAGGTGGCTGGAGAGAGCTCCAGCAGCTGATGTAGCTGGGCGCCTGCACTGGAGAATGCAGCATGCTGACTGCAAGGCCGGGTGGTCGATGGCTTGCCAGGTGCCTCATAAATCTGAGAACAAATGCTCCTGATGAGCAGATGTGCTCCTGATGAGCAGACAGGTGCCCCTGATAGGCAGATAACTCGTGTGACAGTGCCCCTGACATGGTGGCAGGTGGATCTTGTGGGACCACTGCCAAAGTCAGAGAGTTACTGGTCTTTTGTTTGTATGGCCTTGTGGGGCCCCAAACCAAGCAAGATACCTATTCCTGCAACCATCCTTTCTCAAGATGGCAAACTGGCATATATCTTACCAGAGGGGTGAGAACTTCCCCTATTGGTACCAATAACCCTTCTGTATTTTCGCCCATAGTGTTCTGGCTGCAGGCACTGCACCAGAGTCACCTGGGTACATACGTACGTTGGCATGAACTTCACATCTATGTGAAGTTCACTATACACTGAACTTCACATCAGTATGACTACAAGATTCCCATGGAAAATCACACCAATGATGACTACTAACCGGACGTGTGCGACTAAAGGACAGAACTACAGGACAAGCCTTAAGCCATATCAAACAGACAATAGGTTGTATAAATAAAAGGGTCATTTATCCTCACTAAAGGAACATCGTGGAAGATTTTGAACACGTAGATTGTACAGTGAGGGACCCTGAAGGGGTGGATTGTGGTGAAAATAGAATAATTTAGCCAGGCTCCCTTGACATTTCTTGTAAACAAGTTGTGTGCGGGTGGAGTTAGTGCACATGTGCACCCATGTATCTTTATAGTTAATTGCTATTGAGTGTTCTTCAGTTTGTGAAGCAGAGCTGGCCAGCAGAGCTTGAGTCTAAAAATAGAGCATGTTTACTCTGCTGGCAGCTGCTAAGTTTTTCTTTGGACTTTGCTGGTAGCAGTTGAGTTTGAGTTTCTCCTGTGGACTGCTTAACTCTTAGCGTGTGTGTGCTGAATAAAGACTATTCCTTCTTCAACCAAGGCTCCAAGGACCTTTTTGCCAGTTACCTAGCTCATAGACCTGTATATGAAGGGTTTCTGAATGGGCTCGAGGGGTCTATCAGCTCCAGACCCTAGCCCTAGATCTACAGACATGAACAGAAATGTGTCCCCAATGACTGCAGTCAGGTTCAGTGCTACTTGCCATCTCAGGAAGCCACTGTGGGTCTTGGAATGTATCCCCTGCAGATAAGGGGGGACTACTGTCTAGTAAAGCAAATTAACATACCCACCATCTCCTATAGTCTGTTTTTTGTTTGTTTGCTTTTGTGGCAAGAGCAGCTAAGACCTACCCACTTAGCAGGAATTCCAAATACAGCACAATCTTGTTACCTAGAGTCCTGGTGTTGTACATTAGATCTCCAGACTTGTTTATCCTACATTTCTGCTACTTTGTATCCTCTGACCTCTATCTCCCTGTTTCCACCCCCATCCCACCCCACACCCCTGGTAACCACTGTTTTATTCTCTATGTCTGTACATTTAACATTTTAATTTTTTTTTTATATTCTACATATAAGTGAGATCATGTAATATTTTTCTTTCTGTGTCTGGCTTATTTCACTTAGCTTAATCTTTGTCTCTCTCCTTCTTTTGCTCTTTACGACCCCTCACATTAAGTAAGACCTCCCGTTGCTTGCAGGAAAGGATTTTAAGGGTATCATTAAGAAAATTTACTATTGCCTCAAAAGACATTGGGATATCGGGATAGACAGACTCCTAGAAATATGTAGGGTTGAATGTTTACTCCATTTCACTAAAGGTTACTCAAATAATTAAAGTAGTTGGGAAAAAATTATTGGTGGAAAAACGTGGCTATTTTTTCTCAGGTAGATAATAGTCTTATTATTTTGTTAAAGCTTTACAGAACTCATTCAATACATTTCAACCTTTTTTTTTTCGGAATATCATAACCCCTTTGATGATCAAGGCTGTGTACACATTTTATTTAGAGGGGACGCTGGTGAAAGCATCTCCTGCTGGCAGTCCTGGCCCGAGGCTCATCCCTCTGTATTGTTTGGAGATTGCACCCACTTCCTTGGTTTCAAATTCCATTGCCACCCAGTATGTGATTCTAGCCTCCACATCTTAGATCATGTCCATTCATATGTCTTAAACTGTGCCTTGGACCTTTACACACTTGTGTAATTTTTTCTTCATAAAATCAATATGCGTAAAATTAGCCACCATTCTTTCTTGGTTAGTGGAGGCTAAAGAATTATGAATTATAATCCACTCTGAAAACATTGACACTCAGATATTTTTTAAAAAATACTGACCCACCTCCTTGCACGCTGAAGCCATATTTGGCCACCATCATGCTGGGCATAGCCTGGGTTTCCCAGGCGGTGGAGGAGCCTGGTGTTAGTTACCAAACCACTTTTCCTAATAAGATGCTCCTGAGAGGAGAGAGAGGCTGCTTGGAAAGTCAGAGCATTTTTTCCCAAGGTTATTTCTTTATTATTAAAAAGAAGTCTGTTGCACATTGGCACCAGATTGAAAGTTAATAGAAAGTTCATCCTCCAGACGTCTCTTTAGGTGAATCTGCCTCAGACGCTCCAAATTAGATTCACTCCTCAATTTCCTTGTCTCTTCTAAGGATATTACCATTTTTCCAATTACTTTCACTCAAAACCTTGGAGTTGTCTGTGACAGATCTTTCTGCTTTTCTCACTATGTCAAAAATTAAAAATGTCTTGCTGTTCCCCCGACACCTTCCAAATCCAGACCTTCAGTGATTCATTTTTATGCCACTTGCCAACCATTTGACTGGATTTCAAGAATATTGTCCCCACACCACATCTCATCTCTAATTATGGCACCAAATAAGAACTTCCCAAGCAACATGTCACTCCTCTGCCAAAAAAATCTAAATCGTTTCTCTGTAACATCTTGAAATCAGGCTCTCCTGGCCAGGGTCTCCACACTCTCTGTTGGCTCTATGTTTCCAACTTATTTCCCATTATTTTTGAATGTGAAGCTTCCGTTTGGATATGGTCAGTATCTTTATTTTCCTTGAATTTAGTGTTTTCTCTTTTTTATTAAATCTGTTTATTCTTCAGTGCTTTGCTTCTATCCCATCTCAAATCTGAAGCTTAGACAGCTAGCCTGGTTTTCAACAGTCTCTCACATCTCTCAGCTCTGATGTTAACCCCAGCCCTACTCTCAGTGGGCCCTAAATTATACCTTTAAGTTGCTGTTAGCATCGCCCAGTGAAAAGGTAGCCTGTGCACAGGTAGTTTAACATGGGGTCTGATGGATCCTGGAGCTTTTAGGCCATTGTATCTTACCTGCTCATGACCTGCCAGGCTAGCCTTTATTATTCTCTTTACTAAATCTGACCACATACAAAAGTGATTTTTTTTTTGATTCTTCCTTCTCATTGCTGCTCCTGATTATAATCTAGAAACACGTTCTTACATTAAAATTGTTTCTGGGGCCGGCCCCGTGGCTCACTTGGGAGAGTGCAGTAGTGGTAGCACTGAGGCTGCAAGTTTAGATCCTATATAGGGATGGCTGGTGCACTCACTGGCTGAGTGTGGTGCATACAATACCATGCCGAGGGTTGTGATCCCCTTACCAGTCAAAAAAAAAATAAATAAATTGTTTCTGATGTTGATTATCTTGGTCATAGAGACTCAATAGGAGGGTATAGATGTTTTCCTGTGACTGAAATGGGCTCAAAAGTCTTTTGAACAGAATTGATTCATTGAATACAAACAAAACAAAACAAAAACCCTAAGTTAGTAGAGTATCTGAAGGAACATATTTAAATGATGTGAAACAAGATTGAGTATGATTTCCTAACTCATTTTGGATACTAATCCTAAAGCTAAAATTATAAACTTAAATCTTGGTATAATTCTTTTCACGTGAATCTTGCACACTGGTAAACTTTTTGCAACCAAGAACCATCCATTTTCCATCTACACAACTTCCCAAGTCCTGGCACAAAGTGTAATACCCTTTAATTATTTTATATTTTTATATTATTTTTTTAAGACAGGGGTTGTCAGTCTATAGCCTGCAGACAAAATCTGGCCAGCTAATTGCTTTTTAAATAAAGTTTTACTGGAACATACAAACACCCAATTTATTTATATATTATTAGTTACATATTGTCTATGACTACTTTTGCCCTAGGACTGCAGTTGAGTAGCTGTGACAGAGACCACCTGGCTGCAAAGTCTAAAATATTTACTGTCTGGTTCTTTAGAGTAAAGTTTTCTACCCTAGGTTTAGGAAGATACTATGACAAGAAATATCTGTATGCTTTTAGCCTTGTGACGTTGAAATGGTAGGAAGCACAAGACAGCACTTTTGAGTTGTGAAAAAGTGTGAAATGAATAAGAGTAAATAATCATCCAGGAACAGAATCAAATTTCTCCTCCTGTTAAAGTTTTCCCTGCTGAGAGCCCGAGGCGACAGCGGCCGAGAACTGGGAAAGGCGGCAAACCAGAGACAGAGAGCGAGCACCCGACCTGGCACAGCACTGTGAGTGATTCCTGGCAAAGCTCTGTTCGGGGAGTGGATGCCCACGCGGCTCCCGCCTGCACCACCAGCCCACTCACCTCTGGTGCTGCCTCCATTTTCCCAGGTGCGGGCAGCTCCACCCTGCTCGGCCATCACTGAGCCCACCCACTTGCTGGCCTGGCGCCAGGCTTTCCGGAGCCTGCGGACCGGCCTTGGCTCCCACTCCCTCCGCGGTTCTCTGGCAGGGCTGGTGGCGGAGGGCGTCCCGGGCCAGTTTCGGGAGGGCAAGGAAGTACGGGCGGGCCGACTGTCACTCCACCATACCCTGGACTCCGGCCCCAGGTAAACTCCCTGTTACTGGGAGGGAGATACCATCTGTGCGGCCACCAGTTTGGAAAAAAGCCTAACGAATTTCTGGTTGGGAATAGTGTGGTAGGAGAGTTCCCAGGTCCGCTTGAACCTGCCGGAGACCAGGCTGCAGGTGGGCGCTAGACTTGGTTTATACTGGGGGGATACAAAGGTGAACAAGACCCGAGAAAGATCTACATAGTGCTACAAAGGCACCCAGAGAGACCGGTCGTCTGTGCCCAGCAGAAACCTGGTAGACTTCCTGGGCGAGGCGGCGCCGAGCAGGGTCTTGAAGGCCCAGCTGTTAGACGAGGGGTGCAGAAGACAAGCCCCAGCCCAGCACAGTGCGCACAGAGTGGGGAGACGTGCGGCCAGGGAGGCGGAGACTCGACAAAAACCACACACCCAGTGGGGTCGCTACTGCACGATCTAACAGCCTGGGCCAGAGCACACGGAACAGGGAGAAGTCCTGCACAGGAAGTGAAAGCTCAACAGAGATCACACACCCTGTGGTACGTGACCCACCAGCCCAGCAGAGTCCAAGCTGACCAGAAAGGTGGCTCCCCGGAGAAGCCCAAGACCACACACACAAGGCACTAGAGGCCAACTGAGCAGTCACGGAGGGAGCCACACGAAATTGGCAACCACAGCAACATCCTAGTTAGTCATTAGTCTCAAACCGGTGGACGGTGAAACCCCCGGCCACAATGAATAAACACCAAAAAAAAGATACCAGAAATACAAAAAATCAAGAAAGTACACCACCAAAAGTTAATAAATCTCAAACTCTAGATCCTATAGAACAAGAAGCCCTTGAAATGACTGACAAGGAATTTCGAGTGATAATTCTAAGGAAACTGAATGAGATACAAGAAAACTCAGCTAGACATCATGATGAAATGAGGAAAAGTATACAGGATCTGAAAGAGGAAATGTATAAGGAAATCAATGTCCTGAAAAAAAATGTAGCAGAACTTGCTGAACTGAAGAAGTTATTCAACGAAATAAAAAACACAACGGAGAGTTTAACCAGCAGGCTTGTCGAAGTTGAAGAGAGAACCTCTGAACTTGAAGATGGGCTGTTTGAAATAACACAAGCAGACAAAAAGAAAGAAAAAAGAATCAAGGACATTGAAGAAAATCTGAGAGAGATATCAGACAACCATAAGCGATCAAATATCCGAGTCATGGGTATTCCAGAAGGGGAGGAAAATGGAGATTCCATTGAAAACATATTCAAAAAAATAGTGGCAGAAAACTTCCCAGGTATAGGAAAAATCACAGATCTTCAGATCCAGGAAGCTCAACGATCTCCAAACGTATTCAACCCAAAAAGGCCTTCTCCTAGACATGTCATAGTCAAATTGGCAAAACTCAGAGACAAAGAGAGAATCTTAAAAGCTGCAAGAGAGAAGCGTCAAATCACCTATAAGGGAGCCCCAATCAGGTTAACATCAGACTTTTCATCACAAACCCTAAAAGCTAGAAAGGAATGGGATGATATTTTCAAAATACTAAAAGACAAAGATTGCCAGCCAAGAATACTCTACCCTGCAAGGCTATCCTTCCGAAATGAGGGGCAAATAGTATATTTCTCAGACAAACAAAAACTGCGGGAGTTCACTACCACAAGACCACCCTTACAAGAAATCCTCAAGGGAGTACTGGGTTTGGTTCCTGAAAAATAACTACCACTGCCATAAAAACCCAAGAAAAATCTAAACCCACTAGTATAATAAAAATGGCATTCATGAAGAGAAAACAAGCTAACAAAAACACTATCTACAACCTAAGGAACCAACAAACACAGAAAACAAACAGTAAATCAGAAAGCAAGGAACAAAAGACACTTAAGACAACCAACCAACCAATAAAATGCTAGGAATAAATCAACACCTTTCAATAACAACTCTTAATGTAAAAGGCTTAAATTCCCCAATTAAAAGACACAGATTGGCTGACTGGATCAAAAAGCAGGACCCAACTATATGCTGCCTACAAGAGACCCACCTCACCCATAAAGATTCACACAGACTAAGAGTGAAAGGATGGAAAAAGATTTACCATGCAAACAGAAAAGAAAAACGAGCTGGAGTAGCTATTCTTATATCTGACAAAATAGACTTTAAACTAAAAACCATAAAAAGAGACAATGAGGGACACTACTTAATGATAAAAGGACTGATCCATCAAGAAGACATAACAATCATAAATATGTATGCACCCAATGTTGGAGCAGCCAGATTTATAAAACAAACTCTATTAGACCTAAAGAAGGAAATAGACACTAATACCATAATAGCAGGGGACCTGAACACCCCACTGTCAATATTAGACAGATCATCTAGGCAAAGAATCAGTAGAGAAACACAAGATCTAAACAAGACTCTAGACCAATTGGAATTGGCAGATATCTACAGAACATTCCACCCAACAACCTCAGAATATTCATTCTTCTCAGCAGCACATGGATCATTCTCCAGGATAGATCACATATTAGGTCACAAATCAAGTCTCAATAAATTCAAAAAAATTGCAATTATCCCATGTATCTTCTCAGACCACAATGGATTAAAACTAGAAATTAATAACAAACGAACCTCTGGAAACTATACAAACACATGGAAATTAAACAGCATTCTACTTAATGACATATGGGTCCAAGAAGAAATCAAGCAGGAAATCAAAAAATTTATTGAAACTAATGAAAACAATGATACATCATACCAAAACCTGTGGGATACTGCAAAAGCAGTATTGAGGGGAAAATTTATTGCATTAAATGCTCACTTCAGAAGAATAGAAAGATGGCAAGTGAACAACCTAACACTTCACCTTAAAGAACTAGAAAAACAAGAACAATCCAAACCTAAAGTTAGCAGACGGAAAGAAATCATTAAGATCAGAGCAGAACTGAATGAAATTGAAAACCAAAAAACAATTCAAAAGATCAACGAATCAAAAAGTTGGTTTTTTGAAAAGATAAATAAAATTGACAAACCATTAGCATGGCTAACAAAAAAAAGAAGAGAGAAGACTCAAATAACAAAAATTAGAAATGAAAAAGGCGATATTACAACTGATTCATCTGAAATACAAGGAATCATTCGAGACTACTATAAACAACTATACGCCAACAAATTTGAAAATCTGGAGGAAATGGATAAATTTCTGGACACACACAAGCTCCCAAAACTGAACCGTGAAGACGTAGAAAATTTGAACAGACCAATTACAATAAAGGAGATTGAAGCTGTTATCAGAAGGCTCCCAACAAAGAAAAGCCCAGGACCAGATGGATTCACAGCAGAATTTTACCAAACATTCAAACAGGAATTGACACCGATTCTTTACAAACTATTCCAAAAGATTGAAACAGACGCAAATCTCCCAAACTCATTCTATGAAGCAAACATCATCCTGATACCAAAACCAGGTAAAGATATAACCAAAAAAGAAAACTACAGGCCAATATCCCTGATGAATATAGATGCAAAAATCCTCACTAAATTACTAGCAAACAGAATACAGCAACACATACGAAAAATTATTCATCACGATCAAGTGGGATTCATCCCAGGGATGCAAGGTTGGTTCAACATACGCAAATCAATAAATGTGATACACCATATTAATAAACTCAAACACAAGGACCATATGATCATCTCTATAGATGCTGAAAAAGCATTTGATAAAGTTCAGCACTCATTCATGACAAAGACCCTCTATAAGTTAGGTATAGAGGGAAAGTATCTCAACATAATTAAAGCCATATATGCCAAACCCACAGCCAATATCATCCTGAATGGGCAAAAGCTGAAAGCTTTTCCTTTAAGAACAGGAACTAGACAAGGATGCCCACTCTCACCACTCCTATTCAACATAGTGTTGGAAGTACTAGCCAGAGCAATCAGAGAAGAGAAGGAAATAAAGGGCATCCAGATTGGAAAAGATGAAGTCAAACTGTCCCTGTTTGCAGATGACATGATCCTATATATCGAACAGCCTAAAACCTCTACAAAAAAACTGCTAGAATTGATAAATGATTTCAGCACAGTAGCAGGATACAAAATCAACACTCAAAAATCAGTAGCATTTCTTTTCTCCAATAGTGAACATGCAGAAAGAGAAATCAAGAAAGCCTGCCCATTTACAATAGCCACCAAAAAAATAAAATACTTAGGAATTGAGTTAACCAAGGAGGTGAAAAATCTCTATAATGAGAACTACAAAACACTGCTGAGAGAAATTAGAGAGGATACAAGAAGATGGAAAGATATCCCATGCTCTTGGATTGGAAGAATCAACATAGTGAAAATGTCCATACTACCCAAAGTGATATATAAATTCAATGCAATCCCCATCAAAATTCCAAAGACATTTTTCTCAGAAATGGAAAAAACTATTCAGACATTTATATGGAACAATAAAAGACCACGCATAGCCAAAGCAATGCTGAGCAAAAAAAATAAAGCTGGAGGCATAACACTACCTGATTTTAAGCTATACTACAAAGCTATAATAACCAAAACAGTATGGTACTGGCATAAAAACAGACACACTGACCAATGGAATAGAATAGAGAATCCAGAAATCAACCCACACACTTACTGTCAGCTGATCTTTGACAAAGGCATCAAGCCTATTCAGTGGCGAAGGGACTGCCTCTTCAGCAAATGGTGCTGGGACAACTGGATATCCATATGCAGGAGAATGAAACTTGATCCATACCTCTCGCCGTATACTAAAATCAACTCAAAATGGATTAAGGATTTAAATATACACCCTGAAACAATAAAACTTCTTAAAGAAAACATAGGAGAAACACTTCAGGAAATAGGACTGGGCACAGACTTCATGAATACGACCCCAAAAGCACGGGCAACCAAAGGAAAAATAAACAAATGGGATTATATCAAACTAAAAAGCTTCTGCACAGCAAAAGAAACAATTCACAGAGTTAAAAGACAACCAACAGAGTGGGAGAAAATATTTGCAAAATATACATCTGACAAAGGATTAATATCCAGAATATATAAGGAACTCAAACAACTGTACAAGAAGAAAACAAGCAACCCAATTAAAAAATGGGCAAAAGAGCTAAGTAGGCATTTCTCTAAGGAAGATATACAAATGGCCAACAGACATATGAAAAACTGCTCAACATCACTCAGCATCCGGGAAATGCAAATCAAAACCACATTGAGATACCATCTAACCCCAGTTAGGATGGCTAAAATCCAAAAGACTCTGAACGATAAATGCTGGCGAGGCTGCGGAGAAAAAGGAACTCTCATACATTGTTGGTGGGACTGCAAAATGGTGCAGCCTCTATGGAAAATGGTATGGAGGTTCCTCAAACAATTGCAGATAGATCTACCATACGACCCAGCTATCCCACTGTTGGGAATATACCCAGAAGAATGGAAATCATCAAGTCGAAGGTATACCTGTTTCCCAATGTTCATCGCAGCCCTCTTTACAATAGCCAAGAGTTGGAACCAGCCCAAATGCCCATCATCGGATGAGTGGATACGGAAAATGTGGTACATCTACACAATGGAATACTACTCAGCTATAAAAAAGAATGAAATACTGCCATTTGCAACAACTTGGATGGACCTTGAGAGAATTATATTAAGTGAAACAAGTCAGGCACAGAAAGAGAAATACCACATGTTCTCACTTATTGGTGGGAGCTAAAAATTAATATATAAATTCACACACACACACACACACACACAGACACACACACACACACGCACACAAACTGGGGGGGGGGAGAAGATATAACAACCACAATTATTTGAAGTTGATATGACAAGCAAACAGAAAGGACATTGTTGGGGGGGAGGGAGGGAGGGAGAAGGGAGGGAGGTTTTGGTGATGGGGAGCAATAATCAGCCACAATGTATATCGACAAAATAAAATTAAAAAAAAAAAAAAAAAAAAAGTTTTCCCTGCTGTCCCCACCAAATTCATTGTCTCCTCTTCTGTGCTACAATGCACTGTTCTAACAATAAAATCGTTAAAATTGTTTATGTATTTGGCTTCCTAATTAAATTATACTCTTTAAGGAACAAGGGGCATATTACAATCATCTTCAATACTCTAATACCTACAACTGTGCCCTGTAAATGCCAGGTGCTCAGTAACTGCTCATTACAGGAAAGAATAAATGGATGGTTATTGTAAGTGAGAGATTACAATCCAGGCATTAAAAGACAACTTTTATCTCTTGGCACTTATGAGTGAGCACATGCGGTATTTATCTCTCTGTGCTTTGCTTATTTCATTCAACATAAGTTTCTCCAAGCTCATCCATGTTGTTGCAAATGGGAGACTTTTACCCTTTTTTAATGTCAGAGCAATATTCCATGGAGCTAAGAGAGAAAAAGGAAGGAAAGAAAAACCACAGTGGTGCATTGGACTTGCAGAGGGAGAGAGACCATACCTTGGGATACAAAGTGGGGTGGGGGAAAGAGAGCGGGGGAGGGAGGTCGGGGATAATTGGGTGGGGGACACGGGGTAGAATCGCAATTTATGGTAACGGGCATGCTGCCAATATTGTTTTGGCCATTACATCTTGGGCACGAGTGGTGACGATCAGCTTTGTACCCCATGAATATTCATAACCAATAAATAAAAAACACAACTTTAAGTATTTCTATTTATTTTATTCCTTCAGAGTTTGGAGGAAATATTTTCAATAAAAAGGCTGACCCAACATCGTTAGAAATGATGAAACAATGTTATTTGTACACATGACCTAAAGAGATGACAGAGGTTGAAATCACTAAAAGTTTCACGATGAAATGGATTTTAAAAGGTTCGTAGATAAATTCAATTAATTAACATAAGGTATTGGTGGGACATCCCTGTCCTATTTCGAGAATAGCAATGTTGTCTTTTTGTCAAGCAGTCTGGCTTGACATTACTGATTGGGATAGAATATTTCGATCTTAATATAGGAAACCTAATGTTCATATCAATTGGGTTGTTTGCCAGTCTCAGCCTCTTTTCATTTATTTACATGTTCATTTCTTTTTTTATTTAAATATCAATAATAGATCATGTGTCTTATATTCAGGGACTGAGTTACTTGCATTTACTTAAAAAAATATCCAACAATTCTGTGAAGTATGCGTATTTATTTTTATTTTCTAGGTTAGGGAACTCTTATAAAAATGCATAATTTGTCATTGGTGTAGAAGCTAGTGAGAGACAAGACCTTGTCATCACCAGATGCATTTTGGTATCACTGACCACCGGGGTAAACACAGTTAAATCACTTGATCTTACTGGACAGGGATGTGTCTTCTTACTAACTCTTGCATATTATTCCTGAAAGTGTAAAATTGGTGTATTTGTCTTCTACCCCTGTTGTAACAAATTAACACAAATTCTGTTGCTAGAGAAAACACAAATCTACTACCTCACAGGCCCGTAAATCAGAATGCTGGGGACAGTGTGTCCCAGCAAGGATTTTTGCTTAGAATATCATTAGATCAAAGTCAAGGTCCCTTGATTCCTGCAATCCTTCTGGAGGCTCTGGGAATAAATCTGCTCCCATGTGCATTTAGGTCATGGGACAAATTCAGTTCCTTGTAGTCCTGGGACTGAGGTCTGACTTTCTCACTGGCTGCCACCTGGAGGCTGCCCCGGCTCCTTCAGGCAACCTGAGCTCCTTATCACGTCGTGCTCTCCATCTCCAAACCAGCACTGGCCAGACTCATCCTCCCGCTTACATTCATCTCTCTGGCTTCCCCTTCCGCCGCACCTCTCTTGCCTCCAGCCACAGAAACGTCATGTGATTATATTGAGGCCACGTGGATAAGCCATGAAAATTTCTCACCTTAAGGGTCACAGCTTTAGATTACATCTGCAAAGTCCCCTTTGCCATGTAAGGTGACATTCAGAGGTTCCAGGAATTAGGCAATATCTTTGAGATGAACTTCTTTGGGGGTGATTCTGCCTATTACACTCAGTTGGACCCCTTTCTTAGATAGAGAATTCTTTTTTTTTTTATTGTTTGTGTATATTCATGAGATACAAAGCTGATTGTCACCCTTCGTGCCCAAGATCTGAAGGCCAGATCCATACTGGCAGCAAGCACCTTACCACAAATTGTGTTTGTACCCCACGTCCCCCACCCAATGATCCCCCACTTCTCTCCCCTCCCCCTCCCCCCACTCTGCTTTGTATCCCAAGGTATATTCTCTCCCTCTGCAAGTCCAATGCACCACTGTGGTCTTTCTTTCCCTCCTTCTTTCTCTGTTAGCTCCCACTTATGAGTGAGTACATGTGGTACTTATGCCTCTATGTTTTGCTTATTTCACTCAACATAAGTTTCTCCAAGCTCATCCATGCTGTTGCAAATAGGAATATTTCACTCTTTTTTATGGCAGAGTAGTATTCCATGGTGTATGTATACCACATTTTCCTTATCCAATCACCCAGTGATGGACATTTAGGTTGGTTCCATGTCTTAGCTATTGTAAACAGAGCAGCAATGAACATGGGAGTGCAGGTATCCCTTTGACAAGATGATTTCCATTCCTCTTGTTATATAACAGAAGTGGGATTGCTGGATTGTATGGAAGATCTATCTGTAGTTGTTTGAGAAACCTCAATACTGTTTTCCATAGTGACTGTACTAATTTACAGTCCTTGACTTCAAATTATACTACAAAGCTATTGTAACCAAAACAGCATGGTTCTGGCATAAAAATAGACACTCAGACCAGTGAAGCAGAAGTGACAGCCCAGATATCACCCCTCAGGCTTACAGCCATCTGATATTGGACAAAGGCAACAAAAATCTACATTGGGGAAAAGATAGAGAATTCTTTGGCAAAAAGTATGTATGTCAGAATGTGCTGTAACAATAAATGACCTCAAAATCTCAAAGCTTATGAAAACATAGGTTTATTTCTTGATTGTATTTCAATCAAATTTTGCTTTCTGTTTCACCCTGAATCATCTCTCTAGGACCCAAGGTGACAAAGCACCCTTTATCTAGAACATTGCCAGGGATCACAGGACATGATGTGTAACCTTACACTTCTACCCAGAAGTGACACAGGTCACTTCTCCAATTTGGCTGAAGCAGGTCATGTGGTTTTGTACACCACGCCCCTCCATGAAAATCAATGCAAAGAGGAAAATAGGATATTAGGTGTAAAATAATATAATGTGCTATCGTATGCAAGCTTCTTATCATTGCTGGATCTTCTGTTTTGTTTTCTCAAACAATCTGCTCTGATTCTTTAATGCTAGGAGAGCATACATAGTATTACAAGAGAATTTTATTCCCAGTTCTGGGATTATAAGTAGAACATTCTGATGATTCATACATAGCAAGCCAGTATCTAGACTAAAACAAAGTAATAGAAGAAAAGACTTTAGTAAGGACACTAAGTAAACCCCAAGTTATAAACCTATCATAAGTCAGAGAAGTATAAGAATTATTTTGGTTATATTTTCGAAAATCCTAAAAAACAAAACAAACAAACAAAAAACTAGAAAATGGCAAGAAGTAATTAAGAAAATGCTGACAGTTCTCAAAATTAAAGACATTTAAATGTTAAGGCTTAGAGTTGTGTTGGATGTTGTCCAAATAATCTTCGAACCCTAACTTTTGAAATCACTGCGATCACTCTAATCTTCAAATAAATACCACTTTTTCTTTACAGAGAGAGAGAGAGAGAAAAAAAAAAAGCATTCCAGAAAGAGTACTAACACACTTAGCATCTCCCTAGCACATTACCAAGTAGAAGGAATAGTTTTTTTTCTTTTCTTTTTTTTTGCTTTGCACCAAGCACAGCTGCTATCACTCAAGCATCATGGGACTAACACTATAGATTATGGTTGAATGTGCAGGTTGGCTGCAGGGGCCACTCCTGTATGCTGGACTGCAGGTTACCATGAGGGAAGGACACTGAGGGGGGTGGCGGGGGGAGCTGCTATGTATATTCCTAATAAACAGCTAGTGTCATGCTAGCATATGGAAGGCCAAGTTGTTGTAGAGGCTGCACAGACATGTAAGAAACTGTCCTGGGCTTTCCTTACATTACATTTTGTGTCTACTGTCCTTGGCTCCTTTGGAGTTAATGTCAATGGCAGCAACATAATGTATAAGTTAACTTATACATCATGTGGATCATTGTTATATATTTGTTAACTATAATCTTCTTGTGCACATGCAGGAAAACTTAGCTCAACTGTCCCCTCTCTTCTCTTGTCACACTGTGTAATGAAGCATCACATGCTCTCTGCACCTTTAGGATCATTTATCAGTTTCCTGCTATAACTCCTATGCCTGACTTGTAAAGTTTTGTACACTGATCTCGCCCTGCTCTTTAGGGTGAGCTCACTGATTCAATCTTGCTATGGGCACCTAGTGCTGACAAAATATCTTGCACTTAAAAACAACACCAGTAGCAACAACAACGTCAAGTTGAACAGCATCTGTATGGAATCAAATGCCACATTAATGCAGAATTGTAGAGATGTGGACCATGTTTCCAGGCACTATCAAATCAAAAGGACTAGTAAGTACAGTATAAGTCACAGTAAGTTCTTTGAAATTTAGCTTTGTATAGTAGTTGAATGCCAAGAACAGGGTGCAGAATTATGCTATGGCAAAATAGGACACAGGGCCATCTTTCAGGAGGACAAAAGAGGGAAGGACTTACCCACTAACCAGCCCCCTTTTCTGCTTGGGTGAATGTTCACCCCCAAGGCTCAACCCCCCCCCCCAACATACACACATTTCCAGCTGCACACACGTGAGCCAGGAGGGATGCCCAGCAGAGTCCTGACCAGCTGAGAAGGGCGACCCTGGCTGTGGGTGAGGTGCGTGCTGTGCAGGTGCATGTCAGGGCCTGCTGGACCGTGTGCGTGGAAGACAATGAAAGCCCATGCCCTGCAGAGCCAGAGAGAGAGGCCACATGCAGACAAAGCATGTGCAACTGCTTGGGCACTTCACTGGAAAAATGCATCTGTTCGTTGCCCATCCTCTGTGGATTCTACAGCCCGAGAGTGTGAATCTCTTTCCCAAACCCTCCAGATTTTAAAAATAGAACATCGACCAGACCCCTGGAACATATTTCTAAAGGAAAAAATTGCAAGATTTGTGTTTAAAGCAAATAAAGTTTAATGCAATTCTAAGTAGGAGTTTCAGTAGCTGTTTAATTTGTAAAAATAAGCTCACACTTTCTACTTCAAATAAGGTCCAACAGTAAAAGACTAAACAGTGAAAAAAATAGCTCATGTAAGAAAAGAAAATGCCTGATTACCTATTTTAATTTGGGGTCTGCAAGAAAATCTTGATCACTAAGGATAATTACAACTGTAAGTGTGTGATAAGACCATCATTTAAAATAATTCTGGTATTGCATACTATGGTCACAGATTTGGACTAGTGACAAGCTCACAAAATGTTCTTTTAATTCATTCTTTCATTAATTGTTGAGTGAATATTAAGTCCCAGGCACTGTTCTGGCACAGCAGGTTAACAATAATAATAAAAGATGGCTATGTTTTAGAAGATTGCACACTCTGGTGGAAGAAAGAAGATAAATAAGAAATAAGATAAATAAGAAAGCAATTATAAAACTCAAAGGAGATTTGGTGAGAGTCAATGACGGGAAAGCTGGGGGTTTGCAGATGGAGCACTGATTCTGGGCTGTCAGGTTCCAAGAGAAGACTCTAGAGAACCTGATAGCCAAAAGCAGACTTAAAGAAAAGCTGGAGATTGGCAGCCCCTGGTATTGGGGAGGGGAGCAGGAGGCCTCCTTGGAGAGGAAAAGCAGATACAGAGGTCATTTCTAGGAGATGTGACCTTCAAAGTACTGCAGGTAATCATTGGGGCTGGAAATATAAATAGGAGTTATATCAGGAAGGGCAGCCCATAAAGAGCTTTCATGCATGAAGTTGTGAGTCACTGGAAGATTTCAAACAAGAGAATGAAACAATAGATTTGTGTCTTTGAAATATTATGGTAACAGCTGAGAGGAGTGAGGTAGGAATCAGGAGGATAAGTTATGAGGTCGTCTCTGTAACCCAGTGAGGAAACAGTAGAGTCTTAATCTGAGGTTTTGGTGGTGGAAATAGAGAGAAGTGATTTGTTGAATGCGAATCCACATCATTGTGGGAAAGAGTGAACGAGCTGAATGAGGTGAGAACAAGTCAAGATTATTCCCAGATTTCTGGTTTGACCAACTCAGTGGAATATAGAAATATTCATCAAATGAGGAATACAGGAGGAGGCGCAAGTTTAGGGGAAGGGAGTGTGGGCATGGGAATAAGAAATAGGATCATTTAGCATAATTTCACTTGTTTGCTCTACTAGCAAAATCGATGTTGACATGAAATGGTCATGAAATTAGCCAACCATTTAATCCACACAACTTTCAAAGTTTTAAAGCCAATGTTTGTCACATACAAAAGCAATTTGAATTGCTATTAGTCTTCTATATCCTTTTCAAAATAGATGTTGAATTATATTTTCATTGAATGATTTGATCCTTACTCATGGTCTTGTGCAACACCACGATGATTTTATTGTCCTGCAGCATTTATTGGAATTGATGTAGTTCAAAATCAGATGTGATTTTAATATGCATTAGTGGATCTTGCCTGTGGGGTGTTCTAATGGTAATTTTTCTATTTTTTGTTCTCTCTCTCTCTCTTCCCTGCCCTTGCACACACACACTCTCTCTATCTCTTTTTTATTTTTTAACAATTCCTGACACTCTAGATTCATCTTGTCTTTTTTATGCTGCAGTCCTGGAATCAACCACTTCTCCAATGAGCCCTGGTTCCTGTTACTGGAGAGTGGTAGAAACAAAGTCTGGGCACAAGGTGTGCTCATGGCTAGAGTGCCACTACCTCTTTTCCCTCTCAATGAAGAGAAATAGGATATATGTTTATCTATGCTAACTTGTACATGCACACACAACTATACTGAATTTGTTTTTGTATTTACTTATTGGGATATATATTTTAAAACATGAGATCCTGTGGAGATCTCTGACCACAATCCATCACTACAGAGTTCATTGTAGCCTTCCCTCTTTTCTTAATTTAACTTTCTTCATCAACAGGGACGAACCTGGCTATCATTATTTACTGCATGTGTACTGTCTGTTCAACCTAGTACACAGCAAGAGTAATTATAAAATTCCTAACCCAAACCCTTGTGAGAACGCAGCCAGAGTGCAGTGTTTGTGTACCATGTCTTTTTTCTTCCGCCTTACACTATGCAAAATGTCTTTTTTTTTTTATTCTCTGTTATAAACATCTTTTAATTCTTTTTTTTTTTTTTTTTTACATTTTATTTTGTCGATATACATTGTGGCTGATTATTGCTCCCCATCACCAAAACCTCCCTCCCTTCTCCCTCCCCCTCCCCCCAACAATGTCCTTTCTGTTTGCTTGTCGTATCAACTTCAAGTAATTGTGGTTGTTATATCTTCTTCCCCCCCCCCGGTTTTGTGTGTGTGTGTGTGTGTGTGTGTGTGTGTGTGTGTGAATTTATATATTAATTTTTAGCTCCCACTTCCCCAATGTTCATCGCAGCACTCTTTACAATAGCCAAGAGCTGGAACCAGCCCAAAGTCCATCATCAGATGAGTGGATACGGAAAATGTGGTACATCTACACAATGGAATACTACTCAGCTATAAAAACGAATGAAATACTGCCATTTGCAACAACATGGATGGACCTCGAGAGAATTATATTAAGTGAAACAAGTCAGGCACAGAAAGAGAAATATGCAAAATGTCTTTTTGCAGAGAAACTTAAGTCAATTTCTTTCTTCACTTTTCCTTAAGTATAATCATGTGGCTCATTTGCAATACAGTTTCTTCACAATCTGGTATGTTTTAAAACAGAACTGTGGTTACTAGAAGTGGAAAGGGATATGGAGTGATAAGAAATTAATGAGAAATGGGTTAAGGGACACACAAAATAATTACATACTGTAATGATGAGTAAGTTAACTATCCCGATTTGACCATCACATATTGTACACAACTAGTGATAGTCACCTTTGTACCCCACAGATATGTATAATAAATTATGCTTCAATAAAAAAATAAAATTTGAATTTCAGCAAGTTAGAAAAGAAAATAACATACAGTAAAATTCACTTTTTGTGGTATACAGTTCTGTTGATTTAGACAGATGCATAGGGTTGCATATCTGCTATGGCACTTCAAACAGAACATTTCCATCATCCCCCAAATTCTTGAGTGCTACTCCTTTATAGATAAATCCTTTCCTCTACCCCCAGATCCCAGCAACCACAGATTGCACTGGGATAACTTTTGCTTTTTCCAGAGTGTCACATAAAATGCAGTCGTCTATTACATAGCTTTTGTGGTCTTGCCACTTTCATTGGGCAAAATGCATTTAAGCTTCATCCATGTTATATAAATTAATAGTTTATTTACTTCATTGCCAAGTATGGATGTATTATGGTTTGTCCTTCCATGCACTAGTTGAAGGACATCTGGACATTTTTTTGTCAATTATGACTAAAACTGCTATAAATATCTGTGTAAGGTTTTGTGTGAACATAAATTTTTATTTCTCTTGGGCATATAGCTAGGTTGTGGATTGCTTTTCTGTAGATCCTTTGGGATTATCTGTATAAATAATTACACTGCCCGTGAACAGAGACTATATTATTTTTAAATTTTCTTACGGTCATGTTGTATGTGAATAGAGACGGTTTTTTAAAAAACAATCTCTTCTCTTATGTGACTTTATTTTCCATGTCTTATTTCATTGGCCAGAACTTCCAGTACAATATAAAATAGGAATTTTGAAAGAAGACATCTTTCACTTGCTTCCAAACTTAATAGAAAACTTTCAGTCTCATCATTAAATATGATGTGAGCTCCAACATTTTTTTACTACATTTCGTAGATGCTATCAGGTCAAGAAGTTCCCTTCTATTCATAGATTGCCACAAATTTTTTGTTTGTTTTATCATGAATGTTGAATTCTGTCAAATGCTCTTTTGGCATCTCTTGAGATGGTCATGTTTTTCTTCATTAGTCTGTTAATGTGGTTAATCAAATATATATTTGAAAGTTGAAGCAGGGTACGTTAAACTTACTGTTTATACTTTCTTACCTGCCATTCACCCAGCAACAGATTGCTGTCTATTGTTTGTACCACTCATTTTATATGCCTCTTGCTAAGGTAATGTTCTTCATGTTCGAATGGTCTTCATGGAATCTTGCCATTCCTTATTTCACATGATGTCTAGTAATTATGACCACATTCCAGAAACAAACTTGCCTGGTTTTCTTTCTTTGTTTTGAAGTCACTGTACACAATTTCTTTTTTCCTTTCTGGATATGTGTGTTCCCTAGGATTTACCCTACGCTCATTCTTTCTTTCTTTCTAACTGTCATCTATTCAAGTCTATGTTTTCGATAATCATACATATGCAGGTGACCCCAAAATATTTTTTTTTTTAATTTTATTTTGTCGATATACATTGTGGCTGATTATTGCTCCCCATCACCAAAACCTCCCTCCCTTCTCCCTCCCCCCCTCCCCCCCAACAATGTCCTTTCTGTTTGCTTGTCGTATCAACTTCAAATAATTGTAGTTGTTATATCTTCTTCCCCCCCCCCCCCGGTTTGTGTGTGTGTGTGTGTGTGTGTGTGTGAATTTATATATTAATTTTTAGCTCCCACCAATAAGTGAGAACATGTGGTATTTCTCTTTCTGTGCCTGACTTGTTTCACTTAATATAATTCTCTCAAGGTCCATCCATGTTGTTGCAAATGGCAGTATTTCATTCGTTTTTATAGCTGAGTAGTATTCCATTGTGTAGATGTACCACATTTTCCGTATCCACTCATCCGATGATGGGCATTTGGGCTGGTTCCAACTCTTGGCTATTGTAAAGAGTGCTGTGACAAACATTGGGAAATAGGTATACCTTCGACTTGATGATTTCCATTCCTCTGGGTATATTCCCAACAGTGGGATAGCTGGGTCGTATGGTAGATCTATCTGCAATTGTTTGAGGAACCTCCATACCATTTTCCATAGAGGCTGCACCATTTTGCAGTCCCACCAACAATGTATGAGAGTTCCTTTTTCTCCGCAGCCTCGCCAGCATTTATCGTTCATAGTCTTTTGGATTTTAGCCATCCTAACTGGGGTTAGATGGTATCTCAATGTGGTTTTGATTTGCATTTCCTGGATGCTGAGTGATGTTGAGCACTTTTTCATATGTCTGTTAGCCATTTGTATATCTTCCTTAGAGAAATGCCTACTTAGCTCTTTTGCCCATTTTTTAATTGGGTTGCTTGTTTTCTTCTTGTACAGTTGTTTGAGTTCCTTATATATTCTGGATATTAATCCTTTGTCAGATATATATTTTGCAAATATTTTCTCACACTCTGTTGGTTGTCTTTTAACTCTTTTAATTGTTTCTTTTGCTGTGCAGAAGCTTTTTAGTTTGATATAATCCCAATTGTTTATTTTTCCTTTGGTTGCCCGTGCTTTTGGGGTCGTATTCATGAAGTCTGTGCCCAGTCCTATTTCCTGAAGTGTTTCTCCTATGTTTTCTTTAAGAAGTTTTATTGTTTCAGGGTGTATATTTAAATCCTTAATCCATTTTGAGTTGATTTTAGTATACGGCGAGAGGTATGGATCTAGTTTCATTCTCCTGCATATGGATATCCAGTTATCCCAGCACCATTTGCTGAAGAGGCAGTCCCTTCGCCACTGAATAGGCTTGGTGCCTTTGTCAAAGATCAGCTGACAGTAAGTGTGTGGGTTGATTTCTGGATTCTCTATTCTATTCCATTGGTCAGTGTGTCTGTTTTTATGCCAGTACCATACTGTTTTGGTTATTATAGCTTTGTAGTATAGCTTACCAGACAAGGATGCCCACTCTCACCACTCCTATTCAACATAGTGTTGGAAGTACTAGCCAGAGCAATCAGAGAAGAGAAGGAAATAAAGGGCATTCAGATTGGAAAAGATGAAGTCAAATTGTCCCTGTTTGCAGATGACATGATCCTATATATCGAACAGCCTAAAACCTCTACAAAAAAACTGCTGGAATTGATAAATGATTTCAGCACAGTAGCAGGATACAAAATCAACACACAAAAATCAGTAGCATTTCTTTTCTCCAATAGTGAACATGCAGAAAGAGAAATCAAGAAAGCCTGCCCATTTACAATAGCCACCAAAAAAATAAAATACTTAGGAATTGAGTTAACCAAGGATGTGAAAAATCTCTATAATGAGAACTACAAACCACTGCTGAGAGAAATTAGAGAGGATACAAGAAGATGGAAAGATATCCCATGCTCTTGGATTGGAAGAATCAACATAGTGAAAATGTCCATACTACCCAAAGTGATATACAAATTCAATGCAATCCCCATCAAAAGACCCCAAAATATTAATCTCCAATCCAGAACTGTCTCTGATGAGTTCTACATCCAACATGTTTATCTAGATTTCATTTAGTGATCAACATATATCACCAAACTTACCCTGTCACTCTGCCTCAATCCTTCAAAGCTTCCTATTACTTTTAACCTAAAAGTTATTAACCTATTACTGAAAGTCTGCTTACCCCTCCAGATTTACTTAGTGTTTCTTCCCCAGCTACACTCTTAGTTTAATCATATGGAATATTTTCTGTTCCCACATCATATTACATCATGTTATGTTATGCCTTTGTAAGTGCTATTTCCTCTCTCTGTAATGCTCTTTCTCTTTACATTTCTTCCCATTTTTCAAAGCTTAATTTATTACATTTCTTTTATGAGGCCTCAAACCTATACCTCTTTGCCCTGTTCCATGTCAGGCTGGTGGTGATTACTTACCTGTGCTCTCATAGCATGCATTCTTGACACACTATTATGCTGTAATGTTGTAATTATACTCTAATAATTAGTTTACATGTTTCTCTCTCTCTCTCTCTCTTTCTCTCTCTCTCTCTCACACACACACACACACACACACACACACACACACACACCTCTTAACTATTGCATTTTGGAAGCAGAGACTGTATATCAATCCCTAGACATCTATAAAAGCCATGGTTCATAGTTGGCAATAATTATTTTATTTATTTTATTATTTTATTTTTTGTCAACATACAATGTGGTTGATTATTGTGGCCCATCACCAAAACCTCCCTCCCTCCTCCTTCTCCCCCCTCCCACCCAACAATGTCCTTTCTGTATGCTTGTCGTATCAACTTCAAGGAATTGTAATTGTTATGTCTTCTTCACCCCCTGTTTTTTTTTTATCTTGTGTGTGTGTGTCTCTGTGTGTGTGAATTTATGTATTTATTTTTAGCTCCCACCAATAAGTGAGAACATGTGATATTTCTCTTTCTGTGCCTGACTTGTTTCACTTAATATAATTCTCTCTAGGTCCATCCATGTTGTTGCAAATGGCAGTATTTCATTCTTTTTTTATAGCTGAGTAGTATTCCATTGTGTAGATATACAACATTTTCCATATCCACTCATCCGATGATGGTCATTTGGGCTGGTTCCAACTCTTGGCTATTGTAAAGAGTGCTGTGATGAACACTGGGGAACAGGTATACCTTAAACTTTATGATTTCCATTCCTCTGGGTATATTCCTATCAGTGGGATAGCTAGGTCATATGGTAGATCTATCTGCAATTGTTTGAGGAACCTCTATACCATTTTCCATAGAGGCTGCACCATTTTGCAGTACCACCAACAATGTATGAGGGTTCCTTTTCCTCCACAACCTTGCCAGCATTTATTGTTCAGAGTCTGGGATTTTAGACATCCTAACTGGGGTGAGGTTTTATCTCAGTGTGGTTTTGATTTGCATTTCCTGAATGCTGAGTGATGTTGAGCATTTTTTCATATGTCTGTTGGCCATTTGTATATCTTCCTTAGAGAAATGCCTGTTAACTCTTTTGCCCATTTTTTAATTGGGTTGCTTGTTTTTTTCTTGTAAAGTTGTTTGAGTTCCTTGTATATTCTGGATATTAATCCTTTGTCAGATGTATATTTTGCAAATATTTTCTCCCACTCTGTTGGTTGTCTTTTAACTCTGTTAATTGTTTCTTTTGCTGTGCAGAAGCTCTTTACTTTGATATAATCCCATTTGTTTATTTTTCCTTTGGTTGCCCGTGCTTTTGGGGTCATATTCATGAAATCTGTGTCCAGTCCTACTTCCTGAAGTGTTTCTCCCATGTTTTCTTTAAGAAGTTTTATTGTTTCAGGGTGTATATTTAATTCTTTAATCCATTTTGTGTTGACTTTAGTGTATGGTGAAAGGTATGGGTCTAATTTCATTCTCCTGCATATTGATATCCAGTTCTCCCAGCACCATTTGCTAAAGAGGCAGTCTCTTCCCCAGTGTATAGGCTTGGTGCCTTTGTCAAAGATCAGATGGCTGTAGGTGTGTGGGTTGATTTCTGGATTCTCTATTCTATTCCATTGATCAGTGTGTCTGTTTTTATACCAGTACCATACTGTTTTGGTTTTTATAGCTTTGTAGTATACTTTAAAGTCAGGTAGTGTTATGCCTCCAGCTTTATTTTTTTTGCTCAGTGTTGCTTTGGCTATGCGTGGTCTTTTGTTATTCCATATAAATATCTGGATAGTTCTTTCCGTTTCTGAGAAAATTGCCATTGGAATTTTGATGGGGATTGCATTGAATTTGTATATCACTTTGGGTAGTATGGACATTTTCACTATGTTGATTCTTCCAATCCAAGAGCATGGGATATCTTTCCATCTTTTTGTATCCTCTCTAATTTCTCTCAGCAGTGGTTTGTATTTCTCATTATAGAGATTTTTCACATCCTTGGTTAACTCAATTCCTAAGTATTTTATTTTTTTGGTGGCTATCATAAATGGGCAAGTTTCTTGATTTCCCTTTCTTCATGTTCACTATTAGAAAATAGAAATGCTACTGATTTTTGTGTGTTGATTTTGTATCCTGCTACTGTGCTGAAATCATTTATCAACATCAAGAGTTTGTTTTGTAGAGGCTTTAGGCTGTTCGATATATAAGATCATGTCATCTGCAAACAAGGACCGTTTGACTTCATCTTTTCTAATCTGGATGCCCTTTATTTCCTTCTCTTCTCTGATTGCTCTGGCTAGTACTTCCAACACTATGTTGAATAGGAGTGGTGAGAGTGGGCATCTTTGTCTAGTTCCTGTTCTTAAAGGAAAAGCTTTCAGCTTTTCCCCATTCAGGATGATATTGGCAATGGGTTTATCATATATAGCTTTAATTATGTTGAGATACTTTCTATCTATACTTAACTTATAGAGGGTCTTTGTCATGAATGAGTGTTGAATTTTTTCAAATGCTTTTTCAGCATCTATAGAGATTATGGGCCTTGTATTTGATTTTATTAATATGATGTATCACATTTATTGATTTGTGTATGTTGAACCAATCTTGCATCCCTGGGATGAGTCCCACTTGATCGTGGTGAATAATTTTATGTATGTGTTGCTGTATTCAGTTTGCTAGCATTTTAGTGAGGATTTTTGCATCTATATTCATCAAGGATATCGGCCTGTAGTTTTCTTTTTTGGTTTTATCTTTACCTGGTTTTGGTATCAGGATGATGTTTGCT
Source organism: Cynocephalus volans (assembly GCF_027409185.1). Taxonomy (NCBI): domain Eukaryota; kingdom Metazoa; phylum Chordata; class Mammalia; order Dermoptera; family Cynocephalidae; genus Cynocephalus; species Cynocephalus volans. The sequence continues at coordinate 11,840,142 of NC_084477.1, read as the reverse complement.
TCGTAGAATGAGTTTGGGAGATTTGCGTCTGTTTCAATCTTTTGGAATAGTTTGTAAAGAATCGGTGTCAATTCCTCTTTGAATGTTTGGTAAAATTCTGCTGTGAATCCATCTGGTCCTGGGCTTTTCTTTGTTGGGAGCCTTCTGATAACAGCTTCAATATCCTTTATTGTTATTGGTCTGTTCAGATTTTCTACATCTTCATGGCTCAGTTTTGGGAACTTGTGTGTGTCCAGAAATTTATTCATTTCCTCCAGATTTTCAAATTTGTTGGCATATAGTTGTTTATAGTAGTCTCGAATGATTCCTTGTATTTCAGATGAATCATTTGTAATATCACCTTTCTCATTTGTAATTTTTGTTATTTGACTCTTCTCTCTTCTTTTTTTTTTTTTTGTTAGCCATGCTAATGGTTTGTCAATTTTATTTATCTTTTCAGAAAAACAGCTTTTTGATTCATTGATCTTTTGTATTGTTTTTTGGGTTTCAATTTCATTAAGTTCTTCTCTGATCTTAATGATTTCTTTCCATCTTCTAACTTTAGGTTTGGATTGTTCTTGTTTTTCTAGTTCTTTAAGGTGAAGTTTAGGTTGTTCACTTGCCATCTTTCCATTCTTCTGAGGTGAGCATTTAATGCAATTAATTTCCCCATTAGGACTGCTTTTGCAGTATCCCACAGGTTTGGGTATGATGTATCATTATTTACATTAGTTTCAATAAATTTTTTGATTTCCTGTTTGATTTTTTCTTGGACCCATATGTCATTAAGTAGAATGCTGTTTAATTTTCATGTGTTTGTATAGTTTCCAGAATTTCATTTGTTATTGATTTCTAATTTTAATCCATTGTGGTCTGAGAAAATACATGAGATAATTCCATTTTTTTTGAATTTGTTGAGACTTGATTTGTGACCTAATATGTGATCTATCCTGGAGAATGATCCATGTGCTGATGAGAAGAATGAATATTCTGAGGTTGTTGGATGAATGTTCTGTAGATATCTGCCAAGTCCAATTGGTCTAGAGTATTGTTTAGATCTTGTGTTTCTCTGCTGATTCTTTGCCTAGATGATCTGTCCAATATTGACAGTGGGGTGTTCAGATCCCCTGCTATTATGGTATTAGTGTCTATTTCCTTCTTTAGGTCTAATAGAATTTGATTTATAAATCTGGCTGCTCCAACATTGGGTGCATATATATTTATGATTGTTATGTCTTCTTGATGGATCAGTCCTTTTATCATTAAGTAGTGTCCCTCATTGTCTCTTTTTATGGTTTTTAGTTTAAAGTCTATTTTGTCAGATATAAGAATAGCTACTCCAGCTCGTTTTTCTTTTCTGTTTGTATGGTAAATCTTTTCCATCCTTTCACTCTTCGTCTATGTGAGTCTTTATGAGTGAGGTGGGTCTCTTGAAGGCAGCTTATAGTTGGGTCCTCCTTTTTAATCCAGTCAGCCAGTCTGTGTCTTTTGATTGGGGAATTTAAGCCTTTTATATTAAGAGTTGTTATTAAAAAGTGTTGATTTATTCCTAGCATTTTATTGATTATTGTTTTGTTGTCTTAGGTGTCTTTTCTTCCTTGCTTTCTGATTTACTGCTTGTTTTCTGTATTTGTTGGTTCCCTGGGTTGTAGATAGCCTTTTTGTTTGTTTGTTTTCTCTTCATGAATGCCATTTTTATTATACTAGTGGGTTTTGATTTTTCTTGAATGTTATTTGATTTTTCTTGAATATTATTTGTTGAATAAACAGTCTTAGCAATGAATCTAGAGTTTTTCCCTCAGAAGCAAAACTCAATTCTGAGTTCTATAACCATCACATTTTAGGTTTAAGTCAGACCTCTTTAAGGTAAAATTTTTGTAGGAATATAGTCAGCAAGCAAAGGTTGGGTGTTCTGGCTGTATGATGAAAAAAAAGAGAAACCTTGAGAAGCAAGATGGAGTGTTGAGGACTCAGTTTGACCCCAAGAAACATAACATAAATCTAGGTTAGATGAGGACATTGTAGGAATTGAATATCAGAATGGAAAAGTTTTTCAGATATAGAGGGCAGCAGAAATGTGATCGGGCTTTGCCAATGGGGCCCAATGTGAAAACTGCCCATGGCATATAATCATGACTTGAAAGTTACTGTTGCCCAGCTAATGGCTTCCTATAGCGTATGCCTCTGTGACAAATTTCTGGAGGCTATGGGTATGAGATGACTCACATTCTAAAGATTAAACACCATTTCTAATAACACTCAATGACTGATACATCATAAAATCGATGCTGCATGACAACCCAACTTCCTTCTTGCAGGTGTTTTGAAGAGTCACGTCTCACATTTTGCCCTTTATGCCTAAAGAGAGTTAAATTTTTAGTTTTACCTTAAAAATTTATGTTTTTTCAAAAAAAAAAGTTGCTTGGAAAAGCATTTGCTTAATTATATGAGTCTATGGGCCAAAGACAAGATAAGGATCCAAGATCTCATAGTGGAAGAAGAGCAAATTATGAATCAGCATCTCATTTATTCTTACACTATTAGAAATCAAGGTCATTTTTCTTCTGGTGGCAAGAAGGAAGCTCTGGGTTTTGATAATAACTACAGTGGAAACCTCTTAGTGTTCTCCACTTAATCTGCTCTTGGAATAACTGATGCTGTGTGTACCTTCTCTGAAGTGTAATGACTGGTACCTACAGCACACTGAAGCTTGTGACTGGACAAGGATGCCCTAGGACAGGGGCTGTCAAGTATGGCCCATGAACAAAACATTGCCTGTTTGTTTTTTTCCCCATTATTTTTATTGTGCTAAAATACATATAACAAAAATTATCATCTTAACCATTTTTAAATGCACAATTCAGTGGTATTAAATCAGTTCATAATGTTGTGCCATCATCACCATCTGTCTCCCAAATACTTTTCATCTTGTAAAACTGAAACTCTTTACCATTAAACAGTAACTTTCTATTTTTCCCTAGAAATGACCATTCTACTTTGTCTCTGTGACTTTGTCTACTCTAAATACCTTACTTTAAGTGAAATCATACAGTATTTGTCTTTCTGTGACTGACTTATTTTACTTAGCATGACATCCTCAAGAATCATGTATGGGTAGCATATGTCAGATTTCCTTCCCTTTTAAGGCTTAATAACATTTTGTCGTATGTATATACAACATTTTCCTTATCCATTCATCCATCGATGGACACTTGGGTGGGCTTCCACATTTTAGCTCTTCTGAATAATGCTGCATGAGTGTATAAATATTTATTCAAAATCATACTTTCAATTCTTTTGAGTATATACCCAGAAATGGAATTATTGGGTCATATGGTAATTCTATTTTTAGTTTTTTAAGGAAATGTCCTAATTTTTCCACAGTGGCCATACCATTTTGCATTCCCACCAACAGTGCAGAAAGGTTCCAATTGCTCCACATCCTTGCCAATGCTCATTTTCTGCTTGTTTTTTTTTTTTTTTTTGATGGGAACCATCCTAATGGGCAAGAGGTGGTATCTCATTGGTACTTTTGATTTGTATTTTTCCTACATTCATGATGCTGAGCATTTTTTCATGTGCTTATTGGCCATTTGCTTATCTTCTGTATAAACATTATCAATAGAGTAAAATGTAACCCACAGAATGGGAGAAAATATTTGCAAATCATATATTTTATAAGGGATTAATATCAGAACATATAGAAAACTGCTAAAACTCAACAATGACAAACATCAAGGACCTTGAATCAATGTGGACAAAGGTAGCCGTTCACTTCATTACATCTCTAAAAATCACAGAGCCTCTGCTTGGACAATTCCAATAACAAAATGACACCTGATTTTTACTGCTTTGTTAGAAAGCTGTTCTTTGTATTGACCCCAAATTCTCATGTTGACGCTTCTAAATACATGTCCATCCGAAAGAGCTACACAAAATTAGCTCGTTCCTACCTTTGTAGGAAGACTTTTGAATACTAAATATTAACATTTGATGTTCTCTGGGTTTTTTATTTATGAGCTTAAATATTTCAGCTACTTTTCAATGATCCCCCAAATGAAATCTGTACTCACATTTTACCATTTGTATAAACTCTCATTGAATATACTTCAGTTTCTCTATATGCTACCCAGAAAAGAATATCATAAAATCATTATTACTTATCAGAGGAAGTACAATTATTTCTTCCAAAGTGGAGATTTTGCTCATTGCCCTTGCTGTTGCTGAACGTCATAGCAGGTATTTTTACGAGTCAGGCAACAGAGTTGTCCCATATTGCACTAATAGCTAATAATCAATTACCGCCATTGGGCCTTATTCTCACACTGCCACCTCTCAGCAAGTGAAATTGCTTTCATCTTGTACATATGCTGCCCAATATTGAAGCTTTTTGACTTCTCTTGAGTCAATATATAGAAAGCACTTACGAGTGTTAGTTGTACAAAAACCTAATAAAATTTAGAATTTTGATGTAGCTATCAAAAAGTTAACGTGTTGCAAGTCATTGAGGACATTTTTTATGGAGAAGTAGAGAAGGAAATAAATTTGTCTTCAAATATTTAAACATTACTCACATGAAGAGGAGTGGAAGGTCAAATTTCCCTTCGCATCATAGGATCAACATGACAGCAGAATATATGGGTTTAAGTATTTGTTCGGTTCTCTTTCCATCCTCGTACATTTGAGCAGTCGATATCCTCTCTGAACTTTATTCTCCTGGTTTGCAAAGTGGAAACTGAAAAGATTCCCACCTAAAAGCAGTGATGAAATGATGTATTTGAAATGGTTTAGGATAAAGTAAGTGAGCTTCTTTGGGCAAGTCATTTCGCTTCTCTAAGCTTGTCTTTCTCTTCTGCCAAATATTTTGTTTCTTCATTCATGCGTTTACCTGGTCCACTTTGCAACCCTGCATGATGGTCTCTGTCCTGCAAGTCACAGAGACCACAACATTCCTCTCTGGTTTCTTCCTCCAAGGAGTATCCAGGGAAGGTGGAAGAAATCACATTCTTTTATTCCCTTGTATTTTCAGTCATGCTTCATTTAACGATGCTTTGGTCAATGATGGATTCATGTGACAGTGGTCCCTTAAGGTTATAATGGAGCTGAAAAAGTCCTACTGCCTAGTGCTGTCATAGCACAATGCATTACTCATGTGTTTGCAGTGACACTGGTGTAAACTAACCTATTGCAAAATATGTTGGGGAGGAGTGTCTAGTTCACCCATGCACTGACCCTCTCAATGGTAGCTCAGACCTTTAAGATAGAAAGCCAAGAGTTTGAAACAGGATTGACCCCAAGTGAAAGGGTTGTTGTCTACTTTAGAATTCTTGCATTTTTAAATGATTCCACCCATCCCCACAGCACAATAATAGTTAATAACCATTAGCTAACACTTCCTGAGGGCATGCTGAGTGCCAGGCCCAATCCCTACCTGTGATTTGATTTTCATAGTTATATGGGGGTGGTATTATTTTGATCCTCATTTAACAGATGAGGAAAGTGAGGCACAGAGAGACTTAGTTACATAATCAGAGGGCCCATGCCCACACAGCTAGTGGCCAGGGTAGACAACAGGAAAACCCACCGCTGCTCCCTTTTATGATACACTTTTGCACAGTGATGCAACTTTGAAGTTGTCTAACGCTGCATCTCTCAAAAAGCATTCCTGCCATTAAACAACACACGACTGTAGTTGTTACATAATTTTTGTTCTGAGTTACTAGTTTCTAACAGTGGTAGAATAATTCTGACAAATTTTAATCCTTCATTGGCAAAAGTGGCAGTCTCTGGTATTTTTTTCATGATTTATTCACTAAATGTGCATTTAATTCCTCACCAAATGTGGCAATGTGCTAGCATATTTGATTGAATATAAATAAGATACAATCTCTCTTTTCCAAAAACCTTAAAGTCCTGGGGGATTTTAAGTATTAAGTATAATATAATGCATTTTAAGTAATAAGTATAATATGATGCATTATATTTCAACTGGCATATGTTACTTGTAAAGTTGTCTCCAAAATGAGTACTGCCAATGATATCACTTCATTCTGATTGAAGACATTGAGGAAGCCTTCAAAGGGAAGTGATATATTTGATACAGATCTTGAAGTTTGAAAAGCATTTTAACTGATGGAGAAGAAATGGAAAATTTTCAATTAAGCTTTCAGTCATGATTTGCTGCTGGCTCTTTTGTATTTATTTTTTCAGATTTATTGTATCCATTACCCCCGATTGCTTTATGGCATAAATGTGTAGGTGGACAATTATATCACCTTCCAAACAGCCGGCTCCTTGAAAGCAGGAACTGTATCTATGGTGATTCATCTGTGTATTACCCTCCTTCAAATTTAGGTTTAAAGTCCTCTTAATCCAAGTAATGAATCTTTCTGCCTTCTTGCCAAATGCTGCAAATCTGGGAAAATAATATTTATGAAATGAAAGAGAAACTGGGTGTTAAATTGAATAGGGGATAAAGAATTAGGAAAAAATCAATAACATCAATTGTCATTAAATTGCAGGTCAAATCTCATAATATTCTTGGAAAGATGTGCCAAATTTTCTGTTGTACTGTATTTTTGTCATATTGGGAACCTATAACATATGGTAGAAATATATTTTTGGTAACCTTTTCACTAATTGAAGATATTTAATGATGTAGTATTTATTTTAATGGGTCTGACCTGTATTAAACTTGGTCAGTGATGTGAGATGTTTTCTACAAAAATAGAGAAATGGTCATTGTAATATGAGATGTTTGAAAATGAGGTAGAGGTATTCTCTAGCATCTGTGAAGGAGTTTGGAGTAGGAGAAATCAGGAAAACATACGAACAATTATAGCCTTCCATTTATCTAACCTTCAGAATTTAGGGAAAATGCAACATAAATAAATCAAAAATGGGAATTACAGATTAGAATACCAACAGAGCAAGAAAATTATGTATTAGTCTCAAAATTTTAACTCACAAAATGTTACCATCAGTAAAAATTTAAAAATTAGTGCATTTTATCTAATACAATGATACATACAGTTTTGAATAATAATCAATAATGTAATAAATGTAGTGAGATTATTATATTATTACTTTTTTTCCTTTCAATGAGAAAGCTGAAGTAGGTTGAATAATGGCCACTCTAAGGTGGCCCTGGAATGTTGTAAATATTACTTTATTGATAAAGCAGTTCTTCACAGATGTGAAAGGATCTCATAATAAGGAGATTACCGAGGGTTATCCAAGTGGACCATGAATGCATTCATAAATGCCCTCATAGAGAGACAAAGGGAAATAAAAACAGGAAGAGAGCATGTGATGAGAAAAGCAGAGATGGGAGTGATGTAGCCACAAATCCAAACTGCAGACAGCCTCCAGGAGCTGGAAGAGGCGAGGAAAAGTCTCTCGTAGAGACTTCAGAGGGAACATGGCCCTGTCAACATGTTGATTTTGGACTTCTGAACTTTGAAACTGTGAGAGAATACGTTTCTGTTGTTTTACACCATCCAGTTCGTAGTGATTTGCTAGAGTAAGCCCAGGAAACTAATCCAGAAGCACTTTGAGTTTCATAAATTAAAAATAAAGTGAACAATTACAATTAAAATATTAAGATAAAAATTTTAAAACTATGCTATGTAATACAAGCATCTATAATACCATAAACATGAAGCCTTTGAGATAGGGGTAATTTATTGCATAGTAAATATATGGTTATCAACGTAATGATGAGAAAACTGAAGTTTGGATGAGGAAAGCTACATAACCTCTAGATCTGAGATGAAAATCTGGATGAGAGATCTACCTTCATTTTTAAAGGGAATTGTATTAGTCTCTTTCTGTTGCTTATAACAAAATACCCAGAACTGGGTAATTTGTAAGAAAATGAAATCTAGTGCTTGCAGTTTTGGAGGCTGGGAAGTCCAAAGTCCAGGGAATGCATTTGGTGGGGTCTTTTGTGGTGGTGGCTTGAGTGACAGAGGGTATCACCTTGTGAGATGGTGGAAGCAGAGAGGGAGAGAATCTCAAATGCTGTCCTATTAAAGCCCTCAGAGCCACACCCATGGACTAGGGCATGGTCCTTACAATCTAATCTCTTCTTCAAGGACCCACCCTTTCAATTACCATAGTAGAATCTTCTTAACAGTCACAGTGGGGATCAAGCTTCTAATATATAAAACTTGGGGGACATAATTCAATCCACATCAAGCATATCCTTGAAAAGTATTATATATGTTTAATATGATTAATCAAATCATGCTTCAATTATCCCATGGTTAATTCTGGGGTAAAATGTCAATTACACTGGATATTGAATATCTTCTAAGTATACTATATCACCATTTGAATTTTATTTTACAACTTTTGGGCATAATTAGGAAGAGATCCTTGCATTGTCTCGATCTAAGTTTATAATGATATTAGTCTGTCAAAGGGTACAATTTTAATCAGCAGTTCAGCAAACACTCGTATGTTATAAAATCAGTGTCAATGAACTTGTTATCTATGAAATAGTCTATTACAAATCACTTCTTCCATAGTCTTGGATGATTTCGAGATGTCCAGTTGTGCTCAGCCTATAAGTTTCAAAGAGGATTTGAAATGCTGCAGCTGAAAGTGCTCAGATTGGTTCACAGATGGTGGAAGGTGGAAATAAAGATTAATGGTGCCTCTACACTGGTGACTTTGTGTCCTTTATGTGGGATAAATTGTTTTAATCTTTTCACTGATACAGATGTTTAATTGTTTCAAGTGGCTAATTGAAATTATATCACTGTGTTAACTTTCATAGAGTATAGTGTCATTTTTACATGGATAGTGTATTAGTCTGCTATGGCTGCTGTAACAAATACCACACACTGCGTGGCTTAAATAAGAAAAAAATTTTCTCAAAATTCTGAAGGCTGAAAGTCTAAGATCAAGATGTTGAAAAGATTGGTTTCTTCTGATGCCTTCTCCATTAGTATGAAGATGGCCACGTCATTGTCATCTTCTCCCTTTGTCCTCACATGGTCTTCCCTCAGTATGTGTCTGAGTCCTAATCTCCTCTTCTTTTAAAGACACAAGTCATATTAAATGAGAGCCCAAACTAATGACCTTGCTTTAACTTGATTACCTGTTTCCAACCACAGTTACATTCCAAAGTACTGGGGGTTATGTCTGTACTTATGCATTGTAAGAATCACACTTTCACTATACAAATGTAATTAGTCATGTAAAAAGGTTACCTATGGTTCTTTCTACCATGTGGGAAAAAACAGAAAAGATATTAAAATTCAGTATATATTTTTCCCTGACCCTTATTATATAGGTTATGGAAATGTCCAATTTTAAAAGGATAACAATATTTTTCAGCTATGTGTTATCTAAGAAATATATAAATCTTTGTTCTTTGCAAGATATGAACCAATATTTTTTTTTTTTCAAAATGGTAGCAGAGAATTCAAATTAAATTATTCTCTGAATTTACTCTATGACCAACGGTACTTTCATCTGAGTTTCTCCTAGACTGTGTGATATAAACCGTGGTATCATTTAAAGTCTATTGCCATTTTCAGGTGTATTATTATCAAAGATTTACAAAGAACAAGTTTCAGCAGCATTTCAAAAGACATATGCTGCAAGATATAGATGCTGGATAAAAATCATTTCTGCCACCAATTAATTTTGGAAATTCTGTGTTAAATTTAAGATGTTTCCCTGTTGGAGCATTTCATGGAGTTTTAAATTTTTTTCTAAAGTGAATTAATATGGGAGAATATAACATGAAAATTTTCTGAAACTTATTTGATCACAGAAAATTTTGTGGAAGAGGCGTCTTGGCCCTCAAATTTTGAATGGTGAAGGAAGGAGAATCATTGTTACTACATACTATCCCTCCCTCTTTAAAAATTTTATGGGTATTTATTTTTCATTTATTTCACTAATTATATGATGTATTTAATTATCAGTATCTATATCTGTCTATCTGTCTATCCATCTATCTACCCACACATCCATCCATCTATCTGGGTACCTACCTACCTACCTACGTACCTACCTACCTACCTACCTACCTACCTACCTACCTACCTACCTACCTATCAGTCTGTCTGTCTGTCTGTCTGTCTACATTGTCATATACCCACAGACTTAGAAGTTGAACTTCTACTGAACTTCAGGCTGTCATCTATTTAGAAATGGTCATGAAACCATGGGAGCAAGTGAAATTTCTGGAACAGGGGAAGAGCAGAGAGTCTAGGCTGAACATAGGGGAAAGTTAGCCATTTGCAGGAAAGCAGAGGACATGAAACTAGCCAGCTACACAAAGGACCGCTGAGTTTCAAACAGATTTAGCATTTGACCTGAAAGCCAAACAGCTACTAAAACACCCAAACAGAATTTTCATACAAGGTTTGTGTTTTGTTTTGCTTTGTTTTTACTTCAAAGTCCCCACTCTTTTCAAAGATTTTGAATGCACTTAACAGAACTACAGAGTCCTAGAGCTTGCTGATAGCTTACCAAGCAACCTTCCCTTACCTTTAGACAATTTTGAAGGACTATTGGCTCTTATCTTGCAGAAAATGGTAATATTTGTCAAGGGATTTGGCCAAGGTCATGCAGCTGTTCAGTGGCTAGGTTAACAGGCTTTACTTACTAAAAGGACACTTCCACACCTTAAGGAAATATTATCTAGGTATGAAGTGTTATATTTGGGAGTATTGAGATTTGAATTTATTGTTTACTGTTTATGAATGTTTAGGAGTTTAAACTTCAAAAGGATTTTCAGGCTTAATAAGCTCCAGTGATTTATCATAGATAAATTATATAAAACCTACAAAACATTGAAGATACAAGGTAGAAATATTTTTGAAAAACAAAGGGGTTTTGTGACATAAGGACTGTAAAATGTGGATTTTCTTTTCAAGAAAACATGTATAACTTCACAGAGACCAGAATGTATACTTAGATCCTCATTTTGTAACATAATTCTGCATATTGTATTTTTAAACAGAATAAGTAGATAACTTCTGAAGTTGTCAGCTCCACCTATGACTCCACCATTTCTTCAATGGGACAAATATTAACTGCTGGAGAAAAGAGGCATTAGTATTCATTAATCAATCATAAACTTTAATTAGATTATTACATAATTACAAGTATTACTGTGCCTGGATTTCAGCTATAATGATTGAGAAAGCAAATACTATTCATAATAGCATTTTGATTTCTGGTAATTCATAAGATTAGAGTAGACCACATAAAGGCCGTTAATAACAGTACTTGTAAAAACACACCAGAATATCTCATTTGAGATCTAATTAAGGCAATCCATGAAGTAATTAATATCAACTCACAATTTTAAAAAAAAAAGAGGTAGAAAAAGGAAAACTTTTCTCTGTGTGACATCTCAAAGCTGAAGTGATTTCAATTCTTTCATCAAAACAGATTATTTTGTGTAATAAAGACTACATTAAAAAACATGAGGTTTTATTTATTCTCTTCTGCCTTCTAAGGTCTTTATCATTTAAGCATTATGACTTCAATCTCCAGAATCCACAGGATCACTACTATATGAATGAAATACCTGGAACGTCATTTTAGACACAGGCTACAATTTGCAGGCTCAGTCAAAACAGTTTTTGTGAGAGGTAGTTATTTGAAATCCAGATTTAAATTACTGTGTACCCATACATTGCAATGAAGCAATTTCAACCCATAAAATTACAGTTAAACAATATCATCTTATGACTATCCATTCTAAATCATTGCATACTTAAAAGGACTTCGATAAATATTCAACTCAGTAAATACATCTATTGCATATTTTTCACAGCTTGAAATGGATATTAGGGTGTACCAATGGAAGTAGAGTTATATCCGATAAACAAAAATCTGAACACAAAAATTAAACTAAATTAATAAAAAATTAATTTACTGAATTAATAAATTGGTTTACTATATAAAACTAGATTACTTCCTAAATGACCCTAGTAGTAACATGGACAGCAAATTGAAAATAAAGCCTCCTGAATGTGGTCCTCTATGGAAACTAGGAGAGAAGAGACCTAGTCTGGAATGTGTTTCAATTATCGAGGTGAGAAAACAAAATCACTTCATCTCTCTGAATCTCAGTTCCCATTTGTCAGACGAAAAGGATAAACTGAAGTTCTCTGATGTCTAATTCCAAAGACTCTATAATCTTCAATGATGCTATTTTTTTCATGTTTTAAGTATAAAATTCTGTGCACAGCATTTAACTTTCTATCAAGCACTCTTGTGAGATATTAACTGGGCATGTTTGTCATAACTCTATTTTTCCAAATGGGTTTGTTTCCTGAGAAATAATTCACATCCAATTCACACATTTAAAGTGAACAGTTCAACGACTGTTAGTATATTCGTAGGGCTGTGCATACATCACCAATATTTGAACATTTTCATTACCCACTCCCCAAAAACCTGTTCACTTTGGCCATCACCCTCACCCCCAATTTTTCCATTCCCCTCAGCCTTAGGAAACCACTAAAACATTTCTGTCTGTATAGATTTGCCTATTCTGGATGTTTCATATGAGTGGCCTCACAATATGTGGTCCTCTGAGACTGGCTTCTGTCACTTGACATCTTATTTTTAAGCTTCATCCATCTTTTATCATGTTTCAGGACTTCATTCCTTTTTATTGCTGCATGATATTCCATTGTAGGGATGTACACACATTTTACTTACCCGTTCATTAGTTGATGGGCGTTTCGGTTGTTTCCACATTTTTTGGCTGTAATAATAATGCTGGTATGAACATTCATGTACAAGCTTTTATGTTGATATACGTTTTCTTTAAATTGCTCTTGAGCATATACCTAGGAGTAGAATTGGTGGGTCATATGGTAATTCCATGTTGCCAGACTGTTTTCCAAAGAGTCTGTACCACTCAGCTTTCCTGCCATCAGTACATGGGGATTCCAGTGTCTCCACATTCTTGTCTACACTTATTATTATCTCTCTCTTTATCTGATTCCAGCCATCCTAGTGGGTGTGAAGTGTTATCTCACTGTGGTTTTGATGGGCAGTTCTTTGATGGCTAATAATATTGAATATCTTTTCAGGTGCTTAATAGCCAATCATATATCTTCTTTAGTGATATGTTCATTTATATCATTTCCCTATTTTAAAAATTGTATTTTATGTCTTTTCATTATTGAGTGATAAGTGTTTATCATATATTGCAGATAAAATTCTCTTGTCAAATATCTGATTTGCAAAAATTTTCTCCCATTCTGTGGGTTGTCTTTTCACTTTCCTGATGGTGTTTTTTGAAGCACAAAGTTTTAAATTTTGATGAAGTCACTTATTTATATCAATATAGACTCATGAATACTTATTTTATACTTTGGGCTATAACCTAATACTATTTGATTTATTTTGTTGCTCAGATTGTTTCATCTTTGAACACTGGGACCTTTTTCAGTTGGATCCCATGTCCTTTTGACATATACCCATTAATGTGAGACTCATTCATTCATTCATTTCTATTTTGGGTGCTTCCTTTTATTTATACAGCACATAACCTTTTCATACCAGCTTCTTTCAATTGAAAATAACTATTTAAGATTTATCCATGTCTTTGTCTGATTTGGTAGCACACTCCTTTTTATCTTTGAATAATATTTTCATTAATAATATTATTAATAATACTCATCTGGTATTCATAGTTTGTCAGTGCATTCACTTATTGTAGGATATCTTTGTTGCTTCCAATTTTTGGCAATTATAAAAAAGCTTCTATAAAATTTTTCTTGCAAGTTATTTGTGTGAACATAAGTTTTCCAATCAGTTGGGAAAACACATACACACAAAAAACCAGGAATTGTGAATTTTATAGTACCACTCTGCTTAGCTTTCTAAGAAACAATCAAGCTAAACTGCTTTCTAAAGTGGCTGTAGCATTTTGCAATCTCACCAAAACAACAGTGGTGAGAAAGGGCTTCATTGCTTTGTTCTGTCTTAAGGGGGAAGAATCTTTCAACATTAAGTGTGATGTCAACTGTATGCTGAGAGTTCTATCATCAATAGCTGTTAGATTTTTTCAAGCAATTTTTAAATTTTAAATTATATGCTTATGTGATTTTTCTCAGCCCATGGATTGCATTAGTGGTTTTCTAATGTTGAGCCAGTCTTAAATACCTGCAATAAATCTACTTGGTCATGGCATATAATTATTCTTACACATATTCTTACAAATATTTTTATACATATACATATTTGAAATTGTTTTGGTGGATTGTGGAGGGGTTTTATATCTATCTTCATGAGAGACATTGGTCTAGAGTGTGTTCTTTTCTGATAGTGTCTTTTTCTGATTTTGGTACTAAGGTAATTCTGGCCTCGTAGAATGAATTGGGAGAATTCCTTCTGCTTCTCTTTTGGAGAAGAGTGTTATTAGTCTTTTTCTTAATGCTTGATAGAATTCAGCAGTAAAATTATCTGTACCTCATGCTTTTTGTTTTTTACATTATTAATGATTGATTTAAATTCTTTTATAGATGTAGAAATATCCCTGTTATCTATTTATCTTTGTGTGAGTTTTTATTATATCTTTCAAAAAATTAGTCTGTTTTGTCTAAGTTACCAAACGTGTGGGAATAGAATTGTTCATAATTTTCCCTTATTAATCTTTTAATATCCACAGGTTGGTAATGACGTCCCCTCTTTTATTTCTGATTTGAATAATTGATGACATCTTTTTCTTTGATTAACCCGGTCAGAAGTTTATTAATTTTACTGATGTTTTCAAAAAGTGAGTCTGTTGTTTTCTTGCTTTTCTTTATTATTTACTTGTTTTCAAATCATTCATTTTTTTTCTTTCATTTTTTATTGTATTCTGCTTGTTTTGGGCTTGATTTGATCTTTTTTTTTTTTTTTCTAGTTTCCTAAAATGGAAGCCAAGTTATTAAATTTAGATCTTAATTATTTTTAATATATACACTGAACCTTGTAATTTTTCACTGGAGCACTGTCTCGTTGCTACTCACAAATGTTATGTTGTATTTTCATTTCCATTTAGTTCAATATATTTTTACCTTTCTCTTCCAACTTATTCTTTGATCTGTATCTTATTTACAAGTGTGCTATTTAATCTCCATTTATTTTGAGTGTTTCCGCAGATCTTTTTGTTGATTTCTAGTTTAACTTCATTGTAGAGTGAATAAATATTCTGTATAATTTCTATTTTTTAATTGGTTAAGGTGTGTGTTATGGCCCAGAATGTTGTTTGTCTATATTGGTGAATGTTCCATTGAAGCTTGAAGGTATATTATATTGAATATAATATACCTTATATGATATACAATATATACTATGCTTGTGTTGGATGGAATATTCTTAGATGCCAATTTTATTGTATTCTTTGATAGTACTCTTCAAGTCCCCTGTATTCTTACTGATTCTCTGCCTGCTTGATCTATTAATTACTTACTGAGGAGTATTAAAGTCTCCAACTATAGAAATGGAATTATCTATTTTCCTTCTAGTTCTATGAGTTTTTTCTCTCTTTTACTTTTGTGTTCTATTTTCAGTGCATATGCATTTCAGACTGTTATGTAGATTCAAGTCTCTTACCTGTACCATTTTCTTTCCACTTGAAGAACTTTTAACATTGATTACAGAAAGTTCTGCCAGTGATTAAAACCCCAAGTTTTTGTTCTGAGAAGTTTTTATTGCTCCTTCAGTTTTGAAGAGCAATTTCCTTGGAGAAACAGCACCAGCTTGATGTTTTTTTTTTTTTTTTTTTTTTTTTAAATCAGTTAAGTGTTTCATTCCACTCTCTCCTTGTTTGTGCAATTTCTGACAAGATGTCTTGTGTGACATCTTATTTTTCTCCATCCATAGTTAACATTTCTCTATCCCTAGACTTTACTCAATATTGTTTTGTCCTGGATCTCTAATCACACCTATGCTATACCTTTCGAAATTGCCCTTTAGTTTTTGCATGTCTTTTCTGTTTATTTTACTTTTTTTCCTGATTATTATTATTATTTTCTCTTTGCATTTCTATGTAGGATGTTTCTATGGACCTGTCTTCAAGTTCACTGATTCTTTCTTTGGCTGCGTCAGGTCTGCTAATGAGCCTGTAAAGGCATCCTTCATTTCTGTTGCTATGTTTTTATTTCTAGGATTTCCTTTTGATACTTTCTTACAGTTCCCATCTCTTCCTTCTTGCATTGCCCATTTCTTCTTTCATGTTGTCTATTTGTTTAATGTCAGATCCCTTAACCAATGAATCATAATTACTTTAAATGTCTGTCTGATAATCCCAACATCTGTGTCATATCTGAGTCCGGTTTTGATGCTTGTTTGTCTCTCAGATTCTCTTTTTACTTGTTGGTTTGTTTGCTTTTGCATTTGGCATATCTTGTAATTTTTTTTAGGTTAATATACTGTTTGGTTAGTAGGAACAGAACTAAAAAGGTAAATGATGTGCGGATTTGTGTTAATCTGGCTAAGATTTAGGCTGTATTTAGTATTTGCTGTAGCTGAGGTCCCAGAGACTTCAACTTTCTCTGATGTCCTTATTTGGATCTCCCTTCTTAACTTTCGGCTGCCCCACAGAGAGTCTGTGTCCTGCAGCAGTTTCAACTATAATCTCATTTTATTCTTCTGCAGCCCTGTCAATGTGGTGGAGAAGCATTGTTTAATCTTATGTGTCTTATAATCTTATCTCATGGCCCTGTAACCTTCACCAATGTTCCTCTCGTGATTTATTTTATTTTATTTTGCTCTCTTTTTCTCTACTCCCTTCCTGTACTATAGCATTTCCAATGCAGTTTTTGAATGTCTGTCCTCCCATTGACTGTGCTTTTCAAAATTCATCATTAAATGAAACAGGGAGGCTAACGTGGACTGGAGTGGGAAAAGTAATGGGAAAATGCTTTGCCAATGTCCTATACACTGGAGAGCAGGCCTTTATTAAGAAGGACCTGGGTATGTTTCACAGCAGTCACTCTTTCTCTGCCAGAGCCAGGAGGTAAACGTTCTTGGATCTTCACCATGAGAGCCTCATGTGGTTCCTGGAGACAAAACTTATAAAACCTTAGCCCACAAGTCTATGGCTCCCAAGAGTCTCTTGCTCTCATGCAGGTCCATACTTAGCTTCCAGCAATTTATCAAAATTACCATTTAAGTGCTCCTACCAGTTTATGGCTCCAAGGGCTTCTGCCTCTGGCAAGCAAATCTGAACTGTGTCTGTCTGGATGCACCAATCTCTCCAGATTTGAGGGTAGCTATTTGCCCCCACCAACCTCATTTCTTTGATGGGTCTTTGAAAAGTCATTGTTTAGTTCTTTCTTGTGTAAGGAGTGATGACTTCCACGGGTTTTACACTTTGGGGCTGAGACCAGAAGTACCACCAATGACTTTATTAAGAAAAAAAGAAATAAAAGAATATTAAAAGTAAGGTAATATGTGTCCTTGATCCTCAGAGAGATATAGATAGAGATAATCACACATGTACACAAACACACACACACAGATGCTTTAAAAAATAAGACACTTTAAAGACTAAGATATGCTGGAATTAATTGTGATTTCATGTTTATTTATGTATTATACTAGGGTAAAAGATGATTAGCTCATATAGAGTTTGTATAATGAATAGGAATGTAGCAACAAGAATCTATAAAGTATAAGTCAAAGACATGAGCATATCAGATGTCATACAAGGAACTAGTTTTTATCTTCTAACTGTATTGGGATTTTGACTGCTGTGTAACAAAATGTCAAAAACTTAGTGGTGTACAAAAATACACTTATTATCTCAGTTTCTGTGGGTCAGGAGTCTGGGCATGGCATAGCTGAGAACTCAGCATAGGGTCTCACAAGCACAATCAAGATGTTGAGCAGGGTGTGTTGATTTTATGGGTACCCTGTAAGGTGACCTCTGATAATTCCTGCTTCTGGTGTCTGTATCTGTTTGAAATTCCCTCCCCTTGTAGTGGGTGGAATAGATGATTTGCTTTTAACCAACGATACATACCACAGGTAATGAGATGCCACTTGCACGTTTCTGTTGCATTGTATAAGATCTGTCTTAGTAGATTGGTGGGAGACCCTTATGCTGAACTTGAAAAAGCAAGGCATCACTACATACTACAGACGTACTACATATCCCTAAATAGAGGGACACATGGTAAGATCTGCATCAGCCTCCTCCGACCTTTGGCAAAATCAGAGGGTGGACCCCAGGCAAGAGTTACGATAAAGCCGGGGTGCTCAGGTTTACAGTGGTAAGTGAATGAACTCTGCCAACTATCTGATTGACCTTGGAGATTGATTCTTCCTCAGTCAAGTCTCCCCGAAAACACACCCTGCCCAACATCTTGATTGCAGCTGGTGAGACCCTCTTCTGAGGTCCCAGCTAGGCCATGCCCAGACCCCTGATCCACAGAAACTGAGATAAGTGTATTTTCACCACTAAGTTTTTGGCATTTTGTTACACAACAGTAAAAAAACCCAATACAGTTGATAACATCTTATTTATGGAATGGTCTCTCTAAGAAAATTAAAAAGCCAAATTTAAGGGAGAATAAAGAAAAAAAGAGAAGAAAATTGGAAATCCAACTTGACTTCAATGTTGTGAGATTGTTGCTTATCTTCAAAGGAGACCATTAAATAATTGTAGTATACATTAATAACAACAAACTCCAAATGGAAATTTTATTTTTATGCTGTACAAGACTTAGTTGCTCTATGGAATGCTTGCTATGTTTTTCATGGTGCATTGGAAAGAGTACTGCTACAGGTGCTGGGTAGATATGATTTATAGCAGTTATTATTGCTGTTTCTCAAATGTTTCCAGCTTTCTAGATTGAACTTCCTCACCTCCTTGTGAGTCAGGAATGGTGCTGCGTGATAAGCTGCAAGCAATGAGTTGTCGGGGAAAGAGACCTAATTCATTTCTGTGCTGGAGCACTTATTTGCTGTTTCAAGATTTCCTGTCCCTCCATTATAAGAAATAGTGAATTTGGAGATGATAGCTGCTCTATCAGCTTGGACACTCAAAATGTGATGAGCAGGCCCCAGCTGTCAGCCCAAGATGGACATGTCTCATGAAAGACAAATGAATTTTTTTTTTGTTGTAAGTCACTGAAATTTGGGCTTTTATATTTTATTGTACCATAATTAAACTATCCTGACTTATAAAAGGTTCAAACACTTTCTTCAAAATTTACTAGTGGTGTCAACTTTAGCAATTTACTCAACTTATCTCAATGTTTTCTCAGCTATACAATGGAGGCAATAATAGTATCTAGCTGTTAAGGTTAATTAGGACTAAATAAGGTAAGTCAATTTTTTTTTTACTTTTACCTGTCATTCAGGTTCATCCACATTGTCTCCAGTAACAAGATTTCCTTTTTTTTTTTTTTTAAGGCTGAATAGCATTCCATGTGTATATGTAATGCTTGTTATCCATTTATCCACATGTTTGTTATCCATTTATCCACTGATGAACATTTAGATCAACTCCATATCTTGGATACTATGAATAATGCTGCAATGAACATATTGCAGCTATTTCTACAACATGTTGATTTCAATTTTTTTTGGATGTATACATAGAAGTGAGATTGCAGGATTATATGGCTGTTCTATTTTTAGTTTTTTAAGAAATCTCCATACCTTTTCCCTTAATGGCTGCAATAATTTACATCCCAGCAAGAGTATACAAGCCTTCCCTTTCCTCCACATTCTTGTCAACACTTATTTCTTTCATCTTTGAGTGAAATAAGCCAGGCACAGAGAGACAAATATCCCATGATCTTACTTATATATGAAACCTAAAAAAGTCAAACTCATAGACGTGGAAATAGAATGATATTACCAGAGGCTGGGTTGGGGGTGGGTGTATTGGAATGGGGAATTGTTGGTCAAAATGTACAGAGTTTCAGTTGTACAGGAGAAATACATTTTGAGATCTATCACACAGCAGTGAGACTATAGTTAATAATAATGTATATTTAAAAATGTCTTGTGACAGTAAAAGGATAAGTAAATGAGGTGGTGGATACATTAATTAGCTTGATTTAATCATTCCACATTGTATGCATATATCACATCATCACATTATACCCCATAAATGTATACAATTATGATTTGTCAATTAAAAATAATAGTAATAAAAAAAGATAAAGAAAAATGGCACAGTCCAGTTCTTGGTACATAGTTGTACCAAGTTGCTGTTGTCATGATCATAAGCCTCTGAAACCCACTGATTGTATCACTTGACCTTGCTTCTGAGATCTGGTATTTCACCAAGATGAAAAGAGAAAGGATTCAGAAAACACAAAATTCAGACTAGTTTGTTTGAAGTAACCTACAGAGTAGTTCCTGAAGCTGATTGTAGCATATTGTAACTTTGTATTCCAGGTACCTGGTTCTGATTGGATTTTATAAGCAACCCTGAAATGGTTGTTGAATTCCAAAGGAAAGAGTGTGTGTGTGCATACACATATTTATTTTTATATGTTTTATTTGGTTTTAAAAACAGTATGCATCTATATCTACATACCTACATTTATATATGCAAAATGTATCTCTATCTATCTCTATATATTTACTGATGTTGGAAAATAAGGACTAGCTTGTGGCGAGGAAATCAAGTTAAAAAGTCAACAAGGGGAAAGAGATTTCCAGTACTTTGGTCACTTTGGGGCAAAGCCTTATGGTTTGGATGCTTCTGCAGGCATATATCCTCTGAACTGCATTATTTTCCTCCAAGTTTGACATTTTATGATCTCTGTGAAAACTCTCAGCTGTGCTTACTTGCTGGGGAAGCAAAACATTTTCTGGATGTTTCTTAGATCTTAGCATGGAAACAAAAGACAGAAGTAATCTTGCATATTAAAAATAGCTGTTAAATCCCAAACCTTGTGAAAAATAGATGTTTTAAATTTTTTGAAAATCCATTTTAAGTTTGAAAAGCAGTGTGACCCTTGTAATTTACTGTCAGTTACGTTACCAGATATTTTCTATATTACCAAAAAGTTCTCTGAAACAAGTATCTGCATACAGTATTTCAGTATTTTGTATCCACTAATTTATTGTACATGGAAAACAGTCACAGGAGGTAGGCAAGGCATTCTTCCCATTTTGCAAATGAAACTGATATTTAGTGAAATTAGATGACTAGCCCCAGGTCCCAGGGAGGGTTAGCCTCTCAGAGTCTGCAGGTGGAGATGGGCCTGTTGGGATAAGTGGAAGAAAAAGTCTCCCAGGCCATGAAATGACCTTGAATTCTTGACCTAGCCCTCCAATGCCATCCGCGTTCTGTCAGTCACCAAATTCTGATATTTCACTTCCCAGATATTTTCTCACTCTGTGGTTATCATCTCCCTCTCAGATCCTGCGATGCAAAGTAGTGAAGGCTCTGGCTCTTGGTCAACTTTCGTTTCGAGGCAGTTTACAGAATGTTTAGGGCATATGTTTTGTTGTCAGAAATATCTAGTTATAGCTGCTAACTAGATGCAAATATTTTGAGATGCACTTGTCTACATTTCCTCTGTTTTCAAATGTGGGTAACACGGTAGTCCATTCAATGGGCAGTTTCAAGAAATAATGAGAGGTTAAGCAATTAGTTGCGTGTGGATACATAGTACGTGCTTAATTACAAGTTTGTTATTTTTATTATTTTATTATTGGTTTTGGTTACCTCCTATGTGGCCTCCCTCTCGTCCACCTTGATTCCAAGTTTATGTTCCTTTAATGCTTGCAATTGATTCTTGACCTTTGGGGAAATAAACAAAGACCAACCACATGAAAAAAACAAAGCCCATTTACACACAGCTTGCTAGGGACAGAGTCTCCATCATCACTTGTGTTTGGCAGGCTGAGGAGTGGGGAATTTTCACCACGAATAAAGGGAAGACTCCAGGTGTGCCCTGATTGGAGGTTGTGACCTGGGGATGCTGTGCTAGCAGCAAAGCATCCTATGTGATTGATTGGGGAGGGGGCACATATTTGGCTTTCTCTGGTTGGCCCTAAGTTGGAAGTGGGGACTCAAATTAGAGAAGTTGTCAGTTATTAATCAAGTCCTGGCCACTTAGAGCCAATTTTACAGAAGTTATTGTTTGGCTTCCTGGATTGTTACTGGAGAGATAGTAGTCTGAGTATCTACAAGTCTGACTTCCAGCACGTTGGCTCCCAGGACACCACGTGCCCCAGGACTCACCAGGTTACATTGCAATTCCATCTTCCTCTGTGTCTCTTCCCTCTTCCAGAGAGTGAGATGCCCAAAGGCAAACACTATTTAGTTTGCTATCCCCCACACCCCAAGTTTCGATGAGGCCCTGACACTTATTTAATGTACCACACTGAGTAAGAGGGGGGTTAGGACCAACCTTTCCTGACCTCTGTTTTAGAGTTCTTTCAAATACATCACATCTTTTGAAAATGTGACATTAAAAATGAATGCTAGAAAATAAATGCAAGTGGTGGAGTGAAACCATATATGATTAAGACGTTTTCAATCTGTCCTTTGTGATATTTCAGAAAATGTCTCTATTCCGAGATTAAGTAGGACCTGAGCAGGCCACAGCAGTGATTGCAAGGCAAAAACCGTTCCTTGCCTGACAATCAAAACTGGATAAAGGGGCTCTTTTTGAAGTGTTTGTGTCCCGGAATGTTCCTTCCTTCCTTCCTTCCTTCCTTCCTTCCTTCCTTCCTTCCTTCCTTCCTTTTTCTCTCTCTCTTTCTAATTGATAAATAATAATTGTATATATGTATAGGGCACAATGTGATGTTTTGATCTATGAATACATTATAAAAATAATCAAGCTAATTAACATATCCATCCCCTCACCAACTTATCATTTTTTTTTTGTTTGTGGTGAGAACATTAAAATTCTATTCTTTTAGCTATTTTGAGATACATGCTATATTATTAGTAACTGTGGTACCATGCAGTGCAATACATCACCAAAATTTATTCTTCCTTGTATTAGTCAGGGTTTTTTAGACGGAGAGAACCAATAGGATGTATATATAAACATATGAGAGGGGTTTTATTAGGGGAATTGGCTCATGTGATTATAAAGGCTGACAAGTCCCATGATAAGCCATCTGCAAACTGGACACTGGTAGCGTGGCTCAGTCCACGTCTGGAAGTCCTAGAACCAGGGAAGCCAATGGTATGATTCTCAGTCTGAGGCCAAAGTACTGAGAGCTGGGGGTGCTGCTGGTGTAAGTCCTGGAAACCAAAGGCTGAAGATTCTTGAGTTTGGATGACAACAAACAAGACAGAAGAGTGTATCCCAGCTGCAGCAGAAATACAGCGAGAGATTCACTTTTTCCTCCATTTTTTTCCATCTGGGACCCCAGGAGATTGGATGGTGACCACTCAAACTGAGGGTGGATCTTTCCCACCCCGTCCACTCCAGCTTACATATCAATCTCTTCTGGAAACATCCTCGTGGACACACCCCAAAATAATGCTTTGCTAGGTTTCTATGTATTCCTTCATCTGATCAAGTTGACACCTCAAATTAACCATCCCACTCCTGTCTAGCTGATGCTCTGTCCCTTTTCCCTCCCCCCCCCCCAGCTCCTGGCCACCCCTTTTCTACTCTCTGCTTCTATGAAATTGACTTTTTTAGATTCTGTATGTAAGTGAGATCATACAGGAATACCTACCATTTTCCTGATTAAGACTTCAGTAATGAGAACTTCGACACACTGAGCAAAGATCCAACCTTAAGGCAAAGAGAAAAAGCAAATCTCAAAGATAAAAAGCAGTAAAAGAAAAAGCCTCCTAGATTAGATGGCATGGCTTTGAAACTGTTCTTTTCTCTGGAGGCTGATTCCTGCATGAAGTGTGTAGGCTTTTCTTGAGAACCAGGAGAAGGTCACCAGGACTTTGTCCCTTGTAACTGCCTCCTGCTTTCCCCCCTCAATCACTCTAGGTAAGTGCTCTCCCTAAATAGGAGTTGCAATTGTCCTCTAAACCAGCTTTCCAGCCTGTTTCCTTGCCTCTCCAATTTAATGATCCACAGCTCCTAATACATACTTCTGATCATATCATTTACCTGCTCAAAATGTCATGGTTCCTAATGGCCCAATTTGTGAGCTTCTGCCTAAGTTCATCTTTCCTATGTCCACAATCTGCCTGTCCATCTTTTGTTTAGCATATGGTCTTTGATTTGCACTCCAGAAATTTCAGAATGCATCTTATTCTGTCTGATTTCCATGAAGTTCTTGCTCTGAAATTTTCCACTCGTCTATGAGGGTTTTGCAGATCCCTTTATCTTAGAGTTTTCCAGATTCACCTGAAGGAGATGGGAGAAGGAGCTTATTAAAAACACTTGCTATGGGCTGAATTGTGTCCCCCAAATTTCCAGGTATTAGAAACTTAACCCCCACTGTGACAGTATGAAGAGGGTGGGAAATCCTATTATGGTAATTTAAATGTGGGACCTTGAAGAGGTGATTAGATTGTAAGGACCATGCATGCCCTAGTGAATGGATTAATACATTGATGACTTCATGGTGGTCATGGGTGTGGTTCTGATGGCTTTAAAAAGAGGGCACATAAAGAGCTCTCTTTCTGCTTTATCCATTCACTCTGTGAAGAGCCACCACCCAAGAACAAGGCCCTGATCAGATGTGTTCCCTGGATTTTGGACTCCCCAGCCTCCAAAATTGTATGAAATAAATTCTGTTTTCTTATGAATTACTCAGTTCCATGGATTTCTGTTATAAGCAACAGAAATGGACTAATACAACACTAATTCCTTGTCCTGGTGGTATCTTAGCATTCCTATAAAAACTGCTTATACGAGACAATCTCCTAAAAAACTGTTGGGAATGGAAGTGCCTAAAAAATCTGTCTCCAAGCAGCATTGGCATATTATGGAAAATGTTCTTACTCAAATTGGGTGACCTAGATTAATGAAAACAGCACAGTCTCCTGGTGACATTTTATTCACACATTATATAAGAGGATAACAATCAACGTTTCATATCAAATACTGTTATTATTTGTATTTGGATTTGATGGGCTCTAAGGAGATTGATCACAGCATCCAAATCTACAGTACTAGAGTCTGGGCTGAGTTTAGAAGCTGCATTTTTTTTTTTTTTTTTTTGTCTTTTTCGTGACCGGCACTCAGCCAGTGAGTGCACCGGCCATCCCTATATAGGATCCGAACCCGCGGCGGGAGCGTCGCCGCGCTGCTAGCGCAGCACGCTACCGAGTGCGCCACGGGCTCGGCCCAGAAGCTGCATTTTTAAGAGGCACCTAAAGTGATTATTCTTTAGACTAAATTTTAAGAGTAATTGTGGAAATAATCCAACTTCTTTTATAACCTTCTGATGGGTTGTAAAACTTTATAGCTGGATAATTATTTTCCCCTGTGGCTTATCAATTCCAAAAGAGATCATGTACCTTTTGTCTTGCATCCTGAAAGAGCCTCACAAGGGTTCCTTTTACACCAGAAGTAAACCACCAAATGGTAAATTCTTAGGTTGGAGCAGTTTGGAAGTACACATGTTGTTTGATATTGCGATAGAGCAATAATTTGGGATAATAATAGGGTATTTTAAAGCAATTTTACTCAATTTAGAAGATACGTTTCTCACAAAAGCCAGCTATGCCCATCATCTGTAGCTATAATATGAAAGAAGAAATAAAGTTTAGTCTCAGAGGGCATGTTCAACATGCAGTCTAACAGAATGCACGTCAGAAAAATTTGACTTGGAAGACTCTGTACTTTACTTTTTGAACTTTCAGTAATTGAGAGTGGTAGAGATTTATCTGCAGTTTGTGTATGGGTAATGTTACTGGAGGAGAGGTTCTGGGGAGATAGGATAGCTGACTTCAACCCACCCGGTCTTCTGCCAGATTCTTGACTCCACCACAGGAAAGAATTCAAGAGCAGAGTCAGAGCAGAATGGGAAAACAGGTTTAATGTAGAGAGTAAGAAATACACACTTCATAAAGAAAGTGCAGGCTGGCTCCAGAGAGTGAGTGGCAGTTACAGCAGGTTTCATACAAAAGTAAGAAATGCACACTTTGCAGACAAAGTGTGGGCTGGCTCAAGAGAGTGAGCATCAGGTCTGTGCAAAAAAAAAAAAAAAAAAAAAAAAAAAAGAGAGTGAGTATCAGCTTGCTAAAGTCAGGTTTAATACAAAAAGTAAGATGTATACATCTCACAGGAGAAGTGTGGGCTGGTTCCAGAGAGTGAGTAGCAGCCCCACCTTCTTGCTGGATTCTACCTTTATAGTTGGCTATTCTATACATATTCATGTGATCTAATGAATATTGAACTAAGGGGGTGGTTCCCAGTTACGTAACATAGCCTTGCACATGCTCGGTCTCTTTGGAGCATGTTCATTGTTTGAATTTCAACACATACACTGAAAATTACTTAAAATATATTCAGTGCTCTCTAGTGCCCCCAGTGAATGGTCATTCAAAGACAAACTCCTTTTTACTGAGCATGCTCAGCCATTGGAATTATGTAAGTTTGCCTCCTGCAGTCTCAATTTCCACAAGTTGGTGCTGAAAATAGATGTAACAAGCAACAGTAGCTCAGAACTCAGAGGAAGGGCTTGAGTCTTAGCGAAGTTGTTTGAGACCCAGGGGAACGGTCCGAAACCCAATCCCTGGGAAACTGAACACCTCCTATCACAGTAGTAGCCCAAGAATATTCTCAGTCCAAGCTGAAAAGTTTGTACCATCCTGGCACATGAAAGAGGATCAACAAAAATGCAGAAGTGATAAAAGAAGAATTAAAAAGAGTGCACAGATAGGTTCAGAGTAACAAACATCCCTGCTTCAGGGATTTACCAATTCAGAGATAAAACCAGGCTGAATTGTACTTAGGGCTGTATGTTAATTGTAGTTGAGAACACTTGCTCTATCTATTAATGATGTGCCTTTTTTTCTTTTTCTAAATGCTGGCACCTATTTAAATAATTTATAGATGACCTTAATTATTACTGATCTTCTAGTGAAATTCTTGGTAAATTTGTAGAAAGATAGATATACAAAGGTAGATCTACAAAATCTTGGTCAGAGAATAAATTCTAACTACAGTGTGGTTCCATAGCAGCAAACACCCAATGAACTGTATGGCTTCTTTTGTTGTGGGATTTTTATTTTTTTAATTTTTTTATTTGAAGCCTCATTACTTCTTCTATCTCATTAGGAAGCAAATGTACTTTATCCAAATTTAATTAATGAGCTATCTAATTAATACTTGTATAATATTTTTAACAGTTGAGGAAAACTTCGGGAGAAGAGAAAATGACAGATATTGATGTGCATAGTTGGAAATGCACCAATTAAGCCAATCAAATTTGACAAATTAGATAAAAAGCTAACAGATTCAGGGATGCATTTTTTTCCCCCTTACAGCTGTAATGCAAAGTGAAGAAAAATTTAGTGTCTGCAAATAAACCCTTGGATCACTCATGACCATTTCACGCTGTGCTATAGAGTTGAGCAGCCTTATTAGGATATTATACTTTATGGATATGGAGCAAAAGAACAGCTCATTCAGTAGCTTGTCTTATTACAATGTGGTCAAACATGTTATTGTGTATTTATTATGTGTGTATATTATGTATATCCTCATGTACCAACAACACGGTTTATTAGGAATGTTCAGTACTCTCAATGTGGTTGATAAATCCTTATATAAATGGTGGTCTAACCTACAGAAAAATGAGGACCTTAGTTTTAAGTACACAGATATGGACAACATGAATCTCAAAAATTGTCCTTATTTCACCAAATATAAAGACCGGGATGGGAAACTGTGACTAGTATTTCTGCTTGCCCCCCATGCATGGCAGGCATGGCCCCCCGACAGCAACCACCTTTTCCACAAGGAATAATGTCATTTTGCATGTCTTCTCCATGCAGTTTTCTGCAGCATGGAGAGAAAACTCCAGTTTTCCGGGGAGCCAGTATGCATCGAGTGGGCCAAATGTAGTTGTTTTTTTTTTTTTTTTTTTAACGTTTTTATTTTTTTTTATTTTTTTTAAATTTTATTTTGTCGATATACATTGTAGCTGATTATTGCTCCCCATCACCAAAACCTCCCTCCCTTCTCCCTCCCCCCTCCCCCCCCAACAATGCCCTTTCTGTTTGCTTGTTGTATCAACTTCAAATAATTGTGGTTGTTATATCTTCTTCCCCCCCCCCGGTTTGTGTGTGTGTGTGTGTATGTGTGTGTGTGAATTTATATATTAATTTTTAGCTCCCTCCAATAAGTGAGAACATGTGGTATTTCTCTTTCTGTGCCTGACTTGTTTCACTTAATATAATTCTCTCAAGGTCCATCCATGTTGTTGCAAATGGCAGTATTTCATTCGATTTTATAGCTGAGTAGTATTCCATTGTGTAGATGTACCACATTTTCCGTATCCACTCATCTGATGATGGGCATTTGGGCTGGTTCCAACTCTTGGCTATTGTAAAGAGTGCTGCGATGAACATTGGGGAACAGGTATACCTTCGACTTGATGATTTCCATTCCTCTGGGTATATTCCCAACAGTGGGATGGCTGGGTCGTATGGTAGATCTATTTGCAATTGTTTAAGGAACCTCCATACCATTTTCCATAGAGGCTGCACCATTTTGCAGTCCCACCAACAATGTATGAGAGTTCCTTTTTCTCCGCAGCCTCGCCAGCATTTATCGTTCATAGTCTTTTGGATTTTAGCCATCCTAACTGGGGTTAGATGGTATCTCAATGTGGTTTTGATTTGCATTTCCCGGATGCTGAGTGATGTTGAGCATTTTTTCATATGTCTGTTGGCCATTTGGATATCTTCCTTAGAGAAATGCCTACTTAGCTCTTTTGCCCATTTTTTAATTGGGTTGCTTGTTTTCTTCTTGTAAAGTTGTTTGAGTTCCTTATATATTCTGGATATTAATCCTTTGTCAGATGTATATTTTGCAAATATTTTCTCCCACTCTGTTGGTTGTCTTTTAACTCTTTTAATTGTTTCTTTTGCTGTGCAGAAGCTTTTTAGTTTGATATAATCCCATTTGTTTATTTTTCCTTTGGTTGCCCGTGCTTTTGGGGTCGTATTCATGAAGTCTGTGCCCAGTCCTATTTCCTGAAGTGTTTCTCCTATGTTTTCTTTAAGAAGTTTTATTGTCTCAGGGTGTATATTTAAATCCTTAATCCATTTTGAGTTGATTTTAGTATACGGTGAGAGGTATGGATCTAGTTTCATTCTCCTGCATATGGATATCCAGTTATCCCAGCACCACTTGCTGAAGAGGCAGTCCCTTCCCCAGTGAATAGGCTTGGTGCCTTTGTCAAAGATCAGATGGAAGTAAGTGTGTGGGTTGATTTCTGGATTCTCTATTCTATTCCATTGGTCAGTGTGTCTGTTTTTATGCCAGTACCATACTGTTTTGGTTATTATAGCTTTGTACTATAGCTTAAAGTCAGGTAGTGTTATGCCTCCAGCTTTATTTTTTTTGCTGAGCATTGCTTTGGCTATTCGTGGTCTTTTTTTGTTCCATATAAATGTCTGAATAGTTTTTTCCATTTCTGAGAAAAATGTCTTTGGAATTTTGATGGGGATTGCATTGAATTTGTATATCACTTTGGGTAGTATGGACATTTTCACTATGTTGATTCTTCCAATCCAAGAGCATGGAATATCTTTCCATCTTCTTGTATCCTCTCTAATTTCTCTCAGCAGTGGTTTGTAGTTCTCATTATAGAGATTTTTCACCTCCTTGGTTAACTCAATTCCTAAGTATTTTATTTTTTTGGTGGCTATTGTAAATGGGCAAGCTTTCTTGATTTCTCCTTCTGCATGTTCACTATTGGAGAAAAGAAATGCTACTGATTTTTGTGTGTTGATTTTGTAACCTGCTACTGTGCTGAAATCATTTATCAATTCCAACAGTTTTTTTGTAGAGGTTTTAGGCTGTTCGATATATAGGATCATGTCATCTGCAAACAGGGACAGTTTGACTTCATCTTTTCTAATCTGGATGCCCTTTATTTCCTTCTCTTCTCTGATTGCTCTGGCTAGTACTTCCAACACTATGTTGAATAGGAGTGGTGAGAGTGGGCATCCTTGTCTAGTGCCTGTTCTTAAAGGAAAAGCTTTCAGCTTTTCCCCATTCAGGATGATATTGGCAGTGGGTTTGTCATATATGGCTTTAATTATGTTGAGATACTTTCCCTCTATACCTAACTTATAGAGGGTCTTTGTCATGAATGAGGGCTGAACTTTATCAAATGCTTTTTCAGCATCTATAGAGATGATCATATGGTCCTTGTGTTTGAGTTTATTAATATGGTGTATCACATTTATTGATTTGCGTATGTTGAACCAACCTTGCATCCCTGGGATGAATCCCACTTGATCGTGATGAATAATTTTTCGTATGTGTTGCTGTATTCTGTTTGCTAGTATTTTATTTTATTTTATTTTATTTTTTTTAAAAGATTGTTAATCTGCATAAAGAAAGATTAAGAATGCAGAAGATAGAATATTTTTTTATTTATTTATTTATTTATTTATTTATTTATTTATTTATTTTTGATAATTCTTTTTTTTTTTTTTTTTTTTTTTTAATTTTATTTTGTCGATATACATTGTAGCTGATTAATGCTCCCCATCACCAAAACCTCCCTCCCTTCTCCCTCCCCCCCTCCCCCCCAACCATGTCCTTTCTGTTTGTTTGTTGTATCAACTTCAAATAATTGTGGTTGTTATATCATCTTCCCCCCCCCCCCGGTTTGTGTGTGTATGTGTGTATGTGTGTGTGTGAATTTATATATTAATTTTTAGCTCCCACCGATAAGTGAGAACATGTGGTATTTCTCTTTCTGTGCCTGACTTGTTTCACTTAATATAATTCTCTCGAGGTCCATCCATGTTGTTGCAAATGGCAGTATTTCATTCGTTTTTATGGCTGAGTAGTATTCCATTGTGTAGATGTACCACATTTTCCGTATCCACTC
This sequence comes from Cynocephalus volans, assembly GCF_027409185.1. Taxonomy (NCBI): domain Eukaryota; kingdom Metazoa; phylum Chordata; class Mammalia; order Dermoptera; family Cynocephalidae; genus Cynocephalus; species Cynocephalus volans. The sequence continues at coordinate 11,809,200 of NC_084477.1, read as the reverse complement.
ATCTGATGATGGGCATTTGGGCTGGTTCCAACTCTTGGCTATTGTAAAGAGTGCTGCGATGAACATTGGGGAACAGGTATACCTTCGACTTGAGGATTTCCATTCCTCTGGGTATATTCCCAACAGTGGGATGGCTGGGTCGTATGGTAGATCTATTTGCAATTGTTTAAGGAACCTCCATACCATTTTCCATAGAGGCTGCACCATTTTGCAGTCCCACCAACAATGTATGAGAGTTCCTTTTTCTCCGCAGCCTCGCCAGCATTTATCGTTCATAGTCTTTTGGATTTTAGCCATCCTAACTGGGGTTAGATGGTATCTCAATGTGGTTTTGATTTGCATTTCCCGGATGCTGAGTGATGTTGAGCATTTTTTCATATGTCTGTTGGCCATTTGGATTTCTTCCTTAGAGAAATGCCTACTTAGCTCTTTTGCCCATTTTTTAATTGGGTTGCTTGTTTTCTTCTTGTAAAGTTGTTTGAGTTCCTTATATATTCTGGATATTAATCCTTTGTCAGATGTATATTTTGCAAATATTTTCTCCCACTCTGTTGGTTGTCTTTTAACTCTTTTAATTGTTTCTTTTGCTGTGCAGAAGCTTTTTAGTTTGATATAATCCCATTTGTTTATTTTTCCTTTGGTTGCCCGTGCTTTTGGTGTCGTATTCATGAAGTCTGTGCCCAGTCCTATTTCCTGAAGTGTTTCCCCTATGTTTTCTTTAAGAAGTTTTATTGTCTCAGGGTGTATATTTAAATCCTTAATCCATTTTGAGTTGATTTTAGTATATGGTGAGAGGTATGGATCTAGTTTCATTCTCCTGCATAACGATATCCAGTTATCCCAGCACCACTTGCTGAAGAGGCAGTCCCTTCCCCAGTGAATAGGCTTGGTGCCTTTGTCAAAGATCAGATGACAGTAAGTGTGAGGGTTGATTTCTGGATTCTCTATTCTATTCCATTGGTCAGTGTGTCTGTTTTTATGCCAGTACCATACTGTTTTGGTTATTATAGCTTTGTAGTATAGCTTAAAGTCAGGTAGTGTTATGCCTCCAGCTTTATTTTTTTTGCTGAGCATTGCTTTGGCTATTCGTGGTCTTTTATTGTTCCATATAAATGTCTGAATAGTTTTTTCCATTTCTGAGAAAAATGTCTTTGGAATTTTGATGGGGATTGCATTGAATTTGTATATCACTTTGGGTAGTATGGACATTTTCACTATGTTGATTCTTCCAATCCAAGAGCATGGAATATCTTTCCATCTTCTTGTATCCTCTCTAATTTCTCTCAGCAGTGGTTTGTAGTTCTCGTTATAGAGATTTTTCACCTCCTTGGTTAACTCAATTCCTAAGTATTTTATTTTTTTGGTGGCTATTGTAAATGGGCAGGCTTTCTTGATTTCTCCTTCTGCATGTTCACTATTGGAGAAAAGAAATGCTACTGATTTTTGTGTGTTGATTTTGTATCCTGCTACTGTGCTGAAATCATTTATCAATTCCAACAGTTTTTTTGTAGAGGTTTTAGGCTGTTCGATATATAGGATCATGTCATCTGCAAACAGGGACAGTTTGACTTCATCTTTTCCAATCTGGATGCCCTTTATTTCCTTCTCTTCTCTGATTGCTCTGGCTAGTACTTCCAACACTATGTTGAATAGGAGTGGTGAGAGTGGGCATCCTTGTCTAGTGCCTGTTCTTAAAGGAAAAGCTTTCAGCTTTTCCCCATTCAGGATGATATTGGCAGTGGGTTTGGCATATATGGCTTTAATTATGTTGAGATACTTTCCCTCTATACCTAACTTATAGAGGGTCTTTGTCATGAATGAGTGCTGAACTTTATCAAATGCTTTTTCAGCATCTATAGAGATGATCATATGGTCCTTGTGTTTGAGTTTATTAATATGGTGTATCACATTTATTGATTTGCGTATGTTGAACCAACCTTGCATCCCTGGGATGAATCCCACTTGATCGTGATGAATAATTTTTCGTATGTGTTGCTGTATTCTGTTTGCTAGTATTTTAGTGAGGATTTTTGCATCTATATTCATCAAGGATATCGGCCTGTAGTTTTCTTTTTTGGTTATATCTTTACCTGGTTTTGGTATCAGGATGATGTTTGCTTCATAGAATGAGTTTGGGAGATTTGCGTCCATTTCAATCTTTTGGAATAGTTTGTAAAGAATCGGTGTCAATTCCTCTTTGAATGTTTGGTAAAATTCTGCTGTGAATCCATCTGGTCCTGGGCTTTTCTTTGTTGGGAGCCTTCTGATAACAGCTTCAATCTCCTTTATTGTTATTGGTCTGTTCAAATTTTCTACATCTTCACGGTTCAGTTTTGGGAGCTTGTGTGTGTCCAGAAATTTATCCATTTCCTCCAGATTTTCAAATTTGTTGGCGTATAGTTGTTTATAGTAGTCTCGAATGATTCCTTGTATTTCAGATGAATCAGTTGTAATATCGCCTTTTTCATTTCTAATTTTTGTTATTTGAGTCTTCTCTCTTCTTTTTTTTGTTAGCCATGCTAATGGTTTGTCAATTTTATTTATCTTTTCAAAAAACCAACTTTTTGATTCGTTGATCTTTTGAATTGTTTTTTGGTTTTCAATTTCATTCAGTTCTGCTCTGATCTTAATGATTTCTTTCCGTCTGCTAACTTTAGGATTGGATTGTTCTTGTTTTTCTAGTTCTTTAAGGTGAAGTGTTAGGTTGTTCACTTGCCATCTTTCCATTCTTCTGAAGTGAGCATTTAATGCAATAAATTTTCCCCTCAATACTGCTTTTGCAGTATCCCACAGGATTTGGTATGATGTATCATTGTTTTCATTAGTTTCAATAAACTTTTTGATTTCCTGCTTGATTTCTTCTTGGACCCATATGTCATTAAGTAGAATGCTGTTTAATTTCCATGTGTTTGTATAGTTTCCAGAGTTTTGTTTGTTATTAATTTCTAGTTTTAATCCATTGTGGTCTGAGAAGATACATGGGATAATTCCAATTTTTTTGAATTTATTGAGACTTGATTTGTGACCTAATATGTGATCTATCCTGGAAAATGATCCATGTGCTGATGAGAAGAATGAATATTCTGAGGTTGTTGGGTGGAATGTTCTGTAGATATCTGCCAATTCCAATTGGTCTAGAGTCTTGTTTAGATCTTGTATTTCTCTACTGATTCTTTGCCTAGATGATCTGTCTAATATTGACAGTGGAGTGTTCAGGTCCCCTGCTATTATGGTATTAGTGCCTATTTCCTTCTTTAGGTCTAATAGAGTTTGTTTTATAAATCTGGCTGCTCCAACATTGGGTGCGTACATATTTATGATTGTTATGTCTTCTTGATGGATCAGTCCTTTTATCATTAAGTAGTGTCCCTCATTGTCTCTTTTTATGGTTTTTAGTTTAAAGTCTATTTTGTCAGATATAAGAATAGCCACTCCAGCTCGTTTTTCTTTTCTGTTTGCATGGTAAATCTTTTTCCATCCTTTCACTCTTAGTCTGTGTGAATCTTTATGGGTGAGGTGGGTCTCTTGTAGGCAGCATATAGTTGGGTCCTGCTTTTTGATCCAGTCAGCCAGTCTGTGTCTTTTAATTGGGGAATTTAAGCCTTTTACATTAAGAGTTGTTATTGAAAGGTGTTGATTTATTCCTAGCATTTTATTGGTTGTTTGGTTGTCTTAGGTGTCTTTTGTTCCTTGCTTTCTGATTTACTGTTTCGTTTCTTTGTTTGTTGGTTCCTTAGGTTGTAGATAGTGTTTTTGTTAGCTTGTTTTCTCTTCATGAATGCCAAATGTAGTTTTTATTTTGAGTTTACTGTCAGTTTTATATTGCATTAGACTGACCTATCAAAAATGAACCTATTAGTCCTATCAAACATAGGACTTGATGACAAGTCCTATGTTTCTGCATTTTCTGTCATTTCCTGTCTTCATCAGTACAATAGACAGTGACTGAATAACTCTAGAAGTGATGATTTAGTGGGAATAAACTTTATAGAATTTATTTTTATAATAGAAACTGGAAAACAAACTGTAAAGGGCCAGTGTCAACCCAAGTCTCATTTCTCAAAGGCAATCCTAGCTTCCAAACCTTTCCTTCTCCACATCCCACACATCAGACTTTGTAGGGAGGCAGGAGGTGTACACAAGACAGTGACAGATAATCTTACATGGGAACACTTTGCTCATGTCAAGACTGCAGTGATTGATTAATATTTGCTAAATCAGAACCAAACAACCCTCCAGCTCTCACCTGATCACTAAGTTTGTGAAGTCTATATTTCACATGCCCACCCCAAGCCTTTCAATCACCCGCTGTGAACCTGGGCCCCAGCTTGCAGAACACAACAGCCACAAAATATTGAGTCCTGCTCCATTTGGGGCTTGTGTCCAGGGCCACCTCTCCAGGCCAAACTTCCTTCTCTGTTTCTTTACTGTTCTGATCACTCAGTCTGACCTCTCTTTTGTTTCCTTGCACCTAAGACTCTGATTCTTTGGCACTGGG